>NC_140088.1:72130414-72730414 GCF_964237585.1 Gallinula chloropus | reverse complement strand
GAACACAGACTGCATACTGCGTTCTCACCTGATGCATCTACTTCCTCAGAAACTGGGCTTTCTCCCTCATGTCTTTGTGCCTTGCTCCTCTTTTTATGGCTTTCATTTGAAGCTAGAGAGAAAAAGAACAGCATGGAAAGCAAAGGAAATTACAACTACTGTAATGGGACAAAAAAAGCAGCCAGGAGCAATTTCTGAGGTGACCACTGCATAGTGGCAAAGACACAATATCCTCATCCCTCCTACACAGAAGTGTGATGTTCTGTTTGCCACTCCAGCATGTTGCTTTGAGATGCCCTCAGTCTGCACGTCCTTTAGAAATATGCCCTTGCTTGGATCCCATTTCCATATTCCATTACTATTTTCCTCAGAGCATGAAAATAAAGACCTTCCACACAGAGCCAAGCAACCCAGTTCAACAGCTTTTACTTTCCCCATCTGACAAGTAAACCCGTGCTTAAGAAATCAGATGGGAAAATAGTGGGCCTCAGCTGCTGCCTATTTGCAGGTTCCTAACCCACTGTACTATTAATGAGACAGTCTTTTTTGAGAACTCATAAACAATGAGCTGCAACCACTTGCCTGCAGACAATGCAGTCGGGCAGATAAGCTGTATAAATTCATCCATCACTATATTTTTACAGTGTTGTATTACTACAACCCATGTAGTAAATCCTTAATCTATTTCCTCTTTCTTTCTTTCTTCCTTTGAAAGAAAAAAATAGTCAAAACCCACTAAAAACAGTAGCCAGATGACAAGTTTGGATGTTTCAAAATCTTTAAAAAAACAACCCACAAATGAGAAAGAATTTTTTCCTTATGCATTTCTCAGAAATTATACAAGAAGCAAATGGTGCTGAAATTTCTGGAGAACACTCCAGCCCAGAAGCTGCCTGCCTCTTCTCTGATAGCTGTTTCTTTATCATTATCAAGCCAGTTGTTTTGACAGCTTTACTTCTAAGCTGACTATAAATCAGAATATTTAACTGATGACTGAATTGGAACAATTACCAACAAAACCCATCATCTTGGAGTGTAAAGATTTATCCAGACACCAGTGCCCAAAACATACCTGCATATGAGTTGAGGTGCTGAAAACCAGTATTTACTTTTCAGTGTGTAATTCACTGGGGTTTTATAAAGCAATTGTTAACTATCTGACTATATTAACATGCTTCATGAGTTCAACCCTTCAAGGGACAGATGTTTTTAAACAGTACCAAAACAGCTCAAGTTCATTTTCAGAAAGCTCTTGTTCCTTCCTGAAACTGCAAACAGCAAAATGTTTATAGGGCTGCAGGATTCCTGGGTCTTTGTAGGGTGCTGCTTTTTTACACACATCATTAGCTTTAGTTCACATTCCTGTTTAGTACCTGATGTGGCAAGAAAGTCACGCTCCTTCCTATCTCACTAGAGTCAATGCCCAAGAAGAAACTGCTCTGATATATCCTGCACTTTCAGCCTGTGACAGTCAGGAGCTGACTGACACCTGCCAAGAAAAGAGAAGGTGGTTCCCCAAGTCAGCCCTTCGCAGCTCCTTGCTTCACATTCTCTGAATGATGTCTCCACTTCAACAGCCCGACCATACACAGTTGGCATCCTAACTACAGCTGCCTGCCTGTATATGAAACAAAATGAACACTTGGCACCTTAAGACTTTCCAGTGTTTTATTTTCAACTGCTGGGTGCTCAGGCACAGATAATAACGAGCACCTCATCCCAGAACACAGCAGCTGTCAGTATTTGCTGCTCAACAACAAAGCAGTGAGCCTGCCAAAAGTTTTTGGGTTTTTTTTAATAATTGCTTTGGAAAAGAGGGAGAGGCTGGAAGCAGAAAACATGTTCTTATCTTTTAGAGCTCTTAGAGATAATTTGACTGTAAGTGTCTTCTTCACCACACAATTGAGCATCTCAGCCTCTGATCCGCAGACAAGTGCTGCAGGCAAGGAAGTACAATTACTTCTTTATCCATACTGAAAAAACATAGTTTAAGTGACTTGCCAAAGGTAACACACAAAGCTTGTGGTGGAGCAAAGAACAAAATCTGAATATCAAAGTATCATCTCTGCATCACGTCTGAAAGAGTACCATGTGCTCCCCCGTTCTGGGGCTCAGCAGGAAAAAGCCCTACCAGGATAAACATCACATTGTAAACTAGTCACCTACAACTTTTTAGTTTAAAATCTACAATATCTAAATTCTACTTTCTTAAATAACTGCGTATTTTTGTTGATTTAACTATTTTTTGATCAAAGGGCCTTGGATTTTTTGGGGTGCTAGCCTGTACTTTGAGGGCATAGCAGATCAGGTATCAAGAAGGAACCACACAAACTAAGAAATTATCTCAGACCTTACAAATGGCCATCACAGTCCAAACAATACCATCCTCACCCAAAGTACAGTATTGAATAGCTCAGACCATTTCACTCTCAGGAAGTCACACACAGGACACTCAAAGTTTCCATTTCAGCCTCTTCCCTGACTACAGACTTCTTTTCCTTTTTCTGTGCTTGCACCTCTCAGGCTTGTTAGATTTATAAACCCCTGTAGTGGCTGCCCAGGCAAGTTATACATATTTAACTCTTCGTTTTTTCCTCATAAATTAATCTCTACAGTTTTGACCCATCTACACTGCTTTTGAGTTCCCTTCATTGATCAGTATCTTTATGGCAACAGGAACACTGAAGCCTAATACAGTATTTCAGGTAGTGTCATACACAGTGCTCTAATTCTCCTGTCCCCTGAAACAATTCCTCACACACACACATCACAAAAGTACACTGGTCTTTCCTACCACCCTAGCATATTCACATGGTTCCCTCATTATTAATTTTTTTTTTTCAGGAGTGCTAAAATTTAGTGGATTTCCTCCCAAGGAGATGGGGGGAGCACAAACAATTTTTCATCTCGCACTGAGATAGTGCCTAGTAAAACGGAGTATCAAGTGACTTCAAGCTTACTTTACTGCAACAAAAAATACACAGCAAGTATTACACTGACCCCCCCTAAAGCCTGTCACTTTTAGGTTCCTCTTCAGATGCCTTTCAACATCTACACAAGATGCCTCAACATCTACACAACTGGATTTTGCTGGGACATCTCTCAACAAATGGCTCTATCTTTTCACAGCACCAGTGAGACAGCAAGGCCTGGAAAAAATACCCTGGCCACTTCAGAACTTCATCTTGTATTCTGCATGTGCAAGGCAAGGTACAGGTAAGGACAGTCTCTCTGTTCAGCAGCAGCAGCTGCAGGGGGATGTCAGCAGCTGTAGTAAGCCACAGCAGGTGCTGCCATACTGCTGCTGCTCTTCCCTGTAATACAGATTCTGGACCTCTGCAGGGACATTAAGGATTTCAGACGAGAGGGAGAAACCAGGGTGGGCATGAAAGGAGCTGTGAAGGAGGACACCTGGTCAGGCTGGCAAACTCATGACCATGCCTGCAAAAGTGATTTATGATAAGAGAGAGGCCTTGTGCAATTGCTGCACCCACTGACACAACATTAACACAAATTACCATTGGGATCATGGGCTCAAAAACTCCTTCCTTTACAAACAGGCAGCTAAAGAGAGACAAGATTGGCTACTGAACTTGGAGCTGATAAACAGCCAAACGTGACCTTATCAAATCACTAAATTCATGTCCACTTTAACAGCCAGGCTATTACAGCCAGCATCTACCCTGATAGGTGCCAAAATCAACTCCAAGGCAGATATCCCCTTACACTGATGCTACACCAATTCTACAGATAAGTAGAAACTTCCAGTGACTCTCAACAAACACTCAACACATTCTAGTCTGTTTTTTTAAAGGAACTGGACATCAGTTGTCCTTGCTCCGGAAGCAGGACCCTTTGCAGCCGTTTCCCCAGAGAACTATGATCTATGTGATCTATGCAAAGTTTATTACTTTATGATACTGATGGCTGCAGAATAAGGAGACTCAGAGCAGTCTCCTCCTGGTAAATATGTAACTACCAGAATCACCCCAACATACTTTTCAGCTTGATTCTCCTAAACTTTATTTCAGCATCATGCTTTCATCTTCCCCTATGGTCTGAAGCTGACAGCATAATATATTTAGCAACTTAAGTGTACCCCTTCTCTGGGATGTGAATGGATCCTACTAATAGATTACAACAGCGTTTAATCCAAGATGAACTTCAGTCACTCCTCTTATCTCTTCAAATAAGGAATTATCTGAATGTTTGTTCAACATTTCTTGGTTTATGAGCTGCAACTTCACAAATTAGAAAAAACTTGCCCTTTCCTCAAGTGTTAGCCAAGGGGCAGAATGATTACCAGCCTCTAGAATTATTTGGAGACAGAGGGGTGTCATTTCACAGCTGTGGATCAACTGTTCTCCAGCTGGGTATAGCCCAGAATGGTGAAGGGCAGGCGTGGAAAAAAACATTGGCCAATTCCAGGCCTCAGCAGCTACTGGGATAAGTAGCAAATGTAGAGCAGCCCCAGCTTATTGCAGCTTTCTGAGGGTGCAAGATGAGTCCTGGCCACTGTGTGTTGCAGAGTGAGTGTCCACAGCTCCACACCGCAAGGACTACAGCACCCCCGCGTTTCCTTCCCTGGCAAGTTTGAAGGATGGAGAGGTTGGAGTTACAAATATCACTTCTCCCTCTTTTCCTCTTTCCTTACATCTTGAGCCTGTTGCATCCAGCATGTTCAGATCTCCCCAGGAAAAAGAGTCAACAGAACCTCTGGCTTCCACTGAGTACCTATCAGAATGCTTAACCTCCACTTAAGGAAAGAAAAAGACAATTTGACATGTTATTCTTGACAAACCACTCACCTTGATTCACAGCATCACTAAAATGATGTGATTAGTATCCAGCTGGCTCAACACCGGATTTACCTCTTGCCTTCCTATAATTAAGATCTTAAAGATGGAGTTATGTATTTTAAATTTTTTCACATTAGCTCTGCTACAGCATTATCAGCATTAGAGCAAGCTTATTGATACAGCTATCATCAGGAGACAGCTCAACTAAGAAACAGGAGATATATATATCTATGGGAGTCCTTCAGCTGCTACTACCGTCTCTGAAGCACCTAAAAAAACAGTCCTCTCCACTTTTCTTCCCCATTAATTATCAAAGCTATCAGCTGCAATATAGAACACAATAAATCAACAGCAAAATCTAGAGGCAATTACACAGATATTGAGACTTCCCTGTACATTTATCAGAGCATCAGTCCTCACATTATTTCATATTTCTTATTTTAAATACCCTACTCTGAATTAAATGTATAAATTGAAATTATGACAAAATGCTATTCTAAGTATTTACTTGCAAAGTAAACAGAAAACAGCTGATTAGTAACGGTTGTAAATTAAACTGGAAAACTGTGGTTACAAATATTATGTCTCGTGTTTGTCAAAGGGTCCACAAAAGACATTTGTAACATAGCTGTACCAACAAAGCCTCTCAGTATAAAAATACCCTGTATATGCAAAGCAGGTAAATAACTACACTGATTCTTCTTCCTTCTGAGATCTTAAACTAGGATTAACACTGCTTCCTTGTCTTTCACCAGCTCGAGGACTTTGGCTGGGAAAATCCAGCAGAATTCCTACTGCAGATGGAGCTACACCAGCACAGGTAGTGCTCTGACTGGTACATCTTTCTGAATTTGAGCCATTTATAAATTCTACTAACAAAAACCTGCCTGCTCAAGCTATGTTGTTTTAAATCCTGCTAATAGAGATAAACTGACTCTTGTTGTGTAGGAGAGGCTGAACAGTCAAAAACTAGCAGTTATAATTTTAATGAGACAAAAAAACCCAAAACGTTTGACAGAAGATACCCAAAACATTATCAAGGTAATAATCAGACTTCCTTTGTTTGGAAAATCAATTTAACAGTGAAACTCCTTCCCTTCTGAAAAAACACCTGTCACATTCTATCAAGTCAATCTTTAACTTAGGTCAATACAGCTGACCAACTTAAAAAAAACCCAAATAACAAAAATCCAATCCCAGACAACAAAACATATCCATCAGCTACTCATAGACATGCATATGCTCCAAATCCTTGTGCTTTTTTTCTGATCTTCTATAATTGCTTGTCTACAGGAAAGAATCTCAGCTTTTAGAAAAGAATGTATTAACTCTTGACTATGAAAAAGCTTGGGAAAAAACACTCAAATCCATCTCAAAGGCTCAAATCCTAATGGAAGACAAGAACACAGAGCTATAATACTTTGTTCAGAAAATAAGTGCCTAATGTTTTTGGGACGTTATGATACTAAAAAAAACCAAACCTACACAAAATATTCAAAGACTGCTTGCTGTCAAGTGACTGAGGTGGACACAGAGGATATTTACTGATAGAAATACAGAGGGGAAAAAGTCTTCCGTACCCTATAACCTACTTTTGTTAAGGAGTATTTTTGGTTTGTGTTTATGAATTTGACACTCAGACAAAAAGCTGCCTCCTGAAACAAAGTCTGGCACCACTGCTCTCTTCCCGACCCGGTGAGAAGGTACAGACGAGCTCTTCTGTACTGTGCAGTATGTTTCTGGTCCAGGTACACCAACACAGTGAGCAACTACATGCAGCTTCCAGGATCCCAGCTCGTCTCTCCATATGGACAGTGTTTTCTGGATATAGCAGCCCACTCAGAATGAGCCACAGTGGAAAGCATACTCATGCCCACAGAGCCCAATCTGTATCCAAGACCATCTGCAATATGAAATGCAGAGACCCAGGACTATCAACTCACCATCCTCCCTACCGAAATGAAGAAAACAGGATCCACCATCCTCACAGACTGTCTGTTGCTTTGTGGTGAGAAAGATAGGCAGTGGGAGTTGAGCTGAGCTTCCCCCAAATACACAGTAAAAGGAATCCTGTAAATCTTTCGCATGTTATAAAACTTCCATCTTCTTGAGAAAAACTGCAGTTTGGAGAAGCAGCAGTAGCTTCTAACAAACACTGCCAGGACTCAGGAAGAATCTTCCTGGAGTGCAAAACAGTGGCTTAATTTTTTCAGTGATGGCTTATTAGAAGTACAGCAAATCAGAAAAAAATCCCTTATTAACAACAATTGAGCAACAGACTCATAACCACATTTTCAACCTGTCATCTTGGAAGAAAGGAAAATACAGTCACGGTCTCTTTGGCAGCACCCTGTTTTGCTGCAATATCCTTTTCCAGTGCGCCAGCTCCAAGAGCAAGGATTTGTATGGATTCATAAACGTACCCAGAAACCTCTTTCCTCACCTGTTTTGCGGCTGCACAGAGTATAAAGAGACAGGGACAGGGCATGAAAGCTGGGAACAAAACAAGTTCCTCCAACTACAGCTTCCTGCTGAGGTGGGTCTCCTGAGAGCACCGAGCACCACACCGTGCCCCAGTCCTGGCTGCGAGAGCGGCACTGCAGCAGCGCGACCCGCACCGCTCTGCAGGGCTTCGGGCTGCACCGTGTGGTGACCTCCGAGTGAAAGAGCAGGAAGGTGCCCGGAGCAGGAGCTACGGACGGACTGAGGGCCCACTGCTTTGGGCTGGGCTACCTGGGGTGTCAGCAACGCCAAGAGCCATAAACTGGGTTGGGTTTGTTTTTTTCATTTTAAAATGACACATGCACCAGTGAATTTCGGAGAGCAGCAAGCGAGCCTCCCTGACACCAGCAACCACCTCATTTGAATGTAACGTCTGACCTGCCCTCCTGAGTGTGACTACAAGCTAAACAAAAAAGCAGTAGAGCAGGTATGGTTCCTGTCAGCTCCAGGCCTAGAAATAGTGCTGCTTCACTAGTTTTTCATGATGGCCACTCTGAGAACTTTGTACTGGTTGTACACATGGAGTATTTCAGATGTTGTGTCATGAAAATACATTGTTTTTCTCTGGCACACTTGCAGATAAAATGAGCCTGTGCCATAGGAGCATGCACTGACCTGTGAACCAGCACACTGCTGCTGGCTGCTTCTGGTGGATCTCACTGGTCTGACTGCTGGCATAAGGTGTGTACTTTTCTTAAAGCTCAAATCCTTCACTCATGGGATTACACAACAGGCTGAGCCACCACGGCAGAGCCTCATCCAAAATCTAGAAACTCTTAGGAACATCCAAAAGGCCAACAGAGGGTGGGGGTTTGAATTCTAAACATTATATGGCATCCAAAATTATTAGCAGAATATGAATCATCAGCATTTGGTTTAAGCCTGTTAATAACTTTTGATAGCATGTACTTTATTATGTAATTTTATGCAGTTACTTCTTGCATTAGTTATGAATATTCATAACTTGCACAAAAGCTTTTCTAATATGTCAAAAAATATTAACTACTGATAATGCCAAGTAAGATAAGATGTGCTACAATCGTTAGCGTTAAAGGGCACAATTACAAGATCTTATTTCCCAACAGCCCAAAGCTGTATTTATATTTGAATGCCAGGGAGAGTAGAGCTTTCATCCGCTGGCTCAGGGGAATCCCTGAAGAAAGTTACAGCCCTGTTCCCCTGAAAGGTAACAAGGCTACTGCAGAAGGAATGGTAACCAGCTCACAAGGAAACAAGCTGCAGTATGTGCAGCATTATGAAATGCTGAAGAACTGCACCACTACAATGGTTCGCCCTAAGTCATACCAGGCTCTCATCTATAGCAAAATACATTTTACACCTCCACTGCCATGAACCGCTTGGTGCTGGTACTCCAAGGAGCGTGTGATGTTTAACAGGTAGAATTCAGCCCATTTGATGTCTCTTTAAATTACTCCAGCTCAGTGACACTTCCAGTGCACTTACAGCTACAGAGCATTGCAAGACCAAGCCTGAAACTTCCAACTGCAATCTTCTGAGCATGCCTGATTTTATTACACCAGAAAGGCTATGAACCCTGAATGCACACCTTTGGCTTCTGACTAAAGCTCACGGACCTAAACATGAACTGTAGTTTCATATCACACAGCACATCAAACTTTATGGCTTCAGATAACGTTATTTAAAATTACTGCCATAAATCATACTGGAGCACGCTCTCACAACTTGCAAATGAAAATGAGAAAGAAGTGACAGAAGACTCGGTGCAGAAATTTCTGTGTCTGCACACTGAATTGGGGCTACCTCCAGATCTGCAAAAGACAGCATTACCTGCCTGACAAGACACTGCTTTTGACTGCAGCTAGCTGAGAAACTGCACCAGTCAGAACTGACAGCAAGATAGAAGATACTGCCCTGGTACCAATGCCCAGGAATACATTCTTCTATCAGGAATCCTGTCTCAAGAATTTTTTGGTTTAAATGAATTGCAACTGAGGAAAAAAACCCTCCCAGTAATCTTCTCATTCTGAACCTTCAGAGTCTCCTTGTGTTACACCTTCAGCAAGGCTTATGCTTTGGGATATTACAGGGAACACACTATGGCTTCAAAACTTATTCCACATCAATGAGCAAAGTGCCAAAAGGTGTGCCACAAACACAAAGAACGTGACGCCCACATAGTTCAGGACTCATTTAAAAGCAGCCTTTGCAAAGGTGAATAGGAAACCAGGAAATTACCAGCAACATGTCAGATTAAAAGGGAACATGTAAACTAAAAGCAAAGTCCTGCCTAACGCAGACACAGTGAAGGGTTGAATCATGGCATTTGGTTACTGAGCACAAAAACTTCTCACAAAAAGCCCCAAAGACTTGATTCAGTTTTCCTGTTTAAACATACATCTGGGGCCATGCAGCAGTCAAATCAAAACAGAGGAAGGCAGAACAGACACACTCACCCTCATGCCTCTGGCAGCAGCAGAAAACATTGCTCAAGATCACCAATTGCTGTGTCCACCCCCCCTGCCAAGTTTAAGAGACTTCCTCCCTTTAGTTAAAAATACTAGAATGAGTAGTGCTCTAAAAACTCAGTATTGCTTAGAGAGCTGGGGAAGTCATCTGCCTTGATCCTGTCAATTCATGAGTTCAGTCAACTTTAAAAAAATATTACTGTCTTTCAAGAAGCTGGTGAGTTGTTAACAATTTCCTGGTAGTTTCATCTGGAATTTAAAATTCTCAAATGCTGGGGTGGGCGACAGGGAGGCAGGGGAGAAGGCTGCTGGTAAATTAAAGCTGACCCACTGAGAAGCCAATTCACAGGCATCCATTCTACTTAAAACATGTAAGTTACACAAATCAGATACACAGCCCTTGTTATGACATTGTTGTCAAAGATTACTATCTTTAAACTTCAATTATTTTATGTTAACAGCATCAAGTATTTACCTGAGCCACTGATAAAGATCCTTGACTTCCAATGCTCAGCTGAATCAGGCTTGCCAGCCTTGGGTACAGCTTTCAAGACAGCAAGACCATTAACTTCAACTTCTCATATAGCCTGTATTTTATTACAGGTGTATTTCTGCCACTGGGCTTATATTTTTTAATTGTTTTCATTTTACTGTTTGCAACCCTTCTCTGCTTTTTTCCTTGTCTAGGGCAAGGCAAAGACAGAGCATCTGCAGAAAAGGAAGTTGAACTACCTTGTGGTTATACAGTAGGTTTGCCATCTTCTCAAATGCTTTTAGATAGTTTAATCCATCTTAATTTATTGCAATTAACTTAAAATGTGATTATTTGCCAACACACTTATTCAACTGCACACCCCCAGCTAGCCACAATCTCTGCCCTCCTCCCAGCTGAACCACTACCCCAGCACCCAGCCTCCATCTAACTCAGGCTGGTGACAAGCTCATTACTGCACCAACCCTCTCACCACACCCTTCAGGATGCCCCAACTGCAAAGCCCTGCCTGTACTAGGGCTGCTCCTTAGACCAGGAACCCTGCAGTGACCGTGTGAGGGGCTCCAGTCTGGAGAGGCTGGAGGAGCAGCAGCTGGGGCCACAGAGGTCCTTGGGAGTGCAGATGCAGCTGCATCCCAGGGGACTGGCACCTTTGTATTTCTATTTTGAACAAACACTTCGGTTGGATTTTAGGAAAAATTTCTTTACTGATACTGGAACAGGCTGCCCATGAAGGTGGTGGAGTCACCACCCCTGTAGGTGTTTAACAGAAGAGTAGATAGTGTTGAACCTGGTAGGGCTGGATAGATGGTTGGACTCGATATTGAAGGTCTTTGCCAACCAAAACCATTCTGTGATTTTAAAGGTAAAGGATATATTTTATGAAAAAAAGTCTCCTTCCACAGAGAACACCACAGAATATGTTCACAGCTGTGCTCTCACAGGCAGAGAGGCTAGTTCAAAAAGTACAGACTATCAAATAGTGAACAGTTTGCATGAGAAGGTACAGAGAAGGTCAGGTCAGGTCAGGTCCTCAAAGAAAAGAAACCTCAAACAAGACCACAGGAACATTCTTCTGTGACCAGTACAGCAGAAGTACTCCCGGTAAAACAGGTGACTGCGCAGTATGTGGAGCACGCTCTTGTCCCCATCACAGTACTCTGACCAAAGTCATGTCCTCATGATATATTAGATTTGATTTGCAAGGCAGAAGAGAAATGTGATTTCTCCTCCGCTCTGGCAAACATAAAAGACATTTAAAGATGCTTTTGTGATCTCTAAATCAACTTCGTGATCTCGTACTGTATTTCCAAGTACTAATGGGGAAGTACTAGGAAGCTGAAATCACTGCCTGCTTTGCAGATAAACAAAACATTTCTTAAGGCAATTTTTTTCTCTCCATCTGACTTGAATGCGAACACTGAAGTAATTTTGATCTAAAATGACCAGACAGAGAATGTGAAGATAATGGCTTCAAAACTGTTTATCTGAAGGAAAAAAAAAAAGGTAAATTGTATCTTGCCTGTGTGTGATGTGCTCATTTTTTCTCTCCTTTTGAAGATGCACTGCCTGTGCTCATCATGATAAATGCAGCTTTTAAAAGGTATAAATCTCCCATTTTTACAGTAAGCACCCTTTTTCCATTTCTGCCTGAGTACTGAATGTTTCCACACCGGTAAGGGGAGGTTATGCTTGCCAGTCATCACCAGACAAGTACAAAGCTTGTTTTATTTGTTCATCCACGTAGTGACTGCTGACACCTGACTCCACCACAGAGAGAGTAGTGGGCTGCTTACCCCAGCCACCCCCTTTAGATGAAGAATTAGCTTACGGACTACCACACTTACCATCTTTAGTAGGCAGACAATTGACCAGTGTTCGTTTTTAACTTCCATCTGTTACCTGCTTTAACTTCTATCTTCAGCTGTTGCGTTAGGGTAAAAAGAGTCATTCTAACACAAGGGATTTATTTTACTAGTGATGGACCTGACCTTCAGAGTCTAGATCTGTACTTGGGGATCAAGCATGTTGGGTCAGGCATTCCCCGTAAACCATCTATCCTCACCATGACTGCACCCCAGATTCCTCGTATGCTGTATCAGTTGCAAAGGGCTGTGCAGCAGCACTTTATTATAGACCAAGCTACTCTCCACATATCGCAGGAATTAGAGAACAGCCGGCCTGGCAAGCCCAAAGTATAGTGGGGACAGCATGTAAGAATACCTGCACTGGATGCAATTTCAAAATGATCCAGGACTCAAGGGTCAGCTGAGGATGGAAAAGGTCACAGCAAATAACTTGTAGGCCTGAAAACTCTCCTCCTGGCCTCCCTGCAAAAGTTCACAGAACAGCTTAATTTCATTGTTCATTGGGCTCCTCAGATTAGCTTGGGATACCAGAAACGACAGTGAGAAGTCATGACTGGCAGAAGTGATCTTATAAAAAGCCACCTCTTCCCCACATAACCTGATCACCAAGTTATTGCTCAATATCTTGACAGTAAACCAGAGGACAAGGCAGCAACACAGAGAACTCCTCTCTCCCTTTCACCTTTCTGGAAAAGAGCAAAAGAGAAGAAAAACCAACCTGGAATGAAAGCTGGTATTACATGCCCTTAACAGACAATTAACATCATATCCTAAAAAGGCCCAGAAGTGACTGTGGAACACCTCCAAGCTCACCAGAGCTTACTGCCTTCTCATCTGGCTGCAGGAACACCCATTCCCCACCAATAAGCAATCCAAAGATAAATTCACTTTTGCTGTTGACTTGCAAGTATGCATCAAGGGTGAAGATGGTCCTAGAGAAAGCATGCCCCGCTCATGCCCAGCTCCATTTGTTTTCCATCAGCTCATTTCCTCTCAAAGAAAAGTGAGAAATCAAGATTTTAATGTTTTAACCACATGTTGAGAACAAATACACTGCTTGGTGCCTCTCTGGTGTCAGAAATCTTTTTGTGTAAGAAGGCCTTGAGAAGGTGAAGAAAGCCCAAGAAACAAAACCCAACCAAACAAGGAAATCTGTATTTCCCCTTCCTTCCTCTCCCACCCCTTCAGAAATTATAATATTATAAGGTCTGGGATAGGGTCTAAATTTTTGCCCTCTAAGCTTTAAAACATGATTTTAAAACATAAACATGTAAAAAGGAAAAAAACCAACAAACCCCCACATCATCAGAAGAGGCTCATAAGTCTTTAAAAATGCACTAGGTTTGTAAACAGCAAAAGTACTCGGCACTCCGGTGGTTTGTGGTAAATATTCAGAGCACCAAAGGCATTTGCAAAGCAATTTAACTCAGACATCCTCTAGAGGTACAATATCAGTCTCTTTACACAAAAACTGAGAGTAAGAGCCTTGCCTGGAGTGCCAGAAAGAACAGTGCCAGACTTAGAGCTCCTCACCCCATGAGCAACAACAAAAAATAAAATTCCTTTACAGCACTGTTAAGATAACCACAGAATCTCCTTCAAATGAAATCACAGCATCATTTGGCATCATCTATGAAGTTAGCACTTCATGGTATGACTATTCCTATCCTCATTCTAAATTAAAAACATATATGAAATGAATAAACAATGTTGCTATGGTTATCAACAGGAAGTTACATACATTTTTATTTTCCCTTACATAAACCTTCTGCATTAATTTGGAGTAATTTACTTCCCAACCTTCAGAAAGCACAGCCTGTTACTCCTATGATGCACAGGAGGAAGCACTTCCGGAAGTTTGCTGAAATATTACACATGGCATAATAGTACATGCACAGTCATGTTAGGCCAGAATTTCAGTTGCCTTTACATTTTCTGCAGTACCACAGAGCCTCTACCTACCACACCAAAGCTCCAACTTCTTTAAGCCTGTGATCCGGAAGATCACGACTACGTTCTCTCCAATCTTGTAGGAGCTATTTTTCATTTCCTTTCTTAGGAAATTACCATAGTCACACAAATGCCAAAGACATACACCTACTCACACATATTCAGAATAAGCAAAATAAAATATCCAATATTCTACGAAAAGAGAGCTGATTTGATCTACATATCCCAATTCATCTCTTCTCTCATATGCCCTGTTGGAACAAAAAAGAGACATCAACAATTTTGGCAAGTCCCACCGTTGATTCCAATTTCAAACACTGAGTGAAGCTGGTTATTAGAAGTTTCCTGAACTCCCAAAGGAAATGAGTGTTTTGCAGGTAATTATATAAGCACATACAAGAATATCTCACAAGCCACCGAGTTATTGTACAGAAACTGTACTGGAGAGGAGAGATGCAGAAGAGTGGTACAGCAGACCACTTGTACAAATACAAAGGATGGTGAATTTCTGTGCTATATATCCTATCTCTCCCCAAAAGTGTGGGAGAAGATAGGGAGAAGGGTCAACAGCAAATGGCTGGCAGCCGTTCCCAGCGCCGCCCGGTTATTCTGGCACGGGCACAGTGTCCAAGGCAAATACAGGAACTTGCTGACACAGGCACATTTCCTGCAGCAAGTGCTGGGTATTTTCTCAACAGCCTCTTTAGGGCTTTGATAAACAAGCCTTTCTAAGAGTGAAGAGTACTTCCATAAACAAATTTAGTGGGTTGCATGTTTTTGTTGATACATACCAGTGTAAGCACAAGGTTTCTGTTTAGAAAACAAGATTTGGATCAACAAGCTCACTCGTTGTGCAAGGTTTTCAAAGGGAAGGAAAGACGGGAAAACAGGCCCAGCGGCCACAGATTACTCCCAGTTCTTGCCTTCAGTTGGATTGCGATTTCCAAAGGGCCTGAGTAGGCTGAAAATACACAGCAAGAACTTAAACCACATCTAGGTGGAACACTGCACTACACAAGACACTCAGAGATAATTGAGTTCCCTGTAGCTGCCTGGGATGTCCCAGGGTTGCTGCTGGGACAGCGTACCTTAGAAATCCCAACAGCAGAGCATGTGCAAAGGAAAAAGGGGAGAAAGGGGCAAAAGTCAAAATCCAAATGAAAAAACACATTTCACATTATTCTGGAGCTATCTGGACCCATTTAGATCGATCCTCAACTGTAAGACTACTTAAAACTAGAGGACAAAGTAGATAGGTATGATGCTGGGAGCATTATAGCAATTTGGGAGTAAGAAGAATAACTATAAAAGAAACCAAACAGGAAGACCAGGAAAAAAGTTCAAGCCCATCTGAGGAGCTGGGTAGTCAACAACTTATCAGCTGAAAGCATTAAAAGAAACATTTTGACAGATACGGATGACACTGGGAACTGACAAAAAAAAAAAACAACCACCTAAAATAAACCCTTCTCCACTCTGCTTTCTGCAGATAAACAAAACCAATGACTCTCCTTCTGGCTGCAGTCTGTAACTAGGAAGAAAATTCCCCTCAGCAACAAGAATATGTGATCTCCTAATCAAGGAAGAAAACAAATCTGTAATGTTTTTCACAGAAGTCTTTGCAGTTTGATCTTGCCAGCTTACACACAATCTTTCCCTTTGCCAATGTATTCCAGAGGCACAGTTTTGAGAGCTACAATTTTGAGAGCGCTCTGCACACAAAATTGGAACGCATTCTGAATTAATGATGGGGTTTTTTTCAAAATACGAATTTATTTAAGTTTTCCCATTTTAGTTCCCCCACTCACACTCATTCAAAGCAAGCTTTGTCTCTTGCAGGAGGCAATGTCACCACACCAGCATCTTCGCGCAGGACAGATCGTTTTAGCAAGGACAGGGCTACACAGCCACAAAGAAACCTGATTTTAAGCTAAGAAAAAAATCCAGGCTTCATTTTTTCACAGTTGCCACCCATCCCCAGTGCTGTAGGCATGCTGGTGCAGATCTCCACAGCATGGACTAAACCGGGAATCTCACGTACATGAACGGCCATAAAAAGCAACACAGTTTGGGATCAGTCAGATTCAGCTAACAGAGAAACTAACTAGGATGGCCTAAAAAAAGTAAATTAAATTCAGCCCCTTCGATGTTTTCTGACTGAAAAGGTTTATGAATATTAAGAAAAACCAACACCCAACCCAGCAATTTTCAGCTCTGACTCTGCGTTAACACATCTGTTCTCCACTGGGATACGGGGAGGGAAGCTTTTCCTGCCCGAGCGCAGTGCAGGCTGAGCGTTTCTCTCAGTAACAGCTGCAGGAGTTAAAATGTGCAAGGGGAGAGGAAGCGAAAGTGCTGGCAACCTTAATGTTTCGCCACATGCAAAATAACTGCAGCATTACAAATCCAGGGCTCTAATAAAATGAACTACACCCTTTCGGGAACAAATTTATGGGCAGTAAGAATATTGTATCCTGAGAACACAACACAACACGTTTCACTTGGTTTGAAAATCTGAAGTGTCTGCCTAAGCAGTAAAAAAATAAAAAGCCTCACATAACAGAAAGTTCAACTTTAAAGAGATGCTTATACAAATTTTTGTAAAGGCAAGGCACCTATGCACAGCTATTAAAGAGCTGTCATTTTGTCTAAAAGCGGACCTGAGAAGGTAATAATGAAGAATAAAGCTCTTTAGGTCAGCAATCTGTTTTTACAGAGAAATTACAGCAAATTAACCTTTGCAAAGTGGTTGCTTTGTTCCCAGAGCAGTATATTTATTAGTCCAAAATACAGCACACAAATCCACCTCATATGCACACATAGTTACTATCCCCATCCATATTTGAATATCTGGCAGGATGCGATAAGGACACGTACTACAACCCTGCATGGCCATTGAATTATCACCTCCCACTTTCCAAAGTCAATGCTCAAAGGCATTTGGCCAAAGCAACCCCCATCACTGAACACAGCATGAAAGAAGCTGAAGAACACGGCCCGTGACAGCACCCAGCTGCACCAAACACAAAGGCAACAAGCTACCGAGCGTGCTCTCCTCAGCACTGCACAGGCACTTCCAACCTTTCCTTCCAGAGCTAGAGGCAAAACACTCTTTCACCCAAACGGCAAGCAGCAGAGCTAGCAACACACAACAGCAACAATAACAGCAACAAAAGCTAAACCAAAAAATATTGCTGAAGACAAAGTAAGTAACTACAACAGCGTTTGCATTGGACAAGATGTACATAGTCTGATGTTCTGCATTACATCGAAATCTAAAGAGCTAAACAACTGCAAGAACAATTGGGACAGTTTTATTTTCACTCGCTTGAAATTAGAGCTACAGGCCATTCGTTTAATGTTTACAAGAACAAATACCTTAACTGCCTGAGCTGTTCTGCAGACACACAGTCAGAAAATTGAAAGACACTCAAAGATGGAAACAGGAAGGGAGAAATCTGTATGTTTCATTATCTGTCACACTAGAAACTGTAGAAAAACTAGAACTGTGGAATGCTTCTATAAAAAGCATTTTCTATTAATGTATTCCAAAATTTTCCACCTAATAAATAAAATTTTGCATTAAACACTTTTCCCAATTAGAATTTTCCTTAACCTAATTGGTGCAAGAATTTAATTCCCAAGCCACACCACTGCTCTGCTCCATCCCACAAAACTGGAAGGCCGATAGGTTTTCTAATGGCACCACTGCCAAAGCAAGAGCTTTTCCTCATCATCATCCTCTTCTTCTTTTTGGCATCCCTTCTTGAAGCTTTATCAGCTGTTGGTCTCATTTTAGAGCCTTAGAAAAGCACAAAGCTTGTCTTCACAGCAGTACCCGGGGAGAAGTCGAGAGGTGAGAAACTGAGCGTGTAATACAAGCGTGTGCTGGATGACAGCAGCCTAAAAGCTCCCAGTGGGGTGCAAGATGGTCTCAGCACACTGTGGTTGAGCATTTGAACTTCACGAGATTAAGGAGGCTAAATCAATATTTCTCTTAAACTCCCTTCTTAAACATCCTCGTATACACAGGTGACAAAGCAGAGGAGGGCTGTTCACATTAACAGGTGGGGGAAATCAATACTGTGGTATCTTGTAAAAGGCTCGTTGAACAGCTTGCACAACAACCCCCAGCAGGAAGTACCAGGTTCGCCCAGCACAACCCCTCGACTCCAACTGCCACGGCAGGTTTAGAGACCCCAGCTGCGGAAGCCGCTCACTGATGCACTGCAGAGCTCTGGATGTCACCGTGTGCCCCAGGGACATCCTTGCCACAGACAGGGCCCAGCCGCAGGGACAGGTTCTGTTGTTTCTTCTCAGCAGCTCCTGCAAGCACACATAGCCTGTCTTCTACAAACCGTGACCAAGGATTACACTGTCTCCTCTCCCTGCAGACCGTCCTTTGCTACAGCCGCGCTGTCCTATGTCCCAGTGGATCCTTAAAGTCGCTGTCCTGTTTTCCTTCATCCTTCCTACTTACAGGATCCCTGGGACTCCTTAAAGCCAAGGGACGCTCAGAGACTGATAGATGGACGTTGCTACTTCTATACGTATGAGGCAGTTCCATGAGAGCACGTAAGGAAAACTTCCCTTGTTACCTCTCGCATTTTTCAACAGCAGCCTGAGCCGCCTGTTACCTACTCTCCGGCCACCTCGGAGCGGGAAAAAACAACGCAACACCTGAGACACGACTTCCGAGGCTGTGAGGACGGAAGCCAAGTGAGGCCCCGGCCCCGCAGCCCGCCCTGGCTGTCCCCAAACCGCCGCCGTTACCGGGGCTCCTCCCCGCCCGTGACTCACCGCGCCTCTCGGCCCGGGGGCCCCAGCGGCAGCCGCCCCGCTGCCCGGGCCGCAGGAACGCGAGGCGGCAGCGGGGCTGCCCCGCGGCGGATGGGGGGCTCCAGCCCGGGAGGGGTAACGCCGCGCCGGGGCTGAACTTCCCGCAAGTTTTGTCCCTCCGCGCCCCAGGGCGGCCCCGGGGAGCTGCGCCGCGGGGGGAAGGCAGGCGAGGCGCCGGCAGCCGCGAGAGGGAGTTCCGCTTCTGCCCGACGCCGTCCCGCGGAAACCCTCGCCCGCTCCCCGTCTTACCTGAGGCGCGCAAGGCGGCGGGCAGTCATCCCGCCTGCTCCGCGCTGCCCGGCCGCCCAGCAGCACCGCGGGCTGCCGCTTGCCCAGCGGCCAGCCGCTCCGCACCGCCCGCCCCAGCCCTGCCAGCATCGCCTTGGACCTCCTCCTCCTCCGGCGGCGGGGACCGGGCCGCCTCCGGGCGCGCTCGGCTCGGGGCGGGCGGCGCTGGCTGCCACGCCGGGCGTGGGCGAGCCTGAGCGGAGGGCGTCTCCTCCGGCGGCCGGGCGGCTTTGTATGCTTTTCCTCTCCTCCTCCCCTCCAGGCACCGAGGAGGGGCTGGGCTGGGCAGCTCCCTCCGTCCCGCCCGGCGGGGCGATCCCCGGTGTGCGCGGCAGCGGATGCGTGGGGGGTCTGTGGGTTCCAACTGTCTGTCCGTCTGTCCGCTCAGTGCCGGTCCAGCCATGCAGCGACGGTGAGCTGCGGATCAGGAGGCGGCTCTGCTCGGTCCTCTCCCCGGCTCGGCTGGGCGCAGCCCACCGCCCCAGCATACGGGTGCTAGCCCCCTTCTTCTGCACCTTCCTTCTTGCAACTGAGAACGGACTTCAGTAGATGTCGATTCATTAGTGAGATGAAGGGAATCATAAATTTCATCTGCCTCTTACAGAGCGAAGTGTTAGATGGTTTACTTTCCAAAGCGCCCGCTTTAGAGGAACAGGACAATTGCCACCCTCACGTTCCAGTGGAATTCAGAATCCCAGAAATGAACGGCAAAGCACAAGAGGAAAGGATGGGCTCCAAGTTTGTTATTTTACAAGAAAGTTGTGCTTACAGCAGTAGAGCAGTCAGCGAGGCTTAACCACGCTTTTCTGGTCAGACACCATCACCTTATCCGACAGCATCTCCTTGCTCACAAATGCAGGCTTTGGTGTTCAGCACAAACCCCTGAAGCACACCAGACCGATGGCATTACATCAGAGAAACAGAGGAAAGCATTATAGTCCTTTGATTTCTCTGACCCTTATGATGTTCTCCAAGAAATCTCCACAACTTGACTCTGTAAGAGAAGGCTTAGGCAACTGAGTGTGGAGCCACTCATCCCCATTTCAGGGACACATAATGGGGGGTGGAAGGGACCTCTGGAGATCATCCAGTCCAATACCCCTGTAAAGCAGGATCACCTAGAGCAGGTGAACCCACCACATTTAGGTGGGTTTTGCACATCTCCAGAGAATGAGACTCCAAAGCCTCTCTGAGCAGCCTGTCCCACTGCTCTGTCACCCTCAATTTTTTCCTAGTGTTCAGGTGGAACTTCCCATGTTCCCTTTGTCCCATCACAGGGCACCACTGAAAAGAGCCTGGCCCAATCCTCTTGACATCCACCCTGCAGATGCTTGGAAGCATCGATCAGATCCCTTCTCAGCCTTCTCCAGACTAAACATACCAAGCCTTTCCTCATACCAGAGATGCTCCAGTGCCCCCATCATCGTTGTAACCCTCCAGTGGCCTCTCCCCAGTAGTTCCTTGTCTTTCTTAAACTGGGGAGCCCAGAACTGGTTACAGCACTCCAGAAGCATCCCAACATGGCAGAGTAGAAGATACTGTCCAGTGACCTGCTGGCCACTACAATCTGTTAAAGTGAGTATGGTCCCAGGGAACAGCAGAAGAGAAGCTGCACTGTTAACAGGCAGTGACTCCACAACGTATTAATGTGTGATACCGTCCCAATTAATGTTTATCATCGCAAAAATTCCCCACATTTCATTGAAGCAATTTTCCTTTAGCTAAAGTAAGAGTTAATTTCTGGACTAATAGCAAATGAAGTTGCCAAAGCCATTAAAAGAGTTTAAAAGCATTAAAACTAAATATATTAATTCAAGATGGAATATTCATTTTTTCATCAAGCAGAGGTACCCAGGTCATAGTAACCAGCTTTTTTTTTTTTTCTTTTAAATCCTCCCACCACGTAATAACAGTTTTATCAAAACCATCTTATTTGGGGAGGAAAAATCAGTATCAATACTAGAAAAAAAGATAATTTAGAATCATAGTATTGTCCAGGTTGGAAAAAACCTTTCAGATCAACAAGTCCAGCCATAAACCTAGTACTGTCAAGTCCACCACTACACCATGTCCCTAAGTGATACATCTACAACAGCTTTTAAATACCTCCAGGGATGGTGACTCAACCACTTTCCTGGGCAGCCTGTTCCAGCAATTGACAACCCTTTCACAGAATAAGTTGTTCCTAATATCCAACCTAAAGCTCCCTGGCACGACTTGAGCCCATTTTCTCTTGCCCTATCGCTTGTTACTTGGGAGAAGAGACCAACACTCACCTGGCTACTCCCTTTCGGGGAGTTGTAGAGTCATGATGAGTTTTGGCAGCTGTGCACTGCTGTGCTTTCTGTAGTCTTGTCTTAAAAGGTTCTTTGACTCTCTGAAAAAACTACCTTTCTGTTTACCTTTCACACCTTCTGAACTGCTGCATGAGGCAACTCCTGCGTTATTGAGTAACTTGTTTTGTGTCTTATGATTTCTGCTGCAGGTACACGCTCTTCACTGTAACTTTCTTTTCAAATCCTATGTCAAAATGTATCTATAATTTATCTCTAAACTAACATTATACATCATTAACACTTGACAAAGAAAAGCCTACATAATACTGTCACTGTAGTTATCTGTTCATACCTGTTGGATACAGCAAATACAAAAGAAATCCTGTGAAACATCACAACAGTCACAGGCATCAATCAAATAGCCGTAAAACACAACAAACAGCATCCTTATCTTGAGGGTTGTGGCTAAAACAAGCTCTGCCCCTGAAGGCTGTCTAAGGAGGACAGCTTTTAGGATGAGTTGCTAGTTTCTGAACTTTTACCCCCCACACACGCTCACAACCCAACAAGGAGTGCGATTACACTACCCTGAAATGAGCTTGGAGTGGGGTTGCTGCTCCTGAGAGATGCGATCGATCTCTTCCCTCCTGGTAGCTATGTGCTCTGCCCATGGGAAACGGCACTGCAGGGAGTGATCCGTGTGTGCACAGGGTGAGGAGCTTCTCAGTGTATTACGTGTACGTGATGGGCCTCGGTGCCAGCAAGAAAATGGTTCGGAGAACAAGCAGAACAAGTTGTCTTGAGACGACATTTCATGTCATATCCCCAGGGACATTTAGTAAAGAGGAGACTATTTACTAAAATAACACCAGGTGGCATTCTAGGTAAGCGGGAAGCTAGGGTGGAGTAAGAGATACCCTGGTTACAGTGCTGCCAAGTGGCAAAAGGTCTGTCTCATAAATCTCGGGGCATTCATTTAAAATCTTTGTTGAGGTAAAAAAAGCTGAAACAAACTTTGAGGTAGGACAGAGGGACAAAGATGATCTTCTGAAGTAAAAGCTTTTTCCCTGGACAAGAAGTCAAGCCCTCAGAGAGCACCCTAACTCCAGACATGTCTCACCAACTCGATGGTCAGAGGCACAAAACTGCAGGAGCAGACATTTCTACTCTCATTACAGGGAAGAATGTGACCAAAGGTCCCATCCATCATATTCCTAATATGTTCAGAAGGAGAAGGCACACAGCCTAATTACAGGGTAATCATCTTCATTGGCCAGCTATAGGAGTCTGGTTACAAAATTAATCGGGACGCCAATTACAGGCTGATGTTCCTAATTACTCAAGTATGCTTAGATGTTACTTCAGTCACGATTACATGGAAGCAAGAACCTTTCTCCTCATTCTCTGTCCTCCTTCCCTCATCGTAGTTTTAATGCTTCCTTGTTTGTTCAGAGGCACCTTTCCAGAGCTGGGTTGTAGGGGAGAGTGAGCAGGAAAAGCCTGGCAAGACTGACCGTGCCTATCTATCTGTACACCATCAAACCCACAGCAGATAGCCTGAACCTCTTCACCCTAAGGTGCTTCTATGCTGTTCTCCTTCAGTAAGCAGGATTTCTTCCTCCCACTTCCAGCATCCCACAGAACAAATTTTTCCAGCATATCTTATTTGAAAACCAACAGCTGGATGGTTTACTTTTAACTATTGTATATTACAGCTCAAACCATAAAATACAGTGGAACAGAATAAAATCATGATACCTCTTCCAAAACCCACATCACTAATCGGAGATTTATCTTGCATCTGATGATGAGAAGCTGTAGCAAAATCTTTCCTCTTCAGCAGCAAATACGAGCTCAGATCTCAAGCCTTGCTTGCAAAATTCCAAGTAAGACCATTACAAGTCAGGCTGATTAAACAGCCTGAATTTTCCATAAGTCACAAAACTCCTGCTTTCATGAAGGGAGCATATAAAGTTCTTTTCCTCCTCCTGGAAATGGTAACAGCACTGTGGCCATTCAATGTAAAGAAAACTCTTTCACCAGGGAAAACTGTGATCTCTCTCAGCACAGAGACTAAAAAAATTTAAAAATCTCTTTTATGCTTCAAAGAGATCATTGCAAAACGTTAGTTCTGCCAGTAGTAATATACCAATGTTCCTGCTCTAGTAAAGGAAGAGTGAGATCAGAAGGTCAGACTCCTATAGAGTCTAGGTAAAAGCTCTGTGTTTTCTGTAGGGTGGTAGATCACACCTGTAAGATTTCCTTAGAAGACCTGGACTCTGATTAGAGAGATAAATCCTCACTCAAGGAATGAGAAATGCTCAGACTAGGCAGAGGATTGTAAATTACACGCTTATTACAGAGCTGCCAGGATGTCTAAATTGCACTGGAGGATTAAGCCAGCAGAGCAGGGACTTGAGTCGTGATTATAGGGAGGTTGCATCATCCAGAGTCATCATTTTTCACTCCCTCTTCTGAGAATTTTTACCCTGTTCCCTTGTTTGCTTTGACTTTCTTCTATGCTTTCCCTGGCTTGTGAATGTTTGACACAAAAATTATTACAAAAATAATTATGGCACAATACAGGACTGGCACATAGGATCACCTGATAGGCACAAAAATCTTAAACTATCCCAGCTAAAGAGTAAGCCATTATTCAGGTCAGGATTGCACACACAAACACGGCTTGCACTGACTGGGCAGGAAATCAGCACACAGAACATGGTTCAGAGCACATCTCCCCCAGGAAGTTCAGGTTAAGAAAGAACTGGGCCAAGAGGGAAAGGCTGCAGCTGACATTTAAATTGACCACAGCACAGTAACACAGGCCAGCTCAATAGGCATTTGCTCAGAATAGCATCTACAACACAGATTGTTGTTTGAGTACATTAATTAATATCAAAAGTCACAAGTTCAATGTTAAGTTGGTTCTAATTACTGAAGCAGCATATCAGTTTTTAAGTAAACTCTTTGCTGCCCATTAGGCCGCTGTGTGACAAGCCCCAACACCAGCACACCTCTTCAGCAAATAGCCTTCCTCACAGCCCCAAACAGGAGAGTCCTGTGAGTTTCTAGGTCCCTACCACTTTATTTCTGGCAAATAAAACCCAGTTTATATTCCCCATCCCTCAAGGTGCTGAGCACTCAGGACCCTGCAGGCACATCCAGCTGAAACCAACAGGAATGGCTTGTATAGGGCGACATGGATGCCACAGGCACACTTAGGATCTTGGCTAAGAGTTGATTTGGCTGCCTGGTGGTGAATATCTGTGTTCCAGACAAGCAGTCACTGACACAAAGGTGGTGGTGGGGGACGTGTCAGAGATTCCCCTTTTAGCACCATTGCACTGGGAAATCAGCCACAGCTCCAGGGAGACACACACAACCAACGCACTGGAAAAAACATGTCTGGAGATTGCCCCTTTAGGGTTTCCTAACTCTGGAGCTGTTCCAGGCCCAGCTTCTGCTCAAGGCTAGACAATCTGTCATCAGAGAGCAGTAGTGTGATGGAAAAGTTCAGCTGTTCCCTCTCCCCTTGATACACCACCCGCATTGGGCAGAGCTTCTACCAGCTTTGGGCCCAGGCTCCTTTTGCACCAGCAGTTTGCCCCAGAGACACAGCTCAAGCCTTTGGCTTGGCACCTGCAGCATTAGAAAGAGGTTCAGTCCCCTGTATTTACACAGGACTCTCCTCCCTCAGGCAGTCTAAGTGACCCACGCTACACCTCTGAATGACTCACGGCTTTAAATGCAGTAACATCTAAATTTAATGCTTCCCAGCACACGCTGATGACAAGAGCTGTTCAGAACACAGCACTGCACAGACCTCCTGATCAGGAGTCCTCTGGGAAACTCCTGCCTAAGTATCCAGTGGTAGTAACTAAGAGCTAGAGGTAAGCTATGCACAGCTCAGCACACCATTCACTCAAATACACAGGAGAGACCATGAAATAGAGGTGCAAGTAGAACTGAAATAAACTGCAGTCCACACTCTGTAAATAGCAATAACAAGAGACTCCTCAAACAAGCGTAAATGCTCATTATGCCAGAGGAAGCCATGCTCATGTAGATACATGGGCTCGGTTTGTTTGGTTTTATTATGTCATTTCACATTGGTCATTACAGGCAACACCATAGCTGAACCCAAACTCACAGCCATATTCATTCAAAAAATTCTGACATCCCATTTTGCAGGAATACTCAGGGCCACGAGCATCCGCTCCAACCCCACTCACCTCCCTAGAAAATATACTCAAGGCCATGTGGTTTGTGCAGGTAACAATTCTCCCTCCCTTTGGTCTGCCCTGTTTCTGGTTTAGGCCAAGGAAGACTGCCAGGAACATGACAACTTGTTGGAAAAAAGGCTTGCTTCTAAGCTATTTTGCATTTGATTCATGTAACATCCAAAGTTAAAGCTGAAAGGCATTTTCTAGTGGTCCTAACACTTACTTCAGTGAGCCCTTTCAGGTCTGCCTAAAGCTTATTATCCACAGCATGCTGAGAGGTTCAGCAGGATTTTGGTTACTTCTAGTTATTGTATAAGGCAGGCCCTAAACTCTCTAAACTCTGAACTTGCTGATTCTTGCTATCTCCTTAGGAAGCTGCCACTGAGGAGGAAGGTAGTTTACAGCTTCTGTTTCCATTTTGGTTTTTTAGAAATTTCCAGGAAGCTGTAACAGAACTTACTTTTTGTAACACACTTTAACAACAATAAGACTGGGATCGTTCAGTTCACCGTTACAAGAAATTAGGATAAAGAGTAGAAAAAAGGGTGTCAATATCCCACCTTTATGTAAATTAGTTCCTAGCAGTGCAGTCCTGGCAGATGGTTTGAGAACAGATGGAACACCATTAAAAATTTAAACATACTGAGACACTGAAAGCCTTCTAAAGCAAATTAAGAGGGTGCGATAATAGCATATCAAAGGAAGGAGGTTACAGAACAGTTTGGTGTTTCTTTTTCTCCCCAGAGCAGGAAGCTGCAGAGCACTCCACAACTCTCAGAAATAGTTATGCTTTTCCTCACAGGAGATTAGATGGGAGAGATTTTCATAAGAAGAAATTATTCAATCTATAGTAAACACTGTGCAGTTATTCTGACCGGGAGAAGCACCAACAGGGTTTCACACATCAAGCTGATCCCTAAAAATGTAAGGTCTGTGATGTGACTCAGGGTAGGACAGGCAACCTGCGTGCTAGGGAGTCGATACCGCTCACTCTTAAAGGCAGCAGGATGCAGGAGCAGGCAAACAGGCACTGCTGCTCAGTGACCTAGCTGCAGTTTGGCAGCAATGGAGCAGCCAACAGGCCCCTCGTGTGCTGCTTTTCCCAACGGCTGTGACCCTCTGGCAGAACTAATGCACCCTGTCCGAACGGTGGGAGGTGCCACAGCTGCAGAGGCACGTTTTTTCCCTCCAGGAACTTAACACTTTCAAAATACATGATTGTAAGGCTGAAAGATTTAGTGTTTGCTCCCCAAAAATCAATTATGCTTTTATGTAAACAAGGTATTTTTTGGTAACTGGATGAGGAAAGGGGAGAGCTTGGAAACTCAGATGGCTTCGAACTTTGAATAAAAACACAAGGCACTTGTACACTGTCGTATCACAAGGAGTTGCTGAACTCCACCATCTGGACACACAGCCAAAGCACCAGCCTTTCAGAAGCTAGGCACCTTCTCAGCAAGCACACCTAACACTGGTTCCAGTTCTACTTTTACTCCTGGCACCCTCTCAGCTCTACCCCAGACACCGAAGGCAGTGTATTCAGCCACCAGAGACAAAGAAAAGCAGAAAAAATTCCTTAGCTACAGATGACTGCTACACATTATTTTTTCCTCTTTGCTTCAGCATTAGGGAATTTTTATTAACATTTTGTAGTCAGAAAAGCTGAGATTTACAGCCTGTAGAATTTTTTTTGAAGCATATCTATAGAATTTAACAAAAGTTAACAATATCATTTTTCTAAATGATTTTCTAAAATTAAATCTTTTCAAACATTTTGTGAGAACACCACTTCCTATGGTTAGACTACCAAGACTGTCAAAAGTCACCAACTTTCTCATGCTTGATGATTCGTGTGCCAGTAAACACATCACAAGAAGCCCACAAAGCCTCAGTGTCTCATCAGCTGAGACTTTCTAGTTGTGTTGATAAACACAAGCAAAGAAATACTATGCTACTTGCTAGCCAAACTGTGCTTCCTTCCAACACTTGCAACCTTTTCAAAACTGTCATTTTTCTTTTAATAGTAACAAAATTACAGATGTAATTAGATATATATTTGATGATGCCTCTAGTGTTGTAATCTTTTAGCATCTGAAAAATTAAACACCCACATACATAGCTTTAAGAAAATATGTACAAAAAAATCAGAAAAGTAGATGAGTGCAAGAAAACCATGATTAAAAACATATTCTGTTTTTATTTTTTTTAAAAAATAGGTTGAGATATTTCCATGCGTTCTACCATCTCTTCTATTTATTTTTCTCTAAAAGTGTGCAAGACTGATATTCCAAATAAGGCAGCTTCATCACTTCTTCTAAGGACTTTCAGAGGAAAATAAAGAGGAAAGCCAGTGAAGTATTTTATATTTTCTAGTTATCAAAACTGTACAGAAAGAAGCATCAAAGGCCCTGCAAGTAGAAATCAGCAAGAATTAGGGATTAGAGCATAAAATGAAGCACTATCTGTAAGTCGTTATTTGGATTTTCATTTCTTTTGTAATAACCCCTTTTACACAGCCCTCATCGGGTGAGAATCCTCTTGCTACATGCAAACAGGATGCCTTTGGATGTCTCATAAAAAGGCACCACCAGTAGCTTGCAAGGAAAACGAGGATGTTCAAGGGAGACTTCAAATCCCAGTTACTGGCAGCATTTGTAACCACACACTGCAGAGTCCTGCATTTGAATATAACGTAGTGTCAGTTGAAGTGAAGGCGTGCAAGGCTGCCTTTTACATTTAACTTGGTAGAATTTTTAATTCTAGGAACTGACAGGTAAAAGAAAGATAGATCAGTAAGTCAGCTCACCACAACTGTACCAAAACCCCATTGTGTTAAATCTCAGGATTATCTGGGTCCAAAAAGCACCACTATTAGTCTTCTAGTTAGAACTCAGCCACTGTGATTCTGGTAACTGGTGATATTCTACCTCAGTTATGAAAAACCGAGAAGCAACAGTGTGTGCAGACACCCCTCCACCCTCTTCATTAAACAGAGTAAGTTACCAGAAAGAATTATGTAAAATATTTAGTATGTATTAAAATCTGAAAAACTTCTTCTAAACAAAAAGCCACTAAAGTAATTTTTGACGTAGTAACTGACAACGTATTTGGGGTGTTCCATAGATTCACCACGATTTACAAGCCTCAGACCTCCAAACTTACTGAAACTGGCTGCTAAGCTTTTGCAGCACAGACAAAAAGTATTTAAAACCAAAACTAAGATGAGACCTTTCAGGACTCTTATGCATGAGTTATTACTTCTAACTACACAAATTTGTGACCAAGGCTGCAATTACTCCCTCATAAACTCATTTCTGTCCCATACCGTGAAAATTTTGCATAAAGTTCTTCAAATGTATTTTGCCTGAAAAAACATCAAGACTACATTTAAAATTCCAGAAGAGCTCTTGACTCTCAGGATCATTGAGTGTGGGGCTTTTTAAAAACAACAGTAATGACAAACCCATCTTTTCAGCATCTGACAAAGTGTACAGAAAACTAAACAAAATCACCCGTACCAGGCCACCTTTTCTGTCGCCACGAAGCTCTACATCAGCATTAATGAACAGGCCAATACAGACTCAGGCTCAGTGAGAACTCTCTGGGAGCTGCATCCTGTGTCCTACCATTGCAAGGGCTTCCTGAACAGTAATTTCTGCAACAGGAACTCCCACACTACTTAGCTGGGAGGAGAGGTACAAAATGCAGCTTTTAGAACTAAGATACGCACAGGGACACCTGCTGCCTTTGCTTAAAATGTTGAGCACTTGAACTGATTCTCTCAAAGACTGACTTGGCTGGGGCTGGGAAACATTTTCCCCTGCAAATCCTGCATTTCTCATGAAATCGGTGTTATTGATATTATGCAGTGCTGAAGGCATTTTGGGAAGAGCTTAATCTCTAAAACAGTTAGGCATCATCTCTGGACAGTTCAGCACTTCAAAGAAAGATATCCGAAAGCACATAACTCATCTCTCCCCCAAAACACTGCTTAACAAAAAGCTTGATGATACTCAGTGCATCCTTTGGTAGGGATTCATCTTTTGATGTGCATCTCCTGGTACAGTGCTGTGATCCAAACCATCATAAGTAAATCTATCCTTTAGGTACTTTTACCACACCTGCAGATACTCTACTGTTGAAAGCAGTAAGTCCTGAGAAGATTCAAATTCAAGATCAGTTCTCTGTGACTGTTGTCTTAAGATTCAAACTAATGATCAGCCAGAATGGAGAATTAGTAAAAAATAACTAGATTCCGTGCTATGTAATAATTTTACTGAACAAATAGCTCTCAAGATGTACTTTTCATAGTTTTTATATACAAAAAATCATAGAAGAATAAAACTTTAAGTAATGGTTTTACAGAATACGTCGCAATTAGTCATGGCATAGTATGTTCCCAGATACTCAACACCAAGCTCACAAGTCAGAAGCATTTATCACAGGGCATTTAAAATTGTAACATGCCCTTCTCATCTCTGCAATTACAAGTTACTTTTAAGATGCCTCACTTCAGCAGCACTTAGCTTTCACCCAATGCAAATTAAGCTACAAAGTAGTACTGAAATCCTGGAGGTCTGATTTAGATAGAACATTCAGCATTGCCTCAGACATCTACTACATGATAAATTAATTTACTAGATGGAAAGTTTATCTTAAGTAATCTTTGGGTAACTTAAAACACAGTTAGTTAAGGACAATACACAAATTAACTTAAAAGGTGTCTTTCTCCAAACAATGAGTTTGTGATAACATGCAGAATAACACTGCTTGCAGAATTTCATTAGTGCAGCTTTTAAAGCATTTGCAAAACACAACTACTGCTTTTTTCCTGACTACTTGATTTGGGGCTATGGCAGTTCAAATGCAATGTTGGCATTTTCAAGGCTACTTTAAAATAAAATGTAATCTTACTAATCATAATTTACTTTTTCATACTTCATTACTTAATTGTAGTAACATTTCATTAAACAAAACAAAGTTCAAAATATTAAGTATGAGTGATTGTGCTCCATGAACTATTTGTAGTAGGCCTCTTCAAAACCCCAAAACAACCCAAAACCAACTCAACAATTCAGGATAAATATACTAAAAAGCCCAAACCATTGAGCTACCAAAACATTAGCAAGAACAAGGTTTCAGAAAGATAAAACAGTATGATTACATTTTGAATTTTGACATTATAAAGCCTTTACTTTCACTGATATAGGGTAATTTATACACCCCTCTTTTTCCACAGCAGAAATCAAATAATTGTGAGTGATTACCCATGCTTACTCTAAATGGCAGACAACACAAGTTACAGAAACCTAGACAAAGACTATAGTAGTTTACAAAACATAAACCAAGGTTAACAGATATACCGCCATTAGAATAATACATAAGAAGGGGTTTAGGAACTTTGTATCGATAGCTCATTTCAGATTGTGCAGTGTTTTCACCTCCCTTCCAGAAACCTGTGAAATAAAGTGGTAAATGTGTTCTCATTGATATGCAGCTCAGTAAGAGTTTAGTGGCAAAAAGATTATACTTGCATAAATATAAAAACACATGATAAAACAAAATATTTTTAATTAGTAAGCCAATAGTAAATAAATTTACCTAAAGTTAACAGAAAAAGCAGCTGTGTTCTTTCTACATGGATACTTTTTTAGCATGTTTTAATAGTCAACTTCATTGTCTAGCCTGGGACAAAACAATTCATCATTGAGCACTCAACAATTCCGCACACTGAGCTAAGTATTTTTTTTTTTTAGTTACATTTTTTACATTTTCTTTACAAATGTAGTGCTTATGTACATTATATATTTTATTTCTACAATTGATGTACTTTACTGAAACTCTACAACTTTCACAGGGAATTCGCTGAAGTCTTTAGTAAATATGAATCATTCCCTTTAAAAAGAAATTCATATAAACAACCAACATACAGCACTGCCCTTAACTCTCTTAAGAATTTGGATCTGAAAGGGCTACTATAATAAATGTAAGAAAAAAGGCTTTACCTAATTGTACATTTCGTTAAGAAATATCATCCCACATAGCTACATAAATTCACCAGCTTGCAATAAACAGAGCACCATACCGCTGCACAACTGGAAACATGTATAAATCAATTTAAAGTTTACTAGTCAAATAGCTTCATCACTCCTAGCACTTTTAGACTGAAGTAAATCTGCAAATTTCTTTTGGAAATGTGTACTTCATCAGCTGTAAAGCTTCTAAAACAGAGCTCGCCACCGTGTATCGTGAAGAACAAGCATCCGCTTTTGCAACTTCCCATGTGTTTCTGTCGGCCCACGCTTCTACCTGAAGTCAGGATTCTGCTTCTGGTTATTCCTTGTTCACTTACAAACCTGCTGCTGAATATTAAGTAAGAATTCATAATATGAGAAAGCTGCTTCTGTCCGATCCTCAATTAAATGCTGAAAAAATTCTGTTTTGGCAGGGTTCTCGTCTCTGAAAGAAGAGAGGAAGAGATTTTAGTCCAAATATTGAGCAAAGAGTCCACTGTAAACTCAAGCAGAGGGAGAAGTTCTAATGAATTGCTTATTAACCTTTGGGGTCTAGATTCAGTCCAGGTACTACAATTGCAAAGAATCCAAAGTTTGGAAGAAAACCCTAGATCTTTTAAACACAACCAAAACAGCAGCATCTTACAGTCTAAACAGTACAAAAATGAGCAAAATATCATTTAAAATATTTTGTAGAAACACAAAAATGAAAAAAAAAAAAGATTTTTTTTTTTTTTTTAGTTAAAGTGGTGCAACAAATTCTGAAAGGGTTAAATTAGATGAAGATTATAAAACTGGAAATTTACATCTCTGGTTACATATAGTCTCAATACCTTCCCCAGTTTTTCTTAGAGAAAATGGAAAGTAAACAGAACAGTGAAGGTAAACAAGTCAGAGACCTCAAATCCAAAATTACCCCAGTAAAGTCTTGCTGGGGGACAGCAAGTATTTTCTGGGGCAGTCCTCTATACTGGTATCATAAAGCATGCAGTAAAGCTCTGCTATTTTCTCTGGTCTCAGCACTACTTGCAATTCAAGTGACAGCCACACCACCAACCACTGAAGAGCTTCAGTCCTGTTTTTAAACATTATTTGAATAAGTGTCCTCATAGTCTCTAAAGTGTCATCTCTCATAAGGCCCAGTGAACTGAGTACTCTGGAGAAGACTAGTGCAAACTCAAGTAAAGCATTTTATAGAAGTTAAACTTTCAGTGGGTCGCAGCTTCAAAAGGCTTCAGAACTTGTCTCGTGTCATAAACCAATTGCTGTTCCATGTAGATCAGGAATAAATGCATACAAGTAATAAGCAATCTACAGATTATTAACCTTATTTGATTTTTTTAGATGTATGTACTGAAATTATAAAAACTGTAACAGAAATTAACCTTGTTAACCCCACTGATCATAAGGATATCTCCTTCTTCAGTATATTCTAAACTATGTAAAAACACACAGCTAATTGGTACTGATAAAACTACTGGCATCTGATAAAATTAAAGATGACTCCTTGTTGCTGAAGGATTTTAAACAGCAGCACTGTATCAGCTGGAAAGATGATGTTATTCACTTTCTTCTGGGTCAGATATTCCCTCTTTTCATTAGTGTCAACTGGAAATTGTAAATACGAAGTGCCAATAACCACCCAGTATCTAACAGCAATACTTACTTTACTACTTGAAGAACTGGACTTAAAGGTCTGCTGTCTCTAAGCCAAGATATAAAAGATCGTGTTCTTTCCGAAGAAACTGAATCTACCTCAGGTAGCTGTGTCTGGTTGAAGGTAAGTGAAAGAAGTCATCATTTTTTATTATCAAAACTATTAAAAAAAATAATACATCCCAATAGTTATAACCCAAGCTACAGTTTCTATTAAGAAACTGACCACAGATTATATACATGCTTTTTTATAGCTTCAGATACAAAAAATATCAGTAATATCTGTTCTGTAGGAAGCTGTACATCTTTAACTTAAATTGCCATAAGCGCAAAAGATTTTAGAAAGTGAGCTCATTTAAAAAGTCATCTTTTCAAAATGCTGCTTTTGCAGTTTTGTTGTCTTTATATGCCCCTATCAATCAAGTTTCTACACACTACATTTGGCATCACTGCAAAGATAAACAAAACACACAGACGTAAAACCTACAATGTAAGTGAATCTCAATGCAAAGATTATACTGAACTGTTTGGTTGGGGAACGAGCTGAAAAAATAGAATTATAAAATTTTGAGCCATTCACCAAGCTAAATATACTAACTCTTAGGTCTTTTAAGACAATCAAAATGAGAGGAAAGAATTGATTACAGATTTAAAAGTAGTACCATTGCTATCTTTGTAGTAAGTGAACTGAGGGCATAATTTAAAAGCAAAGATAACAATGTTTGCTTATATTAGCTTTTTTCATCTAATTTCATTATAATAAATGCTCTATAGCCATTGAAAGAAGTTATCGTCCTTCCTTTATCCAAACTCTTCCTGAAAACACTGTCAACTAATACTTAGCACCAGCAGAGCAGAGGGGACAGTTTTAAATTGCTAATACAAGCAAAATGCAAAACTCTGAACGATTTTATAGTAGGTCTTAAAGCTCACCACTCTTAACCTGTTCTCAGAATTAGCACTTGTCACTTTCCCCCTTCCTGCTAAACAAGCTTTACAAGCAGGTTATGTCTTCCTATGTGTTTCTGCAATGACTGACATATATTTGGTACTACCTGAATATAACCACTTGATTTTGAACTTTATCTAGAGTGTCTTAAAAGGGTCCATCCTTACCCACCACTGGTTGACATTTTGAAATCACTACCCACTGAAGAGGGGTGTTGTCTTTAATTGCTCTGTTTTACACACAAGCCTATAGGTTATAGGCTATAACACAAAAACCCCTCCACCAAAACATACATCCAAGAGTCTTTGATGTTTCCACAGCTAAAAGCATTTTTTGTTATCACTGACTCCAGGCTTGGCAGCTGAGCAAACTTTAACTCTTATAAGCCTATCACCTCCTACCATAGCCTTGGTATCTATCATCAGGTTTGGAGAACACAAGGCTTCTGAAAACCATGGTGTCAATAAAATAACTGGAATCTTAAGAATTAACATGTCTGAACAGATAATTTTATATTCATTCTATGAAATTCCATCCTATTGAGTCCACATGTTTTTGCATAAAAATAATAAAAGTAGTAATGTCACAGAACAAATTTTTGGCATTCAATAAATGTCAGAATTTACATGTTTTCATTCTTTCCTTGAATGCATTTGACAACTTCTATCTGTCTCCTAAGGAGTTGGCAAGATGTTAGAATGTACCCAATAAAAAAAACCCCTAATTCATGGTTACATAATTAAAACCCTAAAAAGCATAAAAAACGGATTAAATATAGATTCCAAATACACAGTACAGCACAGCTCATTAAAACGCCTACCATTTTCTGTGGCACTGATGCATAGTTTGGGTATCCAAGGACATCTTTTATGAAGTTGTTATCACAGTTTTTTCCAATCCAAATGTAAAAAATCTGTAAGATGTCAGAATCAGTTTTAGTAAAGGCCTTGCATACATTTCAGAGAAAGAGAAAAGTGGTGACATAATTGGAATAAGGCCAGACTAACACCTTCCATGCAAATGAAACACTTGAGGGCTCCAGCTGCAACTTGTATATGCATCCCTGTATTTGGTATTTGTACATTTACTTCACACACAGACAGCATTTGGAACAACATCAGTAAATGTTAAAAAACCCCACATAGGCAGAATGCAAATACTGAAAGAATGAGGATGCAGGACATGCAACCACAGAACAACAGGGGTTGGAAAGGACCTCTGGAGATCATCCAGAGGGATGATTTCCCTCATACTGAGATGGAATTTCCCATATTCCAGTTTGTGACCGATGCCCCCTGTCCTGTCACTGGGCACTAGAGAAAAGAGTTTGGCCCAATTCTCTTGACATCTGCCTTGCAGATATTTGCAAGCATTGATCAGATCTCCTCTCAGTCTTCTCCAAGCTTAACAGAGCCAGTTCTCCCAGACTTTCGTCATACCAGATGCTCCAGTGCCCCCATCATCTTTGCAACCCTCCACTGGCCTCTCCCCAGGAGTTCCTTGTCTTCTTTAAACTGGGGAGCCCAGAACTGTTTACAGCACTCCAGATGCATCCCAGCAGGGCAGAGTAGGAGGAGAGGATAACCTCCCTTGACCTGATGGCCACAGTCTTGTTAACACATCCCAGGTTACCCACTGGCCATGCTGTCGACAAGGGCACATTGCTGGCCCATGGATAACTAACAGGACTCCTAGGTCTCTCTCTACAGAGCTACTTCCCAGGAGATCAACCTCTACTCTGTTTTACTGGTGCCTGGGGTTACTCCTCCCTCAGTGCAGGACTTTAACACTTGCCCTTTCATTAGGTTCCCCTCTACCCAATTCTCCAGCCTGTCTATATTCACTGAATGGCAGCACAGCCTTATGGTTTATCAGTCACTCCTCCCAGTTTTCCATCATCAGCAAATTCAACATGTGCATTGAAACAGTTAATGCAATAACTTCCCACGTTACCACCTAAAATGAAAAACCTAAAATTTTATGAAGTCACACTACTGCATCAGTTACTGCACACTGATTTTCCAGTCTAAAGTCATATTAAAGCATCGGTTATCAGAATACATTGTAGTAGTTATTTCAGACATCTGGAGACAGAAGCTAGTTTGACACTCACTAGTTTGACACTCAAACTCAGCCCTTGACCTCATACAAGGTTTAATGCACTTTCTGGACTGCTGCTAGAGTAGTATAATTGTTCATCCAATTAACTGTGTTTTAGAGTCATCTCTATGAATACCTTCAAATATATCTACAGATTTTGTTCACTCAAAATTCTCACTCTTGCAACTCTTGTTACACAAGCCACAAATCATAAATCCGCTTATATTTGTGTGTGACTGAGAAAGTCCCCGCATCAGCGAGGAGTGCTTTCTTAGACAGACTGCAGTTCATACAATTTAATAATCATTAAGAGAAATTTTGGAAAATTTAAATCCATTTTCTCCAAAAAACCCACAGCAACAACCAAACAAACTTGATGTGAACTCCTGGTATATTCTGGTTGGGCTAGCATGAAAAAACCCCCACAACCCCAAACCTCTGAAGCCTTAACATACAACTTGAAAGATACTGCTCTGATCAAAGTATGAAAGCCTGTCACTGGAACACAGAAATTACTGCCAGGTTACCTGCAGTGCTTATTCACTTCACTCACTGTTGGGAATTGACTGGTTTTGGTAAGCATTGGCTTATTTTATTTTTTTTTTTTAAGAGAAAAAAAGAACATGTGAAATCAATAACTTACCGAACCACAATCCATAAGAAAAGCTCCTTCCCGTGTCAATTTCTCTGCAGACAGCTTCTGAAGAGGTGGCTGAGGAACAACTCTGTCATTTACATGTATTGTGCTCTGTAACAAAACCCCAATATTCAGTAACATTAGAACATAAATAAATCCTGTATTTTAAATCTTAACCTGGTAAAACAGGAAAAAACGGTTAATGTCCAGCAAAAGTTTGAGGATTCTCATGTAACAAAATGCAATGTTAATCCTAAAATCATTATCTACATTAAACAATTCTAGAACATTACTTAGCCTAAAGGCTACTTTGTTACCTATAAACAAATAATGTAAGTTCACTTGAAGTTGGGTATGTAACATGTCATACACAATACAGACACCTAACTTAAACACGATTCTGGTGTTTACACTGAAATTTACTCAAACAACTTCCATAGATTTTTTAAATCGCATTTAACTTCACTAGAAATGCTGCAAAAACAGAAAACCAGGATTCTACTTCCTGCAAGGGTTCCCTATTTTACCACATTCAAGTAACAAAGTTCCCTGATTTAACATTCTGCTTGAAGTGATACACAGGTTTGCCTGAAGAGCACTATGACTGATATAATTTGGCTTTCAGACATTATTTGAAATTAACCTGGCCTTCCTCCCTAGCAATAAACCCGAACACAATACAAAAACCCAACCCCCAGACTTTTCAGATTAAAGCTGCTTCTCTCTCCAATATAAAAATAGGCTGAATATATTAAAACCTGTGAAGCATTCTCAAATAATGTAGGGAAAACACACTCTAGAGGCTAAGCACATATCCGCATGGTAAGAGAACATTAAAAACCCCACTATTCCAGACAATAATGTAATACATTAAAAACTTTTCCAGATTTATACACAATGTTGAAAGCCAAGCTACTAAACTTCAGGCTTTACTTAATGTTCACAGGAATCAGGTGTTCAGAAAAAAAATAATTTCTGTAATAGACATAACTGATTTTTTTCTAAATAAACAAGTTTAAGAACAGCCTCTGTCATGTAACAGTGTTACATGATCTTAAATGTGTTTTGTCGATTTCATTAGGTCAAATAAGCCTTATTTTTGGTATTATTCTACTAGGAATAACTGATCTGAAATCCTTTCCTAATAAAATTTTATTTCCCAAAGACATTCCTGTTTTTTTTTTTACAGCACTTGCACACTGAATATAGTTTCAACATTATGTTCCACGAAAATACCCAAGGCTAGCTGAAGAAATTGGATTCTCAAACACTGAGGGTGGGTAGTATAAAAAATATTAGCTAATCAATTCCAGTGAAGAACACTGAGTTTAGACAGTCTATGAAGTACTTTAAAAGCAACATTGAAACTATAAATAGCTCACAGGTTTGTGCTGAACAATACGAACTGCCAGGGAAATTACTCAAGTTACCATGTAATTTTGTATGGCACTAACTCCTACATATACTTTTCCAAAGCTAATGACTAATAAGTTCATGAAAACTTGCTTGGAAAATAACTTGTTTTCATAATTACAACTAACTTCAACCTTAAACAAAATTCCATCTTACTTCTTACTGTTAAAAAATGCATCAGTTTTGCACACTACCTCTGAACCTGATTTTGTACATCAAGTTCTTCCTCACTCTGATCATGAGTGATCAGCTAGAAGTACAATTCTGTTTCACCCAGGTCAGTCTGAAAAACCACTGGAATTTTGTTATTGCAGGCAACTGCTTTCTGTATACAAAACCTAGAATCATCCACCAAATCTACCTCACCCATTCCCCCCAGACAGTTCTAAAACACAAAACCCCACTAGAGGTGTTTCCAACACATACAATATTCTGGTTTTTTTGTATATTATAAAAACATGGAATTACAGTGGTCACTGAAAGGTGAAGTAAAACCACAGTTCTGCTCACAACATACTACTGTATTTGCAACCAAACCTGAAGTTTTTCCTTGATTTTTTAATAATTTATGGAAAAAGCTCAGTTTATGTTACAGCAATAACTAACTATGTGATTGCAGCACTGCATTAGGCTTAACAACTGAAACTAAGAACAGTTATAAAACAAGCTTCATGCATTACCTCATCAATCAACCTGTCTATTCTGTACAAGTTGGGATGTATCATTTTCATCAAATGAACAAGAGGCTGGCTCTTCATCTGGCACATCGCATATACGCGATCATCCAAGCGTGTACTCATGCCGGTTCTAAACGCTTTCTGTAAGACAACAGTGTAGTTACTCAAATCCTGTATTTTATATAACATCTATAACATACAGAGTTCAAAAAAGACACTTATGTGGATAAGATGAACTCTGGGTTTCTCTGTATCCCAAGCTTCTTTATTGTTGTTAATGAAGATGATGATTAGAAAAAGCTAAACTTATTTTCTCAGCCACTCTGTTACACAGATCCTCTTAATAAAACAGTCTGTTTTTTCCCCACCTTTAACTGCATTACTTATGTAAATACCAGAGAAGTCCTAATTAGTATATGAGGAACAGAAGTAATCACTAAAGAAAATAAGTTCTTATGATTAGATTTCCTACCAAACTTACTTCTTACCCAAATTCCTTTGTTTTCTTCTCCTGAGTAGATGAGCCAGACATGAAAACCTCTACGCTATGAGATTTATTGATAAAAAAACTCTGCATTAAGTTCTCTTTTTTAAATAAGAAATTTGGCAATACAATGATATTAAAGAAAAATCAAGTAGTGGTAACTACTTCTACGTGAACTTTGAACTCTATCACCTGTTTCTGTAACCGATGTCATTGTATCTCTATGGAAACTCATTTTACTTCTTGATTCTTTTAAGTAAAAAGAGTATGCACTGAATAATTGACTTTTTTCTTCATAAAATAAACCTGAAGTACTAATAAGCAGCTTCCAGCAAACTTCATGCGCAGCACCAGTTAGCTGCCAAAATCTGAGAAATGCTAATTGTCATAATGTATTAGGTCTTATTTTCATTGTAAAACAAAACAAGGCAAAATATAAAAAAAAATCAGAATCAATTAATGAATAAACCATTCAGTCACTAATAATTTAAAGTAGGCTAACATAGTAATCTTTTAAGTTTACAGGACTTTCACATAGAGAGGATAGTTCAGTTTTCTTACATTTAGAGAAGAGCAGACATTGCTTAACCTAAAGCTGAAGAATTTCTCAATGAGTCAAATATCAAACATTAATCAATTAGATTACACATACCTGTTTGAGAAGGGCCAAAATATACAGTGGAAAAAGCTTGAGGGAATTTGGGGCCATCAGCATGGACTGCTGCAGATTTGAGGCAGTTGACATGTATGCTGACAAGGAGTCTATCACAGCATTAACTAAGGCATCTCTTGCATCCGAAAGACTAGATGAAACTGAGCGATCCACAGCTGTTGGGTTAACAGGATACAAGAAGTTATTGTAGTTGGCCCTATTCACTTCCCTGAATTTTGAAAAGATTGAGCTTTAAGGTGATATTTAAAAAACACACCACAAAAACAAAACACCTTACAACACACCTGTGGTCCTAACTTTTTTTAGGAGTAAATAAGCCCACACAGGGACTCACTTGCGTGATGCTTATAAGAAATATGATGTGGCTGATCCCCGCTCCCTACTTCCTACTTTTAGAGAACTTTAATTGTTTAAAGCTGTCGTATATAGACAAGACTAAACATGAATCCTGTTTTAAACCCTACACAATTTACTTAGCTATTGATCAAACTCTGCTGTTGCACTTCCAAGATAAAGTTTGCATCAAATATTTTTGTGGGGTTTTTTTTTTTCCCTTTTCCTTCTTTCACAAGAAATGTCTTCCATGATTTCAGAGGCATAATTATGATTAGTGTAAACGAAGCTTCATCTTTCTCTGCTGAGAAAGGGTTCAAATCCTTTGGTCAGAGGAAGCCACCTGCTGGACTGAATACAGTCCATTTATATGCAGACATTTAAAACAAGATCTAGAAGTTAAATTGTTTTCTTCTGTTTCTATTATTTGACATATTAATATAAAACAGAGCATATACTAAAATACTGCACAGAGCCATACATGTTCAATGGCAGAGATGAGTCTATGAAACAGCTACTTCTGACCAGAGGTAAAGGATAAGAAATCTCAACCCAGCAACAACAGGACAGAAACACTGAAAACTACTATCTCTCAGATACACTATGTCCAATTCTCTTTTTTAGCCTCCCAACAACTCACTAAACTGAACCACTATTTCCAAAGTAATCCTAGAATGCTGAAGTCTGAAATGACAACCATGATGATACAAAAAAAAAAAAAAAAAGATTTTATCCCAGTGTTCAATCCAAATTGACTCTTTGCCCTTTAACAAACTCTAGAGAACAATGTAGGAAGGAAGGCTCCTTTTAAAAGGCTGATGTCAACTAAGTATTCAGCCTAAGGAGTATTTAACTTAATAGTTTTGGTATAACTTTGATTTTGTCATCTTTTGTATCCTCAGGTTTCAGCATGCTCCACTCCAGCCTTTTTCTACAATATCCAGCCTTCATTCGCCACTTCATTTAAATGGCCAGCAAATTAAGAACACACAAAATGATACTTGTATCTTCTGTGCTCACCCATGTTTGCCAAGAGGCATACAACTGCTTGTACATCCGCTCCTGCGTATACATCAGCCAGTGAACTTACTACAGGCAAGCAAAGCGTGTGCACTCGAATTCGACGTTCACCTAATAAAAATAACAGAAACCATCATACAAGATGTCTTGGTAGAGGTACACAAATTCAGTCATTACAGCATATCTCCTCTCATCTACGGTGCGCTTGTTTTGTGAAAGCTCCACTAAGGAAACTGCTGCAACACTGCATTCTGCTTCTGTCCCTCAACCTGTGTGAATTCTGCAACACTCCAAAGCATTCAACTTACGAATCAGCACAAGTTCGTAAGACAAAACAACTTCTAACGTCCACGATAAGTGTTTTGATCCTAGAAATGAAGTACGTTGATTTCCATCATGAAATTTTGTGGCATCTTCCACAACAGAAAGTAGCTGCTATCCTTTCTGCCCACCCAATGCACTAGCAAGTCACTCCAGGTCTCATTTTAGTGCCTGCCGCATGTGTTACTGCTTCTAACAACAGCACGCCTTGCAAGTAAAGGAAACCTGCTGAATCAACTCTATGTAAGGTGGAGATAAATTACATTTTCCCATCAAAACAGAGTTTACAGATATTTACATTATGTGATTAACTGCCAAGTAGGCTCACTAGCTTTGACATGTATCTTTCTGGCTATAGAGAACAACAAAAGACTGCAGAACTACACAAACATTATGTTCGAAGAAGAAACAAAAACCCCAGTGGCCAAGTAATTTGAATTAATTTACCTTTGCTGGAAGTATACAAAAGAGCAGTTTGAAAACAAACCAAAGATGTGTCAGTTAGACTTTCCTCAATGGACATTTGTACTGCAAATCCAGCATCAGGATTGACATTGGCAAGGGACAGTAAATCAGTAGATCGTACAAAAAAGTTCCCATGAAAAGTGTGTATTGAAAGACCTAGAAGCGGATAAAGTAATTCAGAATAAAAGTTAAAACAGCACGAAAAATCTCCTAGGAATAATTAAAACACACAGCCCTCAAGCTATGTTTAAGAAAACAGTAAAAATACTTTAACTACCACATAGAACAAATTATGTGAGTCACTAGACATTTCAGCATGATCCTGTAAAGTTCACTTCTGAAAGCTCCAAGCTGAAAGATGCCCTTACACTACACACATCCATTTACCTCAAGTTAGGCAGTGCCTTCTGAAGTAACACCTAGATAACCAAAAGGCAAAAACTAATGTAACTTGTGCAAAAGACAACAACTATCTTCTTGTTCAGTGAAATAGAAGTAACCTGAAAGCTAATGTTGCTAAAGACTAAGCACTCGCAAAGCAATAGTTGACATGCTTACATCAACTTTTCCATATGCATCAGTATTTAAAACATACCTTTTGTACATCTTATACGCATAACTGCTTCAAATCCAATCTTTCTTGTAAGGTATCTTTTAAGGTCTTTTTGCAGCTTTTCAGCCTGAGCAGGATTATGGCTACAGTGGAAAGATGGATAGTAATAGATGCATCCAGCAGAATACTTGGAAATGCAAGCTGTGAAAGAGGAAGAGATGGTTACAGTTTTACCTCTTAACGGGACGTCAGGAAACAAAAATTGTGCATAACCTTCTGCAAGTCACATCCACGTTTATCTTTTTCCTGATGCAATCTACATCTCAAACAACAAGAACTGACCCAGACTCAGTCCACTGAAGACAGTGATGAGTCACCCCAATACACAACTGTCAATCATACACTTAGTTCAAAAAAACATGCTCCCTTTGGCAGCTAAGACAGGAACACATGCAGAAATATTTAATGGTATGGAGGCCAAATGGAGCATGGGCAGAGACTAATCTTGTTTAAAACTGAAATCTCAGAATAAATTGTCTGATACCACCAATCCAATGCTACCATTCTTTATTGCTATCAACCTCAGCGTCAATTCCTTTGCTTCATCTACAGAAGCACAAAAAGATCTACATGATTTAAGAATTCCTGAAGTAGCTCATGCTTCTGAAGTCAGCCAGCAGCGTGGAAAGAGTGAATACATACATTAGGTACTCCTTACCAAGAGACGCTAGATCAGAATATTGTGAACTTAAGAGAAATAAATCCACAGCAGTCTGCTGGCCCGAGCAGTCCAGTGCCAACTTCTTATAAAAATCCGTTGCTGGACCAAGATGCTGGACCACCTTTGGTGAATAAATTGTACAGGAAAGAGTTAAGACAATGATTGTACTTTCTTTAGACTTCATGGAACAAAAACCATACTGTTCAGCCGCAAAGTATCATAAGGAACTTTCCTTTAACTTTTAACTAACACTTTATATGCACCTGTGCAAGTTATTTTCCTTATACTTCATTCTTTTAGTTTGTATTTACCAGTTTGTATTTACTACTTTCAAGGAAGTTTATGTTCTCATACAAAGAAGTGTTCTTTCAACTATATAATTTACAGCATCTGGTAAGTGTTACAAGACCATAAAAATAATAAGAAAACATGTTTTATGTCTACAGTTTAGTATATCCACACTTCGGTTCAGAACCCAGGTTGATATTAATCTAGTGACATATTCAGAGATTCTTTTGCTCGCCAAGAAAAGCTATGAACCAAAGGCCCAAAAGACAGCTCATGCACTTTGAGCCTAGTAATACCACACATCCATGTACAGACTAGGGAAATTAATTGTGCAGACATTGAATAATTAAAATTTAGGGAATTGCTATAAACAAAACTCAAGAGTTGATCTGCAGAACTATGCAAGTCAGGAAGACACGGCCAGTCCACAGACTCATGAGACAAATACGAAAGAAGTGTTGGTACCTTTGTGCTTGACCTTTGATTAGGATCTTCTCGGGAATGCAAAAGCCCTGCTCCCAAAGATGGCAACTGAGTTTGAAACACAGATATCCGACCACCCGTTGGAGACATCAGTTTAAATGCAGCCTGAAGAGCAGGGCCCAGTGCGCTGTGCGTTTCTCTTGTATTGGTGAACATATTTGGCAACGCATTCAATAAATCTTTGATCAGCTGCAGACCAGATGGAAAGGTGTTCTATAAGATTTCGCAAGCTTGAGACTTTCTGCTATGTCTAGAAAGCTGTATTGCCATGACTGAAGTAGAATAATCAGTATCACAAATTTCTGCTTAATTTCTGCTTAGTTTCAATACACTAAGGAAAACAAAGTAATAATTTTAAAAAACCATGATGCAAGCAAAGTAGCATTGGAATTACATGCAGTGAAAATATAAAGTTTAAAAGGAATTTCTACTCTGAATACTAAACTCTAAATTTGATGATACAGCTTGAGCAATCATACCTCTTTGCTTTCATGGAGATTTACGAGTAAACTGTCTGGGGTTGGTAGGAAGATGTCTGCAGGGAAAAGAGAAACAAAGCATTTTACTAAGAAAACACCCAAACATTAAAGTAGAACAAAACATTTCACTGCCCAATGCTTTGTGTACCATGAAATACCGTCTATTTTTCTGATATATATATATTAGAGAGAATAATAGTCTATACAAAGTTTGGTTTATTCAAAACAGAATTAATATTTAACTTTTCACACTAATTACAGATGGGTGGTGTTTACATTTTTGAGCACCTTATTTTTCGCAGAAGATAGATCAGAGTCTCTCAAATATTCTGGTATTAGGTCAGTATTACTGAGGACATGGGGAATATATTTTAAAAAAGTGGTTTCCATTTTCTTTTTACTTACCATCAATATCTGAGACAATGAGCATCTGAGGCTGAGATAATCCTTCTTGTAAGTTGTAAAACTGAACAGTGCTGTCAAACGTTATGAACCCTATTCTTGTTCTCGAGTCTCCAGGCAGCCTGAAGCATTAAAAAAATAAACTATTAAGCCCTAAATTCCTCTCTCAAGACACATGGCATATACATACACTTAGCTCCTACTGATGTTAGCAGAAACTCAGCTCAGATATAAAGGGGTGAATGCAGAACAGAAGAAAGGAGATCTGAAACTTGAATACCAAGAAATATTTCTTCAGTATTTTCTGAAAAGCTTTTATAATGATACAGTTAACAAGACTGTTGCAAATAAGCACTCACTAATATCCTGATGCTTTGTTCTAAGACAGAATGTAGTAAGTTCATTTAAATGTTAGACTGACACATGAAAGGAGGTCACTTCCAAGAGACGGCTGCAGCCTGATCTCTCATCATTCAAAAACCTCACTTGCTAAGGTAGTTAGTAAGCACTTACAGCTCTAAACCAAAATCCAAGTCTCTACAATGCACCATACTTATTTCTCCTGTGGATCATATTCCTACGTATTGCATTTAAAATAGAAAAACAAAACGGGATTTCTCAAATAAAATATAAAACATCAGCAAGTGCTAAAAACCATGATGGTAAACAAAAGCAGTAGAGGCAGATATTGTTTTTACCATCTGGGTATACAAGTTAACTGGATGTACCAATTGTCCTTTAGACTCTGCGTGGTTATTTATTTCCCTAAAATAATTTTGCATGCTTCTGAGAAGCTGTTGATAAAACACCTGTAAAGATCTTGATAAGGAAAGACTTAGCCAGTAATAGTAAGTAGAGGAATTCTATTGTACATATTAGGTTCTTTATCAGAAATTAAACCTATGTTACCTAAGAAAAACTTGGAGAATATTTTCAGAGCGAGACCTCCACCAGGTACGAATTAAAAGACATGAACATTGTGCAAGTTCATCAACCCTCCTTCAAAAAGCAACGCCACCAATCCCATACATGTTGTTTGAGTGCAAAAAACGAGGACGGAATTGGCACAGGCAGACGCAGGTAACTGATGTAAAAAACCCAAACTGACAACACAATTCACCAAGGCAGTCTCACACAGGTGGTTACACCTATCCAATATGCAGCACCTCAGCCATTTCAGCACAGGAACCAGCCAATGTAATCATTGCAATTTAGTTACTTTTGTTTGCCTTGGCAGGGGGAAGAGCACATTTTATAGGTGTTTGTACAGTCAACACATTGTTAGAAGTTACAGTTAAATGCTGTAAATTTACAGTTAAATTTAACTACAGTTAGAGTAGATAAATAAGTACATTATTTGCAGATCCATGTTTAATCACACACAGGGGAGATAAGCTCTCATGCAAATGCTTCAAGAGCTAGGGTTTTTTGTTGTTTTGTGGGGTTTTTTGCTTGGTTGGTGGTTTGTTTTTTCTTGGTTGGGTTTTTGTGTTTTAGACATGAAAGTTGCATTTCTTAGGTAAGAGAACTTCTGTCTTTTAAACACTAGCTGCAAGTTTCCTGCAAAACTCTAGGTTAGTATTGCTCATAACATCAGCTAATTCGAAACGGTTATTTATATTCTTACTTGTCTAGGTTTTCCAGCAACGACTGGCAGACTATTGTCAAATATCCAGCCTCCACTGCATTATGAGACACATCTAAAACAAATAAATATACCGCAGGCTGAGGAGGACGAAGCTACAAAGTAAGAAAATAAAAATCTGTTCAAAAATCATATTTAAAGAAATGTTAAAAATGATTAGTCATTAGAAAGGGAGGTGGGAAAAGGGAATACTTAGAAAAATGCAAGGTATATATTACACAATGAAGCTGATTTTTACTGAGTCATGAGGACAGACTTAGCCACAATTCCCAGTGGCTAATAATTCCCATTTGAAAGAAGCAAGAAACAGAAAGTCAGTATTTAAGTCTCTCCTTCCAGTCATCAACTCAAACATGACTCTTGGATAACAAATTTGGAATTCACTCTTTAAAGCATCACTGTTCTTTCAGTATGTGGACAAGGCAATCCATTAAATGGGGTTAAAATATTCTACCTACATCCTTTTCCCAACCATAAAACAAGCCACATTTATTCATTGCCAAGTATCTTGGCCACAGTGTTTCAATTCAAACACAAGAAAACTATTTTTGCAGTTGTTAATAAGGTCATTACAAACAGGGTCTTTTCCCAAGCCTAGTTTATCTTTTGAGACAAGACTACTACCACAGCAATTACAGGTTGAGTCCAAGTTAAAATCGTTTCTGTTCTAATTACTAATTACAAATTTGAACCCAATTTAATTCTCTCATCATTCCATTTCTTGCCTTTCAAAACCTCTTCAAAATGAGGGATAAAGCCAAACCCACATTACATCACACTACACCATGTTAAACTACACTGATTACACACTTTGCAATTGCCTTTATTCGACAAGCTTCCAAACATCCACACTGGCCAAAAAAACACCATATTTACTTTGAATTTAACTGCTCTTTAGCATGAAGAGGATCTTCTCAGGAAAATCAACACATCCCATTGGAACAATATGCAACATTAATTTCCAACACATTTACATGAACATGCAATTGTTCAAGCACCCATGAAAACTTCTTTTACCATATAGTCTGAGGAGGCAATGAATTCCACTGTAGAATTTTGGACCTCAGGCCGCTTGTGAGGCTCTCCATAAGATCGAGTCAGTGGATTATACATAAATTCTTCAGGAACTATAACAAAAAACATTTTTCCACATAAAATCCATATATATTTGTCAACTAATTAAAAAAAGACAACAACTATGAGCAAATTAATGCAGATGTATTTCAATCACCAGTAACAACAGAAAAGAATTCACATCAAGGATACATAAACCAAAGGAACATTCAAGCACCCCAGCAACATTAAATACTGGGAAAAAAAACGACAGTTTATTCTAATCAGCAGTATTTCACCCACCGCAAAAACCACCTATGCAAATAAAGCATTTGACAAGAAGCTTTAATCTATATTGTTTCTCATAACCTCTGACCTGTATTTCAGACAGTGTTAGCTGTCATCATGTTTCCACTTGCATATTGCAACAGCAGTCTATGAAGTAATTTGATTTCATTATACATGTACTCAGGATAATAAGATTACATTTTCTTAGTCTCCCAGAAAATTGCAAAACAACTTTTTGCTTTAGAAAACGCACAGTACTTAAGATCCACAGACATAAAAAATCCCTTAAGAACACTGGCATTTTAATCTACATTTTAATCTCAGGTATCCTGTGGACTGATATAATGCAAATACATGAAAGAGATTCTATAAATGTATGTGTCTCCTGTGACTAAAACTCACCATCATTAACCCTATAGCACAGATTGCACTTCCACCTCCTTTGATCAATGAAAGAAACGAAAGGGTTGATATACGTCCTGCAGGATCTGCACCTCACTATTGTGCTTGATGTTATTACTGGTAATTGCTAAAAAAAAACAATGGAAAGCTGTAATGAAGGTACACAATACGTTTTATGGAAAACATTATTCTGAAGTACTGCATATATAAGCATCATGTGACCAGATATTCTATCATCTTTTTAGCTCATTTTCAGAGTAATAATGATGCCTATTAAAAATATCCTCCCCTTTAAAACAGAAAAGACAATACTTTATGGTTGTCTTAATCCAACTTCAACTCATAGATGTAGTAAGTTTTAAAATAAAATTACACAGCTAAAATAATAGAGCTGCTATGGTAAGAAGTATTATGAAGGACAGGCCAAGTTTTGTGTAAAATTTGCCATTGCATTTAGTCACCCAAACAGGTTCTACGAAAAAAATCTTATCAGATAGTTATTCACCTTTTCATAAAAATAGAAATAAATCAGGTGAGGAGTTGCTTAACAGTTAATTATGAACAGAGCTCCATTCTTACATTGTGCTTGCCTTCTACTGATAGCATGTACCATGTCAGTAATACACTCAACACTAGCAACTGTTTTCAACAGGGCACTGTAAATAGTTTTTCAAGACTTATCTGACGGTTGAGTGCCAAACACACAGAGTAGTAGTTCAGAGCACCACAGTTAAGCAAAGATTTCCAACAGTGTGTGTGTGGGGAAAGATAGCACTGAAAGGACTTGCCCAAAGCTTTTCCCTTATGAATTTCATCAAAGTAGCATTTTCAAGTACAAAATAATTCTTTGCTACCCCTGTTAAATTTAGGAATAAAGTTCAGTTTATTTTGTTTGAACAAAAATTGTGCAAATGCATATTTTTATATATATACACACACATACATACACACTCTAAAAAAAAAATTAGCTAGTTTACCGTTAGGTCCCTGAAGGGATGTAGCAACAAACCCAGAGGAAGCTTAGCTTTGTTTAACAAAGCCTGTGTCTGTGGAATATTTGTCAGTGTACATCGAAATGAGCTGAAAGGAAATAAAAACACAACATCTTTTCAAAATGTCACTTCCCATGCAAAAAACCATTGTGCTAACATTGATTTTAAAGAATTTTGAAGTTTAAGAAACACTATGTTTTGCAAAGCTGATCTGATAAACAAAATTGAAGCAAAGAGGTTAAAAAACCCTCCTAAGTAAACAAGCAACCGAAAATAATACTCCCCTTGCTCTGCAATTTAGTAGTTCAGCAATGCAAGTATACCAAAACTTGCAATAAAAGAGATAAACTGCTTTAGGTCCAATGCTCAATACTGTGCTTTTTGTTCATTAGAAAAGATTTTGTGTGAAGGAAGTAAGGAAGCAATACAGCATTTACTAGTTCTCAGAAATTTAACGCTTATCTAAGAAAACAAAAGGATTTAAAATACTGATTTAAAACCTCTTCTGTGTATAAAAAGTGGAGGACGGACATAAGGCTCAATAGAGGCTACTAAAAAAACCCTTATGCAAACTCTCAGGCTGTCCAAAGTATTCCATGCCCAAGATTGATTGAGGCACACCCCCCTACCCCCAGTCCTCTGATTTCTGTTTTCTAGCAGGAACACACATTGCCACCAGGGCAGTAACCAGTTAGTCTGTGGCAACAAACAAAATCTCTTTTGGAATGAGAATTAAGATCTTTGGGGAAGAGCAATTTCCACTGTATCTACCTGCACTTGACTTGGGATAGTAGAAAACACTACTTCATGTTAATTAGAGGTGAAAGAATGCATCATGGTTGCAGGATTAGCACAGTAAAATATACTCAGTTTATGCACAGTATTTAGGCATGTTTACCATAACTCTCTGGAAAAATCCTATGTAATATACAAAAAATATTATATGAAATGTACTGCATAACATAGAGATACTTACTAAGAGTTTTTTTTTTAGATGGATAAAATGTGGTGAAGATTAAGCAGGTTTCTTAATGTTTTAATAAGTGAGCTATGCTCTCACTACATGTAAAATATTCTGATGGTAGGACTGTTTCAGTATTTGTGTAAAGGATAAGCCTATTAAGTGAACGGGGTTATAACCGCTCATTGCAAAGATTTAAAGTCAGGAGTCAGTTTAGACTCTTTTTTGACACTAAATAATTATTAGTCACTGAAAAACATAAGGTGCTGTTCTAGATACAATACACTTACTCTGGACTGCAGTTTAACTTCCTAAGATCAGAATTCAAGTTAGGCACAGGTGCTGGAACTGAAGACACAGGCAAAATATTTCTATCTTGTGTAAGGTTTACTGGTCTCAAGCTTTCTGGCTGCTGTGAATGCTGTAGACTTAACCCTCCAAAGGAAGAGGACAGCTGGTTCACACCTGGATATTGCTAAAAAAAAAAAAAAGAGAAAAGCAAGAGCATTGCAAATGGGTAAACACAGTCATGTCTAAATAACAGTCTTAGATCTTCTTGTAATCCTGATTTTTCTAGATATATTAAAAAGATATAGCAACAGTTAGTAACGAATTCAAACAAAGAGTTGTATGGTAGACATTTAAAAACATTATGACAAATATGACATACCTTCCAAGTATGTATCATTAGGCATAATACAAGTTCACAACATAAATCACCACTGAAGTAACATATTCCTTCAAACTTTCCAGGCGAAGAAAACAAGTTCCTAGAAATGCTAGTAATTTCTTCCCCTTCAAAGATGTTACAGTATAACTTTTCCTAGTTATGAAAACTGGCTTTTATGTATTTATTTTTGAATTAAACCAAACTAAAACAGCAGAAAGGAAGATAAAAGGTTAGGTTGGAAAGCATCTCTTGAGGTCTGGCAGTCCAACACCCTGTTCAAGCAAGGCTAACTTCAAAGTTAGATAAGGTTGCTCAGCCTTCTCTTGCTGAGTTTTGAAAATATTTAAGAATTGAAGATTTCACAGCACAATCACTCCTAGTGTTTCCCCATCCCTATTCTCAAGAATTTTCTCCTTGTATGTCCAACTGGAAATTCACTTGCTGTTGGGTTTTGCCTTTTACCGTGAACAACCAAAAAAAGTCTAACCTCATCTTGCATTGTGTGGACAATGAAGCAAAGTCTTTCCACTTCAGGAAAAAAGATTTCCTCCAGGTCCCATTTTATATTACCTCCACAACAATGAAAGCATTTCTGGATATTGCATCCTAACTTATGATACTACACTTGCATCAGTAAGGACTTCTTACCACCTACAACAGCAGCCTCACTACATTTGCCAGCTGAGCCTTACTTCAGAGAGCAAGGTTTGTAAGTCAGTAGATTTTGCTTCCTATACCCCTTCACACATTCACAAATGCTGAGGCACTGCAAAGCAGTATTTTGCCTCAGTGTCTACCTCTTCAGATTTCACTGCTCTTGGGTGATACAACAGGAGTCAGGTGATTGTATACAACTTCCTGGGTTTCTGGTACTCTCCTTTCCTGGAAAAAGCAGATGCAGGTAGCCTGCTCCACCACACCCAAAGTCCAGGCTCTAAAGAGCTATTCCATCTGGACTATATGCCATGCCTTACTCATCAGGTGATTTAATGTGAGAGACCATAGCCCATATTTAGTGCTCTATTCAAATCTAGGGGCTGATTAAGTGCTTTGTTATGGTTTCTCATCAATAAAGTACAGCTATTTGCAACCCACATTTTTAAGCTTTGGTACACTGCGAACAACTGGTGAAGTTCTTAAGCATAACTACTTGGAAATACACTGAAAATTTTAATTCATAAGCTTTCTAATAATAAGTTAGCATTCAGAGCTGTGACATCAATACTACACTTAACATTTATTGGCTCAGGAATTATAAAAATATTGAAATACATAAAAGAAGAAATGTATGATGCAGAAAAGACCTTCCCCATGAAGTTACTTTGCAAAGTAACTTAGGAATTACAAATACAAACCTGTGGATAGTGCTGAAACCCAGGATGGTGTCCTGGATTACTGGGCTGCACAGGAGTAGGTGGTGCTGCATTCTGGTAGCCAGGCTGCAGTGTTGGATATCCATAACCAAAGGGCTTAGAAGTTTTTGATGTTTGAGGGACTGATGGAGTAGGAACTGGGCTGCTGGTCAGAGAACGTGTCTCTAGAAGGGCAAAAGAAATTCCACAAGCATTGAAAATACTTAATATTTCTTTATTCATTTAAATGTAAACTCCTAAATGCTTAACAACACTTTTAAAAGTTTTTGCATTATCCATCCAGTCATTTATCTCCACTGACCAAATAAATTAGCAAGAAAGATTATTGTAACTATGCTGATAAAGGGGGTACACACAGAAAGATGCCTACAGACTTGCACTAACAAAACGCAGTTTTACAAAACAACAAAAGCAGCAACTTAAGTATTTCCACTCAATTAAAAAAGAAATAAACACCCCTTAGAACCACTTTACACAGGTTTCAGAAGAATGTAAGCTTGATAACATTCACAAGGAAAGGTGGCAGTCAAAGAAATCAACCACTCAAGAACAAAACTACCAAGAAACTGTTTAGCATGAGCAGGCCAGGTCAGGATAAAAAAGGAGAGAGAAAAAAACCCCACAAATCAACAGATTCAATAAATTTAAAAGTTGATCATATCAGTCTAAGGAAAACACTAAGAACAAGTTAGTGTTAGACTAAGCCTTCCAAAGAAACAGAATGTTTAGTTATTAGCTGAGAAATTGGAATTCTTGCAGTCATACATCTGCTACTCTTAGTGGATGAGCTAGACCCTACACAGACAGTGATAGCACCTTTTTACTTGACAGTGATTCCACTTTACACAAGGACCCGAATTAAGCCAAGCTACTGTGATGTTCTTGGAGACCAGAGCAATGCAAACGAGCCAGTGGTAGAAGCTCTCCAAATTAATCCAATCATAATTTAAAATCTTGGCTAACATACCCACATTGAACAGCATCTTTTCCACTTGCAACAATGAGAAATCTACATATTTCAAGGCTGAAGCACCCAGCTTAGTAGGTTCATTTAGAACAAACCTGACACTCGTGATAGTTTGAGGGATACAAAGAGGCAAAATAGTAGCCAGTTTCAATTGATTTTAAGGAATAAAAATAGAAGAAAATAACCTTATCCAAGCATGTCTGCAAACTGATATTGTTTGTGTCTCAAAAATGAACTATTATCAGCTACTAATGCCAATGCAATCAGGCACTCAGTACAGCCTAGAGAAAGATACCTGCTTTCACACAGAGCATATTTTCAGCACTACCCTCAATACTACAACAAAAAGTATGATTTATGTTATGGGTTAAGTTTTATTAAATAGTTACTCCAACTTCAGTGTTAAAACTGTGAAAAGTGGTTAAACAAGTAAGGTATGTTATGTTCTCTGATGATTTCCTTCACTCTTTCTATAGGCATTTCCTTTCACCTACTTGTTAATTAACAATAAATAATAGCAGAAATAGGAAAAAATCATAGACAGTAAACATTCAAGTCTTTAAATAAACAGTTTAAAACTAACATGCAATAAACTGCTTACCTGGATAGCCACCTCCTTCCAGGGCATCATAATTGTTCAGAACAGGGGAGGCACTGCTTGTAGTAGAGGAACTATCAATTGCTGGAGGAAGCAAATTATTTAAAAGTTAGCTGCTTCAGAAATGGCAAATTTTTGATAAGACAGATTTTTTTTTCTAAAAACTTCGGTAAGAAACTGTTAATAAATAGCCTAGTTAAAAAAAGACCACTTCAGCCCTAAGACTGAAAACTATTACCACTGCAAAGAGAAGAAGGAAGAGATAAACAGTCAACATGATATTAAAACAAACAAAGCACATGACCAACAGACGAAGAGAGATCAATAGGAAAAGAACAAAACCACAAAAAAGTTGTTTCCTGAAATAAAAAAATATTTTCCTATTAAGATAGAAATCCTTACATCACCTGATACAACGTACAACATTTTAAAAATAAGTCTCTATGGTGACCTCCTTCACAACTGCAAACAAGACAAGATTCCCAGAGTCTTCAGAGCCATTATGCATCATTGCCCACCTTCAAGCAAAACTGACAAGTATTTAATTCTCTCCTCCTTCCTGTGCTATTGTAATTCAGAGCTCATCCTGTTTCCAATGTAAAGCTTCTATTTTCCATTGAACATTGTCAAGAAGGTTCAACTTCAGTCAGAGTAAGTGGTTACCTTTGGCTGTACCACAAGTAGCTATGTAGAAGTTAACTAGACACAAGTAAAAAAGCACACTGGCACATACATAGCTGTTACTACTGCGAGACTCCTAGTGCTTGATTTGTAGTTCACCCTATGCATGTATCTTCAATATCTGACTGTAAAACACTGCAAGCAAAGGTATATTTAAAATCTTTTCTTCCAGTTCCATTTCACGTTTCCAATGAAAAAAAGGCCAAAAAAGGAGGTTAAATCTATATTTGCTCCTTAAAATTCCCCAAGCCATGAAGTACAACAGAGAAGCGTATTTTAGAAATTGAGAGAATTACATACACAACTTCTGTGGCTGCACAGAGACAAAAGAGATTCACTGATACTGTTCTACTCAGAAACATCATCCGTGACCACAAAGTATTTCAAGGGAGGACTTCAACGGGAGAACATTTGAGACTTCATCCTCCTTCGGCTGAGACTTACAAATAAAGGGACGTATCACTGAAATTTGGGACACACTAAACCATAGCAACTATGTCTGCACAGATTATTCCTGAGCATTTTGCCTTTAAAGCATTCAGCTAAGAAACCGAAAAATCCATTCCTAAAAAAACCCGTAACACTAACAAGGTATTTTAAATAAAATATTAACACTGTGAAACTCCCACGACTTCAGTTCTCTGACTGTTTTCCACTGTAAACATCCCTTTTTCCTGAACTACAAGATTTCCTATCAAATTTTACCTTTCTTTCTATTCTAGAAACTGAAGTAAACAGCATTAATTAATCTGTTCCTTGAGCAGGAACACAGCTATTAAAGACTTGGTTAAATCATACCACCGAAAAGCGAAAATATACTTTTAGTAAGCCAACAAGATCTATATTTAAGATTTTTCAAGAAGTTCCCCTGACCTGACCAGAAATTAGTTCTGCATTTCAAAACACACCAAAGGGATATAAACACAGTTGTGAACATACAAGACACTATAGTGTTCAAGCTTTGATTTAGCCACTATGGCACGTCAGTCTTGACAGAATTTTTCTGACAGTAAATTCATCTAGAATTTAATTACATATAAAATGAGTTTGCTCTTTTCACTAGGAAAATGATACAGTGAGTTGCAAAGTAGTAGTAGTAGTAGTAGTAGTATGTACTTCTCAAGCTCTGCTGGAACAGGTAAGAGAAACCAATTGGACAAACAAATGAAAGAGCATCTTTTAAAAGCATGCTGTTAAGTAAAAATAACGCAAGTTATTTGTACTTCTACTACCACCACTAACATCGTTTCTGATGTACAAAAAAAGTTCTAGTCAGAAAGCATCATCGGAGATTTTGAAACACAAACAAGGTCTGCCCAAGTTAAAATAAGAAAGCAGCCCATATACTTAGTGAAGACCTTTCACTTACAGTCTTTGCTTAAGAACTTTCAGATTTTTAACTCAGTTCTGAGAACTGTCAGAGTCCCAATGCCTACAAGAACTAACAGGCGCCCTGTTCTACTCCCCACTGGAAAACAAATAGCTGACTCAAAAAAGATGAGTTGTACAGCTTCCTGGCAGACCCAAAATAGCTTCAAACGCTAAGTTGGTCACATATGCAATGGAAACCCCACATTTTCTCTATCAATAAAACCCACAAGAACTTCCACACAATTAAACAACCTTCTTCCTATGCTTAAATTAAGCTACAACAGCTGTCAAAGTTTACTTTAGCAAAAAAAGCATCAGCATAGAGAAACTATTATGAAAATAAATACACATTTGATAAAGAAAAAAATAATTGGAAAACACTGCTTAGACAAAAGTAATACTTATAGCCTGCTTTTACAGTTAAGTCACTATTTTTCCAATATAATTTTTGCTTTCGAATTTTTCAAGAACTCTTCCACAACATCATTAAATACCTAACTCGTAAGAGTAACAAAAAAATGAGAATCTACACAAACACAAGCAATCAGATGTCCTACACCTATTTTTCATAAAGCCACTGGCACAGACTGAGCTAGAAACTGGTCTAAAGGAACTGCTTAAGATTTACATTACCTCTAGCGACAGGGCATAAAACAGGATGCTTATTAAACAGATAGCCTCTGTATTGATCCTGGGTGCCCTTCCACTCTTCCGCCCAAGATAAATTTAGACACAATGATAACTGAAAGGCTACAGGTTTTACCAAAGCACAGAATTTGAGAATGACAGAAAATTCCATACTTAGCCCCGCAGAAAAAGACCCCAAAATCCTCTCCTGGCTCTTTAAGCCTACTCTTTAGAAAACAGAGCTCAAACAGCAGCTTGCATCACAACAGCCAAAGCGAACTAATTCCCAAAGTGGAATTATTTTCTAGCTGGTTAGGTCTAGTTAGACTCATAGCATTAGAAAAAAAACCTGCTATCTAAAACTAGGAAGTATCCTTAGATTTAAAATTAATTTAGCGCTCAAGCCTGTTGAGAGATAGATGTGTTATAGAATCACATAATAGTCATGGCTGGAAGGGACCTTTTAGATCATCAAGTCCACCCATCACCCCAACCCATCAACCACCACTAAACCATGTCCCTCAGCACCACATCGAACTGTCTTTTACATACTTCCAGGGATGGAGACTCCACCACTTCCCAGGCAGCCTGTTCCAATGCTTAACCTTCTCTGTGAGGAAGTTTTTCCTAATATCCAATCTTATCGCACAAATGGTAGGAAAGTAAAGTAACTGAACCAATAATCTCAAACAGCAATAACAGAGGATATGCAAAGTATCTTACACTTGCACTCCTCCAGGGGTTGGTAATAATATCATAGAATGGCATGGGTTGGAAGGGACCCCCAAGGATCATTGAGCTCCAACCCCCCTGCCACAGGCAGGGCCACCAACCTCAGGCTTGGATCTACACAAGGTTGCCCAGGGCCCCATCCAACTTGGCCTTGAACACTTCCAGGGACAGGGCATCCACTACTACTCTGGGCAGCCTGTTCCAGCACCTCACCACTCTTTCTGTAAAAACTTCCACCTAATATCTAATCACTTATATCGATACTATTGCACCCTCCAAATATTGTTCTTCTGTGTCAGGAAAAGTAGTAAGTATCTTCAGCTGAAGACACCTTCCTACTTGAAAAAAGAACAATAGCAGCTATTTTCTTCTAATGTTCTACTAAGAATTCAACATAACAGTTGAACCAATGTTATTCAAATAGATAACATAAATCCATCACCCCATTCTTAATGATGACCTGGGTGTCATCATTTTTTTTCTGATATATAGCACCATTTTTTTCTGCTTAGTTACAATATGAATTATAAGCTTAAAGGAAACATTACAAAGATTTGCTATCTCAAATTAATACTCAAAAGCACCACATACAAATGGGACCACCAGATCACAGTATCTTGCTGGACAAAGTGTCCAGCATACAACTAGAGAAAGCCATAATGCCTTGGGTGGGCAACTGGCTGAGCAGTCAGATCCAGAAGGCAATAGTAAATGGGTTTACATCTGGCTGGCAGCCAGTCACTAATGGAGGTCCCTAGGTCTATTTTAGGTCCAGTTCTTTTTAACATTTTCATAAACAACCTGGACTCAGGACTAGAGGGTGTCTTAAGTAAATTTGCAGATGATACCAAACTGGGAGGAGCACTGAGGGTGGAGAAGCCTTACAGAGAGACCTGGACAGATTAGAGAGAGCTGGGTAATTACCAACAGCATGAAGCTTAACAAGGTGCCAGATTCTGCACCTGGGAAGGGGCCACCCTGGCTATGTATACAGCATGGGGACACATACATCAGAAGCTGGAGGCCAGCCATTCTGAGAGGGATCGTTGACAGCAAGATAAACATGAGCCAGCAGTGTGCCCAGGCAGACAGGGGTGCCAACTGTATCCTTGGGTGCATCAAACATGACATCACCAGCCGGTTGAGAGAAGTGACTGTCCTGCTCTATACTGAGCTGGTTTGGCCTCACCTCAAGTACTGTGTGCAGTTTTGGGTGCCACAGCACAAGAGGGACATAAAAATATTGAAGGGTGTCCAGAGGAGGGCAACGAGGATGGACAAGGGTCTGGAGGGTCTCCTTTTATGAGGAGAGGCTGAAGTTCCCTGATTTGTTCATCCCGGAGAAGAGGAGGCTGAAGGGGAGACCTCATCACAGTCTGTGGCTTCCTGACGAGGGGGAGCAAAGGGACAGGTGCCAATCTCCTCTCTTTGGTGGCCAGAGATAGAACACAAGGGAATGGCATGAAGCTGTGATGGAGTAGATTTAGGTTGGATATTAGGAAAAGGTTCTTTATGGAGAGGGTGGTCAGGCACTGGAACAGGTTCCCCAGGGAAGTGGTCACAGTACCGAGTTTGACTGAGTTCAGGAAGCATCTGGACGATGCATTCAGTCACACTCTCTGACTTGGCTGGCCCTGTGTGGAGCCAGGAGTTGGACTGAATGATCCTTATGGGTCCCTTCCAACTCAAGATATTCTATCATTCTATGATCAGCACAAGGTATGTACTATTACTTCCATCTACCAACAGGGATAGAAGTTTTTTATACTGTTACCACACACAAAGAAAAGTCTTTACTACTTTAGAAGTAGTAGTTATCATTCAAGAAAGGCGGTGAGAAACATCAGACAAAACCAGGCCATTCTAAGAAGATACAGGCAGAATCCTTGCAACCAAGAATGTAACATTTCAATCAATCAGGACAAATTGTGTCTTGGGGAAAAGTAAATAATCTTTTAGAGTTCCCTACAAAGGAAGCAGGTTAAAACTGAACCTATGTGCCTGATAAGGGAGACATACCTTAGGAAGAGAGAAACAAATGGCCATGGATTTATCTGCTGTCTTAAAAAGCACTTACTAACATTCAATATTTACTTTACTACCTTAACTGTAAGAGTTTTCTAGATATAAAGTGGGAAACAAGGTAAAACACTGTTTAATGATACAAACAGCATCTAGTTCCTTAAAATTAAGCAATTACTAGTCTAAATTCTAGAGGTAGTTAGCTTCAGTTAAGCATTTCAAACATACTGCAAATCAAATTATTAAAAAGATGGAAGCCTTGCAAGTTGTGAATATTACTGTTAGACACATAAGAGACCTGATATATTAATATGACAAAAAAAAAAAAAGTCTTTTGTTGACCACTACTGAACTCCTTTACTATACTACCAACAGCTGGCAAATTTCTAGGTAACTTGATGCATGAGTCAGAGTGACATTTTGTCTTAAAGAAAAATGTTTCAGGGGATGGAAATATGGAACAAAACTTGAGTAGGAACAAGATACTGGTGTAAAGCTAAAGCCAACCTGCTTCCTCATCCTCCTCATCCTCTTCCTCATCATCTGAACTTGATGACAAGGGAGCTGGTGCAGAGCTAGCTTGATTATTAACATATCCACCATACTGCATGCCTGTGAAGTGGAAAGCACAAACATAAGAGTCAGACAGACAGGAAAGATGAGAAACAAGGGTCACAAACCATTGCATTAAAAAAAGTGAGAAAAAATTAGCTGTTCTAGAGAAAATCCCAGCATGCAAAAAGTTAAAATCTACAGCACTACAGACCTACAGTTCATACATGAACCATGTATGAGCAGTACAGCAGAAGCAGTTTTAGTGGCTTAGTTCAGCAAAGTATTAGTAGCACACAGATGTTAACAGGAAACTTTATATGTGTGCACACATGACATCAGAAGTTAAACACACACACTTTCTAGGTATATATTTAACATCAGTTTGTCCACTGGAATACTTTCCTAAGTCAATATATAGAAATGAATTCTTTCCCAGATGGATTCAAACTGTGTTACAAAACCCTTTAATATTACACTGTTGCTTAGCAAACTTGCCCCTTTTAAGACTGGAATAATTCACACTGGAATTCTGAACACTGTCAGAAGTTAATGAATTATAGTGCTGCTACGTGTGAGAGTACAAACATAGTCCTCTGCAACACAGGCAGTGAAATTTCAGCTACATAAACCTGAAAATTTGGTTACATATTTTTAAATTAGTGCCAAAATTCAGGCTGATAGACCCATATTTAAGCACTTAAATACACTATCCACTTTTAAAATCTACAGACAATGGAACAACTATTACCACTGTTACTTCCGAATCATAATCTATAAGGCTTTTTGTAGTGGGGTGTTTGGGGTTTTTCTGGTTGTTGTTTTTCCACAAGTCTATTTGAAGCATGAACAAAAGCGACACATACACATACTATTTTAATACAGAATTAAGCATGCAGTGATGGCTTATAATTGACTTCCTAAATTAGTCGTTATCGATGCAAAAAAATCTTAAGTTTCTCTTGTCAAAGGGCAAGGTTAGCAAGGATTTTAAATTGGCTTGTAGTCATGCAGAGACATCCTAAATAAATGTAAGTGATCACCGTTTCTCTCTCAGAAAAATCTCCCAATTCTTCAGAATTCTCCAAAATCTTTCAGACTCTTCAAAGCTTGGGATTTCCCCCCCGCCCCCCAGTGTAGAAGTGCTGTTAAACCATAAGTGTTCTTTATATTAAGACTATAAAACACTATAGAAGTGTTGAACATCATGCATAACATGAAACTGTGGTAATTAATAATACCCCCATCCAGAACTTAAATCAACTATATGTCTTTTAAAAAAAAAGAGTTAGTAAATAAGCCCAAGAGGACTACATCAATTTCACTTAAGAAAAAACAGAATCAAGGTGAAGAGTACCTATTCAAACATGTAGAAATACAAAGAAAACAGAGCAAAATCGTAACACAATTCTTGAGAAGCTGAAGTATCATACAAAGGCTACTGCAAGAAAAGCCTGACATCGTATCACTTAATCTAGTGCATTAATATTCCTACAATTCCAATCAAATTTCTCCACAATACAAGTAGCCACAATGATGAAAAGACAACCCAAGTGCAACTGAGGAGGTAGAAAGCTTCAGTTTCTCTGTACTGCTAAAACACAGGACTAACTCAAATGACTCATACTCCCATCTTTTATGAAGACGACTACTGGATGCTCTTGATGAAGACAATTCTCTGCGCTAAACCAGACTACAGCCAAGGAGACTATGCCTTTTCTTAGGCCTAGGAGAGCTACCAAGGACTAAGAACCACATTACTGTGACGGAGAAACAACAACTGGATGTAATTAACATGCAAGTAAAAAGTAAAAACCCATCAGGATGGCAGGCAAGAAGATATGAGCTGTAACAAAGTAAATGATGATAGACACAATGTGAGAGTGCAAAGACAGATCTCTAACAAATGTAACAGAACAAAAAGCAATTTACCTGGAGAGGGCATGCCAATGGAAAAATTCCAAGCATGGGCAGATGAGAGAAAAAGACTGAATTAGTCATTCTACTAATGCTACTTTCAAGTCTTCTCAATGTTTTTTGGAAAACCAGACAAACCTGTACTGCTAAAACTCCCCCTTTTCCAGTCACTGGTCACATACATAAAAGATACAAGAGTTCAGAAAGAATACAGAAAAAGAGATTTAAAAATATGCTGGTGACACAGAAGTTCAGGAATTACCAACTATGTCACAATGAATTCTCTAGAGTCAGGGCTGGTTTCACTCTTACGAGCCTTACAAGTTTGTGCAGCTTTTTTTTATTTTTGTTGCCAGCAATACTACAAATTTCTGCCTTTAGGATACTTTTGTGTTAGCACAACTGGTCCAGCCAGAAAAACAATCCAAGATCTGATCTGCCTGAAAAATAGCCTAGCTTAAAGAGTCATTCTCAGATGACACTTCCAGTTCTGGTTCACTGCCCAGCAATGCCATCGTGGGGGAGAAAAGAACTAAAGAGAAGAAATGGGTGGCTGAAGACAGCAGTTCCAAGTGCCACCATGTGCCTAATCATGATTTCTGTTGTGACAACTAATTACTGCTTAGTATCTTTTATAGATTTGCTAATAATATTAAAATTTCCCACTCTTAAAACTGCAAAAGCTTATTTTTAAGTAAAAAAAAAAAAAAGATTTTGATTAAGATTACTTCATAGGTTTTACTTAACATCAAACAACTAATTTCATCACAAATTTACTGGATGGGAAATTTCTAAACCCTGCTACCAGTGTTCCTGTAATTTCTCATCGTTGCACTCTTTATCCCACTATATTTTACAGATGCCTAGAAATGTAGGTGGGAGGACACAAAAGGATAAACTGGCATAAGAATTCATTTGCCTATGAACTAAACCAACTATTTAGCTATTTTAAGTATATAGTCACCCATACCACAAAAGACTTTTAAGAAAAAAAGGTGTACATTTTATGTGGCCTAAGTTTCATAATGGAGGCCCCACGAGAAGTGAATATTAAATTATCACATGCAAAACCAAACTATATACTGAAGTCCTTTAACTACCTCTCTACCTATAGCCCTAATTTTCAACAAATTTACCATGGCACTAAGACATTAATATTAAAAATTGTTTAAAATATTAAATAGTTAATTTAATATTAAAAATAGTTCAAAATGAACCCTTCTCCATTCTTAAACTCTCTGCTTGAAATTCTCTTAATTTACTCATCAGCTCCTTTCATCAATATAAAACGTAAGTAACACCCAGACCGGAGACACATAGTCAAAGTTCATCTCTAAGATGCTGGTTTTCACGTAGATTTCTTCATCTGCATTAAATTTCTGTGGATATTTATGTAAGATTCAATAATAGGCTTTGTACATTTGAAGTTTTTGTCCTGCTAGCACTTAGCCAAGTAAACAATTAGAACATTCTAATTCCACACAGGAATGCCCACATTGGGCCTTAAATCAGTGAAAGCCACTTAATTCAAACTGGTTTTCCAGTACACTTTGATGTAGAATATGTTACTCATTAATAAGACAAACATCAGTCCATTTAATCTCCGCGTGAGAAACACTCTCATAATTCTAACCACCCAGGCAAATACTCTTATTTTTCCAGTATGTTAATTTTTATGAATAGTTATCACACTTAACTGTTGATAAAGTTATTGCAAGGGTATATTATGTACTTCAGACTCTTCAAATGAACCTAACTGAAAAGAGTTTGAAGTCTTCTAATGCTCATAAAAATGCCTAAACATAGAAACGTACATGCGTGATGACATGTATTATATTAAACACAACTACCTGGCAAACTATCTATATATTCCTGACAGAGGTACACAGCTGGTTTAATTCGGCTACATACTGCATTATCCTTCACTTACATGGAAGTACATGAATTTAGCCAAGATTTTAGCAGCAACTGCAGTGATTTGCATTTAATGTACCAAGTGTTCCCCCATTATACAGGAATCTGTGCAAGAACATATATATTGCAGATCAAGGCAAGCACAGTTAAATGGCTAAAATCCTTTTTATTGTAACACCCTTATGTGATTTCTTTGGAAGATGAAGTAAGTTTTTTATAGCAAGCACATCTACAGTACAAGTTCTACCCAGCACCAAAATCACCTATAAAGCTGTGCAAGAACCAAGCACAGTTCCAAGAATTCATTTCTAATTTTCTTAAAATGGTATACTGGTACACAGGACTTCACAGCAACAATGAATTACTTTTTGCCTGTCAGATATACAGGTCTGAATCACAGACAGGTTATTTATTTATATTCTCCACTTCATCAGAAAAAGGAGGAAGTGGAGGAAAAGAAGAAATTTAGATATTCGTGTCAGAGGACTTTGAAATTTAAGCATAAAGAACATGCTGTGACAGTCATACATCATACTTTTGAGAATTATTTTGAACACAAGACATTCATTGTTCTGGAAAAAATTAATGCCTGCTTCCACTTCACATACTGAGTTCTTTTTCTGTAAATATTTAGCATTCTGAAATCACCAAGAAAAAACAGCCAAAAACCAATCAGCTTAATAAATAAGATTTGGAATACTAGATACAGAAACATTTAACAGTCAAGAGGCAAGTCAAACATCACGGCAGAATTATCATGGCTGAAGAAAGCTTAAGACCAACTGATTCTTTGGCAAGAGTCTACCACCCTCAGAATAGGAAGGAGCTTATACGAGAACTTGAAGAGCAGCTTTCCACAAGATCTTACAGCTAGGGAATTAGAAAATAATTCTACCAGTTTGCATTTAGTACTCAAGCTTGCTGTTTCCCAGTGTTAGTGATAGAAAAAATGCTAAGTTACACCTGATTTCTCAATAGACTAATTACAAAAGCTACTTCTAAGACCTTCTTCCATGAAGTTATAATAGTAAGCAGCTTTTTTAGAAAAATAAAATAAATAAAGGGCTTTTTGAGGAAGAGACATGTAAGACTGACAAGACAAGCCAAAAATGACACGTGGCCAAAGGAAATCAAACAGAAGAGCTAAGAGAAGCTGAAAGCAAGGTGGTACAAAACAAAGACACTAAGGGAGCCTGATGAGATGCAAGAGATGTACTCCACTCAAATGCAGAAGAGCAGGAATAAAGCTTCCAGCATTCATGTACACATATGGAACAGGGCAGAGGTCTGTACTGCAACTTCCCATTCCCTTTTAGTACCTTCCTGAAGGTCCGACTCTGGTGACTGTGTAACAGAGGGTGAAGATCGTGGCTGTGAAGAAAGGCTTGGAGCAGGTGTCCTTACTGACGAGATCACAGCAGAGGAAGCAGATGTTCCAGCCCCAGGCTTGGTAAAGGGAACACTCTGGTTCACAGAGTGCGCAGGCTGTGAAGCATCAATGCCACCTGAAAGCAACAGCAGAAAGCAGGAACCCTTTGTGTTTGCACAGACAATTACACAATGCAAGCAATCACATTTGTTTCACAATAACTACAAAAATAGCACTTTAAAGAGATGCCTTCAAACAAGTACCTAAGAAAAAATGCCCATAACATTAAGACTCCATTTAAACGAACAAACCACTCTCACAACTATCAGCAAAGAAGAAAGCTTGATGTATTGAGATCAAGAGTAAGCAGAAATAAATTGATGCATTTTTGATCCATCCCCACAAGTTCGTATTTTCACAGGTTCCTCTTCCCAGATAAGACGAACACAGTCCACATGGGATAGCTCCCTCTCAATAATCCTCCCACAGGCAGGAAATGGGAAAAGTCAGCTGAGCAGACTAGTATTCCACCACCCTCACTTTTCTGTTTTGGCACTCTGTTATGAGACCCATAATCAAAGCAATCCATTTCAATCAAGTCTGAATATTCCGCAGAACTTCTGATGTTTTTTAAACATCTGGATTAGTTATAATCTGCTTTAAAAATCAGATTAGCGCTTTGAGAGATTTAACACAGTCCAGTTGAAATTTCCATTGGATAAGGACAATATAACTTCAATTAAGTTAGCTTTTAAGAGGCTCACTTTTTGTTTATAAATTGAAAAAAAAATCCATCATTTTTTTCTTAAACAAAAATGACAGACCAAACTGGTAAAGATAAGAATAGAAAGGAAATGGTTTGACCAGTACTACTCAAACACTGAAATTAAGCAAGAGCAAAACTCACTGTCTGTAGAGTATTCAAGCTACAGAATTCACTAAAGGATGTATATATAACATTAACTTTGCTTCCTTTGCACATATAGCAAGGCAGTTCATACAGTCCCTAACTTTTCCCTGAAATAGCGGAATTGATACGGAATTGATATCTGATAGGTCTTTATGGGAAAGTTGAGGCTTCCCTTAGAGGAGGGGGAAAAGGCAGCTTAAAATGATCCTTCTGCTTTTCTAATTTACCATCAAAATTAACAGAAAACATTTTTACTATCTCAATTGAACTTTTAATTATTACCCAGTTTTGAATGTTGAACCTAAATGCTGATTTTTCACAAGTATGATCAAAATCAAAATTAAAATATATTTCTCCAAAGCACATACACACAGCATTGTCTAGTTAAATGTACTTGTTATAACCTCTGCTTCTACACATTATGTTCTGCAGACTCCCCATGGAAGCATCAGCATCTGCCATCAGAAACATTCTTGTTAGGGTATCTACACGGCTTCCTCAAGCAAGACAGGCAAGGTAACAAGGGAAGTTCTTTACAAAATCAGTGTGCTTAACCAGATTTTGTAGCAGAGAGACTTGTTTAAGGGGGTTTGGTATTTTCCAGACTTTAAGACAATAAAGCAATGCTTGCAGCATCAAGCGCTGCTGTAGAGCATGCTAAACACTGTAATGTCAGTGTCACATGTTCAAAGCCAATTTACACCCGGATTAGCAGAAGATGTAATACCTTCCTGCCAAGTATTAGTATTTGTTCTCAAGCAAATGGTATCAAAAATATCCTTCAAAATTATATGGATCCCTCATCTGTAGTATAAGAAAATATTTTGAAGTTCTGAAAAAAAAAAAAAGAAATTTTTCTTTATAGAAAACTCCAGTCTGCACGATTACATGTTAAACTTCATTTGGTGACTGGGAAGTTTTCAAAAATAATAACTAAAACCAAAGGAAACACTTGGACAAAGTTAATCTTTAAGAACACATCATTAGTAAGTATCATCACAAGACAATCTCTTTTTCTACACCCCCCTCCCTTTGGTCAGCAAGACGACTGTACAAGCATACAAGTACCTATCAATTTACAATGGTGTATTTTAGCTCGAGACAGAGGTGGACTGAACACCAGTTTAGAATACCAGATTCCCATCAGCTTATCCAGGACGAGCCCAATTAGACCGTATTAGATTCCCACCAACCAATGTCCTGAGAAGCCGAAAGTTGTGCCAGACTGTAACAGATACAAACCCTAAATTCAGTGACACAGTATTTTCTGTTTCTCACCATCTGTTCCTTTCACATTTAATATGCACTGAAGTTTCCCCTCTTGCCTCCCAACCATGAACATCTCTTCCACTACAAATGACCAAGTATACCACTTGGTTACAGAAGCCACGTACCCATAAAGATCTACAACTAAATGTACATTACAGAAAGATCTCCAGAGTTACCTGTGTGGGTCAATTTTTCCTATACACTATCACGTAAAGGTTTTATTTAATTTCCAAACTGAGACCTACAGGATGCACTCAAGTTTTCAAGAGAGACAAGAACAATCCCTTCTGAGTTGCTATGGCTGCCCCCCTGCCCCCCCAACACAGTGTGCAATTTCTACCAAAAGATTCACCACCTCCTTACACCTTGCTTCCAACAGCAACCTCTCTCCCTAACTTTCTCTATTTTGGCTGCGGTGCTTCTCCATTTCTAACCACACCTATATTAGCAGATTTACAGGATTACAGCATCCATTCCTGTGGAACTGGGACAGCAAGGACTTTAGAGCCTGATCTCATATAAGGGGGAAGTATGTACATGAGAAAGAAATTAAAGTGTCTCCTGCTCAAGCAGACTGCCTCCAATTACAGGAAAGCAGACAAGATCCAGGAAGCAAAGAAACCCACACTATATACCCAAAGATGAATTCTCTGTCTCCCTCTCCTCAGGGAGGCAAGGAGGGGTCCAGTAAAATTTGGCATGCAGGCTGACATCCATTTTGTCCGGAAAGCACCAAGAAAAAGATTGCACCAGTTTCAGCTGAAATAAACTGGAAAAATATTAAGGAAAGCTACTGACCTGGAAAGACAAAAATATCTAAATAACAGAGAGTGTGTTACATAGCATAACACTGTTTCTGGACAGATTTGTATCAACACTGTTCTGATGAAATACAGAATTTAAAACTAGAAGAAGGAATTTTTTCTAGATGAAGCTAATTTAAACCAGCAAGCAGAAAAATTTCAAATATTTGCATGCAAATTTATACTTCCTAAAGCAAAGAAAATTATTCTCTCTGGATGCTAGTCACCAAAACAATTCAACTTCCAGCAAAAGATGCCTCTGAAAATAAGTTTCTTGGTTTCTAGTAGCAAAATTTCAGCAGGCTTCACTGAAACTACTTCAGTGATTTCAGAGTGTCTCCTAAGTTTTTGAAAAATATTTTGTTGCAGCTCTGTGTCCTGAGTATGTGACCTACAGTAGCTTAGGGCATTGATCTGAACAGGTTCAGCATTTTGGGGGCTTTCTCAAGGCCCTACACAAACTGGTTTATTTAAAAATCCAGTTGCAAGTGCAACACCTAAAACTTTTCTCATTCAAGTAGAAACCCAAGAAATCACAAACTTTTCAAAAGCCTTTGTCAGCCTAGGTTTTGTAAGCCCCCTTTAAACACACACATTAAAAACACAGCATTCTTCTATACAAAAGAATATTTAATTTTCATCACAGAAAGCTCTCAGTGTTCACAGACTGCACAAAATTGCTATTGAAAAATACATTAAGCCAGTAGTATCTGAGTAACAGTCTTCCAAAGATGTGTTTATTTAGGGGTCAGAAGAACAGACACAGAAAGCACTTAGGAATTTCAGTATATCTTAAAATTTTTTCAAGCAATTTTGCTAAAATCTATGCACAGGACAGACTGCAACTGTCATCCATCATAATTTCCTTCCTGGAAGATTAAGTATTCAGAGAAATTAATCATGGGAAATCATTCATCATCTCAAATTCCTTGTGTGTTGTACCCACTTTCCAAGGATGTACAAGAAATTGCAAGTAATTTTGAAGATCCAACTCCTTATTTTTAAGGGCTGCAAATAAATTAGAATACTATATATGAAATTATGTCATCTGAGAGCAGTAAGATTGCACCAAGAAATTTAGAAAGCATATTAGTAACTCAATTATGCCAGGATGAAACAGGTACTTGCCATCTTTTATTAGCCAGATGTTATAGTAAAAATTCAATTGCTACACTTTAGCCAGAGAGGCTGAATTCTATAAAAAAGTCAGGTACTTTTAGAGGCAGCCTGTTTAAGCCAAATGTCGAAAGCATGTCTTCAGAAGTTAGTAATAAAACAGCAGCCCTGCTCTTCCTTCAGCCTAGCTACTGTTTGCTACCCTTACTGGCTTTCTCCCAGTCAGTAAATATGGACTCTTTTGTGTGCTGAGGTTGAACCAGGATTCGGAAGGAAATGAAAAACGTTGTTCTCCAGATAAATCAGCACCATCACCCAGGCCACTGCGCAACAAGGCACAGGGCATTATCATCTCAGCAACTTTACAAGCTCAGAAAGAATTTGGAAGTGGTATAATAATTATTACTACAGTCTGGCAAACAAACCAAGTACTGCAATATTACTTGAGTGTTACAGAAACCGCGGATCAGGGTTTATTTTCGTAACTGGCAAGCATGTACTTATTACACACCATTACTATAGCCAGTTCTATCATGAGCTCTTTGAAATTCAAGCGTAACATCACTACTCTTTCTTGAGGCCATGTATTAACTCAATCACTCCCTTAAGAAAAACACTGAATGCTTCAGAAATAAGACTATCCATTGCCTTCCTGGTCTGGTCAGCTCCACTGTTTCACCCATAAAACAGCTGTTCCTTATTAAAAATATTGTTATGAACGTATCAAAATCCTAGATTTCAAAACACCTCCAAAGGAAATAAAATTAACAAGCATTTAAATTTAAAACTTTAAATCTTAAGCTGTTCTGGAATGAAACTTACATTCTGTTAGGTTCTGTTGTAGATTCTGGACTTAAGAGGTGGGGTTTTTTTTCCTTTTAGTCCTTGAATGAAATCATTTCTATGCTCAATCATGAAATGCCATTAAGTGCAGAAGCTTTTTAAGGAGCACTCTACTTCTTTTTTTAATCACTATTTTGTTTCATGTTTTTGAGGCGTTCCAGAAACTCAGAGCACCTCATAGAGAATTCAAATCAACTAATACTCAAAGTAGTAAAACTCAGCTGAAGGATGACACTCTACATCCTAGTCTTGGGGGAGAGGGGGAAGCAGTGTTGAAATTTTTCCAGGCAAAGTTTTACCATCATCAAAACTATGGTCTTTTATAAATCCTTGGTCTCAGAAAACCTCAGTTAACAAGGACTCACAAAAGAATTACAGTGGTAAACTATAATCTGCAATACCTGGCATAAAAAGGAAACATTCTACAGTTCTTTAATATATGTTTCAGCAGCAAAAGAAAAGCATTAGATTTGCAGAGCTTACAAGTAAAAGCTGCATGGAGTCAGAAAATTACCAGTACAGAACGAAAACCAGAGTTTTCCTGCACAGACTATTGCTCTGAGAGGGGGAAATAGAGGTTTTGATGTGGACACACTCCCACATCTCTGAACTCTTCCATTCTTCGTACCAAGTACAGTACAAGTTCACAGGGTAGACAGTGGACTTGCCTTCTACAGGCACATTCACAATGTCATTCTCTAGAACTACTCTCATACTAAAGCCACCAAGGTGTTGTTCAGAAAAAACAGCTAATACACTGAAATTGCATTCAAATGCTCATCAAAAATACTAATTAAAGAATCACCACAATTGCCCCCAAACCCATATAGGCTTCCACTTTTTCTGAACTTTCTGACAGGAGTGCATGCATGGTCATCTATGTAAAATTTGAAGAATCATGACTTAATCTCTAGCCAGAAAAGGAAAAAAGTACAGTTGTGATTAATGGCCATATTTCAGAAGTTACACTTTTCTTCAAAGCCACATGAAAAAAAACAAACACCACCCTTCTGAGGCCCCTTACAGGAAAAAGCTTTAAACAATAAACTAAACCCATCCTCCTTTTTCTGTATTTCTCAATCGAAACATGCCAGTGATACAATTAGCTGCTACTACAAGGACAGCAGTAACCAACTTAAAAAGCTTCAAGAATAAGTCAAGTCAGAAGTCAACATTACAATACAGAATTTCACATCGTGAACAAGTATGAACCAATAAAAGCACTTGAATTCTGATTTTTTCCAAACACACCTGTAAGGTCACTAACCTTCAAACAATACCATACCTGTATTTATTTGGTTCTTAACTTTAGCAACTGATCCAGTGAGATTCCTGCTGAGGCTGTCTTGAATGGACTGAGCAGATGAAACAGTTGGTAATGTTGAATTATATCCCAGGGGAACATGTTGTTGAAGTGAATGAGGTACTGATGCACTCTGGCCAGAAAACGTATTTGTCTCTTTGAACTGTCCAACAGCAGGTAGGCTCTGAGAGGTAAATGCCTGCCCATACACACTGCCAGCAGCCGCAGGATAGGAAACATTAGGATACACAGCACTAGAAGCCACGGGCATTGTGTAATGATCAGAGTTAAGGGGAAATCCCTGAGACGCCACTGAAGAGCTGACAGAAGTGCTGTAGTGATTACCAAATGCTGAATATGACTGCTGAGCACTCGTATGCAAGTAGGATGCAGATGATATTGCTCCTTGAATAGGTCCTTCAGCTGACACCACTGTACTGGGAGAAGTTTTGTTGTACAACTGCTGCGATTCCTGTGTATTCACCACACTGGTACCCACAGAAGGTGTCATAACATTTTGTGCTGGTGCTGAATAGTAAGTAGGGTAGTAACTAGCTCTATACTGATTATCCAAATGTGAAGCAACAGCTTTATTGGGCACTTGGGAATAGTGTCCCGCAGGTGCACTATAGTTTGGAGGATGAGAGCCATAGCCAGAAGGGAACTGCATCCGATTCTGCACAGGACCTGAAATGAAGAGAAAATGTCACATGTATTCAAGATGCACATGTAAGTAGTTCCAACAGATTCTATACTTTAACTAAGAAACAATTGGTTTCTTCTTGTTTTCTGTCACTATTTTGGAGTTCAATTTCCATCAGCAGAAAAAGAATGAAGTACAATGCATGAAAAATAGAGTATTTGAAGTAATTTGCAAACACACAGAGAAGTGACAGAAAAATGGACTGATCATTTACATTGCTGGAAGAAATTTCCAAGCCAAGCTCACAAGTCTCATATTTGTACTTTCAGTATGTTTAAGAATTTTTAAAAGGTAAAGATTTAAGCATGTAGTGAGCAACAATAAGCACCAACATGATGTAAGTATCTGAACATGACAGTAGGCCTTAAAGGAACGGACTGAATATGGAAAACAAAAAGCTGCAGTCAAACCACTACATCTATAACTAAAAACAGAGGCATCCTTCTTCACAAATCCTCAATACAGTGACCAAGATAAAGTGCTGCAGGGCAGTGATTTGTGTCTTGTACATTCTTTTGTACCATGCTTTTATGAAAACTACCATTTTCTCAAAACTACATGGTATCTGATGAGGCACTTCATTGCTATTTGCTGCCTGATACTTGTATCAGGTATAGGAGATCGTATCAGAGACCCTGACCTCTGCTGTCACTGCATCTGGCTCTGGAGCATTAGAGGTTAATTACCCACTGGTACAGCAAGGATTAAATAAGTACTTGTTTGTACTTATGAATGTTAAATGGGTTTTTTTCAATGGCAGCTGATCAAAGATAAATCTGAAAATTCTTCAACTACTGAATATATTTTATTTTCTAGTGAACAACAAATGCATTTCCGTGGATAACTTCCTTTCTTAATGTTACCACACCCTACTGCTAATGTCACATTGAGCGACTATGGCATTATTTCCCAGCCCTCAGCAAACAGGAACACAAGCACTGCACTGGGCTGCATGCAAATTTAAACAGCTACTGCAATAATAAATTGTTTATCCCCCCCATTTATAATGATTCCAAAATAAAAGTATTATTCTCATCTCAAAATACTGAAAAGTCACTCAGAGTAACATCCAGATGTTCTATGATTAACTTGTGAGGCAGTTTTAATTATGAATTTGTTAACGGAATCATGTAAGCAAGGAACATACTGACCAAAATAGCATTCTGATAAAGTTGAAAATGCTTTTTAAGATTGTCAAGCCAGAAAGTTGAGTAGAAGGAGCTAAAAAAAAAAGAACAACTGTAACTTGGACTACTGGGTCAAAAAACAGGAGGGCAATTTGAGAGAAAGCATAAGGAGATTTAAGAAAACCCCACAGCTACATCCCAAGTTTTGAGGAGACTAGGTTACTATGCTTTTGATTCACTATTTTCTTAAAAAAGTGGGAGCTACTCCTTTAACGGAAAACAATTTTGAGTTACCAAATTATTAACAGCTACATCAACTTTCAGACTTTAAGACTGCTGTTTGAATGAGCAAATTCAAAAATACAGCAGTAACTTGTCTCATAGTTTATTGCTTTGAGCAGTTATGTTGCTCAAGATGGCAAGAAAACATGTTTTCGCTAAAAAGTCTATGCATTTTTTCTATTAATACATGCGGAATAAATTAAATAAGCAGGTATCATTCAGAAGCTGGTTTGGGAGCACCTGACTTCTAAATAAAAGGGTGCGTATCAAGTCATCACTGTAGTATCTACCTCTGGTTAAAAGCACACACCACAAGGATTAAATTCACAACACAGGATATCAAGTTCTACATTACAGAAAGCCCGAGTCATCTTTACTCAAAATTTTAAGCAGAAACCTCTATAACTTTAAAGCTATACATGAACACTCAAGAATATAAATTCCATGAAGATCTCATTAAGACAGACACACATTTCAGAACAGTTTTTTTTCATTTCAAACTTGTGGTGTCTTAAAAGCAAGTTTTACAGTAACAGACAAAAATTGATTATAAAGAATGTGAGTACAAAGTCATTTTTTGTACTGCAATCAGTAGCTGAATCTACTAATGATGACTAGATTAAAATTAGACAGTTTTCAACACGGAAATCTGGGTACATGAGTGCCATTTTGAAACCTGGTTAATTGCACAATCTGTACTGATGCCTCAGGTACTCTACCTTCCCCCCTAAACTCCTGAGATCACTTTCAAAATCTCCATGAGAGGAGTGCATCTGCATGCAGATGTACTGCCAAAACACCATGACTAGAATAAAAGCAGTGAACCTCTCTCTGCCAACAAGGTAGTAGGTTATTATGTTATAGTGTGCAACTAAACAGACACTAACAGGAACCTCAAGAGCCTTATCACTTTTTAAGGGTGCCACGGCTATACTACTACATGAATTAGTAGAGCTTTGCTAGCTAGTGTTATGTTTGTTAGTATGTCCATGCATTATCTCACCCCATTGCTTTAGCCATCTGCCATGTAACCTACCTACATGTAGTCTATGTTTCCCTCCGTACCCTACATCACCATCTTCCTTCCCAGCCAAGAACACCTGTTTGTTTTCTGGAACTTTTACCATCCATTTACCTGCCACTGCTCCCTTGGGTATTCCTTATGGGCTGGACAAGGGACAGCACTACTGTGCCTTGTTAAGCTCTTCATGCCCTTAATTGCTGACAAACAAGACAGCAAATCAAGCCACTGCTGAGCTCTAACAACAGCTCAGTCATGGAATTAATGTCTAGCTCCTGCATTCAACGAGCTTCCCATTTCAACAAAATATGCAGGAATTGTGTACCTTTCAGGCTTCTATCCCTTTTATCAAATTTAATGAAACTATCCAAAAGATCAAGTCTGAGGATGGATGGAAAACAAGGCAAAATAACACTATAAAGAGAATTATGGTTCCAAAATGCTAGAATAGATACCAACAGTAATCTTACAAGCATCACACAAAAATATTCTGGAGAGATATGGGGATTGAATACAATTACCTTCTCAGTGTTACAGTTCAATACATTACATTGTTAGCACTGAAATCCTCCATCGCTGTTGCAAAAATACATGATCTTTTAAGTACTAATGAAACAAGCAACATTATATTATGATGAAATTAAGAAACAGGTCATTTTCCACTTAGATACAAAACAACCTGTAAAACAATAAAACCTTCTCACACTTGCAACACTTTATTCAGAAGAACTGTATTTTCAAGCTCCAGGCTTATGAACAACATTCCCAGCAAAGGCTTATTTTAAAATTATTTTTAACACTTAGTATAGTATCAAATTAAGACCAGTGTAAAAGACAAGAAAAAAAATGCAAACAAGAAGTTTAGGCAAAACGTATTTAAAAAATGTTCAGCTTGGTGTTTAGCCTCACTGCATATTGAGAAAACAACTCGTTGCAAAAAAACAGCCTCTCTTTCATCAAATCACAGTAACTAACAGAATAGAAATAGCTGTATTAACTGAAATATCTTAAAATTTAAACTACATTATACTGATGTAAAATTAGCTTTCAAAGGCATAGAAAATATTTTTTGTGAAATTTAGTTTCTATTGGACAGAATGAAGATTTTCAGTTGTCCTGGTTCTGGCCAGGACACCAGTAGAGTATTTTTCAGTTACTATTCCACTCTACTACCTTTCCTATTACAATTAAAAAAACCCAAACAATAAAATAGACTCAAATTCTGTGTTATATTAGTACTTATATAAGACATGCACTAAACTACAAATCCTGGAATGCTGTTGCCAAATGACATACAAACAAAAAAACCCAGAGATAATGGCTTCAAATCACCATATACAATAAAAATTAAAGACTGTCACTGGGCTTCTTAGAACTAGAGAAAAAAAGTTACAGGTTATTGCAGAGTTTTAAACAAGCTGTTTTTAAGAACATTAGCAGCAACACAGAGTTAACTACAGTAACAAGTAATAACAATGGCTCTTAAAATAAATGTTTTATCTGGATAAATAACGTTTATTTGGTTGAACCCAAGAAAGCCAATGTCAGTTTTTGTTTCTGTGAAACACACTTCCAGGTTATTGATGCTGCAGTAGCTGTGTCCTGACACTGACATGGTATTTATTAAAAGCCATCTAAACTGACATTTTCCAAATAATTTTGACAAGGCTCAGCATTGTAATACCGAAGTTTAGAGAACACGTCTCAGGCATTAGCATCCCTCTAAAATCTAGCATTTAATTACCTTCCTATTCATTAACCTCAGTGAGTTTTGCATTATCTGCAAACTGACTCAAAACCTACTTTATAGGCATGTAAGTGCTTATCACTTAACTACTGCTTTGGACATGGGAAACATTCATGACTAAAAAATTTTGCAGGTCGTTACCCTGCTTACTGATCTGTGCAGAAAAAAAGCCTGTGCACTAAATAGCTTGAATACAAAAAAAAAAAAAAAGGTTTAACAATAGCAGCTAATCCTCTACGGAAGCAAGAGGCCCAATTTAGATACCAAACCATCATTAGGTGGGCATAAATATCATACAAGCGTTCTGAAAAGTTAACAAGGTGCATTAGAAGAACTTATTTTACAGCACACTAATTATTTTAATTGACAGTACAGTTAGTCTCAGTACCTCTCCGTCTGAAAAGCAATTCGGTATTTTGTGACTTGGAGCAATTTTACCTTTGCTTTTCAGTGACCCACATTTCTCTGGTCCAATCTTGTTTATTTAACTCAAAACTCAAGATCCAGTTCTGTGAACGCCTACCCACTTACTAGCTTTAAGTTCACACACAGCAGTGAAGTAAACACTCTCGTCTACACTACGCGGTTTTCTGCCCATACTCCTGCCTGACTGCCGGAGCCGAGGCCTTGGAGGTGCCTTGGCCTCCAGCGCACTCCCGAGACACCACAAAGCAAGGGCCACAGCAGCAAGAAGATGCGAATTCGGGGGAGAGCAAGAGGCGGATGCCGCCTCCCTTGCTCTTTTAGCGAGGCTAGGAGAGGCTGCGCCTTTCCAAAAGTTAGCTCCGCACGTAGCGCCGGGGGCCCGGGGAAGGATGCACGTTTCCCGAGAGGCTTCCGCGGGTCCTGCTGCCTCTCCGAGGGAGGGCTTCGCTACACGCCGGCTCCGCGGCGGCCCGCCGGGGCCTCCGCCGGGCCCTCCGCCCGACCTGCGCCCACGCCGCTCCCCGCTGCGGTCGCCTCGGCGCCCCGCACCTCCCGCCACCCCATGAGGAAGGACAAAACCGCAGCTCCCCCCGTCCCCGGCAGCCGCAGGCCCCCCCGGTGAGGGAGCAGCCCAGCTCGCCCCAGGGACCCCGCGGGCGGCCTCTCCCCGCCACCCTCGTCACCAGCGCTAGGGGCCGCGCAGGCCGCCGTCTCCTCACCGTTCTGGTAACAAGGCGCGCCGCTCTGAGGGGCCGCGGCCTCCCGGGAGGGGCCAGGCCCGGGCCCGCCCGGGTAAACGGCGGCGGCGGGCCGCGGCGGCAGCCCGGCAGGCGCAGACATGGCTTCTCAAAGTGCTCCCGTGTTCCGACCCACTGCTCTTCCTCCTTCTTCTCCGTCCCGACCACAGCCGGGCGTCGAGGTTGGCGAACAAGCAGGAGGCCGAGGCCGCGGCCGCCCCAGGGCGGCGGGCAGAGGGAAAGAAGGAAAGAACACGCAGCCGAGCCCGAACGCTGCTCCCGCCGCCGCGGCCCTGCGGCCGATAATGCCGCCGCCCACAGCGCCCCCTGGCGGAACCTCCGCGGCACCTCCCTGCCCGGCGTGAGGGTAGCCGGGGCGCCCCGCCTCCCGCCGCCCGCCTCCCTCTCAGGCTTTCGCTTCAGCCGAGGGCGGCTGCCGCGGCGCGGTGGGGTTCCGCGCACCTTGTAAAGGGGCTGTTGTAACCCGCTCCCGGGGCGGGGAAACGGCCTATATGGCTCGGCGAAGTGGCGAGCTGGGGCTCGGTACGGCCCGCGTAGTCTGTGGGTGGCGGGGGCCGCATGCCCCGTCTGTAACCCTGTGGGTGCGGGCGGAGAAGGGCTGAGGCTATACACACATCTCCCGCCGGTTTTCCTAGTCTGCACAGGTAACATAGGCTACACATGCCGTAGGGGTGTTTGTACCCTGGAACGCAGTGTGTTTGCTCCGCATGGGAGGAAAAGGCCTCACGAGGTGAGGTGACAGCTTCCCCCTTGTAATTATTCTGTATACCGAAAGAAAAGCCTGGGTGAGGCAGGGTGACCTGAGGCAAGGCTTTCTGGTACCAGGAGTGCAGACTGAGCATTCTCTCTGCGTATAGTGTGTATATACTACCCATATATACAGGCCTTGACAAAGAAGAGTGAGGTGAGACAAGGCAAGGCTTTTATACAGAATATATACTATATATTCTCTAAACTGAAAGTGTTGCCGAGCCTGCTTTGTTGGCTACTGTTGGCAGATCATCTCCATTCACTTCAGCACTTCTGCAGCCGAACACACACTAAACCATATGAATTTTGACTGTATGTCTGTTTCTATCACCTATCTATCATCTGTCATTCACTCAGATGTGATTCAAGACTGAATTAATTGCTTAGGTTCTTTCTTTAATTGTGTATGGAAGTTGAAAGCACACTGACAATACATTGACATTGTATTGTTAAGACCAAATCCAGGGACACTGAGTTACCTTTCCTTGTTACATGTATTAGACCAGTTCTCTCCCTGCTTGCATGCTGTTTTTCCTACTGGTTATTATGCATGTCTGCCATTAAATAATTTCATGCTTTTTTAATTACTTTGCCTGTATGTTAAGCACGTGGTCCTGTTACTGTTACTCGTTCAAAGCACACAGAGCATATTTACATATTGGGGGAACTGACTGAATTTAAAAAGGTTCTCAGCCTTCACACTCTATGAAACTAGGTAGAGGTTTCTTTCACAGGCCTCCACTAGTCTTTAGATAGACTGTAGATCCACATCTGAAATAAATAGTTTCTTCTCGGTGTCTGGATAAGCTAGGGAAGGAAACTATGGGCTCAAAATGCATCAAAATTCAGATGAACTATTGAGAAAAAAAATTATAGTAGAAGACTGGGTGACAAGGGAATTGTGTGACATTGCTGTAATGGGGATTTTACAAACACATTGACAGTCAGATTGTCATCCAGCTTTGGCACAAGTGATCTCCTGAAGTCACTCCCAGGGCTATCTTCTTGCGATAAGATTTTAAAAATTCCACTGTTAAAGCTGTTCTTTCTTTGCAATCCATCCTCCATCCCACAGAAAGTGCTTGTGTGAAATGAATGCATGACAGCAAAATAATTCAGAAATATGGCCAACCAGTTGGCTTGTCTTTTCATTCTTAGTAGAGTTCTAGAAGGCGCATAACTGCGTCCTTGTACTAACGACTAACTTTTGTCAGCTTGCAACACATGTGAATCTGTGTTTTGACAAAGGTTTCCCTTTCCAGTCTTGTTTCTTTAACTCCTTGTACTGTGAGACCATAAATATATTCTATATCACAATCTGTGAAATTTACACATCAATTTTGAGATCAAGCACGAGGGGATATATATCATTGTGCTAAACGCAAGAAGAGGCAACTGGGAATTTTCCCATTGCTTTGAATGCTTTTAGAAAACCTATTATATGGGTTAATTAATTATTTTATACAAACAACAATTACACTGTGGTTAAACCCATTCATTCATTCATTCATTCAGATGTGTTGGCAGTTAGAACACAAGCCCCTAAAGGAAATCCTCCATAAACTCAAATCCATTAATTTTGTTTCACTCATTTATAATGAATCTGAATGCATTAGTAAATTAGTATTAATGCCTGCTGTTTATGCTATCATGCAACAAATAACATGAGCTGTCTCACCTATGCCATTGCTTCCACTTATTTTGGCAACAAGCGTACAGAAGCTTTCTTTGTCCGGTTGGTGAGTTAAATTAGTAATTAATTGCAAATATTTCCTGACCTGTGGTGCAGAAAGTTTTGCAATGACTCAAAAAGGTCCCTCTGTCATTTGAGTTTGGGGGACCAAAACATGGAATTATATCTCATAACCCATAATATGATAAAAGGGGAATTAAATTTCAAAACCTAGAAAGAGGAAGTTATTTCTGCAAGGAGGAAAAACTGGGAACAAAATCGTTATAAACTGAGTTAGAAATAATTTTGAGCTTTAACATAGCTGAATCAACTCTTTTCTACTTTGCCATACATTTCAGAAAAAGAATGCCAGAATCAGGTGCTTTTATAATCTCCATCAACAAAATGTATCTGTGGATCACCCTAGCTCACTAATTTCTAATTATGGATCTGCTTTTCTTACAGGAAGTGGGCCACTTCAGCTCAAAGTAATAAAAGCTTCATGTTTTCACAATCACCAATCCCAAATTGTGTTAACATTATTATATTTGGGTAAGTTGCCTGTAGTCACTGTAGTGTGATTGCTTTCCAGAATGAGGAAGGCAAATCATGACTCTTGTCATTATAAAGTGTTTCTCTGCTTGGGAAACCTCTGCATCTGACTGAAGGATATATCCCTGCATCCTCTGGGTGAGATCTGCGCTATACTTCATTGGTAGCCAGCTAATTAGTAGAAGAGACCCCAGGGTATTTGAGCTCCATTTTAAATAAAAATCTTTGAAAGATCTGAAACCTAACAGAGGAAGAGAAATCAGTTGCAATGCAGCTCAGCTTTCTTACACATGTATGGATTTACTTTCCACATAGTTTATTTTCTTTATTTTCCAGGTAACTCCATAGGAGATCTTTGTCTCAGTAATGAGCAGGACTTCTGTTTGTGCACCTAAAGCATTTGGCACATATTCAGGTTGGGCACACATACCACTGAACTATGCTTAATTTTTGTGAGGGGTTCCCCCACCCCCCTTTTTTTCTGGGATATTTATACCTGTAACAGGAAAGGCTCAGAAAGCAGCAGGATCTGCCTGCCAGTGGTTTCACCAGCTCTAAGAAAAACCTTCCACATGCACACTCTATACAGACATCATTTTTACCAGTCCTTATACAGATTATAGGATAAAGGGGACTGTCACTGAGATTTCTAGCCTGATGGTGGCGATCCAGCCACCTTTGACTTATCTAGGCATCAACAACAGCCTAATTGTCATCATCCTAGGGCGGCTGTAAGTGATGCAAGAGAATGACATAGCTCTGCCGTGGACCAAGGCAATGAGTTCTTCTAACTGCTACAGCTGGTAGTTGCTGGATGTAGCCCATCATTACGGCTTCTGTGTCACAGACTGAAAGTCAGAGGAGTTGTTCCATCTTGTAACCCCTAACAAAAAGTCTCATCCCTGTTCATAGGCTAGTCTATAATTTCTGTGATACCTCTTCAAATCTGGAAATATGACATAAATTCTTAATTAAATTTATCCTCCTGATTGACAATTATGCCTGGCAAGCCCCTTGTGTATTGAGTGTAGGTAAACATATAAATCTATACCCAGACCTGTAATACTCTTGAGTGGTTTCATCAGCCGCAATCTTCAGTCTAGGGCATTAGTACTTAGAAATCACCAGGCAAGCTGTGACTAAGGAGGAACCTCAGCTATATCCAGGGATCTAAATACTTTTATGAAGTTGTGTTCAGACAGAAACTCTATCTACAAGCTTCTGCGTGACCTTAGAGAACAGCCAAACAAAAGCAAGAGCCTAGGGAATTTTTGCAGCTGGTGTGCCACAACCCAGCTATAGAAGCATAGTCATGCTGTGATCCAAACAGGCCAAGCCTAAGCTCATGAAACCTTTTCACTTTTCAGCTATGAAAGTTTTATGTTTTTCCAGTAATTTTTATAAGACCTGTAAAACTAATAAACCCCTCACAGATCTGTTTGTCTCTGGCAGTTTGATATTTTATAGGTTTTCCATTAAGACGGAACAAAGACTCATCTGAACCACTGGAGCTCCTGTCTTTCTCCTGTGGCTCCAGATGTGCTACTTCCCCACCCCCAAGCAAAGCTTGCGATTACTTCTAAAAGAGAAGTGTGCTGCAAACAAGAGAACCTGTATCTAAAAAGAGTTTCCCAATTTTTCTCCATCTCTATATCATGGGCAGTAGGAAACCCACAGGCAATCCAAAACCCAGTTACTCCCCTATGTAGTATGACTGCACAAGCTCCACTACTTACGTACACCCTTGGTCCCGAGGAGCTTAGTCACATGGTAATATGTTTGGCTTCAAAGGGTTTCTCATGTGAATGATGGAAATGAGATAGGCTCATGTGGACTGTAGATCACTCCATCCAAAACTAAAATAGAAGATAATTAAAACACTGAAGCACAATTAAGCCTTAAAAGTACCATGCTGTGGATGAGCAGCTGAATGCCATAAGCCTTGAGGATTTTGCAGTAACACTTTAGAAACAGGGTTGGTAGTCCGCACAGCTCGTTACATCTTCTCGCTCCCTTCTCTGGTGGCAAAATGCAGCTGCTTCCTGGTTGTTTTCTCCTGTTTGTGATTCTCAGAGGCGCTTGACTATCTCTCGGGCTGTGACTTTGGCCTTGAATTGCTCGTTGTTTATAGTTTAGGCTGGCAGAAAACTCTTAACTGCTGCTTAAAGAAACTGTCTCAGCAGCACAGCCTCACAAAACTGCAACACCCTGCTATTTAAAACAATAAAAGAAGCTGAAATTGCCTATGTCCTTATCCGAAGAGACCACTACACTCTGAAACTAATTGGAATATTCCTCTCACAAGATATTTTGGCAATATTTGGGAAGCTTGACACACTAATTGAATATTATGGACTCTGTCTGACCAGGGCCAGATTCTGCACTGACTGCCTTATCCTCTTCAGTGGGACAAGCTCTGGAGGAGGCACGTGAAGCTCCATAATGGTTGGAAAAACATCACTCAAAAGCATCCTACAAAGTGACACATTCTCCTTGTATAGCTGTGTAATTGTAGTACCCCATCAAGTAGAACTTCTTTAAAGTGAGATTTTTTGATGTGTAGCAGTGTGTTCTTTTCAACCAAGAGAACCTGGAGAGTGCTTTTCACTTTGCAGAAGTATAAATAAATGTAATTAAAAAACCCAACTAAAGATTCTAAGAGCAGAAGGTGATTCATATAACATTATATGCATGAAAAAAATTGAACAGTGATGCTTAATTTCATTTTCAAGCACAAGTGAAGTAGTAGCATTCATGAAGAAAGACATGTTTATTTAAAATATTTTTTGATGTGTGAACTGCCCATCTAAAAAATCCTTTTATATTTATAGCTCTTCTGATGGCCTTAATGGTCTCAATCTTACCCTGTGCTTTTAAAACTGTGGGGTTTTATGTATCTGTAGCTTCTTTCTAGCAGTTTTCTCCTAATTAAATTTCATTTTTCATAGGGGGTGAATTCACCTTTTACATCACTGACTTCTGTTGAAAGAAGTGGTGGCACTAGAATTTCAAATTCACCTAAAGAGGAAGCAGCAGAGTGAGTGCCTCGGTTTAGCACCTCTTCTGCTAAGACTGCAATTTTTACTATCCCACAACAAAAAATGATAACAATAAAAGCCAGTGACTTCCTTTCAGTAGTGAAATGCCTACATCTAAATATTTTTCTAACATAGACAGAAAATTTTCATACGCAAGGATCAACTTAGTTTTGTCTTGGTGCTTTTGCTTTTGAAAGAAGTGAAAATGGGTCTCTGCCATCTTATCTTTTAGTAACAGCTTCTGGCACCTGGTTGCACATTGTCCTGGAAATACGCAGATGCAGATCACACCTGCAAGAACAAAAGGGAAGCGTTTCCTTTACAAAAGAGCAAGTAGCACAACCTGTGGCATTATTTTATGAGATGAACTATTTTTCTGTAGATGCTTGCTGTGACTTGGGACAAACAGACATCACTTCTTCTTAGCCTGTAGTGAGAGCCATCTCTGGTTTCTCCTCCTCCTTTGGCCTCTACCTGATTTGTTTCATTGTAACTGAGATCCTAGTTTGGGGTTGGGTCTAGAAACAGATGAACATTTGCTGACAAATTATTTGCTACCTGCAAAGAAAGCAGCTCTGGCCTGACACCATTTGGAAATGCGATCGAGCATTTTCAGTTTCAACAGTGGTTTTCTGATTGCTGTAAGAAAAGCAGATAAAAGGATGGTAGCACCTAAAATGCAACTAAATGATGAGGAGTTGGACTTGATGATCTTTATGGGTCTCTTCTAACTCAGTATATTCTATGATTCATATTGGTTTCAGCTCCCATCACCTTTCTTTTTCTCCTTGATGTCAAAAAGCCATTTGTTGTCATATCAGACTAACACAAAATATTTGTTTATTTATTTACATTTTGGCCAGAAGATCAAAACAGCCATTTTCTTGTATTCTACTTATGCTTCAGAAACATGTGACCGAAGTTAATCACGTGTTTAAGTGCCTTCTAGATTAAAGATGTTAAGCATATACATGTGTTCCTGTGTAGTTTCAGAAGGCAAAATACTTCCAGAAAAATGGACAGGCTCAATTCCCCTGGTTAGATTGTTCCTGAGAGCGAAGATTTCATTTATAAGGGGTAGATTAACCAATGTAATCTGAGGTCTCCAAAACTGGGAGCACTCACACGTTTACTCTGAGAGGCCGGAGCTGCCCAGGAAGCAGCAAACACCACCGTGCAATAGTGTTTTTTTTCTTTCCAGCTGTTTTCTTTCCAGCTCTAGGCTAGACTTGAGCAGGGCAATTGGGGTTAAACTTAGCCTTCCTGTTCAAAATTCCATGCTGTTAACTTCCTATAGCTGTGATGATTTCTGTTGCTCTTGTTGCAGGGTTTGCTTTTTATAAACCAGGGTTGTGTCACAGGACCAAAACCTTTATATATGTGAGGAGTGGAGAAAGCAGAGAAATGAGGGACCTCTTTTCCCATTTCCTTGGAGACCTGTGAGCAGCTGAGAAGCCTGTGCTCAAAGATTTTATTTTACTATTCCCCAAGTAAATGCATTCATGAAGAGAGCTGGTCAAGCACAGGAGGGAACATAAATAAATTGGCCCCTGACAATAGCCGCAGGCATTCACATTTCCCAGCTGCAGGAGCCATAACCAGGAAGCATTCTGCTACCTTTGGATGTGAATCTATCCCCAGGATTCACATTTAATGTGCTGATGTCATTTGTTCTTACAGATTTCAATGAGAAAAAGCACAGATTTTCAACAAATGGCAGGGAATAATATTCTTTTTAATCACTCATTTTTTTAATGTTGGTAATCTATTTTCAAAATTTAAAAAAGAATGTTGATGTTACTGAATTTTTAGGGTTTTTTTTCTTCTATTAGTGTATAACATGTCAGAAACAGGGTACAATATGGAACCATTAATGCCATAACAGGAGAATCAGTAGGGTGCCCCATATTTGAAATAATATTTGAGCTGAGGCAACATCACCAGTGGTGCTGGTTACTAAGAGTATATAGAGTAAATCCTGATCCCTTAGAGCTGCAGTACCTTCTTTGGGCTATCAGGAAAAAGAAAAGAAAGGGATTTTCCTACTTGGGATAGTACAATACAGATTAACAGAGGAGTTTTGGAGAGGAGAGAGGGAGAGAGGAAGAAGAGGAGAGTACTGTGGGTCCTAGGTTTTGAGATCACATCAATTAACACATTTCAAATTCTTACTGCAGGCTAAAGGGAGACAGTTGTTTTCAGAATTTCTGTGAGTTCTGCCCCTTACAGAGCATAAGCATCCAGTTCTCTTGAAAATTTTAATCCCCTGGTTCTTCAAGTGTATGTAGTCTTTCCAGGTGCAATAAAAATGATATTTTATCTGCCTTTTCTACTTTGCAGTGGAAAAAGTCTACATTTCCTCCCCCAAATACTGTTCATCTGCTAAGCCTTTCTATGTTAATCCAGCAAAAAAAGCAACATTTAAATATAAATGGTGAATTGTTTAAGGTTCAGTATTTGGTTCTGATTGTTTGGCCAATGACTCTAAACTCTGTTGTTTTTCCAGGCTGTGAGACCCTTGAGAGAGGGCCTGTGTCTCCCTCTGGGTATTGTAAATGTCAATCACACAGAGTGCTCAATAAATAAATAATGCTGGGTTTGTTACTCCTGTATGATGTTTCCCTGGCCAGAGAGATTATAGGGGAGCAGAGATCAAAACCCATCCAAAACCACGAAACAAAAAAAAAAAAAAAAAAAAAAAAAAAAAAAAAAAAAAATAAAAAAAATAGTCTGCTTTGTCTGTGCAGAGGACAGGAAAACGTGTGAGAGCACATTCCTGCACAAGTTCCATGTTGCTTCTTTGCTTCTTTTTTTACTGCTGGAGGTTGAACACTTGGTCTGCTTTAACATTCTTCAGCAGGCTTTAGAGAAAACAATACTGAAGCTCCAGATAGTTGTGGATTGGTGTAATGCAAGTGTGGATATAAAGACCAGGATTAGGAATGAATTCAGTAGGCAAGTTCCCTTCCAAATAATGGACTTGATTTGACTCAGGAAAGTCCCGAAACATGTGCCTGACATTTAATCTTGACTTCAAGAGGAGCTAAGCGGGTGCTTAACCTGCCCTGAATAGCAACCTCTTGAATGCAGGCTTTTTGTGCTGTGCCCAGCAGTGGCAATGACCAAAGGGAATGCAGTGGGTGTCCAGCAGCTCAGAGAATTATGCCCTGTACTTGGTTCTGTGCACACTGATGAACCCAAGTCCAACCTGCTAGCTACACATTAATTAACAACATCTACAATCTCTCTGCAGCATTTAGCATACTAAAATCCTATGCATCTCTCTAACCTTTCTACAGAAAGCACTGAAGCATTCCCCCAATTCTTCATAATTTGCTGCCTATCTGGAAACTATCCACACTACTTCTATAACTTCATGCAAGCACTTTTTTTTCCCAGATAACACAGAGGATAAATTATTCATTATGCACTGCTTAGAAAGTGAGTAGACACCTTTTTCATTTAAGCTGATAAGAGTCAGGGATTCAGTAGCGTTACACTGGTATAAATTAGTGCAAAATTAGACCTGATATCTAATTGAAGCTTTGGAGAAACATCCCACCAAGGACCCTTGGACAGGGCCATCCGGCAAAACCCACCTTGCCTCTCGGCAGCTGGTGGGAAGGATTATGATCCTCACATTGCCTCATCTGTCTCTAAATCAGAAAGGAAACATTTCAACAAAGGAAAATACTGCTGTGCGGCATTGGTACCAATACCTGCTCCAAGCTGATTGCTTACTTAGATTGCAAGAGCATATGGAAATGTAGTGAAACGGTGGGAAGCAAAAATTCCCCTGTTCACTGTCTCTCCCACTAGGAGATGCTGCTGTACGCAGAATACACCGAGCGCCACGAAAGACAAAAAGGAAGGAAGAAATACTTCCAACCAAGCTCAGCCATGGCACTTTTTTTTACAAGCATTTAGAGGGGAAATTTGAGACAGAAATATGTATAAGACTGTTGTGCTGAGTAAAACAGTTAACTCACATTTTGCTGTAATTTGGGAGGACTACTTTAGCACTTAAAGAAAGGCATTGCCTTTTAGTTTGATATAAATTACTAACCCAGGAATTTACTTCTCTAATCTAGAATATTGACTGCTGGGATTTGGGTAACAAAAAGATTTGTGTTTCTATATGTGGAAGAGTTTATCCCACTTGATATGACTTGAACATATATTGAAAAAAGCTTCCAGGATAAATTGAGATTAAAAATAAGGGATGTAATTAAACAGAGAAATCAGAAATACACCTGGGAATTCAAGTAAGGGGATTTTCTCTGTCTGGGCAGAAACCTGATAGGTTTAATGGTGATTCCAGTTCGACACAAAGGTGTTGGAAAAGCTTTTGCTGGAGCTGTGTTGAAGGACTTCCAAAAATATGAAGATTAACTGTAAACTCCATTTATGTATTTGTATTTGCTTGTCACTGTAGCAAAACTCCAGACTCTGTGCAACTTTATCACTCTCTGTAGTGGCTGGGAATGCCATGAGTGCTCGTGTTGTTCATTTGCCATTAGATAGTATTGTCTTCTTCTGGCTTATTATGATTGCTGCCATAAAATGAAAAATGTGAAAAGTAGTAAAACAGTGTCAAACTTGTATTGTCCTTTGGCAACATAAATGGCTGTTCATGCACAGGGAGCCCACTTATCCCTAGCAATCTTTTCTCTGTGCTTTTTCCTGACATGTTCACTCAACTCTGAGAACTTTAGTGAAGGCTTTTTTCTTTTGTTTTGTTTTGCTCAGGGTTCTTCGAGGGGTGGGTGGGAGTAGGGACTTTTTGAGAAGTATTTTGGACATATAAGTTGCTGCAGTTCTCTTGCCCCCGTTTTATAGAATAAGGCTAACATCTTCATACTTGTGTGTTTATTTTTAGACACCCTATTTCCATATTTAGTAAATGCAGTTCTCAGCCTTTCAGAAAAAGAGGCCATTTATTTGGATATCTAAATACATAGAATTAAAAGTCCAGAATAGTCTATATATAAGAATCTCGATTCCCAGTCACACTCAATTATCTGTGACTTTATGGCCCCACCTTATGGATATTATTGTGCACCTAAAGCAAACGTATTCCTTAAGGTGCCATTTTAGGGAAAATATACTCCTCAGCCCCTGCCTCCACACAGCTTCCATCACTGCTGCTGCCATTTTTGGGACCAGATCCCACTTGTTGCCACTGCTGAAGGCTGGAATGGCAGCCACCATCTGGCAAGACATCGGCCCATGGCAAAGCCAGCAGCACAAGAGGTTGGAGTGGGATGTGGGCTGCTGAGGTCCCAAGGAAATGGAAATTGATGTGGTGAAGGGGACACATATCCTTCATGGTACATTTGATTTTTTTGTGGGCGTCAGCAGTAATCGAGCGTTACGGCACAATTCCAGGTCAGCCTTGCCAATAAGCCAACTTTAATTCAGTGGGGCTTTGCAGGGAGAAGACAGACATATAAATATACACTGAAAGGATAAAGCAGCTGTTTAAACTTAATTGGGTAAGCTGAAAAACTTGTTCTTGATCAGAAAGTCTATGCTGATAAGCCCTAAGCTTCCAGTAAAAGTATGTCTTTTAGAATGGGGACCGTAATGAGAAATAGTTAAATTTTTGCTTTTTCTATTTAGTCTGTAAGGCTTGCAAATATTCCTTGTGTGAGATGCATGCTTGTGAGGCTTCCAAGCATTCCTGGTGCAATAAAAATATTTCCCTTTTTTTCTTTCTCAAAGAAACTGGTTGGAAGGTTTTGCTGTTTTCTTCAGCTGATCCACTGGTGGGACCCAGCCAGAGGATCCGCCATCAAAACTTGATCCTGGGCTATAGCAGTTTCTGGTTGCTTTTGGAGGGGGGAAGGAAGGGGATGATCTTAAGATACATATGCACTTTGCAAACAGACAGAAGATTAGGCTCCACTACAGGCAGCACAAATTCTACTTTCGGCACGAGTCGCTGAAATTACTTTACCATAAAGTGGGTGCAGATGTTATTGGTGAGCAGAGGAACATTGGAAGCCTTTCAAAGGAAATGCATTTAAGGAGGGATTTTAAGGAGGAAGTGGTGGGAGCTTTGCACGTGAGAGGTTATGATGAAATGTTTAGACTTGATCTGTAATTGACAGGACAACATTCAGAACAGCCTCACCAAGCAAATCTTAAGATATTTGATCTGTAAGTGTCAAGACTGAAAAGTTCCTTGGCTGCTTGTGAGCATTTCACAGTGAATTCTTACAAAAGTTAATCCTAAATGTGTGCCCTCCTTGGAAAGGAGGATTAACAGTGCTCCTAGAAGTATCAAAATGAGAGACATACTCAGTTGGATGAGAATCTTGATTAACCAATCTACAGTCACAGAGGGTGAGAAAGAAACTAAAAGATAGTGCTTGATGCCAATGCTGCTCTTCTTGCATACAGGCCCACTGTTTTATGAAGCTTTTTGTATGAAGTTAATTTCAAAGTAAGCACTGTGGAAATGGAAAACACTTTAATGGGAAGATGCTTGTGTTTTCAGTGCTTGTCAAAGCAATCAGGAGCTTCTTGGAGCAGAATTTTGCCACTTTTCCTGATTGGAAAATACCAGCACTGCTTTAACTTTTCTAAAAAATACATCTCTCCCTAGTGATTAATTTGCAGAAGAAAAATACACAGACTGATTGAAGGAGTGAAATAAAAAGAGGAAGGAAGGAATTAGAACAGTTAACTGGGGGCTCTGGCCAAATCTATTCTTTCCAGTTTTCCCATTCTCCGGTGTTTACTTTAACTTCAGCCCACCACAACGTTCAGCTCAGTGTGTATGAATTTATAGGGGATCTCTTTTCTATTTTTAATGCACAGATGTATCTGAACGCATTTTCACAGGAAAAGGGGGAATCTGGTCTTATGAATGCTTTTAACATTAATGGAAGCCCTGCTTCTCCCCTGCTTCTCTGTCCTTTAATTGCCTTGAGCCTCTCCAGACGGGGGTCAGATCTTTGTCTCCTATCAGGTTTCTACTGACCACTCACCCAAGTGAGTTACTGCAGGCTTATGCAAACAAGAGAACTGCAGAACTGAACCTTTTGGTTTTCTGCATGTACCCTGCTGTGTTGACGATTAGTCTTTTTAAAATCAAGCAAGCTGAGATAAGAAGAGTAAGCTCTGCTAACACAGCCAAGCCGTGTAGGGACTTCGGGTGATTCGCTCCTCTTAAATCACTGCCTTATTCCTTCAATCATTCAAAAGCCAAACCCAGAAACTAATCTGTCTATGGCCAAAGTATTTCTGTTCCCCCCAAAATCAGACAGTGAGCTCCATATGCAGATTTGGGGTGCTTTTAGCTGTTATTATTTTAAGATGATGTCTTCTGAGTTGCTGACATTTCTCATTGCTGTCAGAGCAGACAAGTAGTTCAGATTGTTGCTGCTGGCACTGTGCCTTGTTGCAGAAATAGTTTGTTTGTATAGGTTTCTGATTCTTCACATGTAGGAGACCTAATGCATTTTATTCATTCTTCTTCTGGCTGAAGGTGGCTGGTTCTCATTCTCCTTTTATAGTCTGCATGTAGTTAACAGCTACCAACTGCTCTCGTGGAATGAGGATGAGGGTTTGTAGTAATTCTTTCTTCTATTACTGCAAACAGCTCGCTGGGTCTGCGCCAGCTTTTTCAGTGCTACCCCACTGTGATCCCACCACTTGTGTTTCAGATCCCTTGGTCTCTCCTTCTCTATCTCATTCCATGCACTTGCTGCCTGGCGAGGTCCCTCAACAACAAGATACCACAGAGTGAAGCTAACATCCTCCAGGGTAGGGTTTTTTAGGAGGGGTTGAAAGAGGCTCTCCTATCTTGGCAGACCGGCATCTAAAAAGTGGGAATGTTGGCGACTTGCTGTTGGATTTGCCATCCTGGGGAAATGTGCTTCATCTTGCTCTTCATTTCTATGCCTTTTAAAGTCTTGCGTGTACAGTTTTGCTTCTTTTCTTGGTGGAATAGATGAAGAACTGTTGATTAGACAGAGACAGCATCGCAGTTGGTTGAAAATCAAAGGTCAAGATATTCAGAATGTTTCAGGAGATGAATAAGCAGCATGCTTCCTTCATAATTAAACCAGTGGCTGAGATGGTGGAGCACAGAATGTATGTAATTTGGGCCATTTATCCACGTTCACAAGTATGACTTTTTGAGCTAACTTTAGGTACTTCTGAAAAAAAAATCTTGGCCAACTGTCAACAACATAATCAACAAGCAGGGAAGTTAGTTCTAAGTAGACCACCCTGAAATAGTTCTGCTTTTTCTGGCAATTGATACCATTCCCCCCTGGATCTCTACCTTGAGTAGAATATCCTGTTGGATTTATTGTGGCTTCACCACAAATATAGTAGCAAAGTCCCCTCTAAATTTTCTCAAGAGGAAGGGTTCAGCCATGCATGAGGAAATAAAGTGTTAGAGATAGCATACAGCTTGTTTATAACCTAACCCTTGAAGTAAGTATTTTCCACCATGTTTGAGCCCAACATCTTGGATTCTTTATCCTACAGAATGGGCAAAACTCTTCATAATGCATCAATAACATGTATTTTGCACCTGCACAGAGAAATGGAAAGGCAGTGTAACTCAGTTGCAGTGGAAAGAAGAATATGCTTTTAGAATATATGTAGACTCCTGTGCTACAGCTGGGAGCTGCTCACCTACTTCTGTGGAAGACAGGGGAACCCCAAATTCACCTAGCAAACCCTCAGGGTGGCTTTTTCATACAGATAGGCATGGGGGTACTTAAATGGGGGGCTCTGGCATGGGTGAGGATTTTAAGCACAGTTTGCCCAGACCTCACTGAAGTCTCAGATTGAAATGTGGCAAATATGTATTTATTGCCAAAGCCTACAGGTCTCCCTGGGGGCAGCTGCCATTCACTGCCTCAGACCCCAGCTGTGGGGGTGACATGTGACTCTTCTCCAGGAACCAAACCTCAGTAAAACTAACCAGCCAGCCTTGAGCTCCTCTGTTTTGGGACTCCTCTTGTTGGTCAGTATTGGGAATGTACCAACATGAATTTCCTAGGAGCCATGAAGACCTTTAACATTTTGTTAAATAGTGCTAGGTTTAGTAGATTATATTCTGAAATACAAATATAAACTTGGCATTCCACCAGGTTTAAAACCATGGCAGACTATCTGCTTTTTGAGGAGTATCATGCAGAGCCGTCAGTGTTAAGCACTTGGGGGAATTATGTGACCTTTCCTTTATTGTTGGATGGGAAGTCTACATAAAAGGGATCCTGTGATTGAAGGGCATTTTGTGCTGACATTAAAGTCATAACTAGGGGGAACAAGCAGATAAACAAAAAAACCTGTAATCAGTCCCATAATAATGGAGTTTAGCATTATTATGGTGCATATTCATACATTAAACCCCACGAGGCTCTACTGCTGACGTAGCCCCTCGCAGCCAGAAAAAAATGCACTAGTAGGATGTGAGGAATTAGTTTCAGTACTGATAGAAATTGCACCTCAGGTGTAAAATGCTTAAAAAGTAGATGCATGTGGGAACTAAGTGTTATTTGCACTAAATATTTTTACAGTAATACATGTGAAAAAATAATAACTTTGTGCTATAAGGATATAGGTGAGCTTAACAAGAAAAGCACATAAGATACTGCCTTCAAAGAAATCAGTCTTCCAGACCCAAGTACAATTCAGTTTGTTAGTTGCTTTTTTTCCTTTCTTCTAGCTTCTGATTAATTAAGAATCCAATTTGATGCCTTTTGCACCCACAACATATAAAAATCTGAATTTACTTCACCACTTGCATCTTTATTTTTATACTGATTTGCACCTAACTTATAAGCAGCAAAACCCTTTTTGTCAAAATTTATTGCAGTTCAGATATTGTGGTTCATGTTGGAGGTTCCTACCTCTCTTGCCTCTCCACATGTAGAAAACACAACAATCTTTGCAGGGGTGCACACACCAGTGTGAAACATTTCTGCTCATGTGACTTAGGTGCATATGTCTGCCAGCCAGCAGTATAAAAGGACTGGGTAATGGCTTTTGCTGCCTTGGCAAGCCTGTGGTGGTCTCCTACTTTGCTAAATTACTAACTGGTGCTTGAGCAGCATGCCAGGTGATCATTCCAGACGTTGGGAGAACAAGAAGCTGTATTTGCTCATAATGAAGAGTGGTACATTATCAAGGCACAGCCTCATGTCAAGGCAGCAGTCACATTGGGCTGACGCAGAATTTTAAATTCACATTTGACTACACCTGGTTGGAGACTGAAAATACCAAAAGGTCCTTGAACAATGTGCATCCAGAGAAGAACCATTCAGAAGGCTGGTCATTGTTGGGTTCAAGGACACATTATTAGTAAGTTATTGCTTCATTTTCTGGTGTAGGCAGTTCTTTATTCAAGATATTTCTATTCATATTCCCTTTAGGACCACATTTTCAACTTAAAGTAGGGTTACTGACTGCACAGTTTTAAATTCAAGAAAGAGCAAAATACATTGAAAATGTAGACATGTTAAAAGGAGTTACCTATTATTTTCAGGGAGCTGGGCTCTCTTAGGGCAGGCTCATGGGGATTTTTATTAATAAGCTAGGAAAGAGATGGGTTTAGAGATACTGTGTTATGCTTCATTTCTTTCTAAGTGATGAATTTCACCATCTTCAGACATGAATTTGGATGGGATAAATTGAATTCCTACCAAAATTAATTTAGGTTTCAATTTGTTAGCTCATTCTTGCATTGAGAGTAAATCAGAGGAATACATTAATCAGTATTAATTTTCTGTTTCCTAACACTGTAGGTAGCTGTAACACAATAGTGGGACAATGACTGGAGTTTCCCTGAAGTTTTTTGAAATCCCAGGGCTGCACTGTAACCTTCTCACGGTTTAACATGAATTTACTAACGGCATAACTTCTAGCCACAAAGCATATGATTAAAAAGTGCTGAAAGAAATGTTGATATTTAATTTCCTTTACATTAGCAGTGGCATTCCAAAAAGAAATAGAACATAAGAGTTTAGAAACTGAACAAGCAAAAGGGAGACTTGGGGGAAAGCTTCGGTTTTCTACTGTGCTTTGGAGTCTACGTAAGGAAATGTGATTTACTTATGCAGGTAGGGCAGGGAGGCAGCAGTACTTCTCTCTGCAGGAACCTGGGCTACTTGTGCCCAGTTCCTGGGTATGTCATTGCCAGAACAGTTAGTGACAAACTCATTGTGTTGCTCTTCTCTGAATTCTCTCCAGTTGCAGTCTAGAGCAAGCTTGGCTATGCAATAGGCAACATGATACCCACATATGTTAGCCAAAGCAGTAAAAACCAATAGGAATGAGTTAATGCAGCTTGAGTGAATAATGTAGGTGAAATGGAGGGATCTGATTTGTGATCCCTGTCAGATTTGGCAGTGGCTGCTAAATCCTAGCTGCCCCAGCTGGCTGTCCTGCCCATTTTTTTACAGTTACGGCTTCTGTAGCAGAGATGATGGAGCAGGAGATGTACCTGCTCCTCAGCAAAAGTGCCCTGCTCAGTATTTTAACAGCAACTAGAAACAGTGGTGCTTTAAGCTAATATATTGGGCTGTGCACTGTGGCTTCACTGTGTGTGCCACCGGGGCAGCAACTTTTGACACAGGGACAGAGAAGATTTGAGGGAGCAGCAAACTTTTTAGATGGCATTGCAATACACGCTGGGAATTGTGTACTGTATTACTAAACTGGAGAATTGCAAGCTAGTGGGAAGAGGAGGAATATGGTTGCACAAAATTCCCTATTTGTGATGTATTAGAGTATTATAGCAGGTTTATGTTTTCACTAGGTTTCCTACTGTCTTAATCAGTTTGGAAAATAGTGTAACAGGTCAAAATCCAGTAGTGGAATTCTACTTTAATTCCCTTGAATTCTGGTTTCCAAAGACAATTGGCAATGCTATTAATGTATCACACTCTGCTGTTTGCCTGACTACATCACAAGTGTTCACAGCATTTTTAGGTCCTAGCTCTGAAGGGTTTGCAATCCATCAGTCAGACCATGGCACAGAATTAAATCAAGGGAGGGATGCAAGTCTTTTTCAACAGTTTGGTAGACAGTTTGCCACAACCATATTATCTGAAAGAGAAATTCTGTGGCTGCAGAGGAGCTTATGCAAGCTGAAGAAAGAATGTCCCTTTCAGTGGGGGGAGCAAATCCCCCCCCACTGTAAGAGCAGAGCAAGTCCATGACTGCCTCATGACACTGAATGGCTACATGTCTATGGGGCTAGATGACATGCATCCCAGGGTCCTGAAGGAGCTGGCTGATGTGGTTGCTGAGCCACTCTCCATCATATTTGAAAAGTCGTGGCTGTCAGGAGAGGTCCCTGGGGACTGGAAAAAAGGTCACGTCACTCCCATTTATAAGAAAGAGAGCAAGGAAGACCCAGGGAATTACAGGCCAGTGAGCCTCACCTCTGTGCCTGGGAAGATCATGGAACAGATCCTTCTGGACGACATGTTGGAGCACATGAGGGAAGAGCATGTGATCCAGGACTGCCAGCACGGCTTCACCAAGGGAAGGTCGTGCCTCACCAATCTGGTGACCTTCTATGATGGAGTGACAGCATCGATAGATAAAGGGAAGGTGACCGATGTCATCTACCTGGACTTGTGCAAGGCCTTTGACACAGCCCCCCACCACATCCTTATCTCTAAATTGGAGAGAAGTGGATTTGATGGGTGGACCATCCAGTGGATAAGAAATTGGTTAACAGCCCATAGCCAAAGGGTGGTGGTCAATGGGTCTATGTCCAGGTGGAGGCCGGTGACAAGCGGTGTCCCCCAGGGGTCTGTCTTGGGACCGGTGCTCTTTAACATCTTTATCAATGACATCGATGATGGAATTGAGTGCACCCTCAGCAAGTTTGCGGATGACACCAAGCTGAGTGTTGTGGTTGACACCCCAGAAGGAAAGGAAGCCATCCAGAGGGATCTTGACAGGCTGGAAAGGTGGGCCCGGGGGAACCTAATGAGGTTCAACACTGCCAAGTGTCAGGTGTTGCACTTGGGCCGGAAGAATCCCAGACACAGATACAGACTGGGAGAAGAGCTTCTTGAGAGTAGCCCTGCTGAGAAGGACTTGGAGATTGTGGTGGATGAGAAGCTTGACATGAGCCAGCAGTGTGCTCTTGCAGCTCACAAGGCCAATGGTATCCTGGGCTCCATTAGAAGAGGGGTGGCCAGCAGGGACAGGGAGGTGATTGTCCCTCTCTACTTCGCCCTCGTGAGGTCCCATCTGGGGTACTGTGTCCAGATCTGGGGCCCCCAATACAAGAAAGATGTGGAACTGTTGCAGAGGATTCAGAGGAGGGCCACAAGGATGATTAGAGGGCTGGAGCACCTGCCCTACAAAGAGAGGCTGAGGGAGCTGGGCTTGTTCAGCCTGGAGAAGAGAAGGTTGCAGGGGGACCTCATTGCAGCCTTCCAGTAGCTGAAGGGAGCTTATAAGCAGGAGGGGATTCAACTTTTTAAAATGATAGACAATGGATTAAAACTAAAGGAAGGAAGGTTTAGATTAGATATTAGGGGGAAGTTTTTTACAGAGGGAGTGGAGAGGTGCTGGAACAGGCTGCCCAGAGAAGTAGTGGATGCCCTGTCCCTGGAAGTGTTCAAGGCCAGGTTGGATGGGGCCCTGGGCAATCTTGTGTAGATCCAGGCCTGAGGTCGGTGTCCCTGCCTGTGGCAGGGGGGTTGGAGCTCTACGATCCTTGGGGTCCCTTCCAACACATGCCATTCTATGATTCTATGATTCACACTGCAGATGTTTAGTAATGGATCAAGCATTTCAAGATATCCACCTGAAGACATGTTGGCTGAGAGATGCAGGAAAAAGAGAGGGTCCCACAGCCAGAGCAGAGGCAAAGGCATCCAGAAATACGGTTCACATTACTTGTACCCAGTTTTCACAAAGATTTAGGGATCCTTGAAGCTGAATATGTTCTTCCACCAGAGAATGAGCACTGCTCTTCCTTCAGCCTTGGTAATTAGTACCTCCTCCTTGCAATCCTTCCCAAGAGAGGCAATCTCCACTTTGGCCCAGTGGAGACATAGGTGGGCGAGCAAATACAGTTAGCTAGCAGAGGGAGGGTGAAACTCACAACTGTAAATAATCATAATGCTCTGAAGTACCATCTAAGCATGAGGTTTATTTTGCATTCCTCAGAGGTGTGCACAGCTTTTAGCTGTGCTCTTTTCTGCCTTTGAAATTGAGCAAAACTAAACTAAATGAGGAATCTGCAAGAACAAGTCCAACATGCAGACCAAATGGAGTTCATGTGGGAAAGCTAAATATAGACAATGTCTCTAATAAGAGTTGGAAGGTCGGGAATGGAGCGGAATGGTGCACAAGATGCAGAAAGATATTCAATTAACCTTAATTCAAGTTCCATGTTTCAGTCTCTGCTGTTCTGTTTGCTGAGAGAGTGCGTCAAAGTACCCATGATATTTTGGTGAGGGCATTGCGATCTGTTGAGATTTTTACAGCCCACATCTAAAAACTATTTTTAGACTTCTGCTCTTAAAGGGGAAAAAAAAAAAAAAAAGCAAGCTAAGCCAATTTTCTAACAAAGTCTTAGAATAATATTCATTGCTGGGCTGACAACTTTAATGGCCAGTTACGGATGAGCTACAAACCCCGGAAAATGAAGCTTATAATGGAAACTGCAATTCAACCATGTAACGATAGCATTGCAGATGGGTTATGGTAACACAGAGCCATTCCCTGCCTGAGTGAACTGCCTGCCTCAGAGTTCTGAGGAATTCACCCGCTCTGTACCCATCCTCTCTGAACTGGAAAGGAAGTAGCAGACATCTCCTTAGATGCTAAGCATCAGAAATGTCAGCATATTGAGTAGTATGATGGCTAATTTCAGGCCTGGAAATGAGAGAAAGGTATTTCAAAAGCATTTTAAATAGTTGGCAAACTGTAGAATAGGCCAGTAGGAGAGAGAGGAGAGGAAAGAGTAAAGAATCTGCTATTCAGTGGCTTAAACCATGCCCATAAATAAGGGACAGATGTTTCCTATTGGAGCATCCACTTACAAAACAGCTTCAGCCCTGCAAAGCAGCCCACTGCGGCCTCTTTATATAATTGTGATGTAGCACAACATAGCTGAGTGTTTATGGAAGCTTTTTATTTATAAAACATAAAGGGTAAAATCAGATAGAGTTAAGAGCAGGTGGAATGTCTCTCGATAGGTACTCAACATTTCCATGTACAGCAGCAGACTTTTTGTCTGCCTTCATGGAAGATGCTGCTACATTCCTGCAGCCCGTGCTGGTTGTCAGTTCTCAATGCTACTTTTCGCATTTATGCAAGACACAAAAGCATCCAGAGGGTTGAGATTTAGGCCATCCAATGCCAGATAATTGAGGGCTAATGTACTCTCCGTATCCTTAAGACTGTTTCCATGCACAAAAGCATTATGGTGTTTCATTACCAGATCGTATAACAGTGTGCTGTGACAATGTGACATACTATTCAGCAAAACAGGAAATGTTGAGAAACCTTTCTGTGTTATTCACATCAGCAGCTTTCAATAATAAAAGTGACATGCCCTCCGTGATGGAATGAGTACGGATGCATTGCTATTCTTCATAGAGCATCACTCTTGTCATTGTGGTAATGACAGACTTTGCATGCTTAACCTATCACTTCTAAAAGAAGCGTGCTTGTTCCTACAGAACCAGATTATTCTCCCCTCATGTGTACCCAAGTAAGCAAAACAATTCCAGGATTAAGGGTCTCAGCAACATCAGTAGGATTAAAGGGGACATTTTTTCAGAAGCGACTGGGATTTGTTAAAAGCCTCTTTCTTTAAAGTGTTATTTTTGATGCATTACAGTTTTTGTGAGCACGGTTTTTGCAGCATGGTTTTTGTGAGATTTATCATATACTGATCCAGCTATGGATCAGTATATTTTGTCTCTCTTTGTAGAGAGACAAAAAATTGTAGTTTATGACAGCCAGACTCCCCAAGAACAGGGCTTAGTATCGTGAGATTAGGGGTCCCCTTTCCAGATGTGATGTCAGGTACATCATTTCACTTGTATTTCAGATTCACAGTTTCCAACAAAGAGAAAAATAAACATTTGTATCTGGTGAAAGGGAACCGTATTTATAGGATACATTAGCACGTTAGTATGCGTATGTTCCGAGAGTTATTTAATAATATAAAGTAGGTCTGGGACACCTCAGAAAAACCCCTTTTCCTCAGGGATAGCCTCCCAACCTTATAAAAAAATCCAGACCTATTTGTTCCACAGGCTTCCCTGTTCAAACCATGGTAGAAATTTCTGCTGTGAGGTTGCACAGGGGGCCCTGCCCCGGTACGGCATCAGCATTTGGAAACGCTTTCCCTGACTGTCCGTGTGTGGAAGTGCCCCTTGCTGAAACCAGTGCTCCTGTGCAGTCGGCAGGGGCAGGCAGGACGGTGTTTGCAGGGGTGTGAATTTGCAGCGCATTAGCTGCTGCTCTACATTAACTCCTGTAGTAAATGTGTCATTGTGCTCACAAAAGCATTCTTAGTACAGATTAAGGCTTTCCACACGGGAAGCTAATGCAGAGCAGCTAGGGCTGTATAAATTCACACCTTAGTGTAATCGGTACTGAATTTCTGCTGTAGACCAGCAGACCATCTATCCTTCTACTTAGCTTGTGTGTCTTCTAATGCTGCTTTTCCTCAAGTGCTTAATTTCTGAGTGTGCTCACCGATGCATCTTCCTTTATGCCTTTAATGGTCATTTGTTGCATATTATCCTCCGGGCAACCCCTCCAGGTTCCTGCAGCTGCTCTCGCATGCAAGACCTGTGGCCTCTGAGCTCTCAGCACCCGGTTTGGCTGTTGGAAATTGTGGATGCCGTAGGCTGATGCCTCACCTTACACCCATTGCCATATTTTCACTGCTACTAGCATTCCCTCTATGGACATCCTCCTCCAACCTCCACAACCAACTTTATCTTCCTTTGCCTCTTCTACAGGACTTTGCAGCTGGCTTGGATTAGAGCTGTGAGAGAAAAGCGAAGTCTTAATACAACCTAAGCATGAATTCAGTGGTTTAACCCATATTCAGAGATCAGCCTGCTCAGGGGACCACATGGACCTGTGTCTGAGCAGAGCTGTTATCATTTAATTACTCATTTTACAATATGCTTGACACTTCTAAATTGTTTGGACACCATTGGCTGGTTATAAAGCCATCCATTGTAACCTAGAAATGCTATAAACTTCCCTTTAGCACCTCCTCCACCTCACTGCTTGCTTTTATGTTGCTGAGACTTGTAGCCTGTTGGTTGGATGGTACGCTGTTTGGGACAGGATCGATGTCTTTTATACTTCATCAAGGTCTAGCAGAATGGGGACCCCTATCCTGTTACACGGGGGCCATAGCTGCATCGCAAGTGAGGGCGATCTTGATTACAGCTGACAACTGAAATAAATGGCGTTCTGCAAACCTCTTCCACTTCAGCTGCATTAACATGAAGGGCACAGAATACAACCATGATCCCAATGTTGAAAGCTAGGATCAAACTGCTAGTGTTACAGTTGTGTTTTCCCTCCCCTTTTCATGACCGGATTACACACCTTATTAAGAATATTTTCCTGCATGCTTTGTGTTACTCCTTTGCCCTCAACAGTGAAGGAATGCAAGAGCAAGCCCAGCCTTTCTATGCTTTCTCTCTTTTTCCCTTGCTAAAGTATGTGGGACTTGATGTCTAATCCATACGGTTTCTAGGGCAGGCTACTCAAAGAGAATACACCATTATTAATAGAGGACATCACTGAGATGCTTGAACAATGTCCCATTGTGAGAATGGAGAGAGGTTGTGATGGTTCAGCTCCAAGCCTCGAATTCCCTCCGCTAACCCCACAGCTGACACACAGGAACCTTTTCTCCTTGCCTGCTACCCCTCTCTTTTCCTGAAAAGTCTTTGTTGCCTTTCTATTAATAGGGGTCCTCGGTGTACTCATTTGCATGGCAATTTACACTTCCAGCTCACAGATAATCCATAGCCAGGATGTGGTCTGAGTTCTACAAATAAACTGAAAGGGTCCAGGAACCTGAAATGTTCTATTCAAGAATGTGCTCTGCAGAGGTGAAGGAAGACCGATCCCTCTCCATGCTCAGCTTCTGCACTGTACCTCTTTCAGACATGGGGCTATTAATGCAGTAAGTGGGAAATTCTTTCCAAAATCCGCTCTGAAAGCTTGATGAGGTGTATGCCCACTTCTCTGTAACTCAGACAGGATACTAACTTTTTATCATAAGGCCATCATAAATAACAGATTTTAGGGCAAGTTAGAACCACTGCTAAGAAGTCTTACTGCTCCATAACCACAGATGGAAAGCGCTTTAGGATGGACACCTTGTACTTATTTCCTTGCTGAAAATCTTCACAAACACAGATTTTGGCTTCCTACCCAGAGCTTTGAAGAAACTGCTCTCATAAAATCTCTTCTCCTCTCCCCAAGAGTTTCCCCCCCTCATCCCCTTCCCACAGCTACCAGTGTCTCAATGCAAGTGAGGTTAGCCAGGGTATTTATCAGATCAGGTATTTGGAAGGGAGTGCACCTCATTCTCGCTTTTGACCCCTCAGATCTGCACACGTGCACTAAAGGACAAGCTGCCTTAGTCAGACGCAGCTTTTAAACAGCCAAGTGAACAACGTACGTGTGATGATGATTCCTAGTTTCTGGTTAGGTCAAAGTAGACAGGATTTATGGTGATCTTGACTTTTAGTTTCCAAGTTCCAAGTAAACAACTGTTACTAGTTTTGTAAATTATCTGATAAATAAGTATTTTTCTGAGCTTCAGCAACATGAACTTCTTGATAGTCTTGGCTTTTGGTCTACCAATGTGAATGTTTGGATTTATTGATTTGACAGGTTAATATTGACCTCTTGTCTTGGTCAATATTTGCCTAGGAGGATATTAAATCTATGTCTGTTACAGAAGTCAGTACATATATTGTAACTGGAACAGAAGAAAATTGTAATGATAGAAGTTTTACTGACCAATAATGAAAGTTTAGTAGAACTAATTATTTTCTGGTTAAAGTCAAATTAATCAAACCACTGGGCTGCCTTTTAAAGAGTGGTCAAGCACCTTGACCTGCAATTTGAAGATGCTTAGTTTCAATTTATCCAAGTTTAATAGAGGAAAGGGGGATGGGGAACAGCCAAGATGTTTGATTTATAGTTAAATAAAGCATTTTCTTTAACCAGAGATTAATTTAGAACAATATATTTGTTCTCCTATGGAAAAAAATAAAGGCCCACCAGAGGAACAAACAGAAAACCAGAATCCTTTTCCTCTCAGTTCAGCTAACAAATAGAAAAAATGATGCTTTGAGCAGTGCTCGTTATTGCATTTGTTATACATGCTTTCACTGGAAGCATCAGGAAATATCTCTGCATTATGGCAGTCTAATTTAGAATTTAAGGAAACAGGGGGAAAAAAAAAGACAGACAAACATTTATCTCCAGGGAGGAAACAACCCATTCAGCTGCAGCCAGCTGTTTCCATACATTTGCCAGAGTACATTCCTCCAGGGCTCCCACACTGCTGACCTATAAAAGGTGAGTGCTAGGAGCTTCCCGACATGTTATCTTTCCAGGCTAGACGCAAGACTGTTAACAACACGAAAAAGGGAAATAGTTTCCCCTGTCCTCATTGCTGGAGGAGCCATTTTCCTCCTTCTCACAGGCTTCTCACAGCTCTGCCACTTCATAAAAACAGAGATGACACTGATCCCCATCACACATTCTTCCCATTTCTCTGGGCATAGGTATTTAATAAAAAGGAATGTTCCTCTAAAGTTTTGCCTAACTCTTCTCTGAATTACTGCAGGATGGCTCATGCCATTCCACAGCTGTTGTCTTGTTTACATAGCATGGTTTAAATGGACATTCCCATCATGGGACATATGGAGCATGGATGTTACATATTGCATTCTAGAATAAGGCTAGTTAAATCCCACTTTTATGGCTTGAGTTTTTAAGTCCCTGTGAGACTTTGCTGCAGGAGACTGACAGGAGGGACAGGTGTATCGGGGCTTCAGCCTGGTGACAAGTTTTCACATTCAGCTGCATTCTTCCAGCAGCAAAGGGCCGAGCAGCTGGCAGCCCCTGAGCCTCCCTGCCTCTGTGGGAATGCCTGTGGCAGGGAGAAGAATGTGCTGCGTCCCTCACCCCGCCACGCAGCCGCATTGCAACACAGGCACGGCTGCCGCTCCTGCTCATCAGGTGAGGCCTTCCTTGGACACAGCCTCAGCTACCCTTATTTACCCTCAGTGAGGTCCTGAGGTCCACACCCTGAGAGATGCTGAGTGCTTCTGCACAGTGAGAAGATTCCAAGACTATGCAAAGAAAAGAGCTCACTGAATTCAGGTCTCTTTATGCGAACAGAAGAAACACCCAGTTTTGAAATTGTGTGGCCAGTTATGCTCCCTTGCATGCTTAAAACGTACATTTTAACAGGAATAAATCGCACCAGTTTTAGTAGGATACAGTTTTAAAGGGGTCCTTCTGGAATTCATTCAGCCTGTGAGGAAGGTAATGTCATCAAGTGAGCACTCCAAGATGCGGGCACCCTTTGTGTGCCTATTTTAGGAAGCTCTTTTGTGGAATAGATATCTGAGTAATCTGAAAAGCAAATAAAGACTAGGCCTCTTTCAGCTGTGTTGCAGCTAACGGCAACTAGATATGAAGCAAAGGGCAAAGTTATGATTCGTCCTACATAAGTGTGTTAGGGAGTACATCTTCCCCGCTCGCTCTTTTTCCCCTTGTCTCATACCCCTCATGGGCTTTGTAGCTCAAGGGTAGGCAGGGGCACTGCTGGCCAGGACTGGGCATTTCTGTGGAGGCACAAAGTAGGGACCAGCAGGCTGGGTATATGTATGGGCTATACTGACTGAGTGGTGCAGCGAGGGCTCCCTGCACTGCACTTCCACCAGCTTTCACCTGTGCAGTCCTTCTTTCTCTTGTGCATATTTGTAGGGCTTATAGCGGTGAGCAGGATGAAGTGCTGCACCAAATTCCTATCCCAACTATTCAGGCTACAAATCCAGCCGTAGGAAAAACAGCTAAGAAAAAGCAGAAACCAGTCACCTTCTTTGGTTGTAAAAAAGGAATGGTGTGAGAATCCAGGGTGAAGTCCCAGCCCCCTCACATAAGGCATAGCCAGCAGGCAAGCAATTTTCAGAGCCTTTTCTTGCAAGATGTGTTATAGGTATTTCTGCATATGAGCTATTTCCTTTCTTTTTTCTTCTTTTTTTTTTTTTCCTTTGAAGGTCACTGTAAGGGTGAGTCGCATCATTACACAACTCAGCGAAGGCAGGTGCTACAATTACCTAGTCTAAAAAATCATGCAAGAGCATTTACTCTTTTGCAAGGAGAGCAAGCATCTGGGATCCTTCCTCTTTTACAGTAATCTCATTTGCTGTGAAACGAATTAATTCAGAACCCTGAAGTTTCCTGAAAGACTATCTCTAAGTACCAGCCAGCTGATCTGCAGCAGTCTAGAGGGTGAGGAATATATAAATCTCCTTCATTTATGCCTACCTTCCTCACACCCTCCCCCCAAATCATATTTTCTCCCTCCCGATGACAGCAGCTGCGAGTGATGCATCCATCCAGTGGCAGGAAGGACAAGGCGGTCTGCAGCAGCATTGTTGCTGGGTAACCACCTGCTGAGAGCACTGAAGAGCAGGGCGCTGGAGCCGGTGGCGTTGCGTCTCTCAGACAAATGGGTGCCTTGCAGTTGGCCTGAGGATCAGCTCACCATGGACCCATCCTGCACAGCAGATGCAGTGTTACATGCTGGGCCGCGTTTTGAGAAGTTTGGCTTTTTCCTCATCTCTGCAATTGAAGTTGTGCTCTTCACACGTGGCTTTGGGTCACTCCAAGTCTGTAAGCACAATGCAAACCTATTCTGCCCAAACGAACACGGACCCCACCCTGCACCCTCAACACGCTTGCAGAAGGACTCAGTGGCACAAGGACTCATTTATTTATGAAAACATTCCTATTGGATATATTAATCATATAACTTTTCATGATGTTCTGGGACTCTGTCATGTGCTATACTTAAAATATATTTTGGGATTCTGACATATTTGGAGGTGGGTCAGATGTGAAGCTTGGCTCCAGATCAGAATCTCACTTGTTAAGTCTGGTTGTGGTATGAAACATTAGACTAGGGTTTGTATTCAAATTAAACAATACTAGAATATTGCAAGCTGTTCTTGTAAGAGCTCAGCTATATTTGGTTGCTACCTGAGCAGCTGAGGCCTTAAATAAAGTCAGTAACTCTTGCTTGATTTTTACCAGCATGACCAGAAAAGTCTTGTTAAAAAGAAATAGACTTTTTTTGAAACCTAACTGAAATATAAGCTTTTACCTCAAAAAAATAGTAAATTTGGTTACAGGTTGTGGTGGTTGAATTCATATCAAGGAATTAAATTATATTTTCTTCCTAAGACTTTCCATTCTCTGTATTTCTCTTAGCAATGAATGAGCCAGTAACTTAATGAAGGGAAGAGAAAAGACGACCAAGGCAACACAGCCATGAAGTATCAAATATCTGGTGGTCTTGAACACTGATATCAAATCTGTCATTGTGAACATTACTGGCTTAAAACTCAGAAGCAAAATCCAAACCAGAATCAGAATGTAGCTGAGCATTTATTTTGGCACATTAAACATGGAAGCACATATTTAGAACAGCTCGTGGAGGAAGAGTCACACCTTTGAAAACAAAGCGAAGCCTGTGTTCACACCTCACGTGTGAAAAATAGACCTAAAAATAACATAATGGCTTCACTACGTTAAGCATACTATAGCATATACACCCATCAAGAACTTCCTTAGCTGCTGGGACCTCCAACCCAGTTAATACCTGTTTCTTGCCATGATTCCTGCCTTGTTATTTTCCCCTTCCATAAATACATGTTGTCCCACCTTAGGCTTACCGAGAGGTGCACAGAAGCCATGGCCTCCTGGCAAGCAGTACAGACAGGAGGAGCGAAGCTGCAGGGCAGAACTATGGGTGCTCCCAACCCATCCCCAAAGCTGCACAGGCTTCATCCCCAACCACATCATCGGGTTTTGTTCCAGCAGGGAGGCATCCAGCCTCACGCACCCAGATTGCCAACCTGAACGTGGTAATGGGGAGTAATAAGGCAATTCACTTGAAAAGCATGCTCCAGGTCAGAGCTGGAGCATTAATGTATGCCCAGCCTGACACGGCAGCAGCTGCTAAGCACCTCTCATTGTTGCTGTAGGCGGGGGCATTGCCCGAAGGTGCCCCTCTCTCTTTCTGCCTCTCTGTTGGTGATCTGGCAACACAGAAAAACCTTAATTTATTCACGCCTTCTCTCCGTATGCCGTGCTCTCCGTGCCACCATACATACTGATGGCGTGTTAGTGAATTTCCATGCACACTTATGAAGCACAGCAGGCAGTACAGAAATGCTCTGTGCTGTTTTTGACAATTATGCCATTTAATTTAATAGTGCACCGACTGTGGCTCTTCCGGACGTTGTAGATAACCCCCCCCCCCCCCCCCCCCCCCCCATATTCCAGCCTGGTAAATGTTGAGGACTCATCTTGTTTCCTTCCAACCCTGCTCCTCTGGGACTACTGATGCCTGTGCAGATGCACAGAAGAAATGGTCTGTGTGTTTTCCCATCAGTGCTGCTGAGGGGCCCTGTGGCTGCTGGGACAGTGGTGGGGGGAATGTCCTCCTTGCATTGAGCTCCCCACACAGGTTGACAGGTCAGTCATGACATGGCGCTGCATAACTTTCAGACAAACCCAACTCTGCCTCCTGATGTGCAAGAGGAGTCTGCCTGTCTTAGTAGATACATTTGAGGTACTAGCAGCAGTGAGAATAAACCAAAAGGTAAATCACCTATTCCACAAACAGGAAGAACTCAGAAAGCATGAACCCGGTAGGTCTTCATAAAAAAGTCATGAGACTGGCTGTGAATCTTCAAAGTACACAAAACCAATTTATTTTTGAGTTCACTTATGATCTGAACCTTCAGCATTTGTATTTTCAAACTCATCTGAGATCCAGAGGGCAAGAATTTATTTACCTTGCTCTCTTTCTTTTCTCTGTTTCAAGAAGCTCTCATGTAATCCTGACTCCAAAGGAGTCATCCCTCCATGCCACTCCACTTGAGGAGCTGCCATCCGTGGTGTTGCCTTGCAGAGAAGGACTGAGGAAAAGTGTTTTGTTTTGAGACGTTCCCGGGTGTCTGGGTACACAGGCCTACTCAAGAACTAAAGAAAACACAAGTGACCCAGAAAGAAAGTAAATACATGAAGCCCAGAAAGGAAGACCATGGCATTGACATCTGGGATATCTTTGACTTTAGGAGGAATTGCAGAGGCCAGGGACAAGCCAGCGTGTTGGCATGCCAGTGATGGCTCAGGAAGTTACTTCCATCACCAGTTTTCTGTATGCTGCCGCGCTGCACATGCGGGTGGCTGAGGCACACGGGTCGTGCTGAGCCCCGTTTGCTGCAGAGCAGCCGCCCGCGGCAGAACAACCAGCCAGGAGCAGCCCTGCAGCAACCAGCTGTGACGGTTTCAGAGCCACGCAAGCCAAAGCTCACTCTTTGTCATGCTTACAAGGCCACTGTCAAGGGGAGAGGAAAAAACCAAAAGAGTAAAAAGGGAACGGTAATGTGGCAACTTGCCCATTAACACAGGAGCTGTTACTGGAGTCCCTGTGTATGGCTCACACAGCCCCTTTATTATGCACACCTTTTAAGAGCTACCTTGCATGATAGGGTCCTTGTTCTCTCTCACCTTCTCCTGCTGTAAGTTTTCTAGATGGAATGATACTTTCTGTAATCATTCCGCCTTCACACTACCAGCTACTTCTCTCACTAAGGCTAATTGGCTCTGTGCAATTACATATTGATATCACAGGCACTCAAGGTAGGCAAGATTAGCTAACAATCATTGCAAAAATGGTACCGACAACTTGAAGTCATCAGCCAAAGCTAAAAATTGTGACCAGCATACTACCCAGTAAATTGCAAATTATGAAGTCATACAGACATGTTTGGAAGCTATTTACAGGCAATTAAAGAAGAAGTCAAATATGATAAATTATTGCATCCTCAAAATCTCAAGTTTTAAGTGCCTTCACTCTAAGATTTCTAAGCTATGGCTAATATGTGCCCAGATAACTATTTAAAAACTAAATTACCTGCAAGTGTCCCCTCTATCCTCCTCTATCTTGATATTCTGTTTCACCTCGTTAGCAATTAGTACTACAGAAAAGACATCTCTAGCTCAGAAGAGATTTTCAACTCATTTAACAGTTCATTGTTGGATGATGGAAAAACAGTTGAGATGGAGCTTAATGCTTCACCTGATGTCAGAAATGCTGTTTATTATTTCAGAGATGTGTAGAAATGGCACTTGCTATCTCAGGCCATCATTTCAAGGAGGAAACAGCACATGAAGCTGGACATTAAATCCTAATTCTCTCTGCCGTAATGGTTTCCACAAGTCAGCATCGCTGCCTGTGAACTGAGACTGAACTTCATGTGAACTTTGGGTCCATTAAGAAGAGTGCGGCCACCAGGTTGAGGGAGGTTAACCTCTCCCTCTACTCTTCCCTGTTGAGGCCACATCTGGAGTGCTACGTCCAGTTCTGAGCTCCCCAGTTTCAAGAAAGATAGGGAACTACTGGGGAGAGTCCAGCAGAGGGCTACAAGGATGATGGGGGGACTGAAGCAACTCTTGTATGAGGAAAAGCTGAGAGAGCTGGGTCTGTTTAGCCTTGAGAAGGCTGAGAGGGGATCTTACAATACTTCAAAATATCTAAAGGGTGGATGTCAAGAGGACTGGGACAAACTCTTTTCAATAGTGCCCAGGGACATGACATGGGGCAACGGTCACATGCTGGAACATGGGAAGTTCCATCTCAGTATGAGGAAGAACTTCTTTACTCTGAGGGTGACAGAGCACTGGGCCAGGCTGCTCAGAGAGGCTGTGGAGTCTCCTCTTGTGATAGTCAAAACCACCTGGACACAATCCTGTGCAACCTGCTCTAGGTGAACCTGCTTTAGCAGGGGAGTTGGACTGGATGATCTCCAGAGGTCCCTTGCAACCCCTAATGTTATGTGATTCTGTGAAAGCATTTCCTTTCCACAATTGACCCACATTAAACCATCTACTCCATCAGGGATGCCCAAGTCTACAACCCACAGTACTTCTCAGTCAGTTCTAGTTGTAACTTGTGAAGTACTTAAGGATACTGTAAATAAAGGTTTTGTAATTTTAAACCTCAAAGAAGGCTAATAAATAAATGAGTCTTTACGGTAGTCCTAGAACGCCATGTGGCTACAGGCAAGTACATGCTCCTTTTCAGGGCAAAACAGAGAAGTAGTTTTTGTCTCAGAATGGAAATGGGATTAGAGAGGAAGCGAACTGTGTCTCTTAAATAGAAGTGAAAAAGAAATCAGTGCAAAGAGCTGTGTGCCTGGCTTCCTTGAGAATCTTCAACAAGGGAAGGGAGAGATTCTTGTTAGAAGAGTGAGACGTGGTCTATGCTTGTATAGACAGGGAAATAAGAAAACAGCTTCAAGAAGTGAGAAATGCAAAGAAATAAAATAGGTACACTAAAAGAGGTGTTTAACAGGCTTATTCTCCCTCAATGTATTCCCTAAAATCCTATTTAATATTAACGGGACTTGAATACACATCTTGTGGGGAAAGAACAGTTACCTTTGTGGTCTTAAATGGGATCTTACAAAATCTGGAGTAGCACAAGAGGTAGCCAAAACAAGTTGTTTAAGTTCTAGAAAAATGTAGAGTACAATTGCATAGAATTAGCTATTGAGAAAACAAAATAAAAGGAAAGAGAGATAGTTGATATGAGAGCCATACCCTAAACTCAGGTAGTTTCCTCACATCATTGACCTACCTGTAGTAATGGTATTCAATATGTAGCTCATAAGAAAGAGATGTTGGTCACTCCAGCCAGCAGATAACTGCAAAGATACACACATTTTTTTGGCAGCACATTACTGAAAAGCGTGTTCCTTCCCCTTTTTGCTGTGCCATGTGATAAATCCTATGATGAAATATACCTCCTGGCATGATTTTTCATATAACCACAAACAAAATTACTCAAGAGGCAGCAGTGTAAACGTTTGTACTGAGCCACAAATCTGCTGGAAGTGTTTATATAGATGTATCAGGTCTGTCTTTGGTGGGTGTTTGGCTGTAGACCTCTGCAGAAACCTAAGGAGCTAGGATGGGATTGCAGTGCAGCTACAGTTGGAAAGGGGACAAACTCTACTGGAAAGGATGCTGCCTTTGAACTGAAGGGAAGATGAGACAGGCCTTTAACTGGGGCAGATCATAGAAACCACAGGGAGAAACACAAAGGTCAGATGTAAATACAGAGGGCGATTGATTTTTAGAGGTTGCATCTCCTGACTGCAATTCACTGCCGTTGACTGAAGTCAATTCATGTTAGCCTCAACTCTGGAAGAAGCAACATTCTGGCAGGAACCTCTGAAAAACTGATTGCTCCAGCACACCCTGATTCACAAGGGTATGACTGACAGCAACGAGAGGGCTACAGCAGTAAATCTGCCCATGGCTTATCTGTGTTTCTTTGTCAAGATATCTTTTCAAATCAGCATTTAGTGGAAAAAAACCCCAACTCCAACCCAAACATACCAGCCTCCAGATGAAATCGCTAAAGCAAAATGCAGTCCCCCTAAGAAACAGAGCCAGACTTTGGTTATGGTGAGTGCTAAGGAGCAACCAGCCTGCACCACAGCTACCTAACTGAGAGGCTGCAAAAACCCTCAGACTCTCACATCAGTCCAGGAAGCTTTACATCATGGTTGTAAGTTCATGAAGTTTTACAGGTGATTTATGCTATTGGTTTCAGAACTCTTCACTCTTTTATAAGTGTATGGGACTTTTCCTATAAACACAGATTGAGGAGAAGGCTTTGGAGTACTTTACACACTGTAATCATATACAGGCATGCTATCATTTAAAAAAAAAAAATCTATCCATCTATCAATCTATCTATCTTTACCCCATTTAATTTTAAGCATGTGAGCTTGTATTCCTGTGGGTGAACCACCTAAATATTAGTTCCAGAACAGACATGTTAATGGATACTCAACTACAATGTACAGTATAGCTGATGAAACCTTGGCAGCAAAATAGTTGAGCATTGCCAGAAAAAAGTAGATTCCCACCTTACAGCTAAATTTCATTGCCCTTTTGATGATCAATACTACTAGCTTGCTTTGGTCTTGGTAACTTTTGAGTATTCCTTATGTTCTGGATGTTAATGTATCGTTGCCTCCAGTCATAATACCCAGGACTGTGATGTTGTCAGGCATCTTGGGTTGAGTCAGGGTCAGCCAAGCTGAAGAGCGGGATGGGGCATTTCCCGGACACCCATGGGTGGTTGTGATGAGCCCTCCCCTGAGCTCCACAGCCCACCAGCCTGGCTGCACCATTTCTGGGTGTGCTGCTGGTACCATCACTTCCCATGTGGCAGAAAGCTGGTAGGTGCTTGCCCACACCCACTAGAGAATCCAGGAGGCTTTTTACAGATGAGGGAGCTATAGATGCCTATGTGCTGCTTTCTGAGGGGACCTATGCTGGGGCCAGATTTTACCTGCATCGCAGAGTTCATTGGAAAAGGTACCTTCACTTCCTTTTGGATCAGTTTTGTGAAACATCTGCTATGTTTCATGCAGGCTACAGCTGATTTCTGTGGAAAGGAATGATTCCTGTGTAGGATTTACACATGACAGCAGCAGGCAGAGCATTGAGGGGCAGGCTTAATCCTCAGCTGTGCTCCAGCTGATATCAAAGAGCTTTTATATTTAATAAGTCTCAAGCACTTATTATCACAGAGGACAGAAAAGTACAGAAAAATATAGTAGAACAAAACTATCCTCCAGGGCAAAATGAAACAGAAAATTAAGAGCACAAGATTTCTCTAATGGGCCTAAGTTGGCATTTGGTAGTAGTGAAGAATTATACACAGATCATCCCACTGTTTGAGGAGGATAGTTTATCTATGGATGATGTCAGGGAAAAACCACTGGAGTGCTGATGTTGGGTAGGTATGTGTCAGAAAGCAGACATATGAGTGTGTACCCTGGGAGAAGACTTCTGTTCAGATCTTTTTTCCTCTCTCTGTTTCATCCAGGAGAGCAAACTCTACATCTCTGCTCACCCACCTGGCCTTCCACATCAAGCAGAAAATACTTCAGCTGCAGTGATCAAACACATTCCCTTTCCTGCCCCACCGGGGGAATGCTGCTCCCAAAGCCTGCCAGGGTCTGCTTCCATCCCTCAAACACAGGGACTGTTTTAATTTTAGACCTGAGCCGTCCTTAACCAGAAACATCAGAAAGACACGTTTTTAGAGGTTTTAACTAACCTGGAACAAAACTCTAAGCTGGAAAACAGTCTTTCTTAAGTCCTCTGCACATTTTTTTGCTACAAGACGTTCCCAGTGCTGCACACAGGGCAGATCCTCCACCTGCAAAGGGCCACCTTCTTGGTCTTGAGATTTGTTGAGCCCTGATAGGATGGTTTCATTCTGTCCCCTAGCCAACTGCCTAAACACAGGCTTGAAAGTTTCCGTATCTCCTCCTGGTCCGTGTATGATAAATATGAAGTGTTTTGCGTCACCATGACAGATCTTTCTGTCCTTCTGCTTTTTCATCCACAATGCTATTATCCCTCCCCATCAAAGCCTGTCTGTTCTGTTCTCCCAGTCCTACTTCTGCTCCATTAAGGAAGAGACTTTAGGAGCATTCCCCTCAACTATAAAGGGCCATAATAAACTCCCTTTTCTCATGTTTCCCACCAAATGTTACTGTTTTTGGCAATGTTTACACAGGGCTACCCTTCGTATCTCAGCACCCCCCGTTACTGTTACTGACAGTTGCTGTGGATCCTGTATGACTGGTTGCTCACCTATAAAGATGGTGTCTCCCAACTCCCTGAGAGGTGGAGAGAGCATTTAACACATGTGTAACTTTCAGCTGACTGTTTTTTGGCAGTGTCATCTTGGAAAGACAAAAGAATAGGAAAGCTTGTGTTGACTTTAAGCAGGCATCTATAATGCAGCAGTGCAAGTTTCTGGGAAGTGTTCACCTGGAGGGCTCTGGGGAGGAAGAAACATAGCAGGGATATGGAAGATGGAAGACCTGCAGAAGAGATCGATGACTGAGGAGCATGGATGATACTGAGGATGGTAAATTAAGAGGTTACCTAGTGGTCCTCTTCTCCAGTAAGCCAGTACTCGCTTGGTTAGACCTCCATAGCAAGCATTATCACCAAAGACTTAAATTTTCTTAAAGGCACAGCAAATTGGTAAAACAAAACAGCTTGACTTTACCTTTGGCATTAAAAGTATACAAGCAGTGTAAAGAAAACGGCAGCTACAAGAAGTCTATGACAGTAATTTGAAGAATCTGTGCCCCTGAAAGATGCAATAAAGTCTCTGGCAGCTGGAGGCCTGACGGAGTTGAGATGATGCAGACACAAGGCTGGGACCTGTAATCCCAAGCAGCCGGGCTATTTTATTATGCTTATTCACGTGAATACTTGTGATATCTACAGGAGATCTATGGATTCTTTAGCAGATAAGATCTCCTGACTGCCCTCCTTTATCTAGATACTAGTGGCAAGGAAAAATGTCCTAATTGTTCATGATCGGGTTTCAGACACTTTTCTGACCAGCAGCTTTCTGTCTCAACTCGATGACTCTCCAGAAGCTGTGCTCAGTGACACTTCAGTTCCGTCATTTTCATGACAGCAATTTCATTTTTGCCCAGTTATCACAGCCATCTTAATCCATTCTCCTTCCCTGAGAAGTTCACGCAGAAGAGATTGCGGTGCTGTTCATAGATGGAAAAACATGTGTATGAGACCTTTAACATTGATTTTTGGAGTCAGCCACAATGGTTGATCACCCCAGGCCCTTTTGAAGCTTTTACAGTTGTGCAGCCTGAAAGGAATTGGGCTTTTTTTCCTCCTTTCCCTCTGTAGAGAGACAAAGAGAAGCCCACAGAGTCACAAAGCCAGGAGTGCTGGAAAGCCTGCTGGCTGCCTTCATGGGCTCCTGCTTTGCTGCAGCACACAGAGCACATCCAAGCCCACTACATGGAGAAAGAAAGTGGGTGATCTGACAGCTGGCAGTTTGGTGGGGATAAAAGGTCTGAGAAAACCAGGCTGTCTTCTCAAAACTTCTGAGAAGGAAGTTAAATCCATAGTACATACTTGTCTTGCAACTGATGGTAACCCTGTTGGGTAGGTTTTGTCATGTACGTACAGGCAGCTTAAAATTTACTTTGCTCTGATCCAGAGAAACTAGCCAGTTATTTTGCAGGTGCAGATAAGCCTTTTACAGTAAGGTTTTGTGTTTGGTTTTTGGGGTCCCTTCCCCTCCCAGGGTGTGATGTAGTTGGCTATTTTTATCTTTCCACTAGAGGAACTGCTATTCATACCTGACCTGAGCATGATCAGAAAGGTATGATTTCTCAAGCAACGGCTTCCCAGAAACCTTTGTTCATGTCCTTCAAAAGTGGATTGAAGTCTTCAGCTGCTAATGGTGCAGCCTTCTGAAACTGTACTTGAATAACTGTGGAAGGGACCGACACTGACAGAGGTTGCCAAATTAGGGATTAGGGCAGAAGAAAATACAAATAATAAAACTGGGATTTCTGTTGAACCCAAGTTTGATCTGTTCAAAGTTTTGCATTTTATCTTGAATCTCTCTTCAGCAGTGGCTGAATTCTGTCTTTGGAAGAGAAGGATAAATTTGCCTGAGATCAATCGTTCTTTATTAAAAAATGAGATAGATTTAATTTATATCAACATCTCACTGAATTCTACAACACGGGAAAACAAACCTTTCAAGATGCAACAGCTTTGAGAGTTATGACAGAGCACTTGTGCTTGGACTACTGACTTGTTCACAATTTGCTGAACGATGTGACACTTTTCTTCTGTGATGTGACTGACTGGGTAGGTAGCAGTGAGCTCATAGGCACCTGTGCCTGGACCTCACTGAAGTAATGAGACATTCAACAACTGACTGAAAAAGACAGACCTTCAGAGCCCACTACTACCTTTCTCAGGGCTAGCAACATGAAATACAAACTTCAAGAGGATTAAAGAATCACTAACAGAATCAAGAAGGGAAGTGAAAAATAACTGAGGGCACTGGACATCCTGATAAGGATTTTGACGTGATATCATCATAGCAATTTGGTTAGACAGTGAGAAGACCATGGCTCTGAGCAGAGTTGTGGAGGCCAGTGTAAAAAGAAGCACTAATACTCAAAAATGCTGTGATATTAAGACGATATTTTATCCCAGACAAGTCACTTGTAATATGCTCATTCCAAACTAGGAAAAAAAGAAAAAATAATCACCAGACTTTATCAGTCTTTAGGTCACTTGGTGGACATCATCCACTGAACTGAGGAAAGAATTCCTGCTGCAACTAACTCCCTTGCCATCTTAAAATCCATACAGAGATTTTTCTTCTGTTTGCTTCCTGGAGCCTTCTTTTTAATTTGGTAATCAAATAATCTTCCTCCTGTCTGCAGTCTCTTCTGATTCCTAATTGTTGGTCCCACAATACTCTTTTGTCTTTGACTCCTAATGTCTGTAGGCTTCAGAAGGTTCAGCTTGTTTTAAGGATGAAAATATTGACAGTGCTTATAGAAACGTTAGTTTATCTGCAGTATAACAATTCTGTGATTCTATGACTGCCAGTGTACTGACTGGGCTCTTCCCCATTTCATTCCTTGTAACATTGCCTTTGTGTTGGGTCATCAGAATTACTGTTGCCTTTTTCAGACATCTCAGGAGCACACTATTTATTGTAATATTTCTCTGACAAGTAAAATCACTCGGGAAAGTAACTGCTTCTGCATACAGAAATTATTTACCAATCACCTCACATGAAAAAGATAGCTATAAAGAACCCAAAATTTGGTATTAGCAAGATGTAGAAAATTTCCCTGCTGTATAATTAGCTTTTTTGTGCTGGATCCTACATCTTGACCCTCATCTTGGCATTTTTATATCTTCCAAATAAGCCAGCACACGTGAAAGTTTACTTCTGTGACTAATAGTATTGTTTTGAATCAGACTACTCACACGAGGTGTGTGTTAATACAGGACTTTGCAGGCTCAGAAACTCTTCACCCAAACCTTGTCCTCCCAGCCTTTCCCCGCGACCCGTGAATTCCAGTGGTGTTCATTCATAGACAAATAAACAAACCAGGGAACCGACACATACCAGCTGGCCTGGAGCCAGGGCAAGTTTGAAGTTCTCAGGTCTGGTCTCCTCATCCCATTTCTGAATACAGTTCTTCATTCAGTAAAATTCTTGCCAGTGCTTCCCAAGTGTCAGCTGCGTTTTGAAGCACGTATCTGAAGCTATGACAAATGTCAACCAAGACAGTTGGTTTATCTGTTATGACGTGGTTCGTAATGCATTGACGTGAAAAATGCTCATGAATTTTAGAAAAGAATAACGTATGGGGTCTGAATTTTGCCTTGAATCAGTCAGTTTGTAGGTCTAGGAGAGCTGGTTTCATCATGTTGGAAAAGGAAATCCTGTGAAATATATTAAAATCCAGATGCAATGGGTTTATTTATTTATTTTTTTATTATTATTATCGGGTTTGCCAAAATAGAAGTAAGGTTATGGAACTAATAAACTAAATCCTATGCTCATGTGACTCAATTGCCTCTAGTCTGGAGATAAGTCTGACTTAAAGATTCAAATATATGAAGTGTTTGTACAGTAGATGTGAAATGAGTATATGTAAGTATTAAATCAAGAGCAAGTGTTATCCATCTGCTAGGTATATTAATGTAGTGCATCATGTATACTGTACTTTAATGTGCTTATATTAAATTTAAAGTGACAGAAGGCAATCAATTTGGATATTCAAAAGGGAAAGGCTTTCCCAGGTCCTTTTTCCTAGAACAGTGAAGTAAGTTGTTTTCTGGGTTTTTTCAGTGATTCTGTGCTATCTTGGCAGGTCCTGTGAGCAGCTCAGTGAGAAATACCATACCACCTAAGCTGCCAGAGAGCTGGGGCAAGACACAGAAGTGACAGATTCGGGCTCTACTTTGCATTTAACCCATATAAGTTTACGAAAGTTGAGTCAAATCTCATTTAGGGTGCAAGATGCACTCTAATCCAAAGGCTGAACTGAGCAGAAGTGAGAGGAAGGGAGGAAGCAGCAGAACGCAGACACAAGTCCATGTATAATGAATAATATATAAGCTCCGTCTGAAAGCAGGAGCATTTGGAATAGAAGGTTTTTAAACTCTGTCTTAAAGCGTGCATGACCATTATTAACCACTGAAGTTTTTATCCCTGTGGGTATTCCAGCACGGAGTCCCAGACTCCAGTTTGTACTTGCATGATTTTGTGCCTTCTGCCTTGCTGGACAACGCATGAAAAAATATTTTTCAGACTGAATGTGGCTTGTTGTTTCAGCTCATTTCTTGCCAATATGTTTTTGCTAAGTCTAATCACAAGTTTATGTTGTATCTGGTAAAGAAATCCAGTAGTGGATTGCGGGTTGGTCAGCCAGAATACGGCACGCTGTAGACATAAAATATATGGAAAGAACTCCAGACACTGGTCTTGTCTGGTGGAAAATTGTTATCTGCAAACACTATCCACATCTTCAAACACAGACCCATGAAATGCAAACAGTAGCATCTTGTGTCAATACCTTTGGCCTGGTCATGCACGAGATCTGCTGAAACGTGGCATTTAGAGATTCGAATCTTCAAAGTGAGAGCACTCCGCTCCTGGTGAGAAGCGTGGCCGCCTCAGCTCTGCGCACACGAGCACTTCAGCAGACCTTACTGAAAATACTCTTCCTTTTTTGCTACTGTTTGGGTTTTAGTGCTGCTGATCTGCCATTTCTGATACTCTACTGGCACGTGTTAATGGCCAGCTCAATATATCTCGGGTACAGTTCTTATTTCATGATGCTTTATTCTAGCTATCAGATACAAAACAGGCTTTTTAAGCCTTTTAAGTGTTTTGTAACCTGAACTTGAGTGGTGTATCAGCTTAAGTGTGACCAGCAGCATCTGAGGTATGACTCCTGCCTGCAAACAGTTAAATTACCATTTGCCCATGCAAACAGCCATCTGTTTTACTCCTGGTGTAGGAGTTTGACTCCTTAGACCAAGTTACTTGCTCTAATTCAAAACCTATAAATCTTCACCAATAGAGACTGTAAAAAAAGAGTGGCTTTTTTTAAGAGACATTAAAAAAAACCCCAACACGGATAGCACTCTGAAAAGTGCTACAGCAATCTGTTTTCAATCTTAGCTGTGATCCTAAGTAGATGCCTTCTTGACTCTGGCATCATCATGGCTGCAAAATAAGAAGCAGGCTCACTGGCACTGAACACACACATGTCCTGGATTCACTCTGCCTCCTGCTTGTGGCAAGCCAGCAAAGGCAGCAAGTCTGAGTCTCGTATGGTTTTTCTCCAGTTTATTGTGTTTAGATGGGGTAAGCGTACTGCAAAGCTGCTGCTTGTCCACTTGATGGTATCAAGTAACTGAACACAGAAGAGTACAGCTGCTTAAAACTCTCTATTCAGGCAGACATGGCCAGATAATTCCCTAACAGGTAAACTGTCTGTGTTGTTCACCTATGATAACAATTTCTGTGCTGGACTTAATCAGACTGTGTTTAATTTAGATCGCTGTTCAGATTATGTAGTCCAGTCTAGTCTAACCTGAACCAGCCTTACTATGAGGTGGATAAATATGCCTTCATCAGGAAGATGACCATGTCTTTTCTGTGAGAAGAGGATACCGCTAATTTGTACCTTCAAAGATACTCTGGTATCTATTTCTATATGAAAACACATGAGAAAAAAAAGCTATTGGAAACAATTTAATCTCAATTTCTGTCATTACCAAATAATTTCTAAGCATTTTAAACAATATTTTAGATGCTGTCTTACCCAAGCTTTGACAAAAAGAAAAGTGTAAGTTTGTGGTAGACCAAGAAGGCAGGCTTGGCACTGGTCTTTCTCCTCTCACTCTTCTTCATCATGTTTCCTTTTGTCTGAGGATACCTGTGAGCAGACAAACACACAAGGAATGAAGGAGCCTTGTGTCTTTTCAGAGGGGAGCCCAGGCAGGGCTAACATTTCTCCCAGATGTGTAGAGGTATAGCTACCCGTCGCAAAAAAAACCCCAACCAAACAAATACGAAAACAATTTCTTGGGTATTTTAAAGTTGTTTGTGCCTGGTTTGGGCATTGATTCTAGTATGGCCGAGTTTTTTACTTGTCCCAGACAGGAAAAGAAAAGTTTCCCATAACACCTCTTCAGAATAAGAAACATTTAGCATGAAATTTGCTATCCAGCAGAAAGCGGCTTTGCATCATGTCCCACAGAAACATGGTGATCTGGCTCATTTGGTGATTTTTACAATGGTAAGTACGTGTAAATCTAATGCAACAAGGGACTTTCTGTTTCAGGCTATTTCATCTCTGATGTGGAATATGCCTTGTCCAAAACAAACAGACAGCACGATGCTGGGACGGGGAGATGCTTGGACAGACACACTGCATCTTTCGGCCAAGCAAAACATGGAAACAGGTCGCACCTATATATGGGTACACGGTTGTCTGTGGCCCGTGTGGGGCACTGAAGCAAGCAGAGGACATCTACATCTGCACTGAAATAAAAATTTCTCAGGAGGAAATTTTGCCCTGGCCTAGATGATGCAGCACCCACTTGAGTAGGACACAGGCAGCAGCGGGGTGCGGGTAGCCGTGCTGCTCCCAGCTGTGCTGCTCCCAGCTGTGCCTCAGTAACCCCCTGCCTAAAGCAGAGAGGATAATCATATTCTGAGGGTTCACAGCTTCGCTGTGCTGGATGTCACCACGAGCAGGGGTGAGTAATGGTGCCGGCTATGAGCAGCAGGGGGTAATGTTAAGCGCTGGAGCTGGCGCCACGACTCCCAGCGCCTTGCTGGCCCACCAGCCACCCCTGGGACGGCCTGGGTACTGCTCATACCACGCTCAGGGAGGCCACGCTATGCACCAAATAAGAGCATGTGGGTATTATTTGTTTTCTTCTGTCAAATTATTCATTCCAAATAACATTTCGTCGTCTTATTGCCAAGAGATAGTCTGTGAGCAAGTCCTTGTTTTGAAAAGAGCAATTGTTATTCACAAGTCCTGATCATTAGGTATGTGCTGCTTGGGGCACATTAACTATTAACTGTTTATTGTGAAGTAATTATCACCTTGGGCTATGTCATCATGTTTTCTCCTCCCTGACTACAGTCCACCAAACCTTTTTTTACTTTTTTTTAGAAAGGAGAAAGGCAAATTCTGAAGAAGGAGTGGGTAGCTATGAACTTACGCTACGCTTTACTCAGTGTCTCAGTAATTGCAATGAAACCCCCAAAGCTTTTTGGATCCGTGTTTTCATGACAGCTGTGATCGCTTGAATACATGGGAAACAACAGGTAATAAAGCCACGCAGATATGAGTCCGTAAGGAAACTTGATTCACAGTACACATCAGCACTCTCAACCTTATCTGAGAAGCACAGTAGTTGGGCAATTCTCTTTTTCATCCCACAAGTCTTTGTATCTCATGAGTACTAAGTATTCACGTGAGTAGATGCCAACTAGGGTGATCCACGTGTTCCTGCAGAGTCTGGTCCTGCTTTGAAAAATTTTCTCTGGTTTGGGAAGTTTGCTGGGCACAAGAAAAGCCATGCTGAATTCTATGTAGGAGATGCTCTGCGGTAATGTCAAGATGAGAACCATCACAACAGGTAAACACAGCAATTGGAAGAGGCAGAGGGGAAAAGAGAGGAAACCATTAGGCTTTTCACCAGGCCATGAGGCCAATTCTCTGGATGCTGACACTTCTTTTCCCGTCGCACAAACTGGGAGCAATGAAAACAGGTTGGTGTGCTCCTCGCGGCCAAGCAGCAGCTCGCTAAATAAACAAGCAGGAAGAAAATCAGGTAAAATTACACGGGCTCCACGCAGTAGGGAGTCGGTGCACGCTGCTACTCTGGAAGCGAGCCCTCGTGTCATGTGCGCGCAGGGCAGCCGGTTGCCGAGGTATAACGCGTTTATCTTCCGCGCTCTAAAAAAAGACTGGGACGACAGCCCGCTCCCCGTGTTTTATGCCTGCACCGTGGGCATGACAGCCCGGTCATAAACCGCCGTAAATTAGCGCGGGCTTCCAGAAGTTTCCCCAGCGGGGCCGCCACCCGGCACCTCCCGGCCGTGTGCGCTACCCCCTTACCCCCTTGCCCACACGGGGCCGCCTCATTTGTTAGTCTAACGCCCCGCGCATACATTATGCAAAGAGAGCTCCCGCCCGCCCCAGCCCGCTCCTCCGCCTAGGTGAATGCGTTATGCTAATGAGGGCGGGGAGGTGGGCCGGTGGGGGCTCCGCGGCGCGGCGGGGCTGACAGCGTGGTAGCGCGGGGGCTGCCTGCCGGCGGGGCGACGCGGCTGCCGGCCGCCTGCGGGCTTCCCCGCCTGGCGCGGCGCGGCTGCTGGGCGCCGGCAGGCAGGCAGGTGGGGGGGGGGGGGAGCAACAAGTCCGCCGACGGCTGGGAGGAGAGCGGGAGGCGGAGTGGTGGTGGGGGGGCGCTTCCCGCCCCGCGCCTGCAAACCTCTCTGACAAGTGGCAAGCCGTTAGCAGAGCACGCTGCTCCCTCCGAAGGGCGGGTGAAGCCGCGGGGGCTCGCCCCGCACCCAGCCCTGCTGACGGCTTTGGGCTCCTCGCTCCCCCCCCCTCCCTCTCTCCCTGCCGCCCCTGCTGCGGGGCTTAGTCGCGACCCGCTGCCGAGCGGCGTGCGGTGCGGGCTGCGGTGCGCGCCGCCGCTTCGCCTTCAAAGTGTGTGAGCCGGTTGCGGGCTTTTCTTCTACTTACCGCGCTTGGGGCTTGGGTTTTGTTGTTTTTGGGTTTTTTCTTAAATTTTAATTTAATATTTCGCCTTTTAAAAATTTATTTCCTGGTACTTTATCGTTACTATTTTTGTTGCCGCTGTTTGTAAACTAATTGCCTCCATGGGGGGCGGAGGGAAGGAAATCAAAGCGGCCGCAGCTGAAGGGTGTAAAAGCACGTTAGGGAAGAGCCGAGGAGCTGCAGGACGGGATGTCAGCGGGAAGCCTGCCCGCGGCGGGGACCGTTGCCCGCGGCGGGCCGGGCCGTGCGGCTCGGCGGCGGCTGCTGCTCTCCTCTCGGCGCTGGCGGCGGCCTCCTGCGTCTACCTGGGGGTGCGGACCAGCGACCTCCAGGCCAGGGTCGCGGCTATCGAGGGCGCCCGAGGGGGCTTCTCTGCCGCCGCCCCGCTCCCGCCGCTGCCCGGCTATTCCCTGGAGCAGCTGAACGCGATGATGCAGGAGAAAGTGGAGCGACTTCTCGCCCAGGTGTGCGGGACGGGGGTGGCTACGCTCAGCCTCTGCGTGTGCCGGGGATGCGGAATGATGTGTGCGGGGCGACGGGGGCTCGGCTTGAGGCCATGAAGGGGGAGAGCGGAGAAGCTCCGCGGGCGGGAGGTGGGAGAGAAGCGGGGGAAAGTGAGTCCGCATCCCCGGGTGGCGGCGGGGCCGGGGAAGGGAAGCGGGCCTGCGGCGGGTGGGACGGCACGGCACGGCACCGAGGCGTTCCTCAGCCGTAAGGACCACAAAAACACTGCGGGGCGTGGGGGCGTCGGGCTTGTTTCTGTTGTTGTGGGGGTGGAGAAGTCAGCGAGACACCTTGGGTCGAGCCCAAGCGAAGAAGCGACTGCGGGCTGCGCAGCCCAGCCCGCGGGGAACAGTGGCGAGCCCAGTCCGCGGCCACGCGTGTCGGGGGCGCGGCTGTGGTGGAGCGAGCTGCCCGGGCCTCACCGTGCCTCTGTCGCCCGCAGAAATCCTACGAGCACTTGGCAAAAATCCGAGTAGCGAGAGAAGTGCCTCCAGAGTGCAACTGCCCACCAGGTAAGGCGCGCAGCTTGGACTCCGTCTCTTTCAGGCTTGTAACGCGGGGGCGGGGGTGGCTGTACCGCGTTTTCCAAATACACCGGAGTCGGATCCGGGGGATTCCTCTTCAGCCCGCAGCCTTGTCTCGGGTGGGGAAGGTGTAAAGCCCAGATTCACTTGTTTCCACTGTGGCACTAACACTGGTTAAAAAAGCTCAGACCCGAACAGTTTGGGTAATGCCAAACACTTCCACTTACAAAGAAGTTAATGATCTACCCTAGCAAGAGCAATTTTATTCTCTCTTGTACTGTGAAGTGCTGAATCAAGGCTTTCTTGGGAAGAAGAAGAAAAGCTCCTAGCAGAAATCTTGAACAGCTTACAGTGTGCTTTGAAATAGGTGGAGAGTCCGTTGCAGGTTACCAGTAATAGAGTTGAGACCTTTCCAGTCTTGTTTGTCTGTAGTTGTGGATGAAAGGAGTTCCCCTAGGAAGGGATTGCAGGTTTCATACAGAGAGTTCAAAACTGTGTGTGCTTATGCAACCAGTGATGTGCCTTGACTTTGGAAATGGGGCCTCCTAATACTGGGATCAGTCGTTTGTACACATGCAGTATGATGTCTCCTGTGTTTTTTCATGCTGCTTTTGACAGTCTGATAACTGTCAGTATCGTCCTAGCTTTATAAACTACCCAACTCCAAATGGCATCTTGAAAGTTAAGAAAATAATGCCAGTCCTTCACAGGGTGATGGAGGAATCTGTGTGAGGAGGTGCGCTGGATGCACGGTACTCTTCAGATATCCTGCTGCTTTGAAAAAATCCATCTCCGTTGCAGGTGGTACATCATCTATAAGCAAGACTTAAGCTGATGTTTGCCAGTAGGATGTGTGATGGTACTGTGGATGTAAGGAAGGAGCTATTGTAGTTTAGGTTTTAATTCCTTCCAAGCTCATCAGGCTGAAAGGACTACTGAATCTCTGTGTTTAAGCTGACTGCAGAGGTTGGTAAGCACTTTGCTGATATGACAGCAGAGTATTCACTGGCCAGCATAGGAGTTACCATGGCTAGCATGAAAGGGACAATATATATAACTAGGGCGGTTTTAAAAGTGCACAGAATTATACTTGATTCCCAGCTAGTTTTGGTAAGGAACATTAGTTTCCTGCTGTACTATATATAACTTTTTCCTTTAAGGACAACATGAGCATACAGCATGAATCTTATTTTTTCTGTTTAACTGCAGTGAATTTATCAGATTTAAGTTGGTGCACTAAAAATGAAGGTCATTTGTGTTGTATGCGAAAATGTATACTATAAGCACAAAACGTGGATGAGTTTGGTGCCAAGCTCTCTCCCTTTTCCTTCTCCTTGTTTAGCTTTATCTGTTACAGTGTTTTTCTTACTGTTCTCATACTAAAGGTCAGAATGTACTGTTTCACAGTTGGTGTTCCATACTGCTTTACTTCCCCACTACCACTAGAGCTCCACATTATACCAATTTTTACCTGATGTTTTTTCTTAAGAGGTATGCTTTATCAAATAGATAATGAGCAATGGAATATTCCTCGTGTGCGCTGTGAAAATCCTCGCTAGATGGAAGTCAAATGGTCTGGGAAACATTTTCAAGGGCGCAAGATCAGGAAAATTTATATGAATTGTTATAAAGTAAAATTAAAAAAAATTGCAGGGAGGACTAGCTGCTGTGGGGATTAGAAATGTGATACGGAGCTTTTCACCTCTGGATAGCTATTTCAGTTTGGAAGCAAGTTTTGTAGTGGCTGAAAGATGTTGCCATGTGATAGCCTTGATTTGGACAGCTTATAATGAGCTGATGTTCTCATGCTTGTTGCCAGTGGACAGGTGTCTACCTCAAAATGGCATCGTCTTGAGAGCCTTGTCTGAGAGAACAAGGGCTGAGTGGCACCACCACAGAGTACTGTGCCTCCCTAAGGGCGGGCATTTGGCAGAGCTGGAGGGGATAGATAAATTGTTGTTTGCTCATTTGATTCACTTCCTTTGTGGAAATTCCGTTCTTGACTGGATGGGCTGGGCTTTTATTTTCATCCTTGATGCTGCTGTTACAAATTTGGACTACTGTGCTCAGAAAGGCATTTGGTTTAACAGGATAAGTATCAGGGAAATGCAGTGGTTTTTCTGTTGCCCGCTATTTGCAAAGCCAAAGAGTAAATTGCCTTTTGCTTCCCCATGTGATTCCATTTTGCTGCTTTATTCTGCTCGGCTTCTGCATTTCTTCTCTGTGTTTCTATAATAATGAAATACATGTCTGTTAGAGATGACTTTGGAAAACCTTCATGGTACAGAGGTGATTTTTTTTTTAAATGCCCCTATCCTGTGAGCAGAGGCTGCTGCCAAGTGGCCACCAAGGTTGTTTCCATCATCCTGTTCTTTAAAGAGAAATAAAGATTGTTTAAAAATAGGTTACATGGTTGTGTACCACAAGAAGAGTGGGAAATTCAGTCTCCAGCCAGGAGAGTGAGAGTGTGGCCTGTGATTTAGGATTAAAGTTATGCAACTGGTGTGGAGCTCATTAGCTTGAGGTGTTCATCCCCTGGTGGCCCTCCATGGCAGGAACTTGCATGTTCAAAGCAAGCTGGCTTTGTATGGCTTGGGTACCAAAGGCAGGTAGGTTCACAGTTGCTCTTTGCTTCCAGTTTGCATGTGTCTCCTTTTAATTCAGCAGTAGCCTTGAACTTTGTCTAGAGTGAAGAGCGGTCAGATTTCTCTTGAAAAACTTTGTGGATTTTCTAAATATTATTTTCTAGTTTATAAAAAGAAACACAATGTGAGGATGTGAGGACATGTCAGAGTCTTGATTTTAATTCTGCAGGACTGAAAATGGGTACCAAAGATTTTGTAAATATTTTTAAAGTCACAATAGCAGGCATTCTTTCTCCTCTTAAAGCAAAGTAATAAAGTTTGAGAAGTAAATGCATGATGACAGTCCTCTTAAATTACCTCAGTTCTAGCAAGAGTGCCAGCTTAAATCCTGTGCTTGCATCCTGGCCTGTAGTCACTGCTGGCAGTTAGCCGTCTGCACGTAGGACTGGGGAGCAAATGGAGTGGCTAAAATTGTTTTAAACATAACCAGTTTTCATTTGCCAGTTTTATTATTTATGGTAAAGCACCATTTTTCTACTGTAAAAGGTGAACAACAAGAAAAGGTGTTTGGATTGGTACTTCATACATTTGAATCTTCCCCTTAAAGGGCTGTTGGAGCATAATTAGCGTTTAGGAGGAACAGTCAAGCAGAGTGTTGGATGTTTCTTACGAAGTGGTAAGAATTACACTGTTGTGAAAGAGTAAGATGGGGAGAGAAAGCACAGGGATGCTCCCAGTTCAATAGAACTTAAAGAAATTCTTGGGGTTTTGTAGGTTACTCAGACTTTCCTCTTCCCAAAAGCTTTCATGTATGTGACTGGGACCTGTAGATTTCAACAGAAATTAACATATGGTTGCATGTGTTAGGGAATCAATCCTTTATATATTCTAAGAGTCAAATTTTGATGCTTGCAGCCGTGTGACTTGATGTCTCCTGCTGTAAGTGGTCCTCAGAGCCTGCTTCAGGAGTCAGGTGATGTTGGTAGGAGTCATGTCTGTTATTACAGAAAGTTCAAACTTGGTCAGCAGGAAGACTAGCAGGTGACTATGTATGGTTCTGCATGTCCCTTTTGGCCAAGCTTGCTCCATCCTTCAGGATTCCTTTGAAAAAAAAAAAATCAAACCAGCCCAAAAAATGACAAACAGTATTATGTAAGTGGAAATACCCCTATACCAAACATTTCCTTAATTCTCCATTGACAAAGGACAGGTTGCATAATGTCAGAGTTTTTCTCTCTAACTGCTGCCACACAGCATGTGTCACATTGTATACATGTGTTCACTAAAACGCCATGTAAAATTATGGGCTTTGCAGGTTTGGGTTTTTTGTGGTTGGGTTTTGTTGAGTTTTTTTGGTGTTTTTCCTATTTTATTTCTTCCTAGAACATGAGCTAAACTTCTATAATGGGTACCTGGCGAAGTTGACCAAATAATTTTACTTTTGTTCTTCCTCTTGTGCCATAAGCAATGAATGTTTCTTCCTTTGCTCTTCTGTGTATTTCCCATCAACGAACCTGTCATTTTCTCCCTCTTGTGTTCAGATACCTGTGGCTTCAAACCCTCCACAGTCATGGATGATGTCATCATTCTTCTTTCTTAGCCAACTATTTTATGCTGGTTTTGTGGTCATGTCATCTTGATTCTCTGTTCCAGTCTTAAAGAGCTTTATGGTTTGCTATTTGAAGTGCCTTATTTTTAACTGGATCACAGAAAATTGCATAGTGACAAAGCTTGTTTCAGTGTGTAGCTGTGTGTATATAAAACCGTTCGTTCAGAAGATGAAATGCCGTAAGCCAAGGAAGTTTTTTTGGGGGATGGAGAATACCAGTTGGTCTTATTTTAGTAATTCTAGTGGGGAAAACTCTGTTCTATGGCTGTGGTTCTGCAGTAAGGCGCTAAGCCTGTTATATGTATTTTGATTGCAGCATGGATGGCAGAAATCAATGTATTTTCTTAGCATCCTAGTACTAGTTTTGTCATCTTAAGCACCTAATGTTTGTTTTGACATGGAGTGGAAGTACAATTTGGGCACTCTTTCTTATTTCTGTATGTTCCATAAGGACTATTTATTTCCTGGAGCGTTTTGATTAGTGAGGCTGAAAGAGAAACCTATTTTGGGATTCTTTTAATCCCTGAAGTTGCTATCGGCAGGGTATTTTTTTATTATTATTACTATTATTATGATTACAGTGAAGCATTTCTGTGCAGACCGAAGATGTAAAGAGGAGCTGACTTAAGCGTTAACCAGTAGAAGACCCAAAAGAAAATATGGACGGACACAGAAAATATCCAAAGTGGATTTCCCTGTTATTTAGAATTCCAGAGCATGCTATTTGAACTTAGCTTCCAGCACTACTTATTTCTGCCATGTCCGTATCATCTGTTGGCTGAATGCAATGCTCAGCTCTAATTTTGTAATCTTTCTGACAGGCTTTGAGTTCCCCTTTCATACCTTCGCTGGTTTGATATTTTTCATTTCAGTTCCTAGATAAAGATGTTTGTTGATGTGCAGCAGCATGCAACCTTCTGGGTAGTCTGTTGTCTTGTTTGGATGACTGATTAGAGATACTGTTTTCTCCCCACAGAATAGCTGAATTTATTTTATTGGCTAAGATGTGACCTTTTAATTCCCTTCCCTCTGGGTAAGGAGTTAGGGTGTGCAGCATGATGAATGAAATATAATGTGGCTCAAAGGAGAGCTGATTGACAGCCGACTGTACCAGATTTCTCTCTCTTGTAATATTGTCGATGTCAGTGGTGGTGTAACAAAGGGTGATTGGACTGCAAAAGTGTTATTAACAAAAGGTTTTTCTATGGCTTGAATTAAAATTTATTGAACTTGCACAGTTCTGCAAGACAAGGAAGGTTTGATCATCTGCATTAACTGTTCTTTTATTATGTGAGATTAATATTAATATAAGAACGTATGCTACATGTTCTGAGATTTCCTTCCATGTGGCAGCTGTCCATCTCAAACTGCTGAAGTGTCGAAGCAGTTCAAATACAGCGAGTGTTGTGGTGTGAAAAGTGGCTGCTAACCCTGCTTCTGGAACAATGCTTTCAGTGTCTCTGTAGGTTGGTGGTTTTTTTTTTTCCTTTTTTTTTGTTTTCTTTCTTAAATGTTTAAATATATGCATTTGTTTCCTTAAGGAGCCTTTGAATCTTGGGGAGCTGAGTTCTGCTCAGCAATACTCATCCCCCATCACCTCCTTTCCCCTTCCTTAAAGATTAGTGGCTTCTTGAGAATGTATTGCCAGAACAACAGCACTGCTGCACCTGCATTACAGCACTCATCCTGCTTACTCCCTCCTAAATGTACTGGCTGTGGCTTACCTGTCTATTTTTTTGTATACTTAGTGCAGTAAAAATCAGCTACCTTTGAAAACAGCATGACTGGCAGAAGCTGCCTTTATAGGGCCTTCTTGATGACCAGATAGAATTGTGCAATTAATATCAAGTTACCAACCCCATGAAACCATTCATCTTGAATGCATGCAGAATTTGAGTCACGTTGCTAAGTACAGCCTCTTTGGGGAGGCTGTCTACGCAGAGTGCTTTCCCCCTTTCATCGCTTCAGTTGATTTCCGAAGCCAGCCACAAAAAGGAAATCTGACTGCTTTCTTAGGGCTGTTAAGGAGCTGTAAGAAGGCATAGAGTAATAACAGCTGGAAGAAACACTTTTCAGTCTATGCTATTAAAGCTGCAGCTTGCAGTTAGATAACACACACAATGGTGGAACGTGACGCTGCAGGCTCGCCTCTTGGAAGCTTGTGGACTGTCATGTTTTTATGAGCCGTGCCTGTTTAAATTCATCTGCTCGGGTATTTTCATGAGATTACGTTAAGCAGGAGAAGCTGTTTGTGAGAGCTTAATAAAAATAAATGCCAGGATAGATTTTCAGACCTAAAAGCCAGATTTGAAAGTGCAAGACTGGTATCTACCGTTCATGTAAATATAGCTATTTCTTCTCTACGTGGACTTGAACAACTTCATAAATGCAGGTCAGGGGGATGCTCCAGGAGGTCATCTTATTCATGGTTCTGGGTTCTGGCCACCACTGTCAGGGATTTCTTTCCACGTGGTTCACAACTGCAGTGTCTAATCAGTCATGGCTCAGCAAGTTACTGGCTCTGCCTTAATTCTGTGATTAAGTGCAGCACCCTCCTGTAAATAGTCTCTTCAGTTACAAATGTGCTGCTCTGTAACGAAGTAAACAGTTAGTGCAAGAAATTGTTCATGTATAGACAGGCCTCAGCTAAAATAATTTACTATTTGAATACTTCCATAGGTTTCCTAGTTCTTAGCAGGCATTTGGCCCATCTTTCATGCTCATGAAGGAAACCTGATCATTGTACTCTCCTTGAAACAGTTTACTCATTATGCTGGAAGACAGACTTGTCTATGATGCACACTGCAAAACTTATCCTGTCTGCTCTGTAACATCACTCTTCCCATATTTCTGAAGACTTTTAGTACTCTTAGGAGTAAGGAGCTGTAGGGTAAGAGCTGTAAATATCATTGGAGGAAGACTGTAGAAATATTAGTTTTAAGGCCTTTGCTGTTGCTGTTTTCTTAAAAAAAATAAATTTTACCTTCCACTTGTTTATTTTCAGTATCCCTTCTCTAATATAATAGCACAGAAAAAAATCATACTGCAAGTATGTTAAGGATTTAGTTTATGAATGAGGTTCCTTTAAGTATAAACCCATACTTACCATGTTGTGCTTAAGATTATGTTGAAAACCCACTATTTGAAAGATCTTTTCTAAAATTAAGCGAAGGGGTGGGGGGAGAGAGGCGGGGAACATAGAGTTTTGAAACCAGGAAAATGTATGGAAAATTGGAGACCAAAATGTTTTGGTCAAATGTTTTTGGGTCCACCTGTCTGAAAGCAGAGCACCACCCTGTAAGCTGAAGGACACTAATAAAAGATGTTTCTGTGATTAAGATCATGTGTGGTCTGTAAGAGCAAGAGCAGCATAGCTGGCTCTGGACAAAGGCCTAGCTTGTGCTGGTAGTACTAGTTGTGCTGCTAGGAAATGATGTAAGGTTTCTTATATATCACTGCTTAAGCTGGATGGTAGGTTTTTCGTGGAGGACTGCAGTGTTGAAAGTCAAAGCTTATACATCTTAGCTTGAGGAGGTATTTCCGTTAGCTGGCATCTCTAATAATCTCTTAAGAATATGAGAACCAACTGCTTGAAGACACCCCTACTCTTCCTCTCTACCCTGTGCCTCTGAGTAAGCTCCTCTTCCAATTCCCTTGATGTCCTTAGGGGAAGCCTTGATACCTGAGCATGGGGTATGGCCTTAGGGGATTAAAAGGGTAAACTCCATAGTCCTCTCCTGTCACTGAGTTTACATCTAAGTAACGCCCAATGGTGACATGGTGAAACATACTGTTAAGGGTTGGCTGGAGATCTCTGTACTGTCAACACTTCTGCCGCTTTGTATCAAATTGTCCTTCAACGTTCACACCTCTGCAAATCACAAATGTTGAGAGCTGTCACTTGAGCTTGACACACAGGTGACAATACACTATTGATTTTACACCCTTCATCTCTCAGACAGGATAGCTGTCTCAAAACTTCAGTAAAAGCACTTCCTGACTCATGTGGTGCTTACACCAGGAGTTGTGCCCTGTGAAGCTGTACTCAAGTGTAGACCAAAGCAGGGCTGTTGTTAAGATGGTCCCTGTAGTAGTGCTGAGCTTGAACTCTGCTGCTCTTCATTGCCTGTGTTGATGGATGCTTTATATTTGTGTTGGTTAATAACATGCGGCTTTGGGGAATGGCTGTAGTTGGCATTTACAAATGCAGTGGTACCACAGAAATGGATTGTGGTGGTTGCTGTAGCTATCTACGTGTGTTTATGACGAAGTTGTAGTTCAGTAAGGATCACCTTCCCTGTGGTTCCTGAAAGAAGGTGTACAGAATGCTGATGAACCAGAGAGGCTGGAAGACACGGAGGCACGGCATCAGTTTGAAAGGAACCAGTGCTTACACAGCCATTGTCAATACTTACTCAGAGTTCGTGCCTTTGTAATGATGGCAGCCATGTTTGCAGAAGGCTGGAAATGTTACTGTATGTGAGGGTGAAGTGTTTTTCCAACGCAGCAAGCACATAAGTGCACTGTATTTCTTTAGCGTAGGGGGACTAATCTTAGTGAAGAGAGATTAGTGCTTGAGTCTGACAGTTGTGAATTTCACTTTAGGACAGCTTTGCATAATTCCTCAGTTTGAATTCCAGGCTGAGCCACATCCTGATGTATGGTAGGAGGACTTTCTTTTAGCACGCTCGATTAAGAGGCAGCGCATAAGCTGTTAGAGTGGCTGGTTGGAAAGAAGCGTGCACCTTGAAAACTGAGCAGCCAGCAATGAGGGAGAAATGCGGCAAGAGTGAAATCCCCACTTCTTTTCCTCGCTCTTAAAACGGATTTGCTGCCACAAGGTGGTCGGTCCTTAGATGTAACCCAAACAATTCCTGTCTATTTTAGGATAAGGAGAAATGAATCTGTTTTCTGTGTGTATTGTAACAACTGGAACACTGGAAAAGATTCGCTTATGGCCAGTTGAGAGGAATGCACCTTAGAGGAAACATTGTGCTTAATGAATTACAGCAGGGACAACTAAGTAACAGCTCTGTATTGTGATCGCCTTAATTTACAGGACTGTAAAAGTTGGGTGGATCTCATTCATACTTGAGTTCTTCCATCTGTAAGATAGAACTGATGTGAGTACATTAACCAAAGTGTGCTGAAGATGTACAAAATATTTGTAACTTTGAATAAAGTTACTGTCTTGATGAACATAAACTTCTTTGTCCCAATGCATTCATCTCTCTGCTCCCTCTCAATCAACAGTACAGGACATAATCAGATGGAATCTGCGGAAGTATCATTGCTGGCATCTGCATGCTCATCTTTTGAGAATACTGAAATGGGTCCTTGTGTAGTGCTCTCCTTTCCTTAGGTTGCTGAGTCATCATGTGTGAAAGTAGTTGCAAAAACATCAAATTTGCAACTGAAGTGATGTTTTGGGAACTTCTTTGAAGGATGTTTTTGTTTTGACAACCACCCAACCTTGAAAAATATTCTTAATTTTCATACTTTTGCAAAAGAGGATCCCTGTGCTCAGCTTGGACTGTTCTGACTCGGTGAAGGAGCTTTCCCAATTCCCAGCTTTTGATGCTGTGCTTGAAAAGTCTCTCTATATTTAACCCAAATGTTCCTTTCCTTTCTTTATGGAAGCAATAATTAACATTTCTCATACCATTGCACTTTGTAGGTTTCTTTGCTTGCAGTGGTACGAAAAAGTTGAAGATCCGTGTCAAACTCTGGAGTAATGATAGAATTGCAGTATAACTCAAGCTGGAAGGGAAAAAGATCCCTGCACAGCCAAGCCAGCCTTCTTGCCCCATTTGCTTGACTTCCAACACTTTGGAATTGTCTGCTCCTGCACTCATAAGCGATCTCTTTTTTTTTTTTTAAAAAGTGACCAGCATTCATGGATAGCTTCAAAAGCACATTCCCAGGGGACCTTACAGGCTACCTCCTTCAACAGCCTGAAGTCTTCTCTCCCCATATCTAGAGCCAAAGGTTTGCTGGCAGTTTTTCTAGTATCACCAATGATTTGAAACTCAACTATTTTGTAGTCACTATGTCCAAGAAAGCCACCAAACACCTCTTCACAAGTCCCCCTCTGTTAGCAAACAACAAATCTATGAGGACACCTTTCATAGTCAGCTCCCTTAATACCTACGCCAAGAAGTTATCTTTAACATGCTTCAGGATTGCAGAAGGGAGAATATCTCTGTTGTTAAAAGGAACATTCATGCTTGGAAGAAAATCCTGTTAGTGAAGATGCTGGTAAATGAGGAGGAATATGCTATAGTAGAGGAATATGCCTGTTTTGTTTATAAAGAATCTCAGGTGATAGCTTAATAAAGAAGAATTAAGATTTGATGCAGGCTTAAGAGGAAAAATTGTAAAATATTATTGTAACATTTTTCCATGCAGCTTTTCTCTGCAGCACCTGGGACAAACTAGTTCAGGGTGGATTTTGGTATTCTAGATGTTATGTCACCACTTACTGCTTGCTCAGTGTGAGCAGTGGGTGACAGGGGGCTATATGGGAAGTGTAAATTGCTGAAAGGGCTTCTCAAAGCTAAGGAAATGAAGTGATGTCATGAGGAGAAAAAGGTGGTCTGTGGGATGTCTTCTTCTGAAGCACGTTTTGTAGATACTGTGTACTCATCTAAAACATCCAGATGTAATAGGAGCAGATTGGCTGAGGACTGGCACAGTGGCACAAGGTAGGATAAGTGCCCCTTATTTTTGTGCTGTTCCCTTAGGTGATGTACAAAGGCAAGTAGTTACTGTACACACTCAGCTCCTCCTGAAAAACAGTGAGCAGGGAGAATGCATAGCATGAATGTGGCCCTCTGGCAGAGTGTGTTACTCTGCTGTGTGAAGCTGACAAGGAAGTATTTATAGGAAGATGGAGGCTAGTGTGAACTAGTGGTAAGTTATTGCCTAAGCAAGGGAGTGATCGTAATTCTTTGTAATTCTGCATCACTCTGTTCTGGTCTGGTAGTAGCACCACACAGGCGGAAGTGTGAAAATAGCGCATGTGCTGTTTTTCCTCTGTGCTGTAGCAGTGTTCCTAAAAGCCCGTAGAAGCTCTCATTCTCTGCATGTTATTTATCTCTACTGGACTGTATTAAAGTGTCAAGACCAATGGTCTGTGGTAGAAGTTGATGCTGAAGATCTAAAAGCGCAGGGATGGACCTGATTTATACTAAAAGCTGTTAGCAACCCGCCTTCCTTAATCGTGCTGCCGTTAGTCCTTTATCTTTGATTCCTTGCTTCATGTGGAGCAGGAAGGACAACAGCTAGGACCTGAACTCTGATACCTCCTGTGGACTGGTATTTTGTTAGAACTGAACTTCAATTATGGTTCCAAAATTAATTTCTTTTTTTTTTCTCTGAGGCCCATTGTTTGTATGCTTGGCTTAGTAGCCTAGTGACCACATATTCCCAACATGTGTGTGTTTCTCTGGTAAAGTGTGGGGCTTCACAGAAAAAGACTGGTGGGGCACAATATTATTATGTTACTATTAATCATACTTTGAGATGAACTGTAATTGTTTAACTTGGTTTCTAATAATAGGTCCAAGTTAAACAACTGCAGTTCATCTCAAACTTGGTTGCTAATAATAGGACTTGGATAAGGACTAACACAGCCAAAATTTTTCTGACTCTCTGGGAAAATTTCTGCTGGTTCTAAAGAACACTTGTTTTCAAATGAAGATGGATATCTCCTTGAATTGTTGTCTGTCTTTCAGATGCCCCAGCATGCTCTCTCTTTGACTGCCTTCAGTGTTCTTTATACTGTGTTGCTGGAGATGGCAAAGAGGGTTACTCACATCTCTGTATTGCTTTGTGTTCAGACACACTCATCTTTTTGTTAGGCCGTGGTCACCTCAGTCTAAAGCCTGTGAAGCTGCTGACTAAAAGTGGCTTGAGGACTTTTTGTTACAGATAGCCGTCAGTTTAAAGTCTGGGAGGAATCCATAGTGATCTGTGAGGAGAGGTTCATGCGGGTCCTTTTCACAGCAAATGAGCAGATGGTTTTCGCCACTTGAGATGATGCAGAATATACAATAGCACCAGCACTTGCAACCACACCAAGTGAGACTGCATGGGTGCTTTGTGATGGCAGCATATACTTTTCATAGACATAGCAACTTTCCTTTCAGGTGGATTGTTGAGAGTATAGGGTTGGCCTTCTGTGAAGTGAAATAGGGTTCTTGGTGAAAGAACGGTTTCATAAAGGATGTCATTATATACATATGTACCTTTATAACAGACCCACATTTTCTTTCTGAAATGCAATCAAAGGATGGATCCAGTAGTTCCAAATCCTTGTTGTTTGTGTTTTGGTAAAATGCAATTTGGTTTTTTAATTGTTCTGTCAAATCACTGAGCTGAATAAAATCACAATTTGTTTTTTTTTTTTATAGAGAAAGTTGTTTTTACATGCTCTTTGATTAGCAAAGAAGGTACATAACAAATTAATTTTCCTAAAAATGCTGCAAAATGTAACTAGTGACGTATTGCCCAGCAGCAGATGGCTCATGTTCATTTGCTTTCATTAAATATGTTGCATTTTACCATTCAATTAATTTTATTTTTCAGTTGTGTGCAAAATGTGATCTTATGACACTGGTCTTTTTAGAGTGTAAAAATGCCTCTTGGTTTAACTGGGGGAGGGGGGTGTGTGGGGGAGAAGAACTAATTTCTTATTAGCCCTCAGGTAAGAACAGCTGTAAAACAATGAGATATAAGTCAGGAGTCTTTTCATACTTAATTTTTAGTTCCCGCTGCTCCTCCAGTCCCCGAAACATCTCCTGTTGTAGTCAATGGCAATATCTTTTAGTGATAATATCTTAATATAATTTTTATTTGCACATTCACTGCGCATCAGAAGTGAGAGTAAATACAAATCTTGCCTATTTACTTCGTTGCCAACAGCTGAATAAATTTACTGGAAGCAGTGGTTCAAAAGTTTTGCCCCAAAAGATGAACTGTATGGTCAAAATGTACTTAGTAGTGGCAGCGCTAGGTTCTCTTTCTAACCTGTTCTCATCTTTAGTGCATTTTTCAAAAATTATTGTTCCTAAAGGTGGAATTTGAGCTGGGATATATGGTTGTGTATTATAGATAAACCTCACTCCTTGCTTTAAAAAAAATCACTGAGCAAATTTAACAGGGGAAATTTTGTTAAACAAAAGGAGAACTAGCAAAAATCTTCTATTCTTGGAAGTTACAGTGTTCTTATAAAAACTTGAAAACTCTTGGAGCCTCATTTGCTAAGAAAGGTGAAGGAGAACTGCGGAAAACTTGTCTGCAAACAAATACAGCTTTTAGTTTTTCTGCTGTGAAAGCTTAAAAAAAGCCCAAACAAACAAAAAGCAAAAATAAGCCCCTATTGTTACAATAAAGTTTTTCATTTGAAGTTTATTAAAGGAATGAGCAAAACATTGGAGATTTGGCCATAAGTAAAAAAGTATCCCTCAGTGCTGTACATCAGTGTGTGCTTGCGGTCTTAGAGGATATCAAGGGAGTGGGGGAATACAATGTGCAGAATCTTATTAGTGTTTTCTTCTAATATTTTTAGAAAAGTTGTTGCCTGTTTTATCCAAGTGTGTTCCCCTTAAAGTGAGAGGAAAAACAGCTCCTTGAAGCTAACTTTGTGAAACTTGATCTTACTTCCATTGATATGGAATCAAAAGTGATTTTTCTCTGGAGGATTGATCTTGTATTACTAGATTTGGTAGAAATATTTTAATTTGACTTGAATGCGAGGTAGGTAAAGTTGCAGTACTTTACATGGTGAAGTACTTCCCAGGGTTCTTGAAACACCCCACGATTACTGAAAAATACTGGCCTTTATTCATTGGTGTAACTTGCTTTTTGTTGTTGGATGGGCACAAACTAGATAGACAGGAAGTACCTAGCTGATGAATCCAGTGTTAAGGTTTTATGTTTAATGGTTGTTGTTGGAGTGCTATTCGTACTGAAATACCTGATTTTCAAGGGTTATGAATCTGTTTTGCGCAGTAAAAAAGGTCTGTGTTGTTGATTTCCAGTGCATTGCACTTACTCTTAGCACCTTATACTACTACATTAAACAGCTTAAAACAGCTCAGTGTGCTCTTCCTGGTGGATCCATGGTACTTTACCACTACTACGCTTGTTAGACTGACCTTGATTTTGAATTGGAAACTGTACTTGTTAAGCCAGTTATAGTTATATGAAAAAAAAAGTGACGGAAAAAGTGAATGCTCCATCTTCCTTACATGTGTTTTGTTTGCAGATCAGAGAGGGTTCTGTCTTTCTGTTTGGCAGCATTGCAACTCATGCTAACTAGTGTAAAACAAAGCTGTATTCAGTGTAAAGCTCCCTTCTCTTTGCCTTGCCTCCCACGAGGAATCGCTGTCAATAATAAACCTCTTGAGGTAGCGCTTCTGATGGATCAGGAGGCAGAATATGCCATTTGCACTTCTGTTGTTTATTTGGTTTCTAGGGAGATTCTTCTTTGCATATAGAGATGGCGGTTGAGATGTAAGGATATATAGGCCGGAAAGAAAGCCTTGGTTAATAAGGTGAGACATTTCTAAGTTACTTTCTTCTTGCCCATTAAAATAACGATTGACTGCAGCTTCTAGTAAGAAGGTGCAAGTTCCCCAAACAGATGTATATTGCTGTTGGCTGGATGTGTTAATAGTGTAGGTATTACATATATATGAGGTGTTAGGTTCTTAGCTACTTATTTGCATGTGCATCTACACAGATATATTGCTGTGCTCCTGCCCATGCATATATGCTTACAGCTCTTCTACCTTTCTGAATTTTTTGCTTTTAGAGTTTAGATTAGCACCTAAATTTCCAATCGTTGCATCTAAACTTACAGATTTTCCCCTTGCTTCCATTAGCCTTGAAGCATTAAAAAGAAATTAAAAAAAACTATCTTACTTATGTAACAAATGTAACCTGGATCATATCTCATTTATTGCTGACATCTAAGTTGGCTTTTTCCTTTTTCTGCTTAAGTAAAGCAAAATTAAGCAGGGCCGGCTTGCATGATCCTTCTATGTCCCCCTGGATTTTCCAACATTTTCCAAATACCTATGTTGGTAACCTTATATAGTATCAAAGTTTCTAATGTACTTTTTTCTGGATGCCTGATGGGGTCTCATAAGCAAATGATGGTATGTGAACAGTTTTTTTTATTGTATGGTAGTATTTTAGGTATGTATGGTTACTTAGAAGTTAATAAAAGAACTTTAGGGTAAAATTCATTCTCCTGAAGTCAGTAGTACTTTTAAAACTGCATTTTTTTCCTGCATGTTTCTTGCTTTCATAAATTCTTGTTTGCCTGTGATACAGTATCAAAAATAAAAGAGCACACCCTGTTCTTTTTTTTTTCTCCCCCTTTTACATGCCATATTCTCAGCAGACTAATCTGTGCCATGATTTGCATAGTTTAACTCATCTACACATTCTTTTTAGCTGTCTATCAGTGCTTTGATTTAACAGGTGAGCTAGCAAAAAGTGTTCTAATAGCACACAAGGATTGAAATGGAAAGGCACTTTACATTTTTTTTTCTGTTTTTCAGTCTTCCTTCCATTGTTGCTTTTTGTGTGTCTTAGTTTATGGAACAGCACCCTGGGAGAATCTGCAGGTGTATTTGAGGACAGAACTAGAATTCGCATGTCTCATAATTGAAAGCTTCACAAAGATCCTGAAGTGGAGAATTAGCATGGAAAAGATAGGGTACAGTTGAGTAAGGCTGAGTACAAAATACATTGTTTGTAAATAAGCTTGTTACAGACACTGATAAAGTAGTATTCTGAAGAAATTTTTTGGCTTTATAGTCAGTCACAAGCTGAGCATGAGTTAAGCGTTGTGCTCTTAGGAGAAGTGACAAACTGCTATATTTTAACAGAGTATCTGTATGAACTAACCCTTCCACTCTGAATCATACAGTGTCACTTGCAGATTTTTGTCTAGTTCTGGATAGTATTTAAATACAAACATGGCTCAAATAAGGAGAGTCCAGAGCACAGCTACAGCAGCCATCAGAAGAAAGCCTAAATGCAAGGGAGTTTGAGAACCGGAGTGGTTTAGGTTAGAATAGATCAAACTGAGGGGAGGAAAAAGGTCTAGAAGTCAACAGAATTAAAAAAAAAATTACATGGGGTTTTCTCTTGTCCTCTCTGCAGAAGACAGTGTAAGCAATGGAACCTATTTATGTGATGGTTATATGTTGTGGGTATCTCCACTGCAAAATATTTAAGAACAGACTTGTCAGGAGTGATATCAGTAACTTTTGCCCTTCCTTTATGTATGCAGTCTGGATGGTCTTTGAAAATAACTTCCAGTGTTGCTTCTTAGCTGCTCAAATGATAAACACCCTGCAAGTTGAATGTTCAGTCACTGCTTGAGACAGATATTGTTACTTCATCAGTTCCTTTCGTAGATACTACTTTGTAGAAGTTCGCTGTCATCTTTACACTTGAATTTGGTTTAAAAGATAGATTGCCTGTAAGTATAGGTGTAATATTGACATCAGAAGTGCGTAATTTCTTTTTTCTCCCAAGATTAGAAAGGAGAAAAGTAGTTCAAATGGCAGGGCTAAGAATTATCGCTTGCGTGTATGAGAGAGGTCCCAAGGAGCAAATTGATTTGATGTATTCTTGTTTTCTGTTTTTTATATAAAATTGTAGTACTAAAATACTGCAGTCAGATTATTTTATTTCAAGACCTTCATAGCTTTTAAAGCTGAAGGATAATTTTCTAAGTTGCCAGGATATAACTTAAAAAATAAACTCTGGTGTGAATGTGATTTGGAGTAGAGCATAGTGCTTTTTGGATGTGTGCTTGTTTTATTAGTGTAGGGACTAAATTTTTGTAGATCTGCTCATCGGTATTTTGTTTTCTGTTTGGCATGGATGTAGGTTTGGTGGTTTGCTGGGTTTTTTGATGGCTTTTTATTTTTTGGTAAGAATTTTTGCCTTGATTTCAGTGAGGCTGTGTGCATTTCTGGTGATATTTTTACACACAAGTCAGGCAAGAATGTCTCATGTTAAGTACTTGGTTGGTAGACTGTTAAGTTTAAAAAATTTATGTCCCACAGGAGATGTGAGAATGAGTTTAAGGGTGCTTTTTTTCCTTGTGTGCTGTTGTTGTCCCAACTTCTGATGGCAATGTTTGGAGAAACAGTGGGAAATTGTGGTTTTCCTTTATGGCACGTGTACTGAAACTGTGATCACTGATACAGTGAATGCACTTTTGTTTCTAAAATAAACAGTAAAACATAAATAAGAGTTAGGGTAGCATAGATCTCTCTCAATCCTCAGTACTTCTGAAATTGTGAGGAAATCTGTTAGGGGAACACTTGGAAAAACCATCTTTTTATGTATACGTAGAACTTGGAATGGGTCTGCTTGCTGTGTTTTTTTTATTCTACTTCCCTCACAAACATCCTTTACCTGTTTTGTTCTTTGCAATGTTTTTTACTTCGGTGGGAAGTATTGTGCAAGGTCTTAGTTGTCGGGTGTGTTTTTCCTCATTCCTTCCCAAGTCTTCCTTAAACTTTTGAGAAGTTGGCATGGCTAGTTAAATGCAGGAATGGTGGATGAATGCTTCTTAGGTTCAGAAAAACTGAGGGCCTCACAGTAAGGGGAACCTCTGTTTGGTTTGAGTCACAGTTTGATCAAGCTTGGTGCCTTCTGTGCCTTTCATGTAAAAAGGTTGCTGTCAAAAACATAGTACTGTTGGCATCATTTCTGTATAGATGAGGTGGTAGCAGTGATTAAACAAACATGGCTTTAAAGTGTGGCTGAATTCTAAAAAACAACTTCTAAATTAACACCTTCACTGACTGTCTGCTCCACATGTGTATGAAGACATAAAGTATAATTGGCTTAGGTGACAAAAAGTATGATTATTCCTAGTCCTGTCAACAGCAGGATAAATTGACTACTACTTCTCCTTAGGCATCCTCAGAATTCTTGCATGAATTACAAGGCTAATCATTCTCACCCAAGCTAACCTCATAAGCTCGTGTTGCAGAGGTCTCTGCCAGTGAAATGACCGATATGTTTTGACTTGCACAAGCCTTATAGCAATAGTGTGCATGAAAATGAGAATTATCTTGTTTGGTGTTGTGGGTTTTCTTTTTAAATGAGTTATAGACATGCTTTTTCTTAACATCTGCATGTTTACTGCTGCTGGCGAGTAGCAGATCTGCAGAAGAAAACCACAGACTGGATACAAATACAGCTATGTGTAAATCAGATATGTGAAACTGGAAATATCACTGTCAGCTGTGAACACACAGGAATTTTTCACCAAAACACACTTGCAACCTCCAGTAACTTCTTGGTGTTTATGTAGACGTGATGTCTTTTGTGGTGTGCACTTACAGTTTACCATCTAAACTAGCATCTGAAGTTATGCTGTAAAAATACTTATACCTGAACTAAGCCATTCAAGGTAGTTGCTGACTACCAAAACTTGCTATTTGTCAGTCAGCCAGCCAACGGGATGACGTTAGAGAAATTGTACTTTCGTTGCTAGTGCAAGCTCTGGGGACCAGGATATCCCTCTAAACCAAATAAGGGTGGTTAGGTGCACAGATAAAATGAAGCAGTCAGGCCAGTGTATTAGTGACAGTCCCATTTCAGAGTTGGGAAATATATTTAGGGATTTTATTTGCAATCTGCAGTTTGAAACCTAGATGCCAATTTGTAGATTAGCCTTTCTATTTTGAGGCTCATTATCAGAATGACAGCAAGTTCTTGATAAAGTTTGGGCTTTGTTGCTGCTAATGACTATGCTTGTAAATGAAGAGTTTAAACATGAAAAGAAGGGAATCTTCAGAGGCAGCTTCTGGGACTCCATCCTCAAAGGAATAAATCCAAGATGGTAGTCGGCTCCATGCAGGACCTTGCTGTTCCTCTCATGGGTTTAGTTTGCTTTTCAAAGGAGACAACTGTATATGAGGAACTGTGTTCCCACTAGTTCCTCTGAATTGAAGGCCTTCATGATACCCTTGTTAAAAGAAATGCTGTAAACGTTTTTATTAGATGTGATTTTGTACGGTTCCAGGTTTTATGGGGTTCTCTTTACCTCTCTTTCTCTTACTCTTGAAAGATTAACACTTATGCAAGAGCAGGCCTCCATTTGGCCTCATTAAGTTTGCTTTTTGGCCTTTGCACCCCTGTGGTGATGCAAAACTTGTCTATAGTCTTCGGGGGATTTGTTAGTGTGAAGGGGGAAAAGAGGAAATGTCTTTGTGATCTAGATTCATTCAAGTAGGGGTGTGTGTGTGAGTATTTATCTTTTATAAAAGTGCATAGGTGCATAAAAATCGTGTGAATATGTCAGTTAGGAGGGCTGTTTCTTGTAACCAGTGGATTATAGTCTATTCTTAAAATATAAGCAATTTAACTCTTTAAATGAGTGATATAAGCACATCTTAGAACAGCATTCATTATTTTGTATGGTTTTAGAAATGTGAGTGTAAAATAACAAACATCTTAATCATGTTGTAATAGTACTGAAAGGGTAAGCAATGATTTTCATTAAAGCAGTTTAAGAGGGTTTTGTTGACAGTTTTTGTGTGTTTTGGGTTTTGGCTGTTTTATAATTTTCCTTTTCATACAGATCAGAATGTTGATGATTAGTGAATTTTAAAGGTTGCAGCAGCTACTTGATCACTTAGAAGTGAAGTGGTTTCCCATATAGTACCTCTGCACTGTAAAGGTAACTTTCACATGTCATAACTAACTTCTGGGGTAAGGAATTCTTGTTACTTTAATGTCTCTGTGATTTCCCAAGATCTGAACAGTTTTGCACTGTTGAAGAACACTAAAAATGTTGTAGTAATATTGTGTAGCAATTGGCAGTTGTTGACTAGAAAGTTTATTCATTTTGATGTATATTCTGTTAAAAACCAATCCCAAAACCCACACCATGAAATCACCCCATGCAAAAGAACCATTATAAAACTTAAGGCTTGGTTCACGTGCAAGTGTGTCATTCTAACAGAAATGATCTTCTAATCCTCCTAAGTATAATTGGCAATAAGCTGCTAGGAGGAGTAGTTTTGGAATAACAGTCCTAATTGCTTGCAAAGGTAGGAGTACAGTCTTAGTAGAGAGATACTGCGTTTCCATGTACAATACTGAATTGTGATACCATTCCAAATTCATTTTTTATTACTATGAAGTTCGTAAGGTGATTTCCTGTATAGAAAGTTGATGACAGTGATTAATAAGTGTGTGTGTGTGTGTGTGTGTATAAACACATGTATAATAATGTGTTAATTCCTTTCATTATAGTTCTTAAGAACTCTTCTGGGACCAAGGTTTTGTTGCCCCAAGTGTTGTATAAACAAAATGGGGCAGTGGGGGAAGAAAGAGGCCATCTTTACTCCTGGCAGTTGACAATTTAAGAGTGAAGCAACAGGAAGAGGTGAGTTCAATACAGGCTAGTGGGGAGGATATGTAAACAGCGTGGCAATATAGTTTAGTATAGTAGGAAATCATTTGATCAAATTAGCACCGTAAGTGCTATGAAGTTGTTTTGTTTGATTACCTTGTCGTGTAGCAGGAAAGTAGAGAGTTTGTCACTTTAAGTGAGATCTTTAAGATTATAAGGAAACTTTTCAAATTTTTGAATATGTCCTACGAAATGGTAAGGGCATGATGGGGGGAGCTACTTTGAACGGTACTGCCTTGAAAAGTAGAGAAAACCAAAGTGGGCAGACACTGCTATTTGCTGTTTACACATTGGGACAGATGGTTTGGAGATGAGATTGTTGGAAATGTAGAAGAACTTGAAGGTAATCATTGGTCCAGTGGAGAAAGAGGTGCCAACAGAGAGATGGAGATAAGGGAGAAGAGATTTAGGTGTAGAATTCCATACAGATCCTCACCTCCAACTTGAATCCAAGATTATATGCCAACTAGGTTGCTTGGTGATCAGGAATTTATTCACTACTCTTGAGTTAGGAGGCATGGAGAGAAGCCTTTTGAGAAAAGAAGCGGGATGTCTGTTTTTTGTTTAACATAACAACACTGAATTATTACAGTAACTCACTGTTGAGTTGAAAAATAAGCGTTAGGGAGGCAGGTGCTAGATGTTATCACTGGACTCTGAAATAACTTCAGTATGGACGACTTCATCTTGGCCAAACTATTGAACTGGAAAAGTTGGAGACTACCTAGGGAAAATGCATGGAAGTAGAAATAGTAAGGACTAAAGAAGAGTAAGAGAGGCTTCGTCAGCCAGCCTGGCTTAATTTGATGCAAATATTTTAGCATCCCTTGAATTGTTCTCTAGTGTTTCTTGTCTGTAACAGGTAGGTGCTTTATATCCAATTTCACAGCTTTGGTTTGTACAAGTTTTATGTTTTCATAATACTTAGGTACTTTAACTGAGTATGATAAAATTACTACATTCTGAATAGTTCCTAATTCTTCTGCAGTGTTATGCGGTTAATAATTTTAATCTAAGTTGGTGTCCTGGAATTTTAAATAGTAAGAGAGGGTTGGATTTCTGAATCAGTTCTGGAACTTGCTTCTCACTGCCTTAATTTAAGTGGGTACTAGGTGCTGAAATCAATCTAAGGGCAAGTCCTTGCTGTGGTGATGTGTGCCATACATCTTGCCTTATAAACACCAACACACACTTAATGCTTTGTTAAGCTAGGGCCAGCACATAACACAGTAAGAGCCAAGTATCTATTTTTTTGTCAAATATATGAAAAATACACTCAGTTACCCTCAGCAGTCTCATGCATGAGTGAAAATTGCTGTTCCGCTGCCAGTGATACTATGCTTGTAGTGCAGTTCAGTTGTACAGATGATAGCAGTGTCAAGCCGAGAGCAAAGACTGAGCACTTTGGACTCTTTCCCTTCCAAAATATTAGAATTGGTCAATGGTCTGTGAAGATAAACAAAAAACAGCTGCATAAGTACTGGTATGTAAAAGGGTCTTCTAAAATCAGTAAATCTCTGAGCTGGTCATCTTGGTGACATTGCTCAAACTGAAAATGTCAGAAGTGTCACTGTCTGAGCATGACACATGAACACAAAGCTTTAATTATATTTCTTAATGAAATGACTTTGCAAATGATCAGATTTGCGTGGAAATATGAAGAAGTCCTATTGCTCTTCAAGACCATAATGCATCGTCCGTTTGTTTGCTGAATATTCACACATCCTTCATGCAGCAGAGACAACATGATTTTCTCTGAAACAATAAAAGACATTCATTATTTGAAGACAGAATGTGCTTGCAGAGTGATGCATTGGCATATGACTTCAAACTAGTATTTCAAGGCCTGATTCTATAAGGCAGTTGCAGAAGAAAGTTTTTGGTTGGGTTTTGGGGTTGTGTTTTAGCGGGTTTTTTTGGGCGGTATGTATGATGTGTGTAGACATGGCTGAACTTTGCAGTGGAACTGCAGTGTGCTTGCTCATTAAAGTTGGCCTGTAGGGTTCTCAGAGTGGTTGGAATAAGAGGATTTGAGAGACCTATAAAGAGTTATCCGCCCCCTGTGGACCTCGGATCCTGCGTTTATTGCAAGCAGTATTAAAAGCCTCTGAAAAGCACTTTTTGTGGGAAGATGAAGTTGCTATAAGGCCTTTTGTGAAGATGCACGTCATCAAGTTGTTTTTTTTCCTGGCTAGGAAACAATCTGATGGTTTAAACTTCCCAATCTCAGTCTAAATCTCAGTTTAACAAACCTTCTTTGATAAAGAATGTGATTTAATTTCTGAGGTGAGTTTTCTGAGAATCTGAGCAAATGAATGTTTTCAGCACAATATGGTTGTTGCAGCTGACATTGTGTTTGTTTATTTAAGCTGAAATTTGAGTCCATATTCTGGGATTGAACCCTAGCAAATGAACTCAGACCAATCTGAAACAAATTGACACAGTTTTAAGAAATTGATATAATTATTAGAAAAAAAAACCCAACCCCAAACAAACACAGAATTTCTAGGAAGTGTCACTAGCATTTCATTACTCCTGAAGTGTGTGGTAGCTTCTGATATTACGTTGGGAGAATTTTTCTGAAGTTACTTTACAGGAGTATTTTCATCTTCTGAAGAAAAATGTGTCTAAGTTGTTTTCATGCTATGGAATGGGAAGTTGGTGTTACCAGTAGGAGCGACTGTGGTAAAATCAGTGAAACAGATTAAGAGAAGCTAAAGGGGAAAAAATGTGGTAAAGACTTCTTGTGATCTGTGTTCAACCACATTCTGCTTCTTAGCGAAAGGCAGTTCAAATCAATGACAACGAGAACGTTTAAGATGCTGTTTATTCTAAATTTTAATTTTTTTTTTCCCTTTCTTTCCCCTCTGCCCCCGAGTGTAATGGCAGTTGCAGTGCTAGGATCATCCCAGATTTCTCCTCTTTTGAAATGTCTCAGCATAACCAGATGTGTTTGAGTATGTTGCTCAACAACTTCTGGTTTTGCTTTAAAGCAACTAAATGTATTGAAGGAAACTGTTAGCCTTTTTATTTCACTCTGAAGAAATTGATGGAGGGTACTGTAAAAGTACATGATTACACAAAACCTCAGCGAACACAGTTACCTTAAAACAGAAGGGTGTGTTCCTTAGAAGCTGTGTGATCTTTGGAAGGGTAACAAAAGTCTCTTACTGGCAGTATTTTTTTGGAACAGCATATCTGTACTGTGAGTAGATTTGCTGCGATTCTTACTGCCCGTACCAATACTGTAGCTTTTCCACTGGTTCCAGGCATGCAAAACACAATATGGAGTGGGAGAAGGGAAGAGTATAATGAAACACTTCTGGATTTCTTTTTCCTAGACAATTACAGTAACTTTGCAAAAAAAAAAAAAAGGTTGTGAAACTGCATATGATAATTAATAGAGATACCGTTATTTCATTACATCCCTTCAAGGAAGTACAGAGTAAAAACTCCTGGACCTTCCATATGGACCATATAAGTACTAATAAAAAGTTTGCCCATAATAGCAGCTTGTTTTGTATATGGAAAGGAAGAGAGTTTGTAGGTCAGAAATTGTTGTATTGTAGCTGGAAATGCACCTGAAAGGATTCCTGAACTATGAAAACATCAAGAAAGCTGATGACAGTAAATTTCCCTTCCGTCCACCCCCAGTTCTCTTAGTGAAACTGGGAGTTCTCTGGAAGTGCTGTTTTGTATCACAGAATCAGAATCACAGAACATTAGGAGTTGGAAGGGACCTCGAAAGATCATCTAGTCCACCCCCCATGCCGGAGCCGGATTGGATATTTGTTGAAGAGGTCTTTAAGTTCAGTAGAGGCTCATAGAATCTGCTGAATCTTCTGAAAGATCTGAAGCTGATGAATTTAAACTTGAAGCAATTTGAAAGATGCCTTAATGTCCTCATATTGGATGCTGAAGACGTCCACCTAATCTGTTTAAATGTGTACTCTTTTTTTCAGAACATGGTATTCCAAGTTTATTGTGTTACATTTAAAGACAGTGAAAGCTAGGTTGTGAAGCTAAAAAAGAAATCCAAAAAATATCCTGCTCTACCTCCAATAAAAGTACTGTATAACACCCAACTTGATCATCAACAAGAAAACCAAACGGTCCTCGTGCTTCATCAGCTTCATCAGTTTTATTGAATGGAGGTTATTTTCAGAGCAGCAGACTCAAAGCATAACACAAGGGTTATACAGGCTGAGCAAACTGCTCAGGCCGTTGTACAAAGGCATGTCTGATACGGAACGCTCAGTTTAATTTCTTGCTTTAACGTTTATTTTTGAAGGAAGGAGATTGGTCTTTTATACTAAATTGAGAACCACCCCCTGAAGTCAGTTTTATCTCCTCTAATACAGAAATGATTAGCTTAATTCTTACCCAATTGCAGGTAACTACTAATTGTCTCTGATGCACATAAAGGTGAAACCATTTCTGCTGTCATTTCTACATCTGTACCTTTGGAGTAGTGCCATGTGTGTCGACAGCATTAGTCTGTTAATTTACTAGAGACTAGAACTGAGCCAAATATACACACTTCAGGAATGCTGCTGATGGGTAGTTTAAATATTTAGATTAACCTGGGCTTGCTTGTAAAACAAGACAAACCCATCAGTTTCCACACCAGTCAGGGTCAGCATTAAGCAAATGCAAATGTACATTTTGCTAAAGAAAAGCCAAACTGAATTGTAGAAGCAGCTATGGCATCACATCAAACATATGAAGAACTGGGGAAAAAACAGATTTAAAAAAAATCTTATGATCCCTGAGAACCATGTACTTTCTTCTGTAGTCTTTGAAGATAGATTTACTTAGGTTTTGGGTTAAGTTTTAGTAGTAGATGTTGATATACTAAGTATCTCATATTAATTCCTCAGCATGTTTATTTACGTGAAACCATAACTGTATCGTCCAGTTAGCCACTCTGTGTGTGTGTGTGTGCTTTATATTGTGGATTGAGATTTCATATAAGTGATTGGGGAGGGAGAGAAAATGTCTTTTTGCTTTGCATAACTGCAGTGCACATTACTATCTTCAAAATGCTTAAATAGAACTTAAAAGTGTTCTTAATGGTTAGCTGATTTACCTTTTAATTGCATTTCAGACACAGGGCAAACATTTGTCTTTGAATTCAACTCAGCTTTCATGTTAAGCTTAAAAAAAAAGGAGGGGTCGCTTTTGGAACAACAGACTATCGGACTCTAATTATTTTGGCAAAGGACACTGGCTTAGGTTATACAACTCTCTATTGGATTTAAAGGGGATAATGAAAAAAAAACCCCAACAAACCCATGTGATGCTATGGAAAAAAAGGATGGTAAAGGGTATAAAATTGCAGAAGTTACTTGCTTACAAAATTATTTGCCTGTAAATGGGATGCATTTTTCTTGAACTGTCTGTGTCCTGAGATGTTTCAATGATCAAACAGATTTTCAAAATACTTTATCCTAGCAAATGAAGGAGCTGGATATAGGGTGCCTTTCAGATCAGTTTGGTGAGATGTTTCCTACCTTTACTTTGACAAAAAGAGGGGCCTGTAGGAGGTAATGCTTTCATCACTTCAAACACAGATTATTCTGAGCATCTCAGGTGGTCCGTGTGCTCTTAAAACTGACTCTTTGGAAAGAATATATAGGTTTAATACTTACTTAATGATGTGGCATACAGCAAAATAACCACAGTTTGTCTTCATTAGCATTCTGTGTGTGTTAAGTGTGAATTTCACTGTATTGACTAATGTGACTCCAGGGAATTTCCTTTATACTTGTTGGCTTTACACTTCAAAAGTGATTGGAGTCCAAAAACATTTCAGAAAGCAAATTGATTGTCAGCATGTTCCCTGGAGAGGAGAAATATTGCTCCTTGTTGTAAGAAGTGCTATGGGATGCAGAGGATAGGGGAGACAAAAAACCCCAACGGCCAAAGGGCCAAATCTCTTCATATCATGGGTTGGACAGTGTGTTGGGTACTGCCATGCAGTCACTGTAACACCGTTTTGATGATTATATGTATTATAATAGGTTTTGAAATGTATTCATTTTCTCTCTGTCTGGGTAAAGGGTGTGTGAAATGTGGTGCTTGTGATTCAGGAGGCGGGTGTGGCTAACACTCATGTTTGCAAAAGAGCCACTGGAGTAGGTATATTGCTGCAGTATTGAAGTGGCAATGATGAATAATTCTTCTGGTGTTTGGACCAAGTGTGAAGCAGACTGTTTATCAAGCTTCAAGTACTTGTGACGTACCAAAGGCCAGTGAGAATGCTCTTATGAACTGGCATTCTTTGTGTAAGGTGTTGTGGGAAATAGCTTTGAGGATGTGGTAAAGGATACTGAGTTATGCTGGTATGATCAGTCATTGGCTGTGACATGGTGAATGTGAAATTTTAACCCAAACAGTGAAAAGAAAACCCACATAGTGAAAATCTACAAAAAAGACACCTCATACAGTAATTAACAAACCTGTGCTTAGTTTTCAAATCTTTAGGTCTGCTTTCTTAACTGTCTCTGGTTTGCTTTCTATATGTTTTGTGGAAGTTTGGAAAGAAAGGTTACTTCTGTGGCTTGTTGTGTAACCTTTTCATGAAAAAAAAATTTTCCCAGCAAGTTCCATGCCCTTACAGGAAAATCTGCTAGAGAAAAAAATGGAGGCTTCAGCTCTTGAAAGGAAATGGGCAGTCTGAACCATGAAGGAATAAAAGTGTTCAAGGCATCAAAGGGTACTTAAAGGCAGTCTAAATCTCCAGCAAAGTAATTCTTTGGATCTTGGGGTTGTGGGAGTCTGAATTTCAGGTGCTGCTCTTTGGGGTCTTGAGCATGAAAGTTGTCTGCTTTGAAGGAAGGAGAAAATATTATTCAAGATCATGCTGTAGTTAGGCACTGAGATTGCACTGAGTTTCTTCATTGTAACGTTACAATGTTGTTTCCGAGAAAAAACAGTGGCTACTATACGGGTTATGTATATTTGGTAATTATAAAGGTTCAAATATATTTTGTATTTCATTATGAATGAGTTCATTTGCATCAGTTAAAAGTGCAGTGATCAGACAAGTCTAGACACTACTAAATCATACTTATTCTAACATCAGTTAAGAGCACTGAACTGTAATTTTTTTAATGGGAAGGCGGATTGAGAAGAAAATAATTCAGCAGGACAATCATTCTCTAGGCTATCATCTGATAAATAGAGATATCAGGCATGTTAACGTTTGAGGTTGTCTCCACTTTTAATAAATAAAAGCACCCAAAAATGCATTGAGTTGGTAAATGCAGAGAGAGTGTTCATCTTCATTCTTTACTTGGAAATTTTTATTGGGAGCAATTGCTTGCCAGAATATCAGAAAAACCTGGAACACTGACCTAAGAAAAGATGGACTTGAAAACTAAGTAATATTTTCCATGCAAATACATTCCACGGGGAAGCAGCTCATTGCTGAGCACTTCAAGAGTGTTATTGACATGAAGAGGTTGAAGAACATCCAGGGTATTGAGTGTGATTGCAATTATATGTGCATTTATTTCTGTGCTCCAAAAGTGCCATAAATAGCATGGTTGTATGTAGTCTTTGTCTTGACCCCTGTAGCAGGAAGGAATTTGAGGTTTTCTTCACTGTAAGTGTCTTTTCATAGAAGACTCTCACCTTGTTCTCCTTTCTTTTCAGCTTTTTCCTGTTCAACTTGTGCTTTCCAATATACTATTTGCACATACATTTTTATGTAATGGAGTCATGTGAAATTATGTGCCTGTGTAGTATTTTCTTCTGTATATTTTTTTTTGTTTCCTTTTTTTAGTGATGCCAAAATAATATTCTGATAAAGCAGGGGTCAGTTTCTGACTGGCTGATGAACCTTCCTGGTTTGGCTAGGGTAGAATTACGCAGCAGGGAAACAAGTTAGGAGAAGAAAGCTTGAGAGGGTGACAATGCACATACAGATAAGTGAGTATTGGTGTGGTATTTTCCATACAAATCTTTACTGATGGAGTTTTTCTCCTGTTCTTTCAAAGGAACCAGGCAAGCGAACTGTTGGGGCTTATGTCCTGTTGTATTAGATTTTGTGTAAACCCAAAAGAAGACACTAGTCCTTTTTCTAAAGAACTGTGTTCCAAGGGTGTAAACAGAAAATGGGATGGGAAACAGGACCACTGAAACATGTATAAAACCAGTGATCCATGGGTGACATCGTGTTGCCTTGTTCTTATATAAAAATACCTCAAATGAAAAGGTTTGAATGGAAGGTTGCTGGGGACTCAGCAAATGCTGTAGGAGACATTGATAGGCACTTGGGAGGGGGTAAATAGAGGAAATCTGGAAGTAGAAATGTGGGAAGGAGGAGGTAAGAGGGTGACAATTACAAGATACTTGCTGAGGTGGAGGAAAGATGATAAATGGCAGAGAAGGGGAAAAAGATTGATATACAAAAAAGGCACATTATCAGTAGTTTTGCACATGCTCTTTGATATATAATCCTTAATTCTGAGAAGCCACTGGGGACAGTTTGTGGTTGCTCATTTTGACAAATCGGGCCCCTTACTGAGATGCTGAAACAAGGATTTGCACCATAGATTAAACCAGATTAGATTAAATTAACCCATATTTACAGTTTTATCACCAAAACAGTGCACAGTTGAAGGAATTCACTTTTCTGAAACATACTTTCGCTTGATGTGATTCTCTTGAAGAGCAGGACTGAGCTGGAGGCTGAGGTATGGCTGGAGTGTTAGTGCTAGCCATTTTAACTTGAAAACTAAAATTTTAATTTCGTGAAGTTGAAAAAGAAAGTAGAGGCAATATATGTTCGTTGTCAAGGCCTGAGAATTAATTCTATGAGGAGGAAAATAAAGGAAAATTACTTGCAGAGAATTCTACCTTCAAGAAAATACATATTGAACTCTTCCAAATTTTCCTGTAAAAAATTAATATTTCTTCTTTCTACACAGTATGTGTTGTGTATGTTCGTGTAGCATGTTAAAAACATTGCTGTTCTGGTGTTCTTCTAGGTAAGTATGTATATTTTGGTGTACGAGGGAAATATCAGACGTGCCATAAACGAAATCCAGTGGGACTGGATGATATTCTGTTTCCAATTAATGCCTAATCTTATGAAATGTTTCCTGTTGTTCTTTTGTTTTGGTTGTAGGCTATTAATAAATTTGTGCCTGTGTGGGTGTAATAGTAAAGCACTACCTGTTGTAAAAACCTAGCTACAAAGGAGACTGTAAACCTGTATTCAGTCCTAGACTGTTTATCAGTTGATAATGCCTTGAGTTACTGAGATGTACATGTGGCACTCTTAGCTGTTTTCTTTACAAGAAAAGCAGACTGATGGGATGCATGAGAAGTGTGTTGCAGAGATGTACATGTGGCACTCTTAGCTGTTTTCTTTACAAGAAAAGCAGACTGATGGGATGCATGAGAAGTGTGTTGCAGAGATATCTCACTTAGGTGCTTCGGAGCAGTGATGTGTTTCCGAAATGCGATGTGCTTGAGAGAAACAAGCCAGACTGCTAGGAACATTGCAGGCAGAATGGTTGCTATCTGTATGCATTTGTCTCTATTTGCAGAGATGAAACAGCTCGAAGAAGGGAATGCAAGAATGGAAAGGAACAAATACTTTACATGATGAAAGATTTTGTGTGAAATTTATTTTTGGGGAGTTAAGGTACTATGGATGCTCAGTACAGTTGTTTCTATAGAGAAAACTTATGAACCCAACAGGAACATAAGTAGATAAATGGGAAAATTAGAAGCTATTTTATCAAGACCATCTGGGAGCTCAAAGGGGGCTGAAGATTGGGGAAACACCAAGGTCCAAGCGGTATTTGTAGCTGCTTGTTGACAATGAAAGAACCTTTCTTTACAAAGCAGCATGCTGGGTAGAACAAAACCATTAAATGTTATTTTGTGGTCACTGTTTTCCTATGTTGCATAGCATTAGAAAAGATGAATAAGCAATTTGAATGCGTTTGGGATAATATTGCCTGTATGTACCTATTCCCTCTGGATGGTGAGTAATTGAAATTTAGGGGCTTTTCACCCTAAGCAGCACTAAACAAAATGTTCAGGGCAGCACAGAAAGCTGTAGGTGTTTTCAATACCTGCACGTCAGAAAGCATAAAAGGACAAAATGAAGGTGGTTTAAATAGAACCAAATTTCAATAATTGTTCATTTAGTCATTTTTTTGTGTTTTAGGATGGTGAGGTAAAAGTAAGCTAGGATCAGATCCTCAGCTCTGAGGAGCTGAAATACATCCAGGTTCAATGGTGCTATACAGACTTAAATCAGATGAACTTTTGCTTCTTAAATCACTGGCTGTTTAGCTCATGTTCCTTTAATACGAAGTCTTATCTTACCTTTCAACTAATGCTGCCACAAACTTTGCAGTTGAACCTGGGTGTTTGCCTGCATCAGTTTGATGGGTAGGTACAAGGTTACAAGGACTGATGTAGAGATGTATGTTTTTTGTGAATGCATGCAGCCACGTATGTGTGTGTCCCTTGAGCCATATAGAAAGTATGAGGCTTTCAGTGATGGGTGGGGAAAGGTAGAGGCTGACCTCTGCTTTACATCATTTAACCAGACATGTTTGTGATGTAATACCCTGTTTCTTCTAGCACTATGAAAGTCATACATATTTCTGTTTTTCTCCTTTCATCTGAAATTGATTCATGGAATCTAAAGGCCTTTTATATGTAGTCTAGTATGCCTTTTCCTCTGGTAGATCAGTGAGAGCCCAAGCAAATTCCATGGAAGTCTGTGGCACAACTAAGAGCACAGAAGGAATCTTAACGAACTGTTTTTCTCAGGAACTGCAGCATACTGTTCCCTGCCCTAAGAATGAGAGCAGGTACAGATGTTGCCATTTTTGAGAATATCCTAGAGGAAGAGAAAGGTGGAGCACCAGAAAAACTATGGTATAGCGGTCACTAGACAGAAGGCAGAATTCCCACCACCCTTCAGTAGGAGCAGAATAGGTTTGCTCTTGTAGTGGCGCTGACTGTATTTCTAGGTGGAAAAGTCTGTGCTGTCTACATCTTGTCACAGGGCACTTCTGCTGGTAGTGCTGCGTACAGGTTCTGTTTCAGCAATAAGGATGTAGGTACATTTTTCACCTTTAGTGCCTAACATGAGGCATGCCGCTCTGGCTTTGGACACTTACGTAAGCAATTGATTTCAAAGTGTTCCTTGTTGACTTGAAAGGGAAAATGTATCTTTTGATGTATGCTTAGAGGCTTAACATTTGGCATCCAAAGTTTTTAAAGAGCTACATTGTCATTGACATCTATAGCATGTATTTAGACATATGTAAGAACAAAGGTCCTAACTTCCAGAACCTGCTTAAATAGATGCAAGATAGGAAGATAAAGCTCCATATTCTTTTACCAGCAGTGTAATCTTTCATGGGGACATGAGTTCTACAGAAAGTGTTTTTTCAGGGGAGGAGTCAAAAGAGAAAGTAGGCATTCTTGATGTTGAAAGCCTGCTTGTGCTTTTTATGTTGACCTTTTTTTCAGGAGCAGTCTTATCCATACATAAAGGAATGCAATGTTGACAAGTTTAACAGAGTTTGGCTGAGCTGCTTTAAAGGAGGTGACTGTGGAGGGTGGGGGGAAGGGGTAGGGACTACTTTTTCCTCACAAAAAATAAAAAAAAAATTTTTCTAATGTTTTGTTTTCTGTCTCGTTGGATGTAACTCAAGGTGATATTCCCCTGCTTTGTTTTATTAAATTTGACTGTATAACACTTGTGCAATACATTCTGTTGCAATGAATTCCATTTGATCCAGCCCTGCAAATGCTTGTATGATACATGCTCCAGAAGGTAGGCCAATTAAATTTAATAAACCAGTTCCTCTGTGTTAGCTAAGGTGTCCAGAAACAGACATGTATGGAAAATGATGGCTGAAAGGTCCCTTTGCTTTGCAGTCCTATTTCTTATGGCAGTACAATGTTAGTGCATCTTTTGTCAGTTATACTGAATGTGTCTTTATCTGATATCTCTTATTTTGTCAGAAAACCAAATTATCATTGAATGGAAACTCTTAAGTTCTTAAAAAGGTGCACTTGTAGGATAGAAGTCTACCACAAAATGCATGTTGCACAAAACTTAGGTGTAGTCATTTATTTCATGAAGATACAGTGGAATTCTTTTGTTTCAGTCTTCTGGAACTCTTTTTAATAGACAGTTTTGGTTGGAAGGGACCTACAACAATCATCTAGTCCAAATGCCTGAGCACTTCAGGGCTGACCAAACATTAGAACATGTTATTAAGAGCATTGTCCAAACAGCTCTAAAGTGCTGATAGGCTTGGGACATCCTTGAGAGAGAAGCTCAGGACCTCCCCTCCATGTCCCCTCCTCAGGAAGCTGTACAGAGCAATGAGGTCACCTCTCAGCCTCCTTTTCTCCAAACTAGACAAGCCCAAAGTCCTCAGCAGCTCCTCATGGTATGTACCTTTCAGTCCTTTCACCAGTTTTGTTACCCTCTTCTGGATGCGTTCCAGGACCTTCTCATCCAGCAGCATCTCCTGGTTTGGTGTCTTGGCAAACTTGCTAATGGTGCATTCAGCTGATGCGTCCAGATCATTGCTGAAAGTCTTGAACTGGATTGGCCCTATAATTAAGCCCTGAGGAGCACTGTGGGTGACTGGTCACCAGCCAGATGTAGCTTCAAATATCAGGTAATGATGTAACTACACATTTAATGAGAAACTTCATCAAAATATTTTTGATCCATGTAGCTAAATATTTATGCTTATCTGTCCAGTCAGATAAAATCTTATTGTTTGCTACAAGGGTTTTATAATCTTTTAAATGTATCTATTCTAATTCGCATTCATTGGCTAAAAGTGCAGCTGAAAAGCAGCACTGCACAAGGGTTGTCTGCCAAGCCCTCCTTCTGCTGCTCTTGTGTTTTCTTCCCTATACCAGAAACAGTTATATCCTGATGGAGGTTAGCTGTTACAGTGAGGTGATCCTCAGTGAGGTTGGTAGAAGGGGCATTTGCTGTATGTTGTAGTTGATGGACCACAGGAAACAGGTCAGGAAAGATAATGGGGAGCAACTGGCTTGAGTCTGCTTTCAGAGAAGGGGGGGGAAGTATTTTTCCCCTTTTTTTTTAATTAAAATCAAATTATTCAGTGTGTATAGCCATTGTGGTAGCAGTAACAGCAATAACAATAGTAGTAAATATTGGAAGTCTGAATAATAGTATGTCCTAGAACACTTGATAAAATATATATGCATTTCTTTGCTTTGCAGAAAAAAAATAAGGCTTACTCATTCTTACTGATTATAACCTCACATGTACCAGAACTAATTCAAAGCTTCTCAGTGGTGAGGGTGATGACCATTTCATGGTAGTGCAGGTAGGGCTGTGGGTGAGATGCCAGGGCTGGCTGGAGGAGTTGTTTGGATCCCAGGCAGGTGGAAAGGTGGGGGTATTTTTGGAGTAGAAAAAACTGTGGGATCAGGACCTGGAGTTTAAGCACCTTTATGGAGGTGTGGGTGTGAGCGTATGGGGGCTTTGCGCAGTGTATCTGCCTCTCACATTCCCTTTCACCTTTCCAGACATAGAGCCATGATTCCTTGCTCTGTTCGTAGGCACTGGCCTGCCTCCATCCTGTCCACCCCACAGAAAGTACTGCCTGTATTGCCTGCCTCTTGGACCGCTGGTGGGAGGAGGGGATGGGAGGAGATGGGGCTAGAGCCTCCTTTCACAGGAGCAGGAGGGCTTCAGGTGGAAAGGGAGGGTCTGAGACAGGGAGCCAGAGTCCTGTAGCCAGAGGTGGGGGGTCTCTGTTCCTGGGGTTGATGTGAGGTGAGGCAGGAAGGTGGGTACTCCTGCAGCAGTTTTTACCCCCTTTTGCCTTCTTTCTAGTAGTGTATCGGTGGGTAGGGTATGACAGCCAACCTTTGTCAAGCGTAGGCAGAGGATGTGAAGCTCTGTTCCCACAGGCAGCTGTCCTGCTGTACACGTGCCTTAAGTCAGCTCTGAGATTTGCTGTGGGGAAATAAACAAAATTAACCTTGGAGCTTTATAAAAATGTTCTGTGCAGAGTTTAAATTGCACCTAAGTTCCTACCTGACAGATGGCAACCTTACCACCTGCACAGTTTGCCTGCAGGACATGGTGCAGAATTGCTTTAATATGAACAGAACCATCAGCATTAGCACTTGTAGCTGTCTGAATACTCTGAAAAAGTTATAACCCAGAGGAACTGTTTGTGAGGTCTGAGGAAATTATAGCAATTCTATCTACAACCTACTTCTGTCATGTAAGGAAATATTTACTTCCTCCCCCCCCCCCCCCCCCCCCCGTTACACTATTAAGAAGATGCATTTTCTTTTCTAAGATAATGGACTGTAGTAACCAAGGCATTACCCGACACTTTGAAATGAAGAACCCAAGAAATTTTTTTCACCAGCTTGTTTTCATAATGTACTGTCAGAAGTGATCTGATCTACTGTTCATGCTTAATTTGGAAATGATTTATGACAATGCATCCCTCCAGTTTTTACGCTGTAGTGATGTTCATTTGAATAGTCACCTCCAGCAAAACACAGTTCTTATTATCTCTAAGAAATGTATCACATCTAAAATAGTTTTATGTGCAACTATCTGGTTACCAATTCAAGAAACAGAGGTAGTGTTATCATATTCCCAGGACTGTGATAAGGGCTGTAAGTAAAACAGAAGACACTGTAAGTTGTTCTCTTTTCATGACTACTTTGGATCCTTCTGATCGAAGATTAAGGCAGATGCGTTTTCCAGAATGACATGGGTAGGTCATCTGGTAGTGCTTTACATGGTTTCATTTATCTCACCCTCAGTTTACAAGGATCTGAAACAATGTCAAGTTACTTTTCTGTCTAGTGAAAATGTTTAGCTGTAATGGCATGCAAGGGTCTTCGCTTTCATTCACTTCAGGGCTGTCTGATAGTTGAGTTGGAATGACAGAAACAAACTAAGTGTTTTTAATTCTTTCCTGGGGATGAGGATATTAAACAGGAAGGATATTAAATGTCATGAGTCAGATTATCACTTAGCACAAATTGGAGCAATGTCACTGAAGTCGAAGTGCTGACTTCCACCTGCTGAATGTGTTTCCATCACCTCAGTACTGTGCATAAGGGCACAGATTCCCCCAGTGCATCACTTGTCAGTCTTACGGTTTTGATTTGCAGGTATCAGCAAGGGGAATTTCTCCTTGGCAATAAACTCATTCTCATGAGCAATAACTTATTTTGAACGATCTTTCTGTTGTCAAGAAAATTGTGATAGTTTAGGACTGACAACATCCAGAGGCTTTCTGTAGTCAAGTTTTGATGTAAAGTTGACTCATTTGGCAGAGAGTTTCGTAGGTTATGTACAACTGTAGCTTTCTGAATTTATGAAATGTACAGGTCCAGTGGGCAGGGGTGACTGTTGACAGAGGATTTGAAAAACATCTGGGAAGTTACAGCTATGTTGGGAGTTCTAAATTTTGGTTGAGAGTGCCCTGCCAGCCTCAGGTTTTTTTCAGCAGTCAGGGGACTACAGATCCCTTTTTGAAAGAAAATCGGTTTTAGATGTCCCTTATGTAACTTAAACGTTGCACTAAAACTTTTTTGTCAACAACAAAAAATGTAGGTGGTTATATATAGGCATCAAGTAGCACTCTGACAAGATGAAAAGCAGATGCCGTGCCAGCAGTTTCATTTCTTTGAAACGACTAATCCCATTTTCAATGTGCATTCAAAGCAGTTACAGGCAATTTTTAATGTATTATTCTACAATGACACTTTCTTATGAAACGTGAAGTGTTCAAGAATTTAAATGGAGAGTAGGGTAATAGTTTTAAATGACTGAAAAATACCGGATTGGTAGTTTCACTGACTCGTGTCAAATGGAATGCCTTGACGTATTTATTTACAATTTAAACTCTTGCAGTGGGCTAGAATGTGCTTTTTTGCTTTGTGACTGGGCAGAGGGGGCAGTGTACAGAGGAAGCTCCAGTGACACAATGGTGTCCCAGGAACATAATCTGGCTTTGGTGCTACTATTCCTCTGAGAAACATTTTAAAAGGTGTAGAGTGCTTCTGTAAATTCAGCTTCATAGAATCATTATAAGATGGTTTGGTTTAGAAAGGACCCCAAAGAACATGAAGTCCCAATCCCCCGCCACAGGCAGGGACACCCACTACTAGACCAGGTTCATAGAATCACAGAACGTGTTGGGCTGGAAGGGACCTTTCAAGGTCATCTAGTCCAACCCTCGTGCAGTAAGCAGGGACACATTTAACTAGATCAGGTTGCTCAGAGCTTCATCAAGCCTGACCTTGAATATCTGAGGGGATGGGGCCTCCACCACCTCTCAGGGCAACCTATTCCAGTGTCTCACCACCCTCACAGTGAACAAGTCTTTCCTAATGTCTAATCTAAACCTACTCTGCTCTAGTTTAAAACCAATGCCCCTTGTCCTATTGCTACGTGCCCTTACAAACAGCCTCTCTCCCCAGCCTCTCTATGGGTCCCCTCCAGGTACTGGAAGGCCACTATAAGGTCTGCCCTGAACCATCTCTTCTCCAGGCTGAGCATCCTCAACTCTCTCAGCCTTTCTCCATAGGAGAGGTGCTTGAGCAATCTGATCATCTTTGTGGCCCTCCTCTGGAGTCTTTCCAACAGCTCCATGTCTGTCTTGTACTGTGGACCTCAGAGCTGGACACAGTACTGCAAGTGGGGTCTCAGCAGAGCAGAGGGGCAGAATCACTTCCCTATGACCTTATGGTCATGCTTCTTTTGATGCAGCCCAGGATATGGTTGGCTTTCTATGCTTGATATGGGTGTAAGTGCTGCAGGTATGTCAAGCACTACGCTTTTTCTCCACGTAGGCATATACATGCTGTTCTGCAGTGGCAAGATCTGGAAGTGCCCTGCTACAAAATTTTATGCCCAGGGAAGTCAGGGAGGTTGACAAAACAAAAAGAAGGGGTGAAACAGTATTCTGTTTTGACAGAATAGTTAAAAGACCAATGTGGTTTCATAGCAGGAATATATGTGTTCTAACACGTTACTAAACACAAGGCTCATTCGGGTTCTGGTATGTTTGAGATCCTCTTTCTCCTGAATGAGCCCAATGTTTTAGTTTGTGCTTATGTAGTGCAGAGGCTCAATCCTGCTCTCATGCTGTTTTAGTGAAAGATGGATCTACAATGTACTTTGAAACAGTGATTGTCGTTGCACGAAATGCTGTGGCTATCAGGTATATATCTGGAGTTACTCTTGAGCCATTAGTTGTCATGTGAGTACTGCAGGGTTGAACAAGTGTCCAGAGTTAAGAATGTAAAGCTCTACCTGAGAGGCCTTTATTACCTAAACTGACAGATAATGTGTATTGTGGTTTCCATCAGTAACTCCTTTTTACCTCTTCCATGGAAAGTCATAACCTTACTTGTATTTTTAATGAGTATTAACCTCCCCCAGAATCTTCTTTCTACTTTGATGTTGAACAGTCTGCTGTACATACCCAATGCATGCATGTGTTCAGACTTTATTCAGTTCTGGGCGTAGTGTGTGTTAGATGCCTTCCTCCTCTCCTGTGAGGTCAGCAGTATGTTAAGCACTGAGAAAACAGTTCCCAAAGGCAAAAACAAAGCAAGGGTATGTTGAAAGGGGAAAAAACACTCATTGAAACAACTGATCCCTCCTTCAGTGCATCATCCTAATTAGTTACCTGAAGCTGGATGCCTAAACCCGAATATTTGAATGTCTGTCTGTTGTGTATACTTTTTCCCCGCCTTTTATCTTTGTACTGAGCTTTAAAATCCAGCCATTTATTCTGGAGTACACCTGGGAGAGCTGAGGGTAGAGCATTGTGCCTCAGGAGGCTGGAGGACTGAATGCTAGCTCTGCATCCGGATGCTCTGATAAAGCCTGTAAAGAGTTGTGAGCCTTCAGGTTCATTCCTTCTCACTCCAGATCTCTGCTGTTAGCAAATCCATGACACTGGCAGTGTCCTGGAAGCAGAAGGCGTGGCTGTCTACATTTGGATGGCCCCACGTCCTCTCTCATTCCAATCATCTTATTACTTCCTCTTTCTCACTTAAGACTGCAATTAGCACTTTTTTATGACTTTGAAATATTAGAAGGGGGAGCCATAATGGATAGTAATGTAGATGCTTGAACTTTTGGGGAACGTTCTTGTCACATAGTCGTGGTACCAGCTGCTGCTTTGGCTCTGGCTGGTTAATGCCTTTTTCTCTTGATGGTTTTTAAAAATGAATGTATGCTGAAACCAAGGCATCAATGTTATTTTAATGTACGCAGTGGTAGAATATGTGTCTCAGTTGGAGTGCTTTGCTCTTCAGTCAGGGATAGAAGTTTTAAGACTTGCCTTTCGGTAGTCATTACCCGACAGGGTAACTAAATACCCTATAAATATAATATGTTGCAATATTTCACATTTTTTTGCTATTAACTCTTGCATCTAAAACCATTCTAAGACGGATGCTGATGGTGTACATGGCTTCAGAAAGGTTCTTTATGACTTTATGAAAGAAATATTTGCGTCTGTTAGGTGTAAACCCTTGCTTCACAAAATGCCTGAGCTGCTGTGTTACGGGGACAGTTTACTGAGAAAATATCATTATGTGCTACTGCCCTGTAGTGGCTTTTCCCAGACGTCCACCTTTTGGGCTGATAAATTCTTGTAATGGCTTAAAACTGGTTAAGTAACTTTGGAATAGTGGCATGTTTAAATTTGCTGAAAAAATTTCAGAAGAGGCATCTATAGCGCTTAGTAGTCAGTTTTGAAAAGCTGCATTCTACAAATAAATTGGTTGATTTACACTTTTTGTGATGCTCTTTTACTTAGTGTTTAAAGAATGTTACAGCAGTGCCTAAGAAATACTAATGGAGGTTGTAGGTGGAGTTCCTAAAGAGCGAAGGACCGGACTTTCAGTTTCTGCCCTCACATGTATTGACACACATGACATCAGATTTATACTACAAATAGAGAGGCTTAAAAATTATACCCTAGTTTTAGCTGTATGTAGGTATCTTTCCCCTCTGGGGCTGGTTTGTTCAGGATATGAGTTTTTGAAGGAAAACAAAGCATTGCTCCTCCTCGTGCTTCCGGCTTTTTTATTTATGAAAGTGTTTGTCACTGAAAAACAGGATGAGAATCCTACTTCTCTCTGTGTAGAGAAACTATTTAGGTACCTCTTTTAGATTTTTAAATGTAGTCAATTTTCTGCATATGATTTGCATTTTTGAATAATTTTGTGTATTTAAGGAGAAGTGTCTTGACAGGAGTCACACCCAGGAATCCATGGTGAATTAGAGACGCATTGGGTTTACAAGCTTCAAATTTGGATTTAATCTTGGAAACTATAAATGAAAAATATCTTGAAAAATCTTGGGTTTTTTAAGTTTTAAAGCACAATAAGTAAGATTTTTTTTTTTTGATGTAATAAGAATTATCAAACATTAAAAGCCAGAAAGCAGCAAATAACAAAACTTTCTCTTATCCCTGTATGGCAACATGTACTGTAGAGGAGTGGCATGACTCAGGTTATTAATTTTTAATTTGGGGTACCTGTTGGATGTTAAATTTGGAAACTAGATAGTGCATGAATGTTTCAGCTGGTTACTACCATCAGAATTTCATTGAGCAAAATTATTTAGCTTTCTTCCAACCTTCTTCTAAAGCTTAATGGATCTTAAAGTGATTTTTTTTTTTAAGATGAACCACCCAATTTGAGCTGTTATATTACTCTGATTTTTTTCTTCCTTAGAAATAACACCACCATATGTTCAGAATTTTTGTTTGTCTTCATTTCTAAGTGTTTCTAAATCATTGGATTTTCTCCTGCTGAATGAAAGATTTAATAGAAAATTATAATAATTAAGCATTGAAATTCATCTTTTGATTCAGTGGATTCTTCAGCACTTGAAACACTTAAATCAAGATCAAATGACTTTCAAAGGGATGCTTTATTTCCAGTACAAATTATGGGGCTGTTGGTGAAATTCAAGAGGTCCAATGAAATGTATATCATAACACTTTCTTCCAGGTTCAGAATCTGAATTTATTGAAATTACTGGGTTGTTTGTCAGTCAGTCCAGTCAGATTTCTTGAAAAAGTTCATAGAATAGACAAAAAGCCATCATAACAGCCATAGAAACATAGTCCTGGGACAGAACTCCCACTGATGTCCCGATTACAGCCTGAATAAGGGTTTGCTTTCTGGAGTAAGACCTAACAAAGTGTGAATTGTGCTGCATAAATGCATTTCTAGTGTGGGGTTAGGCAGGAGGTCAAAAGATGAGTGCCATTCACATAAATGTGAGTGTGAAGTAAAAGAATTAATTTCAGTTAACTGTGCATGAAGGAATCAATGGAATTATTAATCCCAGAAGGTCATGTGTTGCTATTTGCTCTTGTAATAGCTATAAAATTTTTTATTGAAAGGAGAAATAATGCCAACAAATTAAATTTTGAAATTATCTGTATCTCAAATATTTTTTCCAGTGCATTCTTCCATCTTATTTTCAGAAGTGTTCTACTTTGCTTTGATAACAAAGAAAGGCTTCTAGTGTCCTACGTTCAGGAGGTAAACAGGAGAGATCTTGAAAATTGAGTTTATTTCCTTGAATGGGTGAACAGGTGCTGTTCAGCACAGGGGACCTCTGGGAACCTGCTTTACTCTCAGCACCAGCTGCAAAGTTGATGTATGATTTGAACTTTTCCTAGCGATTCTTTTCCTAACAGCCTAATGTAAACTAAATGAGTCTTGAAAGAGAGCTATGACATACCTATAGACAGACCTCTACTTCTCTGTTATATTTTAGTTGATAGTCAGATCTCCTGTTGCAGTTCTTTGAAGCACAGAGAAAGATGTCCTTACGTAGGTTGTTACAGTGGATTTGAAGTGGTGGGATTTTGCCTTCAGAATGGGGCCTGGATTTAGGAACAGATAATTTAATTTACCCCCAGTGTACTAGGGCATCTGAATGAGAGTGCATTAACATTGTGTGTTGATGGGTACGTGCACATCTTGTCCAGCAGTAGTGGACTGTGTAAACAGCTGAAAACAAAACCCTTTGGAAATGTGTAGCAATTTGCTGTAATAGCTGCGTAAGCTCAGCCCACAGTGAACTGAATTGTAGATGTGTATTTTGACCTTGGAGGAACCATTATTTCATTACGTGTAGCTTGCTGGACTTTAGTGTTTTGCAGATCATGATGATGCTTTGTTTATAGCTGGACATTGTGAAACATGGTGCAATCAGGCCAGTAAAGTGTTGGGAAAACTCAGGGTTAAAGAATGCTGTGTGCTTGCCCTACAAAAGGGAAAATTGGTTCCATCTGCTCAAATTAAATGTTGATTTAGACCTCATTTTCTGAAATGTAAACCATGCTTTTGAAATAACTGCTTGGTAAATACTTTTGGTTTTATTATATGGATTTAGAAATAAATTGGAGAGAACTTCAGACCTATCTTGTCTTTCTTCCTTGGGAAAAGGTTTCAGTTGAGCACTGTATTTCAGTGTAAGTATATACAATACAGCTCCTTTTGCCCCACTCAGCACTTTGTATACCTGATTGAGGGCTATTAAACTCAAATTTGATGCCCTGACAGAGTTAGTTCGGTCTTGTTTAACGTAATTAAAATTCTGTGGTCAACTTCCCCCACACCCCCCACATTCTGCAGCCAAAAAAGCCAATGCGTGCTTTATGAATGGCCTTTGTAGACAATTTGTTTGTCTCTACTGAACTGCTCTTGTTTTTAATAGATGTCTTCTGTATGGTCATTTCTGAATGTTTCTTCAGTGTGAGTTAAACTGCTGATACAAGTACCTAGAGTGATCTGGAGATCTGTTCAATTTCAAGGAGCCTTAAGGTTCAAATAAGGGTCTACTGAAGAGCAAATCAGTTAATGGTTAAGACAAAATGTAATGAGCCAAATAAAGAAACTACAGTTCGCATAGCTGACATCATCCTATAATATCTCCCAGACAACACTGTGCTTTATAATGTGTTTGATGCGTTTTTTTCTTCTGTAGCCACAAAGATTTCAATTGACTTGAGTGCTGTAGAGGCCAAATTCTCAAAGGTATTTGGGTACTTAAAGGTACGCATAGAAATTTCTTGGGATTAAGAAAAGAATGCCTAGGCACTTCACTCCTGTTTGTGATTTTTAGGGACATTCTCAGATACTGAAGTCCAGTAGACAAGAAGGTCTTTCATTTTCTGTGAGGTCTGTCAGGCACCCTTGTTCCTGCTACGCAAAGCATCAGGGTGGAAAGAGGTGAGAAAAGAGTGGAGGCCGAGGAGCTGATGTTACGGAGCTTGTTTACTACAAGGAGCAATGCATTTGACACGTTTGGTGCTTGTTTACGGTGATATGATGTACGGGATGAGAAACTGTGCCTGGCTGATGTTTAAAACATGACTGAATGCTTGATCTCTGACATTCTTAGTGTTTATGTTGACAGCCAGCTATAGGGGTCTCAGACATTCCCTTCTAGTCTAGTACAGCCTCTTCTCAGATACCAGAATCACTCATGAGGCTTTTACCAGCTCTTTTTGTGGCAGCCAGAGACAGCAATTGGCTGCCAGTTTTGCAGTGATTGAGGTTCCCTCAAATGGTGGTGAGGTATCTTTTTGTCAGTGTGCTCCCTGCTACTTTTTGTAGCCTGGATTGCACCCTTTGAAGAGGAAAAACTCCTGAAAGCGCTGTAAGAAGAAAAAAACATCAGAGTTCCTGTAGCCTGAATATTTAAAAAAAAAAAAAAGAAAAAAAGTCAACATCTGTGTTAAGGTATAAAACCCCACCTTTTTGTCTAGCTGCGTTCTCTGTGTTTTGCAGGCTGAGTGTTCGTGTTAGCACTCACGATGGTTGAGTTTTCCAGCAGCTGTTGAAGAAGTTCTGCTGCAGAGGATTGTGTGTCAGCCAGGAAGAAACCCACGGTCTGCGAACAGCCCTGTCTGTGTGCCTGCAAAGTACTTGTGTGGCCACAGATCACCTTAATGTATATAAAACAAGAATCCTGTTGGCTGTGGTGCTGTAGGTTGTCCGAACATTGATTAGCTTTAATGTGACTCATTATAGTTTAGTCTGACATTTAACTTCCATCATCGTTATGAGCGGGATGTGATTTTTATGCTGGTTACTTGGGCTTATACTGCACCATCTTGATGGTAATGATTAACTCCATGTCTAGGGAGTGCAGAATAAAGTCTTACAGAAGTGATGAGTTACACTGCGTAGAGCTGTCTGGAAAACGAGTTAGCTCTTTGCCCTAAATGTTGTAGTGTTATTAATTTAGAACTGAATTAATATTGATAGCTATTGTTTAGCAATCCATTTTGTTACAATCTCTTTGACACAGGTCAAATTCAGCATCTGTAGTGCATTTTTAGAGCCCTATACCCTTTTTTCCTCCGTACTTAAGTAATAAGTAGCTGTGATAGTAATTAACATGTAAGATTTCCAGGTATAATGGGACCCCTCTCAGAACGTACTGTTGTAAGGAGACAGGAAGAACCATCCAGTAGGATCCTGTCTTCAGAACTGTCTCACTTCTCTAGAAACAGGGATTTTAATGCCGGTTTGAAATTGTGCTTGGTGTTGAAGAGAAAGAGCATTTCAGGAAATATGGCTTCTATTACAGTGGGCTTTGCATATGGGAAATTGGAAAAATGCTGTTTTCAGTGATTTCTCATAGTAAATCTAAATGCTGTGGGGGAAAAAAACCCCACAGATGACCTATCAGTTTGGCATTCCTGTGGCAAATCTGAAGGGAAAGCTCAAGTCACCAACACAACTGTGGAACTTACCAAAGCCCAAAGGGTGATTAAAGCATTTCAGCAGTGTTTTGCTCTTAGTCCCACCATGCTTAGGTAAGTCTTCCAGCTAGCTATGTTGATCACACTCAGTGGGGGTGGGAGAGAGAATCTAGGAAGAAGCAGAAGGATATTTATTTAATACACTCATGTGACTTGTTTAGGACTGCTTCAATAATAAAAATTAAAGATAACAAATTCAGTCTTTTTATTCTCCTAGCAAGTAATATAATAAATTTCAAAGACGAGCTCCTGCTTTGGTCAGTGCAGAGAATATATGGTTTTGCTTTTAAATGCACCAGTCAGGATTGAGATGCTGTAGTAACCACTAAGTCCTCTCCAGCGAGGGAGAAGTTGCTCCTTCTTTAAAATGTGACATGTTTGCTATGAGTATATGTGCTGTACATTGCTGCTTTTCTGCTGCCTTGCTGGCCATGCCTAAATTGCTGAACTTTGTTTCTTATGTTGTAATATTTACAGTCAAGTTTCTCTTCATCTGTGTGTGAAGATAAAAAGTACAAAGTGTAGATGTGTGTTGAACTGTCTTCTTGAGATTAGCTCATGTCCCCACCCATTACTGGATAGGATAAAATGCTGTTGTAGAAGCAACGTGATGGTCCAACAATGCCAATTAGTATACCCTGAAGGCTAAAGTGGATCATAATTGTAGTGATGCCCTCATTGTAAGAGACTGCCTTTTTTCTTATGGGAAAGACATAAATTAGAGGTGGGTGGGGTGGTGTATTGTGTGTTTTTTTGGGTTGGGTTGGTGGTTTGGGTTTTGAGCTCATTTCTTTTTTTGCATTTTCTGTGGAGGCAGAATTGGGATTTAGAAATGATTTTTAAAGATGTATTATTTGGTAACATCTCAGCCTTTAAAAGGAAGCATATATGGTAATTTTCTGTTAAAATGAGAAAGAATGGAAGTGTATACAGCCCAATTGGGCAACTGAGAGGGAGACACTGTACTTAAGTCTGCGGAGCCCTAGAAGCTTTTTACAGATGCTATAGTAGAGCTCAAACGTGAGCATGTGTAAGAAAGGGAGTAGTGACTGTTTAATAGTAAGACCTTGAATGTCCCCTTTGCTATTCATGCAGGCACTGATATTATTTACATCTCTAACCATACTTTAGGGCTGTGCCAAGTTTTTTTTAAGTCTCCTCCCTCCAGCTAATTGATTATCTGATGTGGGCTGCTTTGACTTGGCAGTATCATATATACACAGAATGAGGTACAGGGGCAGCTGGCATGCTCATTTCTAATTTCAATGTTTGGCAGCTTCCGAAATCAGCACGGGGCATACTGAAACACTTGGCACTTCACCCAAAAGTAATGAAGTCTTTCACTTAACCTAGTGTGAGGGTAAACAGGATGTTAGCCAGAGTTGCTTTGGTGTCAGATATCAGATTAAGGATAAAATGCACAATAATTTATGGACTGAACTAAAAGTTCTTTTTCAATTCAATTTTTTTGTTTACATTATTATTAACCTGTTTGTATGTTTTCTTTGTAATTAAGTTGCATGTGATTATCTGTATAGGAGTATAAAAAAGAATTGAAGAATTTCTTCAATATAAAGCTGTTTTATTCTTGCACTTGACAGATTGAGATGATAAGCAGTTTCCCTGGTAGTATGCATGCTGTGGCTTTAGCAGTCTTGCCAAATCTTGTGTTTCTCAATTTTTGCTTCTGTAGGTCCTTGCAAAATTTACTTTACGTGAATGCCAGTATGTGACTAAATTCTGAGAGAAAGAATTATGAAATGTGTGGATGTACATAGTGGCAGAGATCAGAATATGGGTTTATCAACTAATGCAGTTCTACCTGTACTTATAAAGTGATTAATAAAGTACTGGGAGAGATACTGAAAATGGCTCTGTAATGGAATCACCTTGTTGAAGACAGAAGGTATAATTGGTCTAATGTAGACTTTTAAGCATTTGGTAAGGATCTGAGATTCTATTAATGTAGCTATAGACAATAGGCAATGTACATATAACAAAGTACCCTGGGAGATGACAATATTTTCCAAGGATGTGTAGTATAAACAGGATTCTACACTTCTGTCTGCAGTGTAATTTTATTTGATATTTTAATGACTAAAGTTAGTACAAAAATGCAAAATTCCACCTACAAGGAGGAAAAAAATAAATGATCATCCAATCTAAAGACAATCAGAAAAAAAAAAAGTGTATAGCAAAATTACCTTAAGGACTAGAAAAATAAAATAGAGATAAACCAGTCGAGTTCAAAGTGAAAAATCATGCAGTTAAAGAGTAACAGCCATTATAATTCCCACTGTAAGATGGGGGGCGGAGGGAGGCAGCAGGTATTACCCTAGGAAAAGGAGAAAGACTTGAGTTTTGTTCACTTGGTGAAGGACTGAGCCTTCAACGTGGCACAGCTGTATTTGAGAAAGTGCAGACAATACTCTGCCCCCCAAAGAAATGATAACAAATACTGGAAGAGAACACTAATGCCACTGTGCAGGGAATTGCTAAAGCCTTGTCTGGAGTACTGCATCACTGTGCTCAAGAAGGTGAGTTCACACTGGAGCAGGGAACGCAAATCACTGTAGAGAAAAGAGCTTGCCTTGCCAGAGTCTGAAGAAGCTGGATTCTTTTGCCTTGCAATGGAGTTGAAGAAAAATACTTCCTGCGTATAAATGAATTGAACAAGGTTAATCATCAGAGAAGAAAAAGGTATTTAAGCTCAGGGATAATGCTGGCACAGGCATAAAGAGGTGTAAACTGTTGACAAATGAAATGAAGCAAGAAACTAGGAATCTATCTGTTGAAAGAACGAGTTTCTGCAGGTTCTTTCAGTAGAAATAGGAAAAATAGATGAGCTGCTCTAGACGAGTACATCAGCTCAGGACAAGGTTCCTTGGAGCCATGAGAAATTGTACTTGTGTCAGAAAGGCATACTGAAACACAACAGTTCTTCTGTGTCTCATCTTTTAAATCAAGCACAGCTTGATTTCTGAATCCCAGTCCTCCTGTGTCTAGGATAATCTCTGATAAACAAAACAAACAAACAAACCTCTTAGGTTTCCACCTGTTTCCAGTGTCAGATGCTTTCTTCGGCTCTGGCCTTTATACAGTGTCTACTTTTTTGGCCTGTAGCCAGATCTTAATCTGTGATTTTGTGATCTTGCAAACTTAGCTTGGTGGTCATGGTGGCAGGTTTCCAGCAAAAAACCCCTAGGTTTTGATAGGGTATATTGTCACTTCAGTAGGTGGCACTCTTCACTTTAGGTCTTGCCCTAAACCCTATTTTTTCCTCAGGAATAAGCAGGTTGCGATTTTTCCTGTAGCCTTAGCTAACTTCTGCTTTGGCAAATGTTTTTTATCGCTCTGAATTACTGTGGTATTTTCATGCTGTGAATTTTACTTCACTGAAATACTTGGAGTAAAATCACCCTAATGTTGGGGTTAGAGCAGAAAAGGACCAAATAAGTGGGATGTAGTCTGCTGCTTCTGCCATAAGTGTTAATCTTGTGAAAACTCCATGGTTTCCATTAAATTTTTCCAGATGGATTTGGGTAGAGCCGAATAGTAATTGTCATTCCTTCTTGATAATATTTTGTATGCTGTTCAGACTGCCATGGTTGATGCCACAGTATTCATGGTACACCTAAATCTAAACGTTGGCAGTCTGTAAAGAAGCCAGCCCAATTTATCTGACATTGTCCTTAGGCACATGGTCATGGTCTAACATAACCTCACAGGGTGGAGAGTTTGCTGTTAAGCTGCCTTTAGAGCCCCCTAAACACACTGGCTCAACTACACCACTTCCTAAAGCTCTAGTGTTCTAGACCATGGTTTCTCAGTCTGTGATTGTGTGAGATTCTGTAAAGCTTTCGAGTTCATTCTTACTGGCATTCCCTGCACCGAACCAGTTATACTGTCACTTTTTTTCCTCCATATTGTTCATGATATGATAGTGAGGATTAGGCTGATGACATGAGAGGTGAAGATTCTCTACTCTTCCCCCTCCAGGCTCTGACTATTTTTAGAGAAGTTTCTCTGATAGCACTGTCACTATTGATAAAAGCAACATAAAATGTGTTGCTCGTCTGGGGCAGTGTAGGCACAAATTTTGCTGTGTGATGGAAGTTTCTCCTTGGTGTGCCTTTTGCTGTAAGACAGTGACACTGGAGGTTGGACTGTATCCTTGTGGCCGTCAACTTCTATACAGAGATTTTGTATTGCAGCTCTCTTGTGACTGATAGCTTTTGTAGTTCACGCTGAAAACACTCTGACCTTTAGCAGTTCCCCTCTATCAGAACAAAGATGTCTGTTAATTCCAGCCTGCATGAATTATGCATTTTTTAAAACCTGTTTCTGTATATAAGGGTAGATTTAAAACCTTTAAAACATAGTTAAAAAAAATTACTTTCTAGGACATGACTATCTGCAGAGAACACTATAAAACCAACCAAGTTGTCTGTCATCTGCATTTATTTAACCCTTCTGTGGTAGCGTTCATGTAATAACTTTATTACATGAGCAACCCCTTCTTTACTGCTGTCAAAACATTTTGACTCTGGTCACTCTTGTAGATTGAAAAGATGTGCTTTCAGGAAAAGTGTACTTACACGGTGCCTCTTGCAAATGATCCTTTTGCAGTAAGCAAACAGCTCCCCAAAAGTACAACATCAGATCTTAATTTGGTCATTTTAAATTCATTTTCAGATTACAATTTTTATAATTTTTGTGTTTTAAAATCCCTCTTAGACCTTACAGGAGTTCCTTTTGTCTTTACTGGAAATTCTGACCAAGTGGATCTGGATGGAACAGCAGTCTGATTTGCTGGAAATGATCAATAAGTGAAGATTGAATGAAATAAATTATTCTTGAAATGAGTGGGTTTGGGTGTTTCTTATGCTGATTAAAATGCTTAGGCCTGCTGGCAGGGGAGGGGGACGGGCAGGGAAAAGCCAATTATTTTGTGTCTTGTCTCTGTGGTGTAACCTTCTTGGAATACTGTATTATAGCTTGTGTTTCCTTTAAACCTTGCAGAATCTCATGGGAATCCCTTTTCAGTTGATAGACATGTAGTCAGGTAGGTTTAAGGTTTTAAAAACGATTTTCTTTCAGAGCTAAATGTCTCTCCATAATTGCCATTCATTTGGAAGAGAAGTTAAGTAATTTTTATTTGGTTATGATCTCAGTTTTCAGGTTGAATTTTACTTTCATTTAGGGTGATAGATATCTGAAGGATCTTAAATTGCTTCCAAATAGGTTTTAACTGGATGTGAGTAAGTTCTGGCTGCAAGTTAGGAGAAAATCCCTCATCGTTAAACAAAAGGTCTGGAGCAATCTTCTAATTTGGGAATTTTGATGAAAATACCTCTTCTAGTAAATTGAAATGAGTTTGTTCAGTTCTGTATGAACCAGCACTTCGCAGCAGTGATTTTGGTGACCTGGGAGGGCTCTTGTGTTCTTGCACCCTTAAACGTATACTGTTGCAACTGAAAGCAGAAATGGCGGTAGTTGCTAGACTGTTAACTGGAAAGGATGGACTGATTCTGTTCCTGAAGATCTGTTTGTGTTTCTGAGGTGCAGGGGGCTATGCTGGCTGCTTTACTCAAGAGCCCTGCTGCGGGTTTGTAAATGACAAGGAGGTTGTACATTACCTTCATAGCTGGAATAAAATAACGGCAAGCAAACTTAGGAAGGAAGCAGAACACAACATAAGAAAATACGGACAGAATGCTTTTTTGAGAAGCCAGAATACTTCCAAGCAGCAGAATGTTCTTGCATTCGTCTCGCATGGAAAGAAAATATTATTGGAGATAACTAAAAATTACTGGATATAGCTACATGTATAGTAGTAATAAATATGTTGTTCCCTGTAGGATTTTAAACACTTAGGGAAGAAGTCTGACAGTAGTGTGTCACAATTTCTCAGATCCAGAGATAGGAAATCGTAGAATTTTCCTTTGCCAAGGGCTATATATCTGCAGTGTAGCCATACAGGCATGTTAGTTCCCTAACTAACCCAAAGTGGCTTTTTGGGCATCTTTTTCATCATGTGATTTGGGCAGAAATAGTGCTTTCTGAAAATTTTGTCACAAGACTGGTTGGGTCTCCTCAACTGATTAGCTGTCTTGAAACTATGTCCTGGAATATTGGTCAGAAACATGTTTTCAGTAGGTATCAAGTTGCATGCATCTGCTGCAGCTATATGCTTCCAAGCATGGGTCTGTCTGTACCTGCACAACTGGAGACTTTTATTACTTTATTTTTTTTTAGCTGCATTAGAAATAGTCTTGGCAAGTAACTTGCACATGCAGATGCATACACAGTTATGCTGACACGCTCATTTTGTCTACTAGATTCGTAAGGACTTTGCAGTCCTTACACGTGATCTTTAAATGTTATGTGAACAGTGGGTGTAAGTGTGCTAGCCAATAATTGCCTGTCAGTGATTGTCAGCTCTTAGAGTTGTAGCACAAAGCACGGATGTTTGCTAAATAGGGGTGTGAATAATCAGGTGACATTTAATGAAGGAATTAGAGGAGTGATTTGTCATGCTAACAACATAGAAATAGCCTAGCAATTTTTATATTTCAGTGGTGATATTTTGAGCAACAGCTAATATACTGGACAAAGAAATCAAATCTCGTATCAAAATCTGTCTTCAAACTTAATAAAGTGTAGGTTTGATGGGTCATTTAGAGTAATTAGATTTGTGCCTAAACTAACCCTGGTTTAGCACTAAAAATAAAAAGCAATGAGTTTTATTAATCTCTATTGTTTATACTGTTGTTTTCAATATGCTTAGATACATGGTTCAGTGGAAGCAATGTGCTGTGCAGAACAGATTACCTGTAAGTTCCCCTTCTTGTTCTTTAACCTGTTTCCTGTGCTTTGTGTGGAGGAGCTGATAATTGTGCTTAACACAGATGCTTCATAGAATAAGGTCTATGCAGCGGCTTCCACTTCTGCGCAAGTGAAGGGCTCTGGTGTCATAAATAACATTGTATGCAGTGGTCCCCTATAATTTGCTGAAGGAAGAGCTTAATTTGCTGGTGGTATCCATTTTGTTTTCCTAGGTGGCACTTCAGTCAGTTGCATGTAATATGTAAATGTGGGTGTGTATATGTCCTCCCAGATGATATGTACTTACTGTACATATGGTATCTATCCAGCTCATAATTTTGGGTAAATCAAATTGCTTTCTTCCAAGTAAACTTTTGGGTGGTAGCCAAGCTGTACAGTCATCTTTATGTTGCCATTTTAACCTCATTAAGGGCAAAGGGAAAGCTGCCTGGCTCTGCTTGCTGTCAGTTCTCCTATACTACCGTGTGTGCACACCAGGTCTCCACGTCCAGTTTCCTGTCTTGTTGATCCAGCTTAGTATTTCTGCAATGTATGTACAACATGTGTTCTGTTTACAGTACGTATGATTGTATCCCCCTGTGTGTGCCTGAGTCATACCCCCATCTAGATTGAACAGGTGACATCTGCTTTGAGGGGAGTGAATACACATCAAGAAGGAAGAGAAATCAGGGTTGCAAAGGTGGGCACTGGACCTCCTGTCCCCCGCCCCTCCCAGCCTTAGTAATAACAAGAATATGGACCGGAGCCAAGTATATTATGTACCAAATTCACTTACTCTGTAGAATACAGTTAAATGAAAAACACATGGAGTAGCTTGTTGAGTCCATTTCGTTCTGTGCTCTGTCCTAGTAATGGATTGAGAATTGAGCGTTCTGCATGTTTCTTGGTGGATGCTAGTAGGCTTGGAAATATCCCAGCATGTGGGACCCAGTAAAACATGAATTTCATTTGTTTTCCTTGGCTTCTGTGTGTCATGATGTGTTCAAGATGATAGGATCTGGAAAACTGTAAATTTTAGTCAGGTCTCAAGTATGAATCCTGAGCTTCGTCTTTGTGTTGCGGAGGAAGTCTGGTAGTAGGACGAAGGCTGTTGCTCGGCAGTGTCCCTGAGGGTGTACTGTGCAGCCCATGTTTTGTTTACATTAAAGCTACGCTGACAAAGCTGCTGGCTCTAATATTGGCCTTAATAGTTTTGTTTGGGTTTGCAGCTGTGTCTCACGGTCCTTTCCCTCTGCCTGCCTGCAATTCTTCACAGAATTACCACAGCAGCAAATCCCACTCCAGTAATGCTGCTGAGGCCAGGATTCTGGTGTATTTCTGTGTTGTCCTTAGAGTTTGCCAGGCAGGTTGGAAGGATGGAGATAAGTGGATGGGCATCTGTGTGCTCTCATTGTTTTGTGACCTTTTAAGGAGCTGTGAACTGAAATCAGCCATATGGCTATTTATTTTTCCTTTAGGCTTGTTCTTGAAAAAGTAGGGTTGGGGAGGGTTTCCCTACCTTATCCAGCAGAGATATGTGGTTCAGAAAAGAAAATAATCAAATTTTAAGAGGTTGGAAGGCAAGCTTTTCATAGCTCCTCACTGAAATACTGTGACTTCTTAAAAGATATATTAAAGATTCAAACACTAGTTGCTTAATGTGTGTGTTTTAAAACCAGCTGCAATTTTATGTGACAGTGGTCCTCTTGTACCAGCGGCTGGGGAACCCAAACTATACCCTGTCTGGTGCAGGATGCTGCTCTTTAGGACCTTGTTTATGCAAAGCTTGGCACCTATGGGGAGTTCTTTCTAAAGCAATGTCCTAAATGATTGATTATGGTTAGAGATGACAAAAATTGCTGGAGAGAGGGGATCTCTGGCTTTCTAATTACGGAAACATATATTGAATTTCCCCAAATTTTATTTGGACAAAAGATGCTTTGTGGGGGGAATTATGTCACACTATTCTGTTGAGTGGCATTTTATTTAGCAAAGTAAGGACTTTTAAGTAGGATATAAATGTTGGTCCAACAGCATCTTGTGTGACATGTTTGATACTAAAAATATATGAACATTTTGTGGTCTAGTCAGCAGGTCAGATTAAAACACAGATTTTCCCGTCCACCTATGTGGACCACAGTACAAAGCTCACCAAGATCACAAATGAAAGCCAGTTTGCAAGTCCTTAACTGATGGCTGCAAGTCACTACTGTTGAAATATGGTTCCCTGTTCTGGAGCGTATAGGATTTCCCATCATCTCAAATAGTTAGGAATTTGATATTATGGGAAATGCGGTGGTCTTGCCAGAGAAATTACACTATGAGCAGCTTTCACTTGATCAGCTCTTAGCTTTTATCTATCACTACAATTCCTGGAACTTTGAGTAGAGCATTCTGTCAGGCTCATCCTGTCAGACTGGCTCTTTTGTGTCTGGGATAGCATTTTTATGTTGGTCGCAAAGGAAAAAGATTCAGAATTGGGGCACTGAAGGAACATCAGTGTCTCCTTGCCTAGGTTATGAGTACTTGGCCTCTTAAGAACAGCTGCTTAGGTTCATTTCACTTCTCTCTGTTTCTTGTGGGTGATGAGTAAAATCTCTCTGGGGGAGAGAGGCAGAAAGAGAATAAGAGACATGGGGGTTCGTAGCCTCAGCTGTTGAAGTTCATCACCCAAATCAGATAACTAGGATTCTCTTCTGAGTTTCCCACAGGGTGTTCTTCCTGCCAGCCTACAAGGTTATACGTATAATTGGGTATTGCAGTGAACTTTGGTCTAAATATGCTCTGGTCATGTGAATAGTAACCTGAAAAGTGACTTCTGTTCAGCATGGTAAGTCTGTCAACCTACAGTGAGGCTAAGCTCTTCACCGCTTCTCCAGTTTTCATTGCAGGAATTGTTACAGCACAACAAAATACAGGCGATGTAGTTGACAACTGGATTTCCTGTGTCATAGGTACAGATAGTTAAAGAAGCCCAGTACCACAGATCTGCAGCTGTGTGGTGTAGACAGAGTGGTTTGACCGGCTGATAGTAACAGTAGACAGCAGGCCAATGACAATTGTCCTTCTTGTTCCGTAGTACAAGTGACAGTAGTTCTGGCCTTGTGTACCACAAGAAGTCTACCTGCCCTCAACGTTACCACCTTCTGCACACATGTATGAGCACAACCTGCACTGCTCATTGCCTAGGATTTACTAAAGCACACTGAAGATGGGCTGTACAGAAACCCTCTAAGGCGAAGGGTCCATGGTCCCATGATCCCTTCTAGATTTAATTTTCTGTCCTGCTATAATATCTTACCTGAAGTTATCACTTATAGACGTGATGCAACGATACCACTGCATTTTAATGGTTTCTCAGGTGGCATTACTGGGAAAAAACCCACTGGTGAAGTGACACTTTTTTGTATCAAGTATGGATTTGACCACTCTGCTCATTCTGGCTTTGAGCTGGAAGCTGCATGAAGCGCGTTCTTTCCAGATTGCAAAGTGCGGCGTTTCTCTGTGTCATTAAATCTAGTAGGTCTAGTGGGTAGAGCTCTGTTTACAGTAGCTGGAAAATTGTGTTGAGGGGATGGGTTCAAAAGTTCTGGAGTACTGGAGTAGAACTTGACTAATGGCCCTTTGTGGGTTTCCTGTGTAATGGCACCATGTTTTTACAGGCATTTAAACTTCGGGGAAAAACAGAAATCAGGCATCTGTTTAGATAAGTTAAAAAACCAATTATTTCAAGCACTAATCTTGAGTTTGTTCAGCAAAAGTCAGTTATTTTTCAGAAGCTTAGGTTTTGGAGAAGCCATGAAGAAGATGTGCTGTAAAAATCTAGAAAAGGTGATTTCAGAGTTCCATGGCAATAAAGTGTGCCTTATTTCTTAAATTTACAGAAGCATTTTCCTCATTTTTCTTGAATTTGCTACCAACTTTTTTGCTTTACAAGATGTCTCTCTTACAGTGACTGGGGGTTAGTTTAATACTGTGTTACTTGTTTTGACACCTAATTCAGCAGCTCACCCTGTTTTGGATGAGTGCTTAATCATACTTCTGAAAGTAAGCCCATAGTAAATCCTACTGCTATTACTAGGGCTTTTACCACTTGAGAGCATTACCGTGGATTACTCTGAGTTATGAAGTTCTTGTACTTCTGGATATGTTTTTCAGAGATCAGTTATTGCTTGTTCAGGTTGCAGTATGTTTGGGCATGGGAAATTTTTTAAAGGCACAAGAACAGTGATGTGAAGGAGGAAGATTTTTGTTTCCCTTATTACAGGAAAAATGACTGTACTATTAATCTGCTTACCTGGCTTCTAAACAAATGAAATGTCCAGTGACTCACTTTTGGTAGATGCACAGTGTGGTTAGGGGCACTAGCCATACTCTGACGCGAGTTGACGTTCTGGCACCTTTTGGCTGTTTGCAGTTGCAGTGAGACCTAAACTTCATCTCAGAAGGGGCAGTTATACCCACTGGATTTGCATGGGAGACGTGTTGTGTGTTCACAGGTGGATTGAAGTTTTTGCCACCTTTAGTTGTAGAAGAGGAACTTCTGTACCCACAAACACCTGAAGAAATTGTTTTAGCTGTATCTTTGCTCGGTGATAAAAGTGTGTGGAGCATGAACCCTGCATCATTATAAAGGTAGGTATAATCATTGGAGCAAAATCCAGGCATCAAACTCTGCATCAACTTCAGTACACTGTGTTGAGTTTGTTAGGGTCAAACACTCCATTTCTCTCTTTTCTTGTTCCTCTGATGATACGATGGTGAGGGCACAGCAAGGTTGGCAGCTGGGAAAATAGAGGTCTTGTATAGGGCCTCCTAGAGATGAGGTCCCTGGGCAGGTGAACTCTGAAGTGGGGATAGGATTCAAGGAGATGAAGGGAATGATGGGAAAGCCTGGGCTCACTGATGAGCTGGGAAATGAGAAGTCAGACCTCAGGGGAAGGGCCCACAAATTCCTTCCCAGCAGTTTACAGGAATGTAAAAAATTTTGCTGGTGGTTGGCTTTCTTGGCATCTCGCTATCAGCAATCTTGATCCGTTGTCCCTTAGTACAACAGAAAAGGGGCTCGATATTTAGCCTAAAATGCTTAATTTATGAACATTCAGTAATAAGCCAGAAAGCCTGACAGCTTTTTCATTTGCTTTTAAATAGCTCATGCATTGACTAATCTCTGCATTAGAACTGTCATGCTGAAATAGCTACACACACAAACTGAGTCAGAAAATGAAGTGGAGCCTATTGCCTGCCTTTCATAAAAAGGAGGTTCTTTTATTATAGAACATATCCCACCCCCATGGAAATAGAGAAGGGGTGAGGTGGGATACGACCTCAGTTCAGGGCTGCTGGTAGAATCCCCAAAGATGACAAATGGAGCAGAGGCTACCACCTAAAATGCAAGAGAAGATTATGAGTTCTTGAAGTAGCAGTAAGAGTGACAACGTGCTATCTTTGCTTCTAAAGAGATGCAAGAGCTGGAAGAAGGAAAATTAAATCTAATATTTAGGATGTATTTTCAAAGTTATTTTTAGGGTTTTCAACAACCTAAATGTATAATAGCTCAAGTCTTCCATAGCAGAGTATCAATGTGATATTAAAAAGGGGGAAAAAGTTCTAGTATGAAGGTGTTACATGGACATTTGAATCAGGATTTAGTTTCTGAAGTCCAAAGAAGATGTAGCAAATGTTTGGGATCGTGACAACATATCAGAGGTCTCGGATGACCATGGTATAACCAGGATGAGACCAGCATGCATAGTTTAACCGTACAGGGCTTTGAAATCAGTAGCACTAGCTGGAGCTGTCCAAACAGTTGTTGTGTCAGGTGCAGCTGGGGCCAGTCATGGCAGGTTGCGTGGAAAGCAGTCTGTGACGTGGTGGAGGATGCGTTTTTGCCAGTTTGGAGGAATTCCAAAATCAGCTGCCCAGCCTATGAAGCTGGTACAGTACAGATGGTGTCTGTCACCTTTGGTGGTCGTAGCGTGGCAAATGCTAACTTGCAGCAAACGGAAAGTGCTAACAAGGTATGAGGAAATGACATGAATGTGCTTGCATGAGGGTGGCAGAATGCATACTTGGGTTGTTAAATGCAAAATTTTCACTTGAAAATGAAGTAAATCTATAAAGGAAGGAATAAGTTAATCATGTGGCAACGTATTTTAATAAAAATAGTACAAATGCTTGTCAAAATTAAGACAAAAATATTCCTGGAACAAAGGCCAGGTCATAATTTGAGGAACTCTGAACGTACAGCCAGTTGTCAAAGCATAACATATTGTGGAAGAGAGAAACAAAAAAACCTCAAGCCATTATGGGGTGTGTGTATGTGTTTTTTCTTTAAATAGAATGTTAATTCAACGACTATTCTTGTTACTCCAACTGGGCATTTATTACACTACCTATTCTAACACTGTGCCAATCTTCTGTGGCATGTGGAAAGGTTGGAGTAGTTACAAAAATTCTAAGTCGCCTGTCCATGTCTATTAAAGTATCTAATAAAATTGCAAAGCTTGTTATGCCCGAGTTACAATAATTCATGGAAATATGTAAGACTGATTCTATTCCAACAAGTATTATTGAGATACTTGGAGTGTGCCAGCATCTCCAACTGGATGCAAATCCTTGGTTCAATATTAACTCCAAAGCACCTAAATAACAGTTGTCTGCTCTTCCGGGCTGCTGAGTATTTATGCTGGTTTTGAATTTAGCAATTCTTCTGTTGGTGCCAACTGGTCAGAAGCATCAGGCTGTTTTTTATTCAAGTCTGGCAAGGTTTCCTTAATTGAAATTGCCACAAGTTCAGTATACTAAATATTTAAAAACAAAGCACAAAAATCCCCATACTCACCCTTGAGTTAAAACCCTGTTTTACACTAAATCGCAATTTCATGACTGGATTTTCAACGGCATATGAATTACCAGACTTCATCTCCTGCAGTTAAGGATGGATTTACCAGAACTGCCTTCTTATACAGGAGTACTTAGTGGCAAAATATTCTAAGGTAGACTGGCCTAACTACTTTGAAGGGCTTGCAGTAGTGGCATAGTGTGGTGTGATGTGACCTATCACAAAAGCCAACAAGCCTTTGCTTGATTTGAAGCACCTCTTTGATTCACTAGTGCCTTCCTGAGTGGATGGCGTTAGTGATGCGCTCCCACAAGGAAGCTAAAAGGAGAAGTGTTTTGTTTGAAAAATTTCAGGACACACAACTTTGTTTCCATCTGCATCAGGAAGACTTGATGACACTAGCTATGATGTATTAAGAAGGTTTCATAAATTCTTGATCTTGAAGCTTAACGTATTTCTGTGAACGATTAGCTTTCTTTCAAAGATAAAGGGCATCGCTGACTACGTTTTAGTTGGCTTTATGGAATCTTGGTGCTTCTTTCTCCTTCTGCATTATTTATAAAGTTAGGTCTGATGACAATTCTGTAGTCGACAGTGTTTGTAGTAGATGCGTGTAGATTCTGCTGGCACCATAATTTAAAGAATGAATTGTATTACCAGGCACACCAAGCTCTCAAGTTTTAAATTATTCAAAAATGTTTTTGTTGTGAGGTGGCACATTCTCATTAGCATGGATCTGGTCAGCCAGGCTGAATCAGTCATGCGGGGAAAACTTGCGAACTGCCAGGCTTGTCACCTCCTGTTAACTCAGAAGAGAAACTTGGCCTGAAACAAGTCTCGACTGGGGAGCGTGTGGACAATATTGATAGCAGATGGTACCCACTCTATGAGCCCTTAAGGAACTTGGCTGCACATTGATGAGAGAGGACATGGTTAGAAGAGGGTTTTGTTACTCATTTGAATATGAAGAGATAAATAGGAGAACTTGCTGCCTTGTGCTGCTGAAGAATAACTGTCCAAACTTTAATGATGTAGGTACCTGTAGCTGATGGACTGAATACAGTGCTACAGTGAAATGAGCACAACTGTGCTCCTTGTGCCTAATTCCTCCTAAAAATAATTTTCTAGAATTGAAGATAACATATAACCTTAGTGCTTCAAATGCCTTAAGTATGAAAGACCTTTTATTCTCATAACTTCTCTCTAAAGCAAACATTTTCTTGTTTGTTTTTGGCAAGGAAAATAAAGGGGCTCAGTAGCCAAGTCTAACTTTCATTTGCATGAGAATTGGAGGCAGTGCAACTTGGAAGCAAACAGCAAGGCTCCTTTGCTTTGGTGCTGGCTTTCATGATGCATAAGGGTATTGATACATTTGGTGTACAGGATGAAATTTTGGTCGTCTTGTAGTCACAAGGGTTTTGAAAATGATTTAAGTATTAGGGGGAAAAACAGAATTTCATCCCAGAGATTGAATGAGTCATAAGGATAACTAGAGAATGGGGTATGTGTAAAATGTGAGTTTCACCCAAGAAACCTGCTACTGTTACTTACATTTCATTGGTTATAATACTGTAAGTAATCAAAATAGTACCAAAGAAACAGTCTTAGTAGTCCCATACTTCTCTTTATATTTGGTATAGCCCAATGATATGCTAAGCTTTGACTAGTTTCTTGGGCCAATGAGTAACTGTATACGTATTCCTATTTTAAAAAAACAAAGATAATGAGTGTTCAGATTATTTTGCTGATCAGTAATACCTCAGGTGCTTCATCTGCTGTACCCAGAATAGAGGATAGTCATCACTTACCAGACACTACAAGCGATTGCTAGAGAGTATTTGAAATGGCAATGTTCCAGAGTTGAAAACAAGAATAAAATTCTGTAAGGGTGATTTGGCAGTCTGCAGTGACCTCAGACCTGAGCTGCCAAACCAAAGTGGGATTTTAATAGAGAAAGCAAAGTTTGAAAGCAAAAATTAAGCAGTAAGATTGTATCAGGTGTCCACACTAGGAAATGTGGCATTGCTGATCATAATTGGATTTGAAAGTAGTAAACTATTGTTATCCTGAAAGAAAATACTCATAAATAGGTTAGCATCAATATTGGTTTAGTCTGGTTTAGCATAATGGTGCACACATTTCAAGCTGTAGATTTGTGTGACATGGCACTGGTAAGTATCTGACTGATGTGGTCTGTCTGTCTCTTAGTGATTTTCAATGAGCAACTGATCACATCTCCCTTGCCATGAAATTAAATTCATGCTGCCAGAGGAACAAACAAACAACTTAAGAAAAAAAAATGCATATGGCCTTGGGTTTTTTATCACCCTACTTTGAGGTCTTGGAGGAGAACCACTAGGTCAAGGCAGTGGACAACTGTTCAGCTAGTGGGTGGAGTGAGCAGTGTACTTGACGTGATTCAGAGGAGCTTTTTTTAAAAGTTTTTCTAGAACATCTCAGTAACTTCATGTGCAGTAAACACTTATAGCTGTTCTGCAATTCTGTAACTGCCTCCCTAGCTGAAGCCTGTAACTACTGAAGACTGCATAAATTGTATGCTCTTTGGAAGACTTTTGTTTGTTGGGGGTTGTTTGGGGTTGTTTGTTTTTTTGTTTGATAGCACACACTTACCTGTAATGATGAGTGACCAGTTACTGAGGTCTAAAAAGCTCTGTTCAGCATTGATTCCAAGGGGCTTTAAATCAAATCCTGTAAGATGTGATGAGTTCAATGGGTGCATTTGTCTTACTGTACATATATGTTACTAATAATATCTAGTGTTGCTTTTTTCAGAGAGACATTAAATTTATAAAATAAGTTTGTGAGTATTCATACAGGAGAAGGATTAGGCTCAGAAATCAGTATTGTGGTTGAACTACAAGTACTTAGCAAAGGAGGTATTATTATGGAAAAAGTCAAGGATGGCTAAATATTGGATATGTGACTACATAATTCAGAAAGCTCCTCTGACCCTTAGTTTGGTGGTAGACCCTTTTGTTATACTAAGCATAAATATACCGGAGATTCTGAGAGAATAAAGAAGAGAGAACACTTCTTGCTACATAAAACAACATGACTTTTTGATTTAAGCATCAGTCATTCTCAGTGCATTAACTACATTTTATCAGATTGTTTGACCTTAGCTGTCAAGGGAGTAAATGTAATTTTACTTCTCCATAATGAAAATAACATCAGGAAATATATGCAAGAATGCTTGTTTAATTTCCTCCTCCCTGCATTCTTTCTCTGGAAAATTATGAACTGTTGTCTGTCATATGAAACATGTTTTTCTTAGTCTTGACTTTAAAATATGAACACATTTGTTTTTACTTCAGAATAAAAAAAGTTAGTATTAAATGAGGTAATCAAATTCCTATCTTTCACTGTTCAGTGAGTGGAGTTGAACTACTGCTTAATCTTGTACGTTTAGTATTTATAGATTTAGACAAATGTGTGTATATCTGCACTTACATTACTTAGTAATATTAGTTCATCTTGTTCATGTTAATGTGTTAAAGTGTTGTTTCTATTCCTGCATAGTAATACATCACAGTGAACTGGTGAGCAGTCTGAGAGAATATGAGCACATCCTTCTTTGGGGCAATTAAGGGAATCCTAAAAGAAAGATATAATTCAAATGAAAGGGGAGAATCCTAAAAGATAAGTTTCAGGCTGTTGAGACAAGTGAGGCAGGAAATCTGGAAGAGGAGATTCTTTTGCAAGAAACATATAGAAATACCAAAACCAGCTTGTGATAACAAGAGGCAAATGTACTATGAAGTCCTGACGTTGTGTTGTCCATCAAGAGTGAAAACAGTTATAATGAGCATCCCCACCCCTCTTCCCAAAACACCCTCTTGGAGAGTGGCTCTTTCAGTACCAGGCAATTATCAGGGAAGGCAAAGTTGCCTCTTCACTAAACATGTTAACAGATGTATTCTGGACAACTCCTGGTGCTGGCCAGTAAATGAGAAGTGCAAGAAGACCAATTTAGATGTTGAGAGAAAGTTTTGGTCTGAAGTTAAAAGAACATTTTTGAAGTAGGACATGTTTGATGTGGCGATATAGTGTTAGTTGGCAAATATATCATGTAGAGAGGACTAACAGCTGCCTAATGGACAAATGTAAGATATCCGACAGAGTATATGACTAAATATGACATAAGAAAATGGAAAATATAGGATGAAGGACCACTATTCTAATTACTGTTGTGGGCGAAACAGGACTTGACGAAAATTAACTTGCTGCCAATTAAAATTGAGTCAGGGAGTAAGAAACAAGTAAGTGTTAACCTTGCCCCAGGTGGGATTTGAGAAGTGATATAATCAGTACATAGCAGTTCCCTTTTCCTGCTCCTTCCCCTATGCTCCTGCACAAGTCCTCTCCACGGGCCACCGTTCCTTCAGGAGATAACCACCTGCTCTGACATGGGGTCCCCCATGGACTTCAGTGTGAAAATGTGGATACCTGCTCTGATGCCCGGAGCACTTCCTCCTCTTACTTAGGTCTTGGTGTTGCCCCTGATGCTTTCTCTATTTTCCTCTATTTATATATATATATTTTAATTCCTCTGCATGCATGGCATTTTTTGCCCTTCCTTGGAGTTGCCACCAGCTTGGCAGGGGCCTCAGCTGTGCCCTGTGCTGAGTCTTTTGGTGTTTGCTAAACCCAGCTGTGCCAAGGCAACCCCTGGTCTCTTGTCACAGAGGCCACCCTGCAGCCTCCCAGTACCAGCTCCATGGGCACCCCCGTGCTCAATGATCCGTAATTCACCTAGAAATTACCTTCTGCAAGTCTGGAAGGAAATGTGCTGTAGGGAATACAGCGTGCTCTATTTTTTTTTTGCTGTTGTTACTGTACACCTGTTTTGTGGATAAGTCATAAAAGGAGAAGGAAACGTGTTTTGTGTCAGCATGGAAGAGAGTTTTTTTGTTGTAGATATGGGCGAAGTATAAAGTAAATGGCTTTGGCATTGTTTACCAATGACAGAAGGATTCTCACCTTAAGCAAGTTACATGGCTTTACAGTCTCTCATGAATGAACTGACAAGACTGGAAAACATTGACTTGCAGGCATTCACCATTTTATTTTGCAGTTTATTTGGTGGCATTTCCTCAAGTCTGTTTCTAACATTCCGGATGCTTTGCACAAAAGTTTAAGAAATACTAATGTAATTTTGAGGATCACTCACACTTAAGCTGCGCTTTGTAGACAAGTCTTCAGTGCATGGCTGCATGTTTCTGAAAAAGCTCTGGTTTATGGACTTCATTTTTGCTTTTCTGTAGATACTAAGCAAGAAACAACACAGAGCTGGTCTGCTTTTGGAAGATATGGGAAGTTTTTCTTTTTGTCCTGACCTTCTCTTACTCTTGTAGGGTAAACTTGCCAGGTAGGAACATCTCCAGGCAGGGTGGTGAACTTTGTACTAGTAGTTCTTCTTTGTGTTCATGAACTAAAATGTTACAACATAGTATGTTCTCAGTAGGCTTTCCTGAGCCACATAACACTATAGCCCTGCACAGCCTCTGTCTACATCTGTACAGTTGTATCTCCATGGAAAAAGAGAATGAGAAGAATTGCATTATGGTGGAGAAATTAATAACTTTATTAATGACAGCTTCACAGATTTTTTGTTTACAAATTGTTGTGGCTTAACTCACAATGGGTGAATCATGTTTGCAGTTCTAGATGAGTCTCTGTTGAGCCTTTATATGATATTGTGGCATTAAATTTAAGTCATAGATGTTACAAAACATTCCAGCATTTCATGGATGTTTTGTGGAGACTGTAAACACTGAAATGGGGCTATTTCTAGTGTCTGGCTACAGTTTCTAAATGAATTCAAAAAAGTGCAAAGAAGTCCAGACATATTTCTCTGGATTCCTCAGGTCTCAGGAGTCTTGGTCTTTCTATACAGATTCAGATTCTGAAGAACTTGCTCTCTGAGCCGCAGTTCACATCCCAAGAAACTACAGTTTGTAACCATCCCCCTCTTCTGCTGTGGCGACAGATGTGTTGGGAGGAGAAAACATTGCTTTTCTTGTAACCCTGCAGAAGCGGTTACTGTAGACTGTGGCGTGTGTGCGTAGCTGAGGACCATATTCTACCAGGGGAGTATCTGTGGCTGGAGCTTTATGCTGCTTGTTTTCAGGATTCATTGGCACCTAAAGATTTTTTTTCCACAGAGGAGGAACGGCTTGGGTAAATCGGATCTTTGGTGTTTTTCCTGCCTAGATGGGCTCCCTAGTAGATGGTCCATGGTATGTATTCCTTGGTCGATGTAGGGTTGGTAGCTCCAATGACCCAATGGTGAGCTAATAGTAAATCTGTGCAGTCTGCTGTCAGAGATAACTTTGAGAAGGGGTTACTGGATGGGAAAGATGACTCTACCAATTTTCCCTTCTCTTTCCCCTACAATTTCTGCTCTGCGTCACTTCTGTCCCGACTGTGATACGTACAACCCAAATAAATTCAAGAGGACAAACATATGGGTAAAATAGAGCTTAATAACGTAATTGAGAGCTGGAAACAGAAAGGTTAATGAAATTACAGTGTCACAAGCATTGTCAATGTAATTTTACTGATTTTTGAGTCAAAACCAAGGCATGAAAATGGTGCTACCATTCAGTGAGAAAGGGGCAGGAGGAGGAGAGGAACTAAAGAAGTGCATTGCAATTTGATTGGCAAAAAAAGATAATGAGTTACAGCTGTATTTAAAAGAATCTTTCAGGTTTTGAGAATTAGCTGGTGATGGATGGATGGAGGCTGTGGCAATTGATATAGCAGTATTGCCAAGTGAAACACATTTGTTACCAACAGGGAATAAAATATATGCTACTGAAACCCTTTAACACAGCTTGGAACTTAATATAAATAAAGTATATTTTAAAATTATGCCAACAGTTGTTCCCAAGAAGCAATTTTGCTGTCTTTGATTCCCCCTCCTCCCCTGCGTGCTTCCCCCCACCCATGAGTTTATGGATACACACATGTTTCTGCATTATGTTTTAACAAAGAATTATGGTCCAATTTAGCAACTCTTACAACCAAGCTGAGGAGGCACTGCATTCAGGGATACGCATTAAATATTTGTTGAGCATTCAGTCACACAGCCTCTCTCAAAGTGTTCAAAAGTCATCATCCAGTTGGCTGTGGATTGTCAGAAACAGTCCTATTATTTTGGGGGGATACTGTAGAGGTGCCTAGAAACTCTAGTCATAGGCTAGCAGCACTCTGTCAGGCAAGGTGTGAGCATGGCCCAAGAAGATGGTAGTTGTCCCAGAGAGCACATGATACCCCATCAACATCTTTTGTTGCGTTTTGTGGAAATGCCTTCTCCCTCCCCCCAGACTTCCCCATGAAGAATGGGATTACAAGACAGTAAATAATCTAGTGCTGTCAGATCTTGTATTTCATCGATGTTGCACCTAAATTTGAATTTAACTCCTGTGATTTAAAAAGATGGGTATAGCAGGCTGAAACCAATTAAGGAACAAACTCAATGTCCAGGGCTTTGGAGAGGAAAGAATAGGAGATAGGAAGGAAGAGAAAAACTTTTTTGTCCTGTACTACTTGCTTGTTCTTTTTATAGACAAAATATATAGCTAATGGAAGTAGTGAAATAACTTAAATCTGACTTCAGCTCTTTAATAATAGATTGATTTTTTTTTTGGAAGTGCAATGAGACGTGGAGTTTGTATCCAGTATTTCTAGTGAAAATGTAAAAATCAGGACCAAAACAATAGCAATAATTATGGCCATTTCAGAAGCTTCTAAAATCTTATTCCATGGTTGTATTCTGTGTGCCCAGCAGCTGTGAATTCTGTCTGTTGGTAAATATATATAGAATTTGAATGGATTGATAAAGCCCGCGAGTAAGTGCTCCGCATCTCTGTCATCCAGTGAGTAAAGTTTCATGTGGAATTGCTGTCGACAGTATGTCTACTGAAGGCTATTAAAATGGTACCAATGTATTCTCTCAAAACAAATCCCTAAGCAATAAGAGTGGGTCTTATGCCCAGCAGGCATTTAAAACAAATCACTAATAGATAGATTGAAACCTTTCAAGAGGTACAACTGAGCATAGTCTGCAATAAAGCTTCATATTACTTAGGCTTTATTTTTACTTTGAGATGGCTTATTTTTTGATTAGGGCTTAGGATTGCTCATTTACGTCTGTGAAAGGAATAGACACAGGGTATGGATTGCTATATAATCATAAAAATGATCTCATTTTTTCTGGCATTTTTTACTTAGCAAAAAAAATAAGGTATTACTCTTTTTTTTTAAAACAAAAGGAACATGTCAAATGACTCTGTGAACATAGAACTGGATATTTTGTTGGCTCCAGATCATGGGAAAGCTGCAGGCCTAACACATTCAGCGTCATTTGAGCTGTCCAATGGAAGTGAGTTTGAAACAATGACATACAAGATTATAAATGAGATCTCAGTTATTGGATGGGGATACATGAATGCCACTTGTGTGATCAAATAAATGTCACTTTATTAAGAGTTTATATGAACTTGTGAAGCTTTAAGAATTCAGATGGACATGACTGAGAACACTCTTGGGAGGACATAAATACTTCAGAACTTGAAGTCCCATTTGAGGTATTCTTTCTACTACTCTAAAAGTAAAAAAGTGTGGGAGGGTGCTTTCAGCCACATACCAGCTTAGATGATTGCAAGCTCTTAATAGTGTCTGCATATCAACAGTTCTTTGAACACTTTATACCTAAAACTTGGGGGTTTAGGTTGATACAGGAGTGTGATACAAGGAAGTGCAGATTTATAGCCATACTCTGCCAGTGTTCATCCTTCCTGGTAGTAGTTAAATGTGTCTGCTGCCATATTGATACAACAGAGCTGATTCACAAAATGAACAATAGATGTTTCCCCTGTAGAAGTTAAAGGGGGAAGAGGAATAATGCATCATATCATTAAGTGTTCTAAGAAAAATGAAGACTAGTTTATGGTGCTAGGGAGAGCAGAATAAGATGAGTTTTCTACAGCCTTCTAGTCCTCCTGCTGTGACTCTTTTGTCGAGGAGAGAATTTTAGAAGCTTTTGGTACTTTGGAACTCAATCTACCAAAAATAAGAAACCATGTAATTGAAAAAATACTACTGAGTAATGACTCACAGCACTGGAAACCAATTCTGATGTTCTTTTTCACTATGAAGCCAGTTTTTATAGAGCAGTACTAATCCAGTACGTGAGCCAATTCATATAGACAGGTTTGGAACTACAGATGCAGAAAAGAAGCAGAAAATGTCGGGAGTTTAAACTTTTATAAAGGTTGATAAGACAGAGAATGCAGTTGATAAGGGCAACAATGTTGAAAAGAGAACCTTTTAAGCAAAGATTTCCTAAAGGTAGTCCAAAGATGAAAAAGCTGATTTTTAGAAAAAAAACCCCTTTATAAAAAGAAAGCCATTTATATTTTTATCTGCATGTAAGTGCAAGTTAACATTTGCACTTTAATACTTTAATGTTCAGTTTGAATGATTATGTAGAGAGACACTACATTTGCATTAGTATTTCAAGGGTTCAGATTTTTAAATATAATTTTCCTTTCCAAACCAAGAAAATACATACAGGGACTTATTTTGTTACTTACAGTCTTTAGTTAAGAGACTGTACGATATATCTCCTTATGCAACTTTTAAGTACCTTTCAAGATTAAGTAAAACTAATAAAGAAAATGGATAAACTACTTTATATGGTATATGTCACTGTCAACCTGTGTCCCAACCAGGTCTGGGTGGTCAGTTAACCTTGTAGACTGCTTAACAGTTTTCTGTAAGAACTTAATCAGTGACCTCATAGGAAATGAAATACTGAATTCTTGGCCCAAGTGCAGTATTTCATGATTCTGTGTTCTCACCTTTGTAGTGTATGGATTCTCCATTAAACTCTCCAGGTAACCTTTTCCTAAAATTAATTGAAAGCTGTGGAATTCCAAACTCAGAGCTCTGAATATGGACTGAAGGGTATGACTGGTAGCCTCTACAACAAAAAACAAAACCTGAGCAAAACCAGTTGTGAGTGTTAGGTAAGTGAAGAGCAGGTGTCCAATTATAGTAATTTCTCACACAGTTATGTTTTTTTCCCTCCAGTACTTCCAGAATTCTAAGAGGTTTTCACTTTGTTTTTGTTTTGCTTTCCAGGGATATATTCCTTCTGATGAACTGCTAACAGTGGAAAGCTATTTTGGAGGTGTTTGCTTGTGGTCATTAGGTTGACTTGGGGACTCTTGTTATAGGATATGCTTTCTGACCACAGTAGTGGTGTTCTGTGAATGGCAGAGGCACTAATCTTGTTCTAGGCCATGAAATGTAGCCGTGCAATCATCTTGTGATTAGAGCTCTCTTAAGGCTTATGACTGCTTTGCTCTATACTAAAAAGATGCTTAATAAATAATATGAATGAAAATCGATCTGACCTGATGCTGAAGTCAGTTGCACTGAAATACAGCCCATGTGAAGTACAGCCTACAGCCCATGTGCAAATCTAGTGCCCAGTGATTTGATTTCAGACCTCAGAACTGAGTGCTCTCTTGTTTTCCAACACACGACATGAATTCAGCAGTTAATTGTGCAGTTATCTTTTGATTAGATGTTAAATTTTGGAGGCTAGTAAAAGTCAGCATTTTACTAAGATATTCAGGGCTTTACCTCTGAGTTTGCCACCTCTAAGTTTGCCATCCCTTTGCAGATTAGAAGGGCTATGAAAGCAAAAAGAGCAGTCTTGCAAGCAATGCTCAACTTATTGGTAAACATTAGCAATGCCCTGTCAAGAAGTTACTGACAGCTGTCTTGTGGTGTGAACTTGTGGTGAGCAACAGTATATATAACTTTGCCCGTGTTGTGTTATAATAGAAGTTGCTTACTTGTTCAGTTTTTGGCACAGCAAATGCTTTTGGGCTGACGGAGCAGATTGCTAAGGCGTTCAAAACAATAAGAGACAATTGTCTCACTCAAGCAGAACTTGAAACAGCATGCCTAATTTTCTAACAATTTCATCTTGTTAATTATCTCTTCTGAAGCATCTTCCTTGGAAATCAAGATTTTGCAAATGATACTGGGATGCTACAAGCAAAGCTCACTAGCTGGGACCCAAAGTTCAGTGTAACAGGGCATTATGAAAGACATTTTTACCTTACCAGTAGAATGCATTTTCATTATGCATAGTTTTATTCCAAGAAGCTTAATTTTAATTCCTACAGTACAAATTAAAAAAAAAGTTCCATGTAATTCCCAGTTACAGCAAAGAGGATTAGAAGTTCAAGAGATATCTGATATCTGCAAGTAATAAAGCTAACTATTTGGAGCCTGAGGGTTTTTTGTTTGAGCAATTACTCATTTGGCCTAGCCTGGGAAAACCATTAATCATAATGACCATTTTAAAGTGTTCCCTTTCCTTTACGGGCTGCACCACAGAGGTCATCTCCTAGTCATTCAGGTCAACAGAAGGGTCACATGTCTCCTCTTGCTTGACTACTGGCCCAGTGTGTAAGTTGACATTGGGTTAACAAACAGCCACTCTTCTCCTAATTATAGGAAACGTGGCAAGCTCGTACCGATGGACAAGGTTCAGACTTAAGGGAACATAGAGATGGTGGCTGGGCTTGTGGTTAAAAGCTGAAACAGCAATGTAAGCCAAATGAGTTTCGCTCTCACCTGAATAAGATGTAGAGTTTTCTGAATGGGGCATTGGTTGGCAGTTGTCTGGTCTTTGAAATAAATTGGTACAGAGAGAAAGTTCCTGTAACAACTTAGACTGCATATAGTTTTGTGTAGTAGCTTGTTTTGGGTCTCTGACCTCTGGAAGATTTAAGTACGATAATTTAAAAACGTGCTATTAACGATAGGTTTTACACATATGTGTGTCTTATCTATATGATCAAACATGCTCATTTTAGTATCTTTATGGCAATGTTTGAGTTCAGCACTAGACCTTAAAAGAGGGTATTAGTTATACAGTATTGATGAATATGCAAAGAGTAAATAATAGAAACATGATTTTAAAGAAAAATAAATCTAAATACCATTTGTTTATGAACTTGTATTTAAAATGCGTGACTTCACATTGGTTTTGTTTAAGCTCCTGACTGATAAAAATGTATGGTGGGAGGAAAAAGAAGCTCCTTCCCAAGGCTGATTAGATGATCTCTAGTTCCTTATATCATCATAGAATCAGGGGTTGGAAGGGACCTTGAGAGATCATTGGGTCAACCCCCCCTGCCAAAGCAGCTCCCTAGCTCATATTGCACAGATAGGCGTCCATCTCTCGAATATCTCCAGAGATGGAGACTCCACCACCTCCCTGGGCAGCCTGTCCCAGGGCTCTGTCACCCTCACTGTGTAAAAGTTCTTCCACATGTTGGTGTGGAACTTCCTGTGCTCCAACTTGCAGCCATTGCCCCTTGTCCTGTCCCCACAGACCACTGAAAAGGGGCTGGCCGTTTCCCCCATAGGCATGTCTACCGTCATGTTCTAGGAATCTAAGTTTCCAACAAATATCCATAGTTTGTAGGGTCAAATCTTGAGCAAAGTCACATGGGAGCTTGAAACAGTGGAGTTAGAAATCTGTTCTAAACCATATTTTATGGCCTTATGTGAAGCATGCTGTGGTGGCCGCGCAGAGGAGGAGGAAAGATTAACATGGAAGTGGAAGCGCTGTCAACGTGTGGGTAGAGAGCACAAGTTCTGCCACTGAAGGCCAGTCTCCAGCCACATAGTCATTCGCAGACCTAACTCATGTAGAGCCTGAGGTGAGAGCTGGTTGCATGCTCTCTCTCAGTGCTAGGGCACCCTATGCTGCTGATTCCAATCCTGCAACTCCACTGTTGCGTGCAGTTTCATTTTTATTTGTCTTGTTCTTTTATTCCCTTTACAGCAGCTGGCTGATAGTTAAGACTGAATTGTGCTTTAACTTATTATACTCATTGGGGAGCTAATACAGTATCTTGTCACCTGTAAATTGCCTCAGCATGATACAAGTTGTCATTTCAAATGTGACTTCCTATCAGAAGGGAGCTGTGTGGGTTAAGCTTTCTTTCATTACCTTGAGAAACTTATGAAGCCTTTTTTTTCTGTAGTCTGTTTTCCCAGCCTCTGCAAGCCTGAAATACATTTTGCTGAAAAATAGGCTGCAGACAATGTGTGGTATTGGGTGCTCTGAAGCGTAAAAATAGATTTGCCGAGATGTATGAATGCCTAAATATATTTGCGTGTCTTTTATATGTTTATGTGCTTTTCAATAATTGGTGTACCTTCCTTTTTTAATTACTTTGAAAGCTTGCTTTTGAATTATAATTTGCCCCTTTTTCTGATACAATCATTTCAATATATAATTCCATGAGCTTACTAGCTGGTCTGACTGGCTTTCACTTCACATCTGTTTGTGGCTCTGACAAGAACAAATTAGTACTATTTTTACTCCAGTGAAACACTCACAAGTCAGAAGGACAGTGAAATGAGTGTGTGAAAGTGATTCGTGCCTAATCTTACTATGCAAGTTTTGTACATCCATAGATCCAGGCTGCTATCTAATATCTAGAATTTTTTAATCTAAGTTTATACAGAAAAGCTAATGATTCTGCACAATGAATGCAAGTTTGTCCCATGACAGAAGAAACTGTAGGAAAGTTGGGTATTGTCCAAAAGAGGCAATAATCTGATTCAAGTTATACAGCAGGCTTTGGAGCTGTGTTTAAATGGGACAGGATAGACATCACAAATGGGATGTTTTTTGATCTCACTATAAATCTTGTGATTTAGGGCATTCAATTAGCATTCGTAGGATGCTGTAAATATAAAAGGTGTTTAAAGAACGAAGGGGGATGAGCCTTCAGTTTTTTCACAGACAATTCATTGCTTTGTGGTTAATGGCAAAGTGAGAACTGCCTTCTGAACTGTCCCATAACTTCCTTTTACAGGTGTGTATGTCAGTCAAAAGTTCCAAATCTACTTAAATCTGAGTATTGTGGTGTTTTGCGGAAGAAATCATAAAGTAGTTCTGGTAGTAGTAGATCCATCCCCAAAATACTGAAATTCAGTAACTACTACTTTTTATCTGTGTATAACATATTGTACCTTGTGTAGCATATAAAATACATTTTTATGAGTGAATTCCTCAGACACTGGGGTGCATGAGCTGCTGTCTGCATGCAGAAAGTCTGTGGTTGTTTTTCTTTTTATGGTTTGGGTTTTTTTTCTTTGGTCTTCAGGATCTTTAGTTGTATAGCTTGCTTTCTCTCCTAACCATCTGCTCCTTACAGCTTCTTTCCTGCTGCTGCTTTTTTGGTAGATTGTTCTCAGGCTTACTGACCACATTTGCTTCTGTAGTACTTTAATGTCTGTTTGGAAGTTTCCCACTTGGACCTGTTCAGAAACATTTCACTTGCCTAGACCCAAAATTCAGTAAACCTGTAATTCTGCTGAATAGGATCTGCGTTTACAAAAATATTTTCCCTTCTACATTCAGTCTTAATTTCTGGTAGTGGAACTATCTAAGTTAGAGTGCCATCAGGATATTTCACGTAAGGTTCTATCTAGGCTGCACAAATGATGGCCAAGCTAGCTTAAAACCTAGCAAGCTGAGTACAGTGACCTGTGCTGGGCCTTTGTGTCACTTCAGTTGTAAAGAAATAAATACACCCTCAATATCCAGCTCTTCATCATGAGTGCAAAGCTATTTGTATTCCCTTCTCTTTCCTCTATTTTCTTCTTGTCTTCCTCTTCACCCTCTTCCAGTAAACAGAGGCATCCTACACAGTGCAGCTGCCATGTTTCTTTTACTACAGAAACAGTGAAAACAGGACCGCTGCTTCAGGACTTGTTAAATATTACCATCTCTTCCACTCTGTAATGTCTTCAGGGTGTTTCTTGTAGACCTAAGTCAACTTTTTTCTAGCTCTTAGAGTAGTAGTGGAGTGGTTCTGAATATTTAATGTAACTATCTGCTAGTACTTACTATCAGATGCTGTGTCCTCCAACTGCTTGGAATTGCTGAACGTACCTCAGTTGTACTTTAAATGCCTTCGTCTGCAAAGAAATTGTAAACCACGTTCTGTTTTAGGCACAAACGTTTAAAAACCTGCATGTCCTTACTGTGTGTATGGTGAGTGCCAGCTGGGAAGTCCAGATACTAGCTATTTATCAATCCACTCTTACAATAAAAGTGTGTGTGCAATTAAACCCACAATTTAAAAAGAACAAAGCTCCTATATATGCCCGTGTTTCATCGAAATGAGAGGCATTTGTTCAAATGGAGGGCTTTGAGATTAGAATGCAATTAAAAAGTGCAAGTTAACTTTTTAAAATGTGGATTCGTAATTGGATATACAGTCTTCCACTCCTGGGTCACCAGTTCAAATCTGTCCCAGGTCAGTAGTCACTGAATCCTGGTACCATCTAACAGCTGGTGGTTTATGTGAAATGAGTAGCCTGTCTTCCTTCAGTTTGTAGTGAACAGGTGTCCACACAGCAAAAAAGCTACTACTGCAATTGTTAGCTTAGCCGGCAGTCTCTGTATGGAAGCAAAAACTGGGGGTGCTGTAGAATTAAACTGCCCTGCAGAACTTCAAGTTTTTTTTCAAATTGGCACGGAAGTTTATTTGTGGGTAAAATGATAAAGTTTGTAATTCTTACATTCCCTTCTTAAACTGCAAATAAGGGGAACTATGACATGTAATATGATGACTCTAAATTACCTTTGTAAAAAGGAAGCAGTAAGAAGACAGCCTATTCTAAGTACCTAAAGATCCAAAAGAACCTGTTATCAAGATACTGATATTTTTATGGTCTAGAACATTGCTATTAAAACTTTAAAAATCCAGTTAATCTAAAAAAAAAAAAAAAAAAAGCCAAGGAAGTTCCTTGAAACTGTCTCCTGCTCAATGCTGTTGTTCTCAGCTGGTACTGTCTCCCAGATCACTTTACAGTCTTCCATAACAGCAGTGCTACAGTGGTATCTTAATGTGCTGAAAGCTAGTACAGAAGTTGAAAAACGGATATTTTCAACAGATGTATGCCCTGCCTATAGGTGAGAGAGTCTTGGACAGGTAAGAATCTGAAAAATTAAAAGTGAAAATCCTTAGTCATAGAGATGGATCACAAAAAAGCTTTGTCTTGGCCACCACTCCTCCTCTCTGCCTCTCAACTCAGCAGTGGGCTGTATGGTCTGTGAATTTTTTGAGAGGCTTGTCTTCCTATAGAGCTCCAACTAAAGTACAGAACCACTTCTCTTTCTGCCCTTATTGCTTTGTCCCATTGTAACAAATGCGGTATTTGGTGCTTGTAGGAGACACAGCGCTGCTCAAAGGGAGGGTGGGACCTCCATGTTCCTGGGGAGCGTGGCCCAGCTGAGCAAGGCAACGTGCCTCTTGAGCCAGGGATGATTGCAGGGCTCTGGTAGGCATCGCCTGACTCTCCCTGCCCTGAACACACCGTCGTGACGATTCATGCCAGGGCTGGTGTGGTGTGGAAAAGAAAAAATGTCATGAGGACATGCAGTAAAAGGTGGCCTCACAAGGGCACAATGTTACACAGTTTTTCTTCAGCCTAACAGGTGGCTTGTCAACATAACTGTAATTTTATATAGAGGTATTCAGAAGCTTTAGAGACATAGACTATGGCATTTCAATTATGTCCATGCCTTTGATACTGGCGCTACAGTGTTGGGAATGGTATGGCACTATTTAAACTTGGTGTATGTCAGCGTTGGCTACATGGTTGTGTGCCTGGTGCCAGCTCAATACTTTCTTGTATCAATGACTGCTCATGCTGTGCATGTAAAAGGCAGCTGGGGTAGTAAAGCTTGGGTTTCGCAGATTTGCTGGTAATAGGGATGAACACAGTGTTACAAACACCATGGTAAAAAAGCCTCTTGCTAATGCATGATGTTCTGTAGAGTGAACGTAGCAAACATAAGAGTTTAAGTACAGAGATAATCGCATGTAGTTTAAAGTGATGCCTTTGTTACTGCTTCTGGTCCATGTACACTGTATGTGTATTTGTTATATTTTTGTTTTTTCTCAAGAGGAGCTATGTTACATTCTCCGTAACCCTCAGGAAGAAACAAGGACACTTTTTGATTTAGAAAGGATTTGGTTTAAGGAGTATTTCAAGTCCCTGGATTAAAACAAACCAAGTAACTTGAAATCCTTAATATTTTTTCAAATTCATAAGGAATATTGTCTGATTGTTTTTGTATTCTGACAGGTGGTTTCTTATCGCATTTATATTGATGAGGTTTACTGACTTACTTGAATCAGTGTGTGTGAAAGAAGAGTGTGATTACAGATCAATAGTTTTAGTTCTGTCACATTTTTCGTTCCCGTGATAACATCAAGGGTCCTTGATATGCTTAAAGTCTGCTTATGCCTCTCTAAAAAGCATCTACTAATGGTGAGCCTGATGTTTCTTCCTTTAAGTTGAATAGAGATTTTTGCTGGTGGTGTCAGAGGCCCTTGATACAGGCTATGCTGTCACTTTTTTACAAAGAAGAAACTGGAATTTATTTTCATTGTGCTCTCTACCCATCAGTCTGAAATGTAATCATGTTCATTTGTCATCTCCACCAGTAGGAATGAAATGAAAGAGAAACAAGCTGACAACTGCTCATCAGGATTTCTGTGGCAAAAAGTAGTAGCCTTATGATTTTTATTTGAATTTAAGCTGTGAATTTCTGTGCCAATGACATTAATTTCCCTTAAAGTTTTGTCTGCTCTCTGAGGCCTCGTGTGGATCTTGTACCCTTAAAATCGCATTGCAGAGGAGATAACCTTCTATAGTAACATCTAACTCTAATAATATTAGATTAATTTATAGTCACTGCAATAATATGTAATCAATTCTAACGCTTAGTCTTTATTTCATTTGCTTTCAAATTTTGCTTAGTGAGTTGCTTATGGTCTATTGCATACTCCATAGTTGCTCATCTCCTTTTCACTTGCAGCTGCTGCTTTAGATGCCTTGGCAGCTGTAAGAAAAAGAAAGAGGAGCAATTTCATAGATCTTCCCTAGTGTTGCTTGTAGCCCTATGAGCAGTGATGTGGCATGAGGAACACCAGTGCTTTGAAATGGAATAAGCTGTAAATACCTACTTGATAACAGTGGAGTTTCAGAGGGGAGGAAAAGGTGCACCTTTGTATACACTAAAAATGGAACAGATGCAACAGAACAGTGTGAGGGTACATGAATATAAGAAGTCAATCATCCACCATGATTAGGACACCAGAAACAACATGATGCTTCTTCCTGTCTGTTTAAAGAACCCTATTAAGCAGCAGGAAGATAAATAAGCACTTTAAGCCTGTGAAGTGGAGCAATGCTCAGTGCTGTCATTGTCCCTTCTTTGTTGCTGCTCAGTGGGGCAAAGAGGAGGATGCTGAAGTTGCACCCCGGACAGCAGATATTTTCTTTCCACTGTGTGGAGTAGCTTGAGGGCCCAAAGACAAGAACCAGAACTGTTGAGCAGGAGAATTGAGACTCACGGGCTAAAAGGTAGACCCTTACACTACAAGCCAGGATGGTGGTAAGTTCTAGGTAACCCATTTCCTTTCAATGCAGAGTGTTGGAAACCCTGTGCAGTGTTTACAGTAAATCATGGTTAGACCCAGCCAGCAGCTAAGCCAGCCACTTGCTAACCCCCTCACTCCCAGCAGCATGGGGGAGAGAATCAGAAGAGTAAGAGTGAGAGAGTTTATGGGTTAAGATAAAGACAGTTTAATAGGTAAAGTAAAAGCTGTGCATGCAAGCAAAGCAAAACAAAACAAGGAATTCATCACCACTTCCCATGGGCAGGCGGGTGTTCAGCCACCCCCAGGAAAGCCAGGTTCTAACATGCAATGGTTACTTGGGAAGACAAATGCCATCACTTCAAACATTCCCCTCCCCCTTCTTTCCCTGGATTTATATGCTGAGCATGACATCATATAGTATGGAATATCCCTTTGGTCATTGGGGTCAGCTGTCCCAGCTGTGTCCCCTCCCAACTCCTTGTGTACCCCTCTGCCTGCCCACCGGTGAGGTGGGGTGAGAAGCAGCAAAGGCCTTGGCTCTGTGTAAGGCACTGCTCAGCAGTAATGAAAACAACTCTGTGTTATCAATGTGTTTTTCAGCACAAATCCAAAACACAGCCCTGTACCAGCCATTATGAAGAAAATAAACTGTATCCCAGCCAGAACCAGCACGCTGTACAATGAGTAGGATTCCTCTGACAGTTGGACATTTTTCTCATAAGCAGCCAAAGGTTACCCTTTCCTACCACAGCCACTGGATTCTGTACCTCTTAAGTCCACAGAAATCATTGGTGACCTAAGAGAGTCAAACAATGTATCAGTTGACTAATTTGGCTGTTACAGAGGCAGAGTCATAATTTCATAATTTGGTGTATATAATAGCAGCCCTTTAAGTGGAATTCTATCTATTTGGAATAGGTGATAGATTCTGGAATTACTTATGATGTTCAAGAAAAAAAGCTAGAGAAATACCAGGGTTTCAGGTAAGAGTGTAGGATGTAGGATCTATTGTAGCTTATCTTTGCTGACTGATCGAAATGATGCTTTCCTCCATAAATGAGGAAATTGCTTCTGAATGACGATCTTGTGCTAGCAAGAGGTACAGTATTTGAAGGCTGTTTCAACTTCAGTGAAAGCAAAAATCTGCAATAGTGAAGAGCTGTGAATTTTGGAACAAAATTCCCTCAATTGTTGACATACTGGTATAGCAGCTTCTGGAGAAAAAGACGCTGGTCAAAGCCTAAGAATAGGTGGACTACAGGATAGGAGGATAATGGATTCATGACTGGGAATTGATAGAACGTTTACTACTTTGATTACTACTGCAGTGTGTGCCACTCCTATAGGAAACTATTTGCTATTATTAGACCAATCAGGAAAGGTTGAAACAGTTAAAAAAATGTAATCCATAGGATTCATCAGAATTTCAATGGCTGCCTAAGACTGTGATATATAATGGACCCTTGTTTTGAGACCTACCCTTTTTACTGTGCTTTAAGAACACTTAATATTTCTACCTAACAAGATAAATGTGCCTTAAAAGAGGCATTTTTTTATACATTTTGGGGATTTTTTTTTTGTTGTAAAGACATGAAAAGATACGGGTAGAGCTTTATTGCTTGCTTAAAGTATTCCTAAAGAATGCCTAATGATGCAGAGTTACCTACCTAATCTGAGACCCTTTAGAGAAAAACTTGTAGGGACTATTCGTCTCATGATGGATTTCTGAAGATGCTTTGTGAAATAATGACTCACTGTGCTTACAGTAGTCAGCCTTTTGTTCCGTCAGAAGTGGCTCCCATCATGCATCAAATCTAACGTACCAAGGATTATCACAAAAGAGCTTGATTCCTGTGTTACCATAGCAGAATAATAAACAGCAAGCAAAGAAGTAGCTGTATAACCACTGGCTCTCTACTCACAGTTTTTGAAGAGGACCTGTGTAACAGGTTAAAAAGATAGTAGCATCATATACACTCCTCCCCGATGGTTCTTTAATCTTATGCATCTCCTTAATGAAGGTAGGACAGGGAGTTTACTCTTGTTTGTCTATTTTATGTGTGGGATTCAGTATCCATACCTTAAAAAATTAAAACAGGAAACCCCCTGAATTCTATTGGGCACATCCTCACCTTTTTCTGTGAAAATTACATGTTTGGCATTTCACATAGAGTGCCTTACTTAATACCTCAAAATATATTAATCACCTAGACTATTCCCAGTTGGGATAATTAGTGGATTATATTGCCATAAAACTATGGTAGAAAGTTTATTTTTCTACTGTTTAACGTCATTGGAAGCAATTCCATCCTATACAGCTGTTAAAGAAAAAAGTGTTTTAGCAGAAAAGGATACCATTAATTTTTAAAAATTTTAATATTTTAAAAAATAAATAAATAAATACTTTTAAAAATAGTCTTCAAAATGTGGAGTTTATAAATTTTTAATGTAAACTTGTATTTTCTTTAAATATCACTGTGTTAATTGGGTAGAAGTTAGTTTGTATTGGATTTCTTGTTGAGCTGTACTGTTTCACATTATTTTAAAGATAAAAAAAAACCTAGGGAAAGTACAGCTTTTTTTCTTTACCTTGGTGAATGCAGTGATTTACAATTGCTTGTACAATTGGTTAATGCACACTATTGTGTACTTAATATTATAGGGGTAAAAAATTAGTGTGGAGGGGCAGAACAGAGGCTGCTTGTCATCACAACTCCTAGCATCTGATGGATTTGGCTTTTAATATATTTTTAATACATTGATTCATTGTGAATGGGGAGAACCTGAGTGGGTTGCTAACTCCCACTGTATACCAGGAGGCCCTTGAAATTTCATTTATTTTGTGATATTGGTGGCCTGGCTACTAAAATTTTCAGGCTGTGTGACTTTACAGTTTTCAGAAGCATCTTGGTCTTGCTCATATCTGAAATGTGAGGAAATTTTGATGTTAGATTTCTCACTGTTAGCCTTTAACAAAGAGGATTTTGTAAACAATGCTGTGCTTAAATCCCCGTGGCAAACATGAATGAATACTTGAAGTGGGCCTTTGACTAGAAGGTCAAGAAGACTTTTTTTGACTGCTGAACTGCATCAAGTAATCCATGTAGGGTTTTGAAAGATGTCATCTGTGCAGTGCTTTCATTTGGTAGCCATGTTAATAGGTACAAGATTATTGTTGGAAATAATTCAAAAAGGTGAACTGAAAATACTTTGGAAAAAAGAAGTTAGGGCTAGGAATGATTATGCTAACTTCTTAAACGTGCTTCTTGCTGTGTGTCTGCAGTGCAAGGCATATTTTCTCTTGCTTAAAGATCTGTGCCCATACTGTTTTCTGGTAACGTCATATGACGTTTCTCTCACCGCAGCAGTTTTTTTTCTTGTCTGTCAGGACACAGATAAAGCTGTGTATGACTGAAATTTTATACACTTTTTTGGTTTTTACTTGTCTACAACAGAGAATCTACAGTTATATGGATACTGTGCAAAATTCTGTCTTGCCTTCTGTAGGCCAGCTTCATGCATCTGTATGATTTGGTTATTGGTGTGACATTGCTGACAAAGATGCAGTTTCAGAAAATTTAATTGAGCCAGTGTGTATGTCTAAAGTTATCTGTGAACCTGTGATACTTTATGGTAGAATATGAATGTAGTAAAGTACAATTTTAAAGCACTTGATGACCACAGGCAAATGAAGATGCCTTACTGCATTGTTCTTTGGTTGACTGCTCTTTAAATACAGGTCTTGTCCCTATTTCCTAAAGATTTTGGTGTTCCCTTGGAGGAGAGGGAATGGAAAGAGTGGGGTGGGAGGTGAAGTGTCAGTGGAAATGAAGATATATTTTACTTTTTTTCCATTTTTCAGTTCTGGAAAGCCCCCTTGAAAAACTTGGTCTTTAAAGGTCGTTGCTTTTATCTGAAACACACAAACCCCTTTAGAAAGTTTCTTTATCTCTTTATTTTACTTGACACCTAGACACTAGGTTAGCTAGTATGCTGAACAGCAATGTCGAAATGCTTCCTTTTGTGTGTTTCTAGTTGCTTTTTTTTTTCCAGAACGGTCCAATTAGAGTTTGCACACTCTGAGCTGTGGCAAAGACATCTGACAGGGACCATCTTAAGTCTGCATCTTCAGGCAGACACTTGGAAATGTAAAATTTCTTACTGTGAATAGGCATCTGCTAGACATGTTTGCATTTACATTCCCATGGGCTGTTTTCTCACCTTAAATGTAAGGGGGTCTTGGTCCATTTGGTGAGACCATATAAAAGATGTTTTGTTTCTGTTGCTTTATTATTTATTTTTTGTTTAAATAAAATGTTGAGGGGTGAGCATGGTGGGGCAGGGGTGGATGCACGTCAGAGAGAGAAATAGAGAAGGGAAGGGATGGCAAGTGCTTGGTTCCCTGAAATTTGCAACTGCTTTCCTTTGGTCTCATATGGAAGAATACTACTTGCACTTTTTTTCCTGTATTACTATTATACTACCATTCTGAGCATAATTTCTTCAGGATATTATGAATGCATTTTGCGAACAAAACTAATAATGCATTATAGAACATTAGACTAATGTATCTTAGTTGAGTAGATACACAATAGAAAACCAGTGGAGTTATGTTGGGTGTGGGAAGGGAGAGCTAAAAGTAGAATTGAAATCTGGAATTTATATATAAAGGCTTTTTGTACTTTAGCCTGTGCTTTAAAATATGTTAAAACCCTGAGAAAACCAGCATGAAGCAGCTGGGTCCAGGAGAGCAGGCAAGGTCAATAGAATGCTTTGTTTAGATATATTCTGCCAGTCCTTGCGGTATTGTTCACATAAGATCAAACTTTGCTACCAAATGCAGCTTTGCTTTTATCTGTTGAAAGAGCACCTCACTTAAGAATTACAGCTATTGAAACCAGCTCTTATGATAAGGAAATTTGCTGGGGCGGTAGGGTGTTTAAAATTGATAGCTAAACCTGAATAAACTTTCTGGCGTTCTAATATTTTACTGGCTTATAACCTGTTGTTTTATAGTGCTGAAAATAATTTATGACAGTTCAAATAATTGATAAATGTGGGTTTGGAATGTGCTGCTTTTTTCCCAGTAGGCTAAGGGTTAGATGTGGAGGTCAAACACCCTGTTACTGGCAACCTTGCCTTTTCATTAGAATGCCTCTATGCTTCTAGTTTGAAACAAAATAAAAAAGCAAACTGGCCAATTATTTCAGAACAATTTAAGAAATTGCCTCAAGGGTCTTTTGTCTTTTCCTAGTGTAAATTCTGATGAATTTGTTTGGGATTTTGGGTTTTTGTTTGTTGTTTTGGACTTTGAGGAAAAATTTTTAGTGTCATCAAAACTGTGAACTGTTTTAGGTTTTTATTAAATGTTATCACAGTATATTAGTTTCTGATTAGGGATTATAGGAATGAAAACTAGAAAAGCCTAAGAATTTATCCTGTGTGTTGTCTTAGGCACGATGGTTCTCCAAATAAAGGGCATCCAATCTCATTTAAATTGTTGTAGTGCTAGATTTTTTCTGTTTTCATTAGTAACAAAAATCCATTTTGTGTTTTCATCCTTGTTTGGCTGCATCCAGTAGTTTTTTGTGGATTCAGCTCTTAATGACGGGTAAAATAAGAGTTGCAGACAAGACAAGCAACAAGGGCACTTCCTTGTGTTGATGGACTACTGCATCAGCCTGCAGTGGGGGATGGATAGCCAGCCCTACATTCTGCTCTTCCGTGATGGAACAAGTTACCAGGTAGCTGGGGCACGCCCTTCAAAGTGAAGGTCTATGTGTTGCAGAGACCTTCCCGTGGTGCCATCACCAAACTGCTGAAGGGTTATTTCAAGCCTGTTCTCATCTTGCTGTAGCAGTAGTGGCAGAGTCAATTTTCAGACCCTAATGAGTCATGCTGAATATTGCTTCAAATGCAGACACTTCTGCTTCAAAAAATTCTTGATGAAAGCTGCATTTTTTTCTGGGTGACCTTTCATTTTTCATAGGCCAAATGGACATAAATGCTGAGGCACCATAATTTTCAGTGCAGAGAGGAGCCATTGATCAATATCTAAATACGTTTTGAAGCAGTTGCATCATTTAGTTTCTTTCTTGTGATTAAATGTTTCCAATTCTAATAACTGTGTTACTTAAAATACACATACTGGGAGGTACAGCAGGAGATGGAAATACTTAATCTGAGAATTAAATGATTTACTCAATTACAGACTATAAAACTAGCTGCTTCAGTATTTTAATAGTAACCTTGGTAGGGTATCAATTATTTCAAAATGGTATTCGAGCGCTCCTATGTATCTGCTACAATTACTAATTCATGTAATACTGGAGCTAGTGGGATTCTTTGTTCTGCTTTTAAGTGTATAATGTGAAGCCTGTGAAGTTCAAGGAGTCCATTTAACTTTTTATCCCAGTGGAACATCATCTTGATGATAATAGCAAAATAAACAGTGAGAGTAAATATTTCCCCCTCAGTTCATTATTAAATAATTTCTTTATTACAAGTCATTATTATGCAGTCAGTTTTACATATGTGGTAATTATGCTTTATAGTAAACATTTTCTGTATTGGAAAATAAACATCAAATCATGGGCTATTATTTTTAAATGCTAAATGGAGAGAGGCATTAGATGTGGAAGAAAATACCTTACCTTATAAAATATTTCCAAATTAAATGCTGAATAGCCAAATGATTTAAAAATGAGGGCTGAATATGACTTTAGTGCAAAGTTAAAACTATTCTCTGAATAAAATATTAACTACTAGCAGAATCTGGCTATGAGGCACAGATGCTCTGATATTGTACCTGTCAGTGATGGGGTGACCCTGGTTGGATGCCATGTACCCACCAAAGCCACTCTATCACTGCCCTTCTCAGCTGAGAAGGGGAGAAAAAAACTTAACAAATGGCTTGTTGGGTGCAGGGAAAGATCACTCACCAGTTATCATCACTGGCAAAACAGACTCAACTTAAATAAAAATTGTTTTATTACAAATCAAATCACTTGTAAGAAAATGAGAAATAAAACCAATCTTAAAAGCACCGTCCAGCCTTATCTTGCTTCTTCCCAGGCTTAACTTCACTCCAAATTTCACTGTTAACTCTGTTATTGCAGAGGCGTTAACACCGTTGCTGATGGGCTTTGCCTTGGCCAGCACTGGGTTCATCTTGGAGCCAGCTGGGATTCGATTTGTCAGACATGGGAGAAGCTTCTAGCAGCTTTTTGCAGAAGCCACCCCTGTATGCCCCTGCTACCAAGCCCTTGCCATGTAAACCAAATACACTGGCAATATTTATATTGTTTTGCTGTAACTGCAGGCATCGTGTCTTCTGCTTCCAATGGCATCTAAAATAAATATCCTGGAAATCCCATCTCATCAACTTGTTACTGTCTTTGTACCAAACCAAGCAAATGGATGAAGCTGTGGGAGCTGCATCAGGAGCCAGTGACAATTCTAGTTTTGCTGTGCAAAATGGCACAGACAGTGAGACTTAACAGGTTGAGCTATTTCTGAACAGGTGTGAATATAACAAAGGTGGATGTCCTCTGAAAACATCTGTTCATATAGTAAGTCTCTGGCTTTTCTGAAATTGAAGAAAGAAGAGATATGACAGGACCTGGACACATGTTTACTGAAGTCAACAGCTGTTTACTTTGTGCTTTTGTGATTCCATATTTGCTTAATTCGTTTCACTGAATAGGAACGTTAATTGGCAGCACAGGTTTAATAGAGGCAGCTCCTGCATGGCCTCAGCCACGTTGCAGAACTCTGAGGGCAATTCATACCTCACACCAGTCATTGGCCTCCCTGCTCAGGCTGCCAATAAACTGATGGTTATGCTGGTGGTTTTTGTGGGGCTAACAGGTGTTCTTGAGGAATTGGACCACCAAATTATTTGACACAGTGTAGGGTATCACTGTATGTGTAAATGTATTGCTATACATTTTTAGTGTTTATACACCATCGTATGAGTTTTCCAGAGCATGTTTTTAATTGATACAATAAAATGTTACAGTTGGCTATATATTCTGTGTAAAAATTAAAAGGCTGAACTAATGTGACAGAGACTTCCTGTTCATGAGTGATTTTCCCCATGCAACATGCTGCAGAAATAGCTTTGATAGCAGGAATACACAAGTCATGAGAGGCCGTTTTGTGGCAATCTGCTTCCTCCTGCTTTCTCTCATGAGTTTTCCTGGTGTGTACTGACCCCAGAAACGAAGACTGGTGCATACAGGCCACCGAAAGAGATGTTTCTGTGAGGTACCATCCGAGGGAGGCAGTGCATTGGTGGCCACATTCTTCCTCAGATCCCTCCATTTTCCCTAAGCATGGGATGAGGGATGGCATGGTTTGTGGGATAGGACAGAACGTGCGAATACATGGCCTTGCCCGTTGGCGCTGTAAACCAGTTCACATCTGATAGTATGGTGCTCTGATGCTTGTTTAATTTTATAACTTCATTACTATGGTATATTTAATGTGCTCTTACTTGGTCTCAACAACTCTCCTGGGCACCCAGATTCTTGCTGTGTATTTATACCAGCCAAAAGAGCTGCAGGCATAAGCCAGAAAATAGCACTCTCAGTAAGGTAGAGAGATGGAGGTCTGATTTTGGCTTCAGATGCCTGTATATTTTGTGTCTGCGTCATGATTGACTACGTGGAGTATGTTGTAGGAATAGAAGATTAAAATGTGTTTGCGTTTTAAAACAAACTTCCCTGTGTTTCTCTAGGTAAGAAAAACTTCACAGCCTGACAGAATTATATTCAAAACCTGAATTGGTTGATGACTGGATTGCTATGAACAGCTTTGGGTGCTATCTCACTAATCCATAGCTGTCTGACAGGAAAATGACAAAGTGTTTTGAATGATACCGGATTATGTGACAGTGAAGTCATTTAAAAGTGAGGCTAATGATACCTGTTAAGAAGCTGAACAGTGTATAGCTTAGAAAATAGCTGTTACTGTGTTTTCTCTTTGGGGTTTCCAGAACTGGTTCAAGGGACTTTGTCAGCCACTGTCCTACATATGCCACTCAGCAAACACTTTTTTTCCCTGAACATGAGGGTATAATGAATTACTGTTCTTTAGGAAGGAAACAGAAAAATCAGGTTTGTCATTTTCCTACCCTGAAAATCAGTGTAGTAATAAAATGGCTATGTCACATGGAAATGAGCTATTGCCATGGTTGATGAAATACTCCAGTGTAATATATATGTAATATATAAAGTACTCTCTGGGTGTAATATATACTGTATAGAGGTATGTTGTTTCCAGTGAATATTAATATAAACATTTATATATTTGTTCACAACTTGAGCATACTGTGAAGGTCGGTCCTTGGAGGTTTAGTACAGACATAAAAAAGTTATTTCTTTTTTAGCATTTAATTCCACTTCCCCTGCTTATTATCTTTTTCAAACTAAATTATTTCTGATGCATGCTGTTAAAATAAATTAGAAAGTTGCAAAGATGTTTCTTCAAGTACGTATATTTATCTTTTTGCCAAAGTACTGTTTCATAGATTCACTCTGGGTCTTACCCATGCGTAAAGGCTAGGTTATAATTCCTTGAGTACTGTGAAAATGGAACTTTTAGTTGTCTCAGAAGAACCCTTAGGAGGTATTAGTTGCTCAACTGTGTTGAGAACTGCCAAAATCTTTTGAAATTCAAGAAGCCTATCAATTTTTTATTTTATTTTCAGAACCATACTGGGGTAAGCCCCAGCAAGATTGATCTTGAGGTGTGTACAGCTATAGTATCTTGATGGTCTATGAATGAACCTTTGTTTTTCACAGCTTTTAATATTGGGATCTAGTTTGAGATGACCAGAGGCTATATTTAATCCTTCCCACCGGAATTCATATATAAATGAGAAGGCAGCTTGTATTTTGGTACAGAGTATCATTAAATGGATGTGATTTAATGATATTTTGTAATTTTATTTTTTTTATATACTTAGTCTTCTGGTTTTGCCTCTTGCCAGCAGACTGAATGTACAATTTGACTGACAGAGATATGATTTTTTTTTTTTAAGTGTTCTGGTGCTTTATTACAAAGCTCTTACCTAGTGGTTCATAGTACCTTTATTTCAGATTTCATTATATCTAGTGAAGACTTGTACATTAGGTATGCTTGCTAGGCAATAGTTATCCACACGCCTGCTATACTCCGTGAAGGTAATGAGGGAGGAAATGTTTTGACTGGACTATGCAGCAAAAATGTTGAACTTTATGGTTAGTCTTAAAAAACAGAAAGTCTGTTCAGTCAGACAAACTGTGTGTACCTGGAGAACAGCAGGCTCTTGTGCTGAAAAAGACTTTAGCAGTGAAATGATCAAGGCCTAGGGCTATAAGGCACCTCCTTTGACTTTACGTCCACCCTAGCTTAGTGATGTTAAGAGTATATCAAGGTTTTTATTCTCTCTCATCTTCACAATTTGGGTGGACTAGGAAAGCTTCTGAAATAGCAGTCTGCTGGTACTTCAGCATAAGAAGGTTGTATTCTGCTCATGTGCATACCTGAGTCAAATGTAAAGTCTTTTGCTCGAAGACAGTCATGTGCAAACTTCCCAGGGAGATCTTTTGCTCAGGATGAGCAATCAGTACCTCAATGCTGTCTGATTTAAACCTGTCTTAGGTAAATCCATGTAAGTCACAATCACTGCTGTGTACTCAGGGTTGCATGGGTCCCTTACGCTTGCATTTTTATTCCTCTATATGGAATACTAACGTTTATTTTTATTATGTTACTATTCCTCATAGACCTTTTAAGCAGGAAACATACAACCCAAGTGTGTCCTACAATATTTTTTTTCTGCATCATTTGTAACAAGAAATACTATCAGTTATTGTCTCCCTCAAACCCAGATGAGTGACTCAGAGTGTATGGCATCAATTAGATTAGGTGTGATTGATTTCTCTTTGTTGCAATCTTCCTCAAATCTTGGCTTCTGCCACAAAATAGCTGCACAGACAGAATCAAAAAGGCCAAAAAGAACCTTGTGCTGAACAGTCAATCTCATGTGTTTCATACAGCAGCATGTATGAGGCAAGTGGTTTCAGATTTTGAATGTTTTCCCCTTTAGAAAGGGAGTTTATCTGGGAAAAGTTAAGCAAGAGAAAAAAGAAAATCACAGGAAGTTATGAATTGGAAGGGATCTCAAAAGATCGTTTGGTTCAACCCCCCTGCCAGCACAGGATCATCTAGAGTAGGTATAGTCAGTATAATGGACATGGGAATTGCAGAGGAGCAGTAAGAGCTTACAATTCTGTTAAAAATTACTAAGTACGAAGATTTTTATTGCTTTTAAAGTAACATGTTTTTTTCCTCTTGGGGTCTGTTGTGACAATGTGATGTTCTGATCACAGAGCCTAATGCCTCAAAGCCCAGTTTAATCTGTAGACTACTGGATCTTTTTATTTTTGTTCTTCTCACATAGAAAATGTTGCAGAAAATATAGGACTTATTAGATCAAGCTGCTGATCTGAAGGGTGAATGGAAAATCTTCTGTAAATAAAAGGAAAAGGCTAAGTACCTTTAAGAAAATAACAACACTGATTTTTATTAAGACAGCAATAATAAATAATAAAAATGTACAGAGACAAAAGTAACCTAATTTTTTTTTAGTATCTAGCATCTATGTTACTAGAAAGACATGAAAACTGCAGAGACAACCTTGCTCCAGATTAGCTGTTCTTTTGTAATACTTATCTGTGCAAATACATGGTATACTGCCATAGCAATGCATGTTCTCAGCTACCTAAGAAAATGCTTCTTTTCATTGTCACAAATAGTCCGTGAATTCATGCTCACTTTAATTTTAACGTAATTTAAGTAGATTGGAATGCATAGGTTTAAGTTATAGTGGTTTGCTATGATCTGCTAGTATGAACTGGTTTATAAACAGGTTGGTGGAATTCATTTCATTATGAAAGCACTCTGCTGGGTTTTACATGTCATCACTGATGTGCTATCATAACTGTGGGTAAATTTGAATGCTTAATGTCATTTTACATATTTTTTTCTTTACTGTAACTCTCAGTTTTGCCCAGATTTTGATTTCCTACCTGGGACTGGAGGTTGAAATGGGGATAGACACAGATTAAAATGGAACTTCCCTGATTCCTCAGTTATGAGACAGCTCTAACTTAATATACTTCTTGAACTCAAAAGCAACCGTGGCTGTTAATTTGCCAAGGTTTAGAGTTTTTCTGCATGGCACAATCCAGTGTAACACAAAGACAACATGTACTGTGACAGAGCTTGCTTACCTATGGAAAAGACTGTAGTTACATTAGCACAGGGCTTAACCTGTCAGTTCCATGCCCCCCCCCCCCCCCCAATATCATGACAAGACGGTTGGGAGAACTGAGCTAGCACTATGTATGATAGTTTCTAGTTTAAGTTTGTTAAGGCATTTTTCATTTCCAGCTGTTTCCTTCTGCTTCCTTTGAAATTAAGGCTTTTGTTTACTGACCACTTTGGTCAGGAAAAACAAACAAAAATTCCTATTTGAAAGGTTTTCAGGAACACAAAACCCTACGTGACAGGACACTTGTGTATACCAAGCACTTGAAGTCTTAGATCTGAGCACCACTGCTATGCTGCGCCATTCATCCTTACACCATACATCCTTGGCCTTGCATGTATGCATCTCAAATGAGCTGCTGGAAAGTAAACCAATTTCATTATTTTTGGTCAGGAATTGAATTGTCAGGATAATATATAGTAGAATTCATACATGGTCCTGTTTTTGAAGTTGTAAATCTCTCTGGAATGATCTGGGCTCTGTGGCTTTCACCAGCTGAATGGAACCTTGTTTCTTCTGAGCACTCTTTTGTGTTGGTTTTACCATTAAGTGCCTCTTACTTTCTAAAAGCTTCTCAAACACAAAAGACAAATTTTGTCCATGGGACATTTCCATATGTCAGGAATCACTGCTCAGAAGCTGTTAAGTTTGGAAAAGTGTGCATGTATGTTTTAAGGGAAGCAAAATGAAGGAAACGAGAAAAAGAAACTCTAGGCAGAGCAAATGCATGGAGAACACTGTGTATTTAAGGGCAACTGTTGTGTCGGGACATGGTATGCATCACTGCTGCCTCTTGACAGGTTCACTGAGGAGAGACACAAATTAAATTCTTTCAGTTGCAGTTTTGAAGCTAAAAGTGTTTGACTGGTTCAGCCCCTGAATGGTGTTTAAGGAATAAAGGGAAAAAGAGCAGGAAGTTCTAATTGGCAAATTACTTCTTGTTATTTAGTTTGGCTTCCAAATTGGAAATTACGATAATGAGGAGCTTTGTGGGACTTGCCCTTGAAGAGGGCCAGGCAGCTTTTTGTTCAATTACCATTTAATGTGAAGATATTCAAGGAACATATTGTAGCATTTAAGCCATCACTTTCTATTAACCAAGTATTCTAAGGTAATGATTTTTAAATCTCTCTCTGTGGATGGCTTTTGTGATTTTTAAGTTGTCTAAGAGAAGTGTAGATGGCAAACAAGGGCTAAAAGGATTTTCTTGTTATGTAATATTTAGCAGTGAATTGAAATACATTTCTCAACATGTAATAAAGAAAATAATGTTATATGCAATGATATGAGGACTTTAACATCAATCTTAGTAAGTGTTGAGGTGAACATTTACATTTTGTGTGTAACGTTCATTAATTCTGTTGTGTGTTGCTTTTATGATTTCTTAACAAGTAGTATTGTTGGCTGAAAGGAAGATACTGAGAAGGATCTGATCCTGGATATATGTATGTAAAAAGCATCCTTAACTTGTGAGTATATATCAAGGCCTGAAATGTGAGCTGCACAGTGGTACATATATTCATAACTACAAGGAAAACAAACAAACAAAAAGATTTGAACATGCTACTGGTAATAGATTTGTGGATATTTAGAATGCAAAGATGGAAAATCAATTCATGGTTTCAGAGACAATGGACTGAAATTGTATTCTGTGACCTGTTTTCATTCTCCCTCTTTTGTGCTTTCTTAGCTGAAGTGACTCATTCCCTTTCTTTGTCTTTAAGTTCTGTCTTAGCAACTTTGTCTACTTTTTATTCTGCAGAGCAGGCTGCACACAAGCTTGGTAAAAATCCAGAGTTTTTTTACCTCCTGAGCAAGGAAATAGTGTAGACAAATAATTTACCAAGTTCAATTCAAAATCTAAAGGCAGAAAGTATTTAGTGATGATGTTGTGATTGGACCAGTTAAAAATAATAGTTTAAAGCTATTAAGAACTATTTTACACAGGCATGTATTTTCTTGCTTATGGTTCTGTAATTGACCCTTCCTGCTAAGTTGTAAGCTCAGAATAAACAATCCGAACTAGCTGACTTTTCACTTATCAATGTTCACATTAATTAAAATGGTTAGCTAGAATACTGGAAGAGAGTTAATTTGTTCAGTATGTTTCCTTCTGAATTGGTTCCTTTCAACCTCAAATTTGGCCTAAAGCAAGTGCACTTAAAGTCTTCTTTTTTTTTTTAAACCTCCTAAACCAGAGGCATGTAATAGGAACACAGTCCCTGAACTCCAGCAACGATGCTGGACGCTGTTTCTCAGACTGTCTGTTATTGTTTCAGTATGAGTGGATGACCAGCAGATGATTCATAGTCTCACTCTCCTGTCCAGCACAGAGAGCTGTTTGAGAGCAAACCCACAGGCATTTTACTTCATGTTTTTCCTTCGGGTTAAGCTGCTCCAGGAACAAGAAAACCAATTCATTTAAAAAAAAAAAAAAAAAAAGAAAAAAAAGAAAAAAAAGAAGTTCATGCATGCTGCTTGGTTACATTTAAATGATAATGCCTGTGAGTATATGACTGCATATCAGTGTATGTATACATCCATATGTACATACATGGGTATGTACATGGTACTAACAAAGGAAACTTCAGCAGATTATAGTAGTAAAGTACTTCATGTTCTGCAGCAGTAACCATAATTATTTTTTTGAATTAGCCCCTTAAAATATATGATATTAAGTTCATATTAAAGTCACATAGTAAGGCTGGGAAAGGACCTCTAGATAACCTATGATGACCTTGTCCTGTATATCACAGGCTATACATTTTACCCAGAGACTGTAATGGAAATACTTTATACCTCAGGAGACCGCATGCCATAAGCCATGAGCGAGAGAGACACTGGTAAATATCTGAGCCTTCAGGCTGAATAAAATATATTTCAGTGGCCCCATGGAAAGCCTGTGTTCTGTACTAGAGGGGTGGTGGGGATAAAGAAACAAACCGAAGGCCTTTGCTCATCTGATACAGGGAAACTCTGGTGTTAGGTAATGCCTTCAGCACACAAGTTGGTTGCATACCAGTCAGGTACCTCAAAGACCGACTCCTAATCTGCAGTTTTTGAACACTGGGGCACTTCAAACCTTATCTGCTTTGAACCTGTGGCTGGTCTCTGATGGTCCATGGGAAGAACAGCATTTGTTCCTGACCTCTCCAACCAGGCTGAAGCCCTGAAGCGTGAGATTCAGTCACGCTGAGTGATGTAAAGCGTTACGAGCATTTGGAGGTCAATACAGGCAATCTTACTCTCCCCCTTTGGCCCTTGCTAGACAGAGATAAGCGGGGGGTGTCATAGATCATCAAGTATCAAAGCTTAAAAGGGCAGCAGCATCCCTGCAGTAGAGCCCCTCACAAATAGACAATTGTTTGTTCGGTTGGTTGATTGATTAATTGATTTATTTTCTCCCAGGAAATAAAGGATAAAAATGTCTTAGATATTGTATCTATCTTAGAGGATTCCTGGTAAGATCTCAGGAAGTTTAGGATGTATGCAGGTCTTAAAGTTTTAAGTAGGCCTTGCTTTAACTTTGTAAGAGACCTAGATATGGTAATTGACAATTCATCTTGGCAGTTCTCTCCACCAAATCTTAACTCCACCCTTGAGTATAAATATGCTCTGCTAGGGGAGCACAATCATGGCTAACTGCAATGACTCTAGAGTCATGACAGAGCATGAAAGTATCACTCGGTTTGGAGATGGTATTAGTTCAATACGAGAAAGATTTACCTTATCAAAAAAGTTTGTAACTTAATAATTCCAAGTATCTTATTTGAAGAAAATATATCATATACCGTGTGGGTTGGGTTTCTTTGTAGACCTGAAAGGATCACACAAGCTAATGATGGTTAAAATTACAAAAAACAAACAAACAATAAAAGCATTAAAAAAAAAAGATGATTAAACTCTGGGTCTTAACACATTTAATAGAAATGGTACATCTTCATTTCACGTGCCATCTTTTTGTGACTGGATGCCTGTCAGGAAAATGGGTTATAGTGAAACATGGAGCGCAGTGCAGATGTAGATCACGTAATGAGTAATTGAAATAACTAGCTTTAGCACTCTAGAAATACAGTATGCATAATTATTTTTATGACTAATTGTGCTGTTTTCCATTGTAATTTCCTTTCAACCCAAACCACAATTGTAATATGTCTTCGCAGTAAAATAGAAAGGAAGAAGGGATAGAAAATTGAGGATTTTTTTTTTAATTCTCTACTTAATAGTCATTTGTATCACATGTAACTTTGGTTCCCAGTTTTTGTTCACAACTAATGCGTGAGAAAGATGGAATATGTAATGTAACTTCTGAAAGAAAGGTGAAGCAATTAGATCACTGTCATCCTGATAGAAGATTTCATGCCTCTCTGGCCTAAATCTGATATCTGAATGCAAAATTCAGTAAGGAAAACATCGCCTGTCAACACGATGCTATCTTTGAGAGATCTGTAAAAAAGTTAGTTCACTTGATTAATTTGTACATCTTTCTCCTGTGACATTTATAAATTAAGATGGTTAACTACTCTCAGTGATCCTGCAACTCCGAAAGCAGTAGCAACATGGGCATTATAAACTTAAAACTCAATTTCATGGGGGCAGTGAAGCAACAGCACACTGTTGCACACAACAGGCCTGTTAGTCAAGTGAAAGACCTGTCACTTGTAATTTATTGAGTGAGGTCCACCACAATTTTGGAGCCAAGAAGGTATTTTTTAATACACCTTTAATGATGCCATATCATCCTCCATAAAATACTACTGCATGAACTGCAACATGCTACATGACTTTCTGGCAGGCAGTGAAGGTGCAAAGGAGAGAACATAACAGAGCTGTGCAGGTTTTGAGTCTCCTGAGAATGGTGCGTGCAGTCATGAGCTGGTAAACAGCTAGATCAGAACAGTAGGGGAACTGGAATCATATAGTACAGGGAATGCAGAGAAACAATTCCGTCTGTAGGGTGAATGAGGTCAGAGGGGCAGACAAATGTGATGAACTTTATCACTGCAGCAAAAATTGTGCTTCAGAAGTACTTACTGTCCACTCAAATCTCAGTCCATCCTTTTTCTATTTTTATTTTAATCTTGCACAGCTGGAAGTAAAAAGGCAGTGAGGGAATTTTAGACCCACTTGCAGTTATTACTATGACATTAATGCTGTTGCTTAAAATCATGATGAAAGTTCTGTCTCACTTGGGCTTTTGTAGGATGATGCTCCCTTGGATGATAACAAGGAATGTCTCTGGCATATATGGAGATGTTTAAAACAATAATTTTGAGCTGCCTAAATTCTCCCTTCTCTGCAGGTTACTGCTCCACCAGAGGATCAGCAGAAGGGGGACTGTAGGAGTCTGTCTGCTACTCAGTCTTGTGCCTTAAACTGCTGTTTGTGCAAAGATTGTGTCCACATTGTTGCATCCTGTGAGCTGTTGGTTTTTTGGTTGTCTTTAGTTCCTATTTACAGTTATTATTTTCATTTTGCTGTGTGCAGTTTATTATTGTATAATTATATTCTTTGTTATTTTACTGGAGTCATAGAACCATAAAATATTCTGGGTTGGAAGGGACCCATAAGGATCATAGAGTCCAACTCCTGGCTCCACACAGGGCCAGCCAAGTCCGAGCATGTGACTGAGCGCACAGTCTTTCCAGCTGCTTCCCGAACTGTCAGGCTTGGTGCTGTGACCACTCCCCTGGGGAACCTGTTCCAGTGCCTGACCACCCTCTCAGTAAAAAGCCTCTTCCTAATTTGGCTTTTTATTAATTTTGTTTCATTATATTATTATATTATCTTGCCTTTTTTTTTTATTTGCTATGTCACTGAGAGTAAATCCCCCCTTGCTTTTTTTTTTTCACCATACCTCTTCATTGAGTCTACACATCTAGCAAAAACAACTGTATACAGCCCTACATTACGCAAAAGGGTTTTCCTGGTAATGAAGTGGCTAAACATTAGTCTGCCTTTCTACCCATGGTAGTTACACTCTGAGTAGATATGGAAAGATTTACTAACCACTTGGGTTTTAAAAATACCTGAGTCTTCTATTTTAAGGCCCAAGAAGGTTTTGTGGCTTGGTCGGATAGCTTGGTAGATAGAAGGAGGAAAAAGGAGTGATTTCACCTTGTAAAACAGGAAAATCCCATGGAAGCAACTCCTCTATGCCTTTTTGGGACATTATTATATATGTGTGGAAAAGAGAACAGGAAAGAGAACTTCTGTGAGAACCATAAATCTTACTGGGAATGCACTGTTACTGGCTTACCCATGTTTCCCACAGGCGTGTCACGACTGAGAAGTCATGAAGCTGCAGCAGAGCTATACTTTCAGGAGGTATAGTAGCCAAGAACAAAACAAAGACTAAACCAACACGGTGTGCTTGTGGAAGGGTTTTAATTACAGGCATATTCCACCTATGCAGACAAAAATATATCACAGATGTAGATGGCTTCCCTGTGTTTTCACCATATAAGTTCTCATCAGCTTCTGCTGACCTTTCTATCACCGACGTTGCCTGGTGCTTCATAAACACTAAATCCCTCCTGATCATTGTATTTTTCTCATGAAACGTAATTGGCTAAGGAGTAAACACCATAGAATATGATATTCCTTTGATTGTTCACAGTCCTGAGGGTGCCCAGCTCAGTTCTGTATTGTATGTATCTGTAAGTATAAAGACGTAGTAAAACATTAGTTCTCTTCTGCTTTCTTACTGTCTTTTTAAATTTCTCAGTCTTGAAGAGATGTGAAATGTGTCACAGTAATTCCCTGGATGGAATTACTGTGTCCTTGAAGGATGTGGCATTTTATTCCGTTATTTTCTTGCCATTAGACTCTCTTCTTCACTTTCAACTTCACAACACAATTTTTTTTTTCAATCACAATCCAATACTCTCCTGAATTTTCATTGGTTTGCCAATGAAAAAAAAAAAGGAGATACAGATTGCTGTACAGAGATATAAACCCGGTATTTTACCAAGCACGATTAAGAATATTAGTTCTGTGCAGTAAAATGTCATCATTTTTGTAGTGTCCTGCATAAATAACAAAACAAGTGTGTTTTCTCAGGAGCCGAAGGGGGCTGAGCAGGCCCTCATGTTTCAGAACACGTTTACAGCATTTCTGCAAACTCCATAGTGTATTTTTATCACAAGGATCAGATCAAAAGCAAGTACTCTTTTTTTTTTTTTTTAATGCATTATGCTATTTATTGCTGTCTGATATCCTCTTTGGCAGTTGTTCTGAGTAGGGAATGGGAGTTCAGTGGAAGGTAGAGCTATTTTGTCAAAGCAGATCTTAGTGCTGCAGAAGAGTTCAAGAGTGAAATGTTTTTTTCTTGCTGCTACTCCGAAGAAGGCATACAGAGAACCGGTGACATGCAGCATCCTGAAATGTCACACCGCTCTGCATTGCCTTGTGATTATTGTGTTAAATTGATACTGCTGAGAGAAAGGAAAGAAAATGTGCCAAGGCCTTTAAATGTTAGGGATTTTGCTCTTTAGGTTCTCTGTCTCTGTTACATTGCTCTTCAGGCCAGGGAGCTTCATTGTGAGCAAATTTTATTGTAAAAATATTTCAAGACTGGAAACAAAAATATTCTTTGAGGGTTTCTTATATGTGTGTGCCTCTGTGTATGTACGTACAGGCAGGTTTGCATATTCACATCTGTGTTTCAACACTTCAAAGTGGAATTGATTTTAGACAGAATATAGATGAGATAATGTGGGGGCCTTCTTTCTTTGACAGCTCCTTACTGCTGTGTAATTATCAGTAGTTTCTGTGGATCGATTTGCAACCTGAAGTGAAAATGCCGCTGTAATGTGAAGGCTGTGTATGTCCTTAGGTGGTAAGGACAGGGTTTTTTCTTCTGATAACAGGCTGTATAATTTCATCTGGTAAATACTGATAAGGATAATGCTTTATGACTAAATCCACCACCACCAAATGTATCCATTTCTCTTGCCCTTTCTTAGCTCATCATAATGGCTTATAATTCATCTCACTTAAAAATGTATACCTTTGCCTTTTTCCCAGCTCTATGATCTAGCCATGTTTTTCTCTTCTAGAGTAAATGGTTGTCTAATCTGAGGAGTCTGTTCATGTGTAGCTACTTATACACTATAATCAGGTCACATCTTAACCTTCTCTTTGATAAAATAAATAGATTAAGTGCTTAAGCTTTTCACTCAAAGGCAGATTTCTAAGCCCTGAATAATACTATTTAGCTGCTCTCTGAACTGTTTCCATAGATTCACATTTTAAAACTGATACCAGTACTGACTGTTTGATTTCAGTAGTGATCTCGCTGAGGTTTTATGAAGTACAAGCATTGTGCCAGTATATATAGGCTAGAGCTGCTTCAACTGCAGCATCTGCAAATGCTTCTCTTTGCTTCAATAGTAACCACAGCCACAGAGGCCTCTTCAAACTCATAGCTGTCTTTGATAAGGTTCCCTGATTGTAGCACTGGCCGTTGTGCTTTGTTCTCAAAGACATGACACTGCATTTGTCAGTAGCTCAGATTTTTCCTATGAAAAAAATGGCAGGTAATTGAGGCCTAAAATCACATTATAACAGTTGAGGTGACTGTTAACTCCTGATTGCTGTAAACAACCTGAGTTCTGTACATGATCTAGGCAAGGAAGGTCCAAGAGGAACCCTGCTAATGATCAGGCTTGAAGGTAGCTGAAGCCTTTGTTATATTTGGAGCAAACTGAGAAACATAAGGCTAATCCCCACAATGATAGTTCCCATTCCTAATTGAAAGGGCTTTGTAGTTGCTAAGTCGCAATTCAGCGTGATGTTCAGGAACAGCCAGAGCAGTTTCCAGATGCATGATACTGGATATTCAGAAGCTTTAGCATGAATCTGATTTTGTTTGCTCTGAGTTTGTGCCCAGCTTTAGAGAAGCTTGTTGTAGTCAATGGCAAAGGCAGTTCAGCAGCTTCAGTATGGAGCTCCGTGCATGATAATTTCTCTGCTGAGAAGTGCAGAGCTCCGTGCCAACAAGGCTATATTGAGTCTTACACCTGCTATGGGTTCACTTAGAGATAGGTCCTGTATCTCTACCATGTGTGTTAGATCCTTAGGCTCTTTTGAAGATCTAACCTGTGCTGTAATTTGAGAATAAGTAGTTTCTTCTGGCATTTATGTAATGTTAAGTCCTATAAAATCTATTTTAAAACCTTGAATGATTATTAAAATTAATCTCTTTGAAGACTTAATATTGATGTGAGGTGAGCAAATACAAAACCATACAGATGTAGACATTGAAACATTGGCATGTGCAGACAGATGTGCACACAGAGCATGCTTCTGTAAAAGCCACTACTTTATACAGTCAGTAGCATACCAGGTTTCATGGAGCCATTATAATGCTTAGTAGGTCCCACAGGCAGCCATCTGTGGAACCGTTATTGTCATAGCACTGTGATTATGCAGTATTTGATATTCTCAGTGTGGGCAGAGGTGGTAATGACACTGAAGCAAACGCTTATGGTGTTTAGTCAGCTGTGTATTAAATGTTATGTATCAGCATACCTTATTGCTTGAAGATTTACATTCTTGCTGATACTAACGTGTGGTAGCCTGACTTTAAAAGGAGATGGATGTAAGCAAAGCATACATAGACCAAAAGTGGAATATGTGTGTGAAATAGTTGTGTGCTTTTAATTTGCGGAGGAGGAGAAAGTTTAAGAGTTACAGTAGAATCACATTATTAGATCACAGCAGTGTCCATCATAAAAGTAAATTTGTTGCTTTGTTCAAGTTTGATTATACAGGATCGAGGTACGGGACTTTGTCTCCCTGCTTATAGGGCCAAAACCAGAGCCTGGAGAATGTGTCTGATTTTCCTCTGGTTCATTCTCTCATCATCTTTATTGAAGAATTTGTTTGTATTGTAATGGAATTTCTCTAGTTTTCCCTGAACAACTGGAGTGAAGGATATGTTTTTGATTACGTAGCTAGGGAAACACCAACATCAAGAGTATCAACAAATTTTGGATATAGATGCAGTGATAGATGCATCACCCTACCTTGGATGGAGATTTTTTGTTGTTGTTGTACTATTTGTGAGTGTGCTAAATATCTTGTATATAAAACTTGAGTCTCTGAACTATAAGACGACTATCTTTTCTAGTCTCTCTCCACTGAGAGGTGTGACTAAGTAAAAAAATGTCAGTTTATTGAAGCATAACTGTTTTCTGTGTTGATTAGCTGAAAGCATAAAATTTTACTAATTTACTCCATTTAACCTTAAAGAGAGTTAAATTGGATCTACATTTGCCTTCCCTCAGAGTCAGCTGGGCAAGGAGGGGTGTCAGAGGTGCTTTGAATGGCCTATTATGAAGAGGTTGAGGTGCCCAGATGATGCTGGGGTTGTGAGAGGACCAGCAGTAAGCAGTATGGTGAGGAATCGGGGGTACATTCCTACATCTGAGACTGGGCTGTGACCTTTGGCTTTAGAAGGTGAGGGGTGGATGCTTCTAGAAGCATGTTTTGGACTGGACTGAACTGCACATTGATAGAGAAGGTCTAGATGAATCTGAAAGTAGTATTTACTACAGGCTTTTGAAAAAGCATGTGGATGTGTTCTGTGTGTGTTTGTGGAGCTATAATAACTTTTGGGTTTAGTTTTGCTAGGAAGGATTTAGATTTAAGAATATGTGTGGCTTGCATCTGGAGGAGTTTATCTGTTTCAGCAGAGCCATAGAATCCTTTAGGTTGGAAGAGACCTTAAAGATCATCAACTCCACCAATGGCCTAACCCTGCCTAGGCTACCTAGACCATGTACCCAGGCACAGCATCTACAGGCTTTTTAAATACCTCCAGGGATGGTGACAACACCACTTCCTTGGGCAGCCTGTTCCAATAATTGACTACCCTTTCAGTAATTATTCCTGATATCTAATCTAAATCTACCCTGGTGCAATTAGAAACCATTTTCCCTTTGTCCTATCACTTGTTACCTGAGAGGAGACACAACCCCCACCTCTGTACACCCTCCTTGCAAGTAGTTGTAGAGAGCAATAAAGTCTCCCCTCAGCAAGAGGGGACGATCATGACTGTTTCCCTTTATGATGATGCTACCTTCTCTCATTTGAGGCTTGTTCCCTTGAAGTGATACCAGTAAGGAGAGAACTGCTGGGGAATTCAGACACATAAGCAGTGGCTGAAAGTGTTGGCTTGGCTTTATTGCACTTCAATTTGAGTTTTGGCTGATGAACTGAGTCTTCAAGAAAGTTTGGTATCCTGCACTTCTGAAGTGTGTGGGTTTTGTCTTTTTGTATTAAAAGACTAAGATGGCCAAAGACTGTCTGTCCCCACCTGCCACCTGTCCCTAATTAGGTTGTACATTAGTGAGAGAGGCAATGTTACCTTTCACACCCAGCTGAATTTTGCACAACCAGGAAAATAAAACCTAAAATTATTCTACTTGGGAAACTAAGCTAATTGTAATGAAAGTGCGTATAGCTAATGAACGGCTTCTGAATAATGTGTCTGAGTAAAGCATACTTTCAGAATAATTTTGCAAGTCCTTTCCCTAAAAGTACTGAGTTTTATGTGGCAGCATAGTCATGTGCTCAGTAAAACACGTGCTGGCAATGAACACTTTTTTCTGATCCTCAGCTATGTCTCACATCTTTTCTGACTGAGGTTTCCATTATAGTGTTACACCCTGAAGGACTGTGCTCCCTTCCACTGAGGATAAGGTACATGTTAAATAGATTATAAAGTTTACAGAAATAGATTTTTATGGACGTGCTCATTAGTCATGTAGATGCATCAAAGTCTTTCCCCTAATGGATAGCTGTCTGCTTCCTCTTCTTGCCACCTAGCAGCAAGGAAACCTTAACTTTACAAAGCCCTTGACTAGATCATATGGAAAAGAAAAGTTATTTCTGTCAACAACTGTACTTAAGCTCTTCTGAGAAAGTATAGTCTTCCCTCCCCACCCCCCTTTCTGTATTGTTCTTGTTTGCTTACTTTATCCTAAATATAGTTCGAGCTGTAATGATTGAACCATTTGTTCTGAGTGGTACTAGTGGAGAGAATAATATGACTGATTTGCCCAAGGATTTCTTACTGTTCTCTGTCGTTCTGATGATTTGCTACATGAACTGTGTTTGAAATGTAAGCTTGTTACAAGGGTCCTTTATGAACCATCTGAACCTCCAGATTTGCACTAAATCTTGAAAACTACTGCTATTCCTTGGAAAGTTATTTTCCTTCCCTGCTCAGTGGTAAACAAGTATATATGAAACACTTGAAAAATGCACCATTATATAAATGCAAATGTTATACAGCCATCCCTTACATAAATATCTTTTCTAGAAGAAAAGGGGCATTTTGAAATGGAAAATGAGGGAAACATAAGAATAATACACCAACTCTGATAGCTTTTGGTAGGGGTGGCTTGGTTGATGAAGGTTTTTCTGCAAAGAACCTTTCCCTTTTGGCAGCCATGCCCATCATAGCGATAGCTTCTTAGTTTATGGAAAAAAAGAGTGAGACTGTTCTTTTTCTGTATTTTCTTTTTAAAAAATGGAATCTATGTCCTTGGACTACTGCATACTAAAATAACAGTAGTTTAAGTAGTAATGCTTACTCTAAAGGTTTGGTACTTCAGCAATATGGAGAAGACACAGTGAACCGTGTCTTTGATATGTTACTGCCAGCTTCTGACACACTGTTCCTGACTATTGTATCCATTGTTTTTTTAAATAATAAGATCTTGTAGAGCCAAATAAGTGTTTTAACACTGAGTAAGAATATTTGGAAATCTTCATTCACATTTTAGTTGGCAATTGGCACAAGGCAAAGTCTTCATGCTTCAGTAGGAAAGTTGTTCATATGCATTCTTACTGAAGTTAAAATACTGCACATCACTCAATCCCGTGAGTCTTACTCCAGAACTTTATTCTCTGTACAGTTTCTTGGGGCTTTTACACGCACATTCTCCAAGAAATCAGGGAGGTAGGTATTATAGTGCCATGGGATCAATCCCTTATCTGAACTACAAATGCAGCTGTTCTATCACCAAAGGGAGACAAGGCATTGGAGCTGTTGTCGAGAGCTGCATTTGAGGATTCCTGCCATGTCTCCTTGGTGGTGTTTGTATTCATGCAGAGTAATGAAGCCACAGTGCCACCATGGTCTGACTGGCTGTACCTACTGGCATGCAGGGCAGGTAGCACTTCATCATGCTCACCTATTTGCTTCTCATGCTGCAAGTAGCCAAGTCAGATCCATTATGTGGCACCCTGAGTTACAGCTGTGATCTTGTCACATCCCTTGTCACATCCCTTAACACTTTTCTTCTCCCTTATCTTTTCTCCTGAGGTAAATTTGGTTATTCTTAGGTAAGCCTAAGACTAAAGCTGAAGTGCAAAATACCACTGATTTTATGTGATGTTATGCCAGCACATCTTTGTTAGAGTTGAGAGTTAGGTTTCCATACTCTCTGCTCTCCATAGACGTATCAACAACGTTTTTCCAGGTACACAATAGTGTTTGTGAGAGAGGTGCTTTTATGATGTAGTGAAAGTTGAGAAATACTGAGTAAGATAAAGCATCCCTTTGTAAATTGACAGCAATGGGTTGATAATCATCCATTTATTAATCAGAAGATCAGGAGTTGCATCAACCCTCTGAGAGCAGGCATAGAAGTGGGTAAGTTTGAATTTGAATTTGTCAATATCTGGGGCTCCACAGGGAGGCTTACTATAAATTATGTTGTCATTACAATGTGGTAGAGACAAATACTCCTGAAGTAGGAAAGGCACTATTAAAATCTGTTCTACTGCAGTGCTTCAATGAAACATGGAAATCTGTGCAACCTGTGAGTATCCTTCCAAGGGTAGAAAATGCTCTTAAGACTATGAATGCATCCTGGGTTTGGATATCACAAGCTATTTGAGTTTTTAATTACACGGTGTAATCAGACTCTCTTGATGTGTGTGCATGTGGACATATAGTTTACTTATGGTTATGCTCTCCTTGCTGCAGGCATTTGGTTGTTGGTATGTTAATGGAAACCTTTGTATAAATTGAGTGGAAAATGTGAGTCATAGTTTCCTGTCTTTCTGTCTATATACCCTTTGATAGGAAGAAAGAAAGATTAATATTTAATCTAGAGTACTCTTTAGAATGGAGATGCCTTAGCATATAGCTTCTTCCAGTCCCTGCTGCAGTGTAAAATATTTTATCAGACTATCAGAGGGAGAATGGAGGTTAAGCCATGATTGCTGAAGTATGTTATTCTCTTACTATGTTTGTAAAATGCAGGAAGTTGTATTCCCCATTCTGTAGCATCATATCCAATAACAATTTGTTGGAGCTCTAATTTTGCCTGCAGAAGGGTGAAGAAAAGCTCTCTGCCCTTCAGGGTTGTAAATTGCATTATTATTTAGTCTCAGCTGAGCATTTATTCCACAGGTGGCTATCTTGCAGGTGTCAAGGTATGTTTAAGGCACATACAGATATTAGTACTTGTACTGGTGACCTAGAGACTCTCTCTTCTTTATCAGTGATGACCATTTTCTATTCCACCCCATGCATCATGTGGATTCTGATCCTAGTTGACCAACTCCTCAATAATCATCTCAGTTTGATGCTTTTTCAGGGGAAAGAAAAGATGCACATGTTGTATTTTTCTTATGCTTTCCTGCCTGCCGTCATTTTTTGCCACATTTCTTCATTTTTTGAACCTGTAAGAAGAGGTAATTATCATTCACATTTCAGAATCAATTGAGAGGTGTTACTACATCACACACGTCAGCATAATTTAAATACCATGGTGCACAATGAGTACAAGCAAGAGCAAAGAACCAAAAATATCCCTGTAAAGAAGCCCCAAGCAAACCCACCTCAAATTATTCCTGTTAGTCCTAAAGTAGGTGGTTCTTCCAGCTCTGTATATCAGGGTGAATTGCAATCTGTGTGGAAAACCATATGCAGGAGTTAAGAGGAACCTGAAGACAGCTCTGCCTCAGACTTCTTGTTTTTGATGCACAACTTCTGGGGGGGGGGGAATCGGCAAAAAATACTGCTTTGTATGTTGGTAAAACTAGTTTACAGTGCATCTAAAAGTAGATCCATCAGAGGCTTTTTAAGATAACCTCAGCTTGTTACTTAAAGATGAAATCTTCATTAACATTGGAAGAAGCATATTTTATTTTCCCCGAGGAAGATGTAACCTGAGATACCACAGATACGGGTACTTAGCATCTTTTATCCAGGTGGGTTTTCACATGTAAGAAGGTGAAAGATAGGGCCAAAGCCAAACTGATAATTTTACTACAAACTTTCCATGAAGGAAGAGGTTTCCTGTGTTTCCATGTTTTTGTTCCGTATTTTCACTTAGAAAACTAGCATGTGCCAAATCACAAGAGAGTGTGACTGATGCTTCAATATTTCTGTGTGAATCAACCAGCTAGTTTAAGGCAAATATCTACTGGACAAAGATCTCTGTGATGGAGTTTGCTGTCATAAAGAGAATCAATCTTTTTGTTGTTGCTCTTATATTAAGAGAAAGGCCATGGCTGGAGAAAAAAACCAACATGATGGATTTGTTGTCTCTCCACTTTCTGTGCTTTGTTGGTCATTTGGTAAGTGCTGCTTTTAGGGCTTTCAGATGTAATTGGCGTTCTTGTGAATAGTGAATTTGTTCTAATTCTCCCTTTCACTTCTACCTTGAAACATGCTTACCCAGGTGGAAGTAAGAATGCAATCCAAAACAGCCCTTACAGATTTATACAGAGCACAGACATAATAAATATACCATGTAAGAAAATCTTAAGACGTGATTTGGGGGTTTTTTGATGATAAAGCCTATGTATGTATAATTGTAGAAACCTAATCGTAGCTGTAACTGGTACAACTGGAAATGGTTTTTAGACTTCAATAATTTTAAACCAGATTATAGGATCTTTATTTATAGTTTTGTGTATGGAATCACTTGATTGATTTCAGTGAGCGTGCTTTCGAGAAGCAGAGATTTGGAACAGACTTGAGAAAATAGTAACAGACATATATAATCTTCATTGTGTAATATCGGTGGTGTCCAAAGGAGTTAAACATCAGAATACATTTTTAAAACAATGGGGGTTTGTTTTGGTTTTGTTTGGGTGTTTTGCTAAAAAATTAAAATGAAAAAAGCAGGTAACATTTAGGGGTTGTGTGGTGGTTTTTGACAACAGAAAATGGACAGTTCAAGAATTAGATACATTTATAAAATAAAAAAATGTTCGCATTGCCAAGGAGCATGCCAAGGAGAATAAAACTTGTGATCACTGAAACTGCAGTGCTGTAGCTCTGTGTAATATCAAGGGGGAGAGATCTGTTTTGCACATTCATGGCAAATCTCTCCCCATAGCTACAAAACAATTTGCTTCTGTCATCAGGGGGCTAAAGAAGCAGTTGCGTTCCCGTTCTGTTTAGGGAACTTTTATCCACCCATAGTTGTTCAGGGAAATACATCATAGGAAAGGGATTATTCACACTTGTCCAATACTACGATTACTGTTTTTTAAAAAATGTCTTTCTTTTCTCTGTTTACCCAGTATTAAGAAAATAACAGAACTTCAGATCTTACCTTGTCAACTCATTAATTTCTCCTGTCTTGCGGAGTAGCTTTTTATTCATAGGAAAACTTAAAAAATTGTTTGACTGAAAAAAATAGGACATTTTGTAGATTAATGTCATTGTCAACCTACAGATAAAGTTCTTGTCATGTGTGTCTTGACTAAATGCTGTAGACTTCAGGGTTCTGACTCAGTTTTGATATGTGGTTACCTTAATGCAGAGCCTTACTAAAGAGTACTTGTGAGTGCTGTCTGGCATTTTGGATATTCCTTCATCCCCAGTAACAGAGACATAATGATTCACTGTTAACAAGACCATTCTCCATAACAGTGTTTGACAGTTGATGTCATTGCAGGACTTCAGAAGAAGAAATTTCTAGTTGTGCACAGATGTGTTTTTCTACATTGGTTGCAATTCCATTTAAAAAAAAAAAACAAACTTTTTTTTTTTCACATATAGTTCTCCTCTGAATTACTCTCTAAGGAGTAATTTCTTACAGGAAGATAAGATTCAAGGTCGATTATAGCTACCTAATAAGTCAGAGAAGGTAATTACAATGTTGTTACTATGTTGATACTAGAACCAGCAGAGGGATGCACGAAAGGTGTGAATGGACACTGATAGCTGTGTGGGGCCATCAGCTATTAGACTTGCTCAAATAGGGCTATGAAGGAACTTTTTTTTACAACCAATCTTTTATCTTAGGAACATGTTTCTGGCCTAGCTGTTAGCATGAGTGCTATACAGCTTTCTGTACACGTAGCCTTTGATAGAAGAGAGAAAATGAGCACTCATACCTTAGGAGAGATTTTTCAACCAAATGGAAAACTCTTATGTAAAAAAATTGGTATTATAAGAATTTTTATTACTGTCTATTTCTTTTCATAAGACCTGAAGTGAACTTAAGTATATTTATTCTAAGATACTTACTTTGTGAATTTTAATAAATAAGGTTGGATTTCACCACCCTTTTATTTTTAGTTAGAAATATTAAACATGCAGCTACATTGCTACCAGAAAAATAACTGCATTAAAAACTTGAAGAAAAGGCTGATTTGCGAGCATACATAGTTCTTCACTCTTTGCTTTGTTTCTTGCACTGACTTGGACTGGCCTGATATGTGGATTTAAGTTATTTTTCTTGTTTTGATAGCTTGAATATGTTTTTTCTTTTTCTGGTGTAAGGCAATAGTGATCCTGCTCCCCACCAAAATAACTCCAAACCAAATAATAAAAACCCAAATCAAAAAACCCTCCACCAAAACCAATGTGTGGTTGGGGGATTGCAGTCAGTTCATCACACATCTCTGCCACGCCTTCCTCAGGGTGAGGGCTCCTCACACTCTTCCAGTGTGGGGTCCCTCTCATGGGGGGCAGTCCTTCACAGACATCTCCAATGTCAGCCCTTCCAACCTTCCAACGGGCTTCAGTTCTTCATGAACTGCCCCAATGCAGGGCTCTTACATGCGGTCCAAACCTTCAGGAACAGCCTGCCCCAGCATGGGTCCCTCACAGGGTCACAATTCCTGACAGCAAACCTGTCCTGGTATGGCCTCATCTCTCCATAGGCTGCAAGTCCTGCCAGGAGCTTGCTTCAGTGTGGGCTTCCAGCCAGGTCACAGCTTCCTTCAGGTGTCTCCCCCTGATGACTCTCCATTATGGGGTCTTCCAGTGGCTGCACGTGGAATCTCTGCTCCCCCCATCATCCTCCATGGGCTGCAGGGTGACAGCCTGCTTCACCATGGTCTTCTCCAGGGGGTGCAGGGGAATCTCTGCTCTGGTGCCTGGAGCATCTCCTCCCCCTCCGTTTTGACTAATGTTGGTGTCTCTGTTGAGCTGCAGAGTTTTTCACGTCTTCTCACTCCCTTCTCTAGTGGCAAAAAACACAGCTGTTACTTTTTTTGTTTTGGGTCTTTTTAACTGTGCACCCAAAGGCACAGCCACTGTTGCTGATTAGTCAGCACTGGTCAGCGGTGAGTCCATCTTGGAGAAGTCTGGCATTGGCCTTGTTAGACTCAGAGGAAGTTTCTAACACCTTCTCCCAGAAGCCACCCATGCAGACCCCCTTCACTACCAAAACCTTGCCACGCAAACCCAAACCAACCAACAATCAGTAGGAAAAAAACCCCGAAGCTTCCTGAGCTGTCCCAAGCTGAGCAGTTGGACAGGTCTGCTGGGAGTGAGCAGGATTCCTGACTTTCCAGTGGCAGCCAGGCTAGTCACCATGTCAGCAGAATGTTCTTCTTGGAGCTACCTTCAGGTGGTTAGGAGGGTTTATCTTTGAAGTCCCTATCCTGTTCTGTCCACAAGAGGAAGAGGAGGGAGTACAATCCATGCTTTGCTGAAGAGGAGTCTTGTCTTTCTTACTTTGCCAATCCAGAGTTTAATGAGCTTTAATGGGAAGGAGCTTCTTAGTCTGACTTTTTCCCTTCCCCAGCCTTTGGAAATGTTTACCTGGGAAACAATTTCCTCACATATCAGCAATTGTCAACTGTTGAAGCCAGCCTGTCCTGGAGCCTCATGGGGATCCATTTTTTAGACGCCTTGCTTCTCTTCATCCTGACCATAGAAAACTTCTGAGAAATTAACATCTTGTTTAAAGAAGAATGCTCTCAGCATTCTACTACCCAGTGGCAATCATGTGTGAAGGTCCGTGCTTTGCTGCAATCATTCAGACTCACACAAGTAATTTGTGTAATGTGACTTCTAGCTTTTGATTATTTCCAGAACCCAGATGACAAATGAACTCAGCTGTAGGCTCTTTTTCGCTGCAGTCACTTTGCAGTGGATAAACAGTACACAAAGAAATTACAATAATCATAAAACCTTCTCTGGGAGAAGGGTTAGAGGAATTCTATTTGGGATAAATACAGGGAAGTAGAAGGCAATGGGAGATTAAGATCAGGAAATGTGGAGCAACGTTCTGTTGACACATGCCTTTCAGGGCTTTTAGGGCAGGTGGAAAGCAGTGACTGTAAAGTTACTTTCCTGAAGTTTAATTTGTCACAAAGGTAGTGCAAAATAATTGGAAACCTGAAGCTTTTTCCTTAGTTTGGAAGGTATAGTTAACAGTCGTAGCCAGTGCTGTGACAACTTCAGATACTGAAGTAGCACATCTGACAGAAGATTGGTGTTGAATGACAGTCCTCAGTGAGCAGGTATGAATGTAAGTAGGGACTGGAATGAAAAAGATCTGTGGCTTGAGAGATCTGTTCGTGCCAGATAAATGTTCTATGCATCTTCTAAAATATTGCATTAATAGCATGTTCACTGCATTTGCTTAATCTGTGTCAATTTAGCGTCCTTTAATTCTTATTTTTAAATTAATCTCTTTCAGCCTGTAATTTGATGTTCTAGTTAACCTTTTACTGGACACATGAACCTTTCAGTGCCTAGTCACTGTAGTTTAGAGGAAAATGGAAAAATAAAAGGAAAAATTCAAGATGGCACCCATCTGGAAAACAGCAGAAAATTGTCATGTATTGCATCTGGGATGACCTGTTCCTTCAAAAATTTTTTTTTAATGTGGAAGAGACTACAAATCAAAGCTATGCAGAATTTTCCACCACAAGCAAACAAAACAATTAATCTCAGACAAGCTATCTGAATTCATTATAAGGCCTTAAAATGAAAGAAAGGGTTTATGGAACAGTACTGTGGGAAAACAAATCATGAGTTAATTATCAAAAGGCTGCAAATCCTCAAATGTTTGCTTCTGCCTGCATCTGCTTGCAGCTTCAGTGGCTGAGCTATGTATTGGTTAATGAAATGACATAAGAAAGGAATAGAATTATGAATACAAGTTGAATATCTCTTTTCATTAAAGATACTGTCTTGTGAAGCAGTAACAGCGTATTTATTATGCTTTATCCTTAGAAATATTATGTGGGTGCTGAAAGGTGCCGACTTAAAAAGTTTGCAAAAAGAGACTTGACCAGCATTTCAGTTAGGCTGAATTGTGATTTTTTTTTTTTTTTTTTTGTGAACAGATGAAATTTCAAACAGGACATTTGTAATTGGCAATAAGTTTTTAAAAAATATCAGTATATCTTTGGTTGTCTTTATTTTGTAGAGAAACAACTTGTTGATATCATCAATGTTTGCTGTTTCTTTTTGTTGACTTAAGTTGTCCACAGCTGTACCATCATGTATGGAATAGTGTTTGTGATTATTTTTTGTTTCTGTTCTTCAAAAAATAAGTAACAAAAGAGATGCAGATCAGTTTTGCTTTTTTTGCTCTGTGTCACACAGCGAATTTTCATTAGCTAATGGAATAATTTGGAGCATTTTCTTTTTTTAATGTTAATTTAGTAAACATGTAGTGTTCTCATCTCATGAGAAAGTGAAAGACAATAATGAAATGTAATGAGACAGCTTAATGAGGCAGTATCTACTTAACTTCACCTGCTAATCATTCCTTTCCCCAGGAAAACATCTGTAAGTCTCAGACTCAATTTGTATTTTGACAGCAAGCTTTATCCACGTGTTCGTTCACTTGGTAACAATTGCTCCAAAATATCAGAGTAAGGAAAGAATTAAGTATTATTTATGTTATGTGCTAGTAAAGGTGCTTGGCAGAAGGCTAGGCTTATTTTTTCTTTTTTAAGCTCTTCAATACCAGAGGTTGAACATAAGAAAGAAAAGGTTTTTTGCGTGTGATTCATGCAAAGATTGTGTAACAGGAATTAATTCCAGGTATTCATTACCTTTGAGGGGACTTCTATTTATATTGATCATGGATTCAGAGTGTTTTATTTTTTTTTAAATTGGTAATGTACGCAAAAGCCTGTAAAATGGAATGTGTTGTTTCTAAATTATGTAATGAATTTATTTGCTCAGCAAAACAAAAAATAATTAGTTCTCAACTGTGTTCAGCAGTGTTATCAATCTTGGGACTCTCTAGCTATTGATAAAGCATGAGGTTTGTGTTTGCTTCCCAAACAGATACTTAATCCTTACTTGGAGTCTAACACACACAGTCGGCAGCAAACAAAGCATATGTTACCATATACCTTCCTTGCATGATATGACTTCTACAATGTCTGGAGGTGATTAAGAATATGGAGAGCAAACTTTCATGAATATGACCACATCTGTCTTTTAAACAAATTCTCCTATGGGGTTTGAAATTCCAGTGCTGTGAGCTCCTTAGAAACCCTTTCAGTAACTGAAGGATTTTTCAGAACAGTATTTAATGGGATGTGTTTAAAGAAAATGTCATGTAGTGTGGCAGAATAGAAGGGAAATTGTTTCTCAGTCATCAGCTACAGGAACATTTTGTGCCTTCTCCCTCAATAAAAAACACTGGTAATGCAGTTTTCCTTTAAGCAGATTAATTGATCTGTCTTTTGTTTTGTGAGTTATTTTGGGTGTTGTTTTTTTTGTGTGTTTGTTTGGGTATTTTGGGGGGGGGTTTACATTTTTTTTTTTATTTTACATTTCTTTTTTAAAGTCCCAAAATTGAATAATTTCTGAAACCCAAGTTCTACTAATTTTTTTCAGTGTAATTTCATCTGTGACATTTTGGTCAAGTGAAAGGTTGACTTTTGCCAGAGAATTAACTACACTGTGAGACAGTGATTAAATAGTACTGCGGATTCCTTCTGTTTTTGCTGTGAAGTATGTGTGCAATATCAAATAGTCAAGTGTGGGAGATCCGGACATACACTCAGTGATCAATATGATCAGGTGAATGCCGTTTATTCAAACCGTGTGTCTGCTTAGATAGACCTGTGCCATGTGCTCGTGTCCGGATAGCTCCACCCCCGCCATGAGCACACATCCGGCCCCTATTGGTTGAGTGCCTATGATCATGTGCCCCAATATACTCCGTGATTGGCTACAAGCCTTACAGCCCGCGCTCAGTTGTTGCAGTTCAAAGGCTGGATTGCTCACGTGCCCATTGTCCGCCAAAAAGCCTCCAACAGTCAAGCTCTGATTTAATTTAGGATTTGATTTCCTTGTAGTTAAAAGCCCCTGTATGGATGGATGTGCTGGAAATGTAAAGAATTTGTATATTATCTGTTCTGAGTGGCCACGTGCTCTTTTGGCATAACAGAGCCTCACAGACACCAGCCCTTGTTCTTCATGAGCCTGTGCACGCTGATGGCGCTGCCATGGAACGGCAATGTTCTGCAGTATCCCAAAACTGCTTCCTGAGTTCCATCATGGGATTCTACTGTTCTCCGACAGTTTCCTGCTCTTAATATTGTCTAGATTCCTTTTGAGCTATCATTGAGAACAGGGTGGACAATCTAGCTTACATCAGATACTGTGGGTTTTGTCTGTGGATCCAGCTCTAACATTTCTCTGAGTGGAAGGGCACATTGTCTCTCATAGAATACCTTGCAGGTGGAGTGGGCAAGAGATTCATGTACAACTTCTATGATTTTTCTGAATGGTACTGGGATAAATTCAAGACTGAACTAATTTTTCTTGGGGCAGAGTTTAATGCTATTAACATTAAATGGATTATTTTTAAATAATTCCCTTGTACAGATACATAAAGCAGATTCATGTGGTACTGCCTGTCTGACAAAGGCTGTGATGTGCCCTCTTTATGCTCTTCTTCAGTGTGAGAGAGGCTTGAACTTCTGAGATGGTATTATTGGTCTTTACTGGTCTTGGACAATAGTGCTTCTAAACTGTTTAATTCTTGAGGAAATAATACATATTTTAATAGTATAAAAGGTATAGTTTTCATGTCGTTTACTAAAAAAAAATTCTTGCAACTTCAGCACAGTTTTTTGATATGGTGAGACACAGAGGGCTGCTGGTTAAAAATTTCTCACTGGGGGCAGAAAAGAAAACTCCATCAGTAGCTCAGTTGTCTTACTCTCTGTGTGGGGAAGGCCCAAGAGGAGCAGAAAGAGACAGCCATATGTCAACGTGATAAGGAAACTTTTGTCCATTTCTGTTCAGGCTGTGGAGTGTTTCATGGGAGGATGCTAAACATATGGAATAAATTACGGGGAAACTTTTTTTGAAGGTAAATGTATAAATGTATTCAAGAGACACCTAGGTTCCTTCCCAGAGAAAGGCACTATTGAGGGATACTGTGAGAAAACAGAGTGGCTGCATTAACACCATCCTAGAGTAGGGAGGGAGCTATTCCAGTCCAGGTGAGCTTTTATGCCTTATGTTTCTGGTTTTTACTTGAATATTTGTGTTCTGAATTATTCCTCTCCAGACTGTTTCTAGGGAAATGAAGTTAAAATATACTGTAAAATTACTGTAGTGTTGTAGGTTTTGTAACAACTGTATTGCTATGGACAATTAGAGTAGAAAACATTTCACTGCTAGTTAATGTTTTTGGGGTCTGTTGTCATGTCATGAGTTGTGACCCTGGGCTGACTCACAGTTAAAAGGAGTTTCAAAACTGGCCAGTTAATTGAGACTAAGGTTATTGTCCTTAGGTGACTGAAGGGAAATGCCCTTCACAAATAGAGTATCTTTCCGCATCACTCTGAGTGGTATAGGGAAGACTGTGCTGTAGGGATGGCTAACAAGAATGCTAAATATGCTAAATATGGTGACTGATTTATTAATGAAGACAGTAAGGGAACATTTTATAAAGGTGTACTTCTGGCCTCTGTGTTCTTTGGTCCATTTCTAAGGTTATCCATTTACATATTCCATTTCTTTGACATCATTGCATCCAATGCTATTTTGGTTTACCCCTACTCTGAATATAATTAAAAATAATTTGTTCTATAGAATTTCCTCCTGTCTGAAATATTCCAAGACTTATGCCCTAATTGCACATCCTTATAAATGTGATGTGATACAAGTGGGACAAAAGGAAATACTATTCCTTCCTGCTCAGGGGCCATCTTTCTATGGTGCTATATGTTTCCTGCCTTAACTTTCAATAAAATTGTAGGGCCCTTAGTTTGGAATTGGGCATTAACAGTCCTTTGCTCACTGCAGAAACAAATAATTGATTTAGTAGTAGCTTAGAGAAAAAGCTTTTTCATGTCAAGTGATGTAACTATACAGCAGATGAAACTTAAATGTTTTATACATTTTGTGGTTCTCAGATAAAAGTTGTAGAAAAACAATGCTCTTTTGAACTAGCACGAGGGTAATTAAAATGTGAACAGTTCAGATGTGTCGCAGTTTTATTTTGTTTTCTACCAGAAACTCTTGAATTGCAGTACTTGCAGTCAGAGCTTTTGCTTGCAAATGAAGTTGCCCCATAGAAGGTGATCATATACTTGTGTCTGTGTCTTTACAATGGAAAGTGTGAAATTAAAGCCTTAGTACAAATACATCACTTAATGTGTGCTGAAAAATAAGAAAATATATCTTTGTGCTTAAGCATGTAGTAATACATCTCACTGTATAACTGTTTTGAAAACAGAGTGAAGAAAACTTTATGTTCATGTGGACTACTGTATCTGGCCTCTTCTCTTGCCTATTTCTTTCTTCTGTCTCATGCCCTCCAAGGGCTTCCCACAGTTGCTTTCCTTGCGTTTAATCTGACCCTTGAGCTTTATTATTTTATATTATTCTTCAGTTACACAAGTAAAAATCTGGAATTCCACTTCCATCTGTTTTCAATCAAGAATAAGAGATAGAAATAACTTCATACAGTTGAAGGGTGATTGTGCAAGATCTGAAAATAGAGCTTGGCAGTAGTGGAAAAAAGCTCACTGCTTTATGAGATGAAGCATCTAATTGTAACTAGAGGGAGAAAGTATGTTAGGTATCAGAATGTGTTGGTGCTAGGGCAGCAATAAAACATGTAGCCTGACATGATGATAGGAGAATCAGGAATAGTCTCGGTGCTTGCTGACAAAAGTAAAGAGGGTTTGGGCCATAGAATGCCCCTAGAAGGATATGCTAATTCTGTGGCTACTTGGAAAAGGAGTTCAGAAATGCTTCATTAATTGTTTGGGTGCTGTTCATGCTGGATCTGAATGTATGAGGATTTAAAGCCATTGTTATCTTCCATCACTAATAAATCACTCCAGTTCTTCTGGTGCACTAACTCATTCACCACAGGTGTTTATAAGCTGCCTGTAGCCTGCTGAGATAATTTTTCCAGCCTGTGGTGACATCATCTCTGAGGGTGCTGAAATGCACATGATCTGATAGTAGGTGGTTGCCACAGGTCCATTTGATTCACTTCTCAACCAACTGCAGTGTGAACCAGAGGTGTCTGGAAGGATGGAGCAGGTGGATAGCAAGAGCAGCCCATTACTACTGTAACCTGCTCAGTGAGTGTGGCTGGGCTCTGCTGTTCTAGCAGTTTTGGAGTGTGAGGAAGCATGGCCACTGCTGAGGGGAGCACAGGTGTGGCAGCCGCCCATGATAGCTGGCAGTGTTGAATGGCTCTGCCCAGTAAAAGGACTGGCCTTGTGATGGGCCACTCAGTGCCAGTGCTGTACAGATTCACAAAATTAACAATTCACAAATTTCTGTGGATGAATAAACACCAGATTATTATTCTTATCCTGTTACATGGCAAATGAGATCAAAGCCGGAAAATTCTAGAAATTTGTGTTCTGTTCTAATGAGATTTCTGGAAACAATTATGACTTTTCACGGTGGCTCATGAGAGGTATAAAACAATCAGGTTTATTTTTTAATTTAGGTTGGTTTATTTTCTGTACTGATGGATCAAAATCCATGGAATAGCTCACAGTTTACTTCAGCACACATTTGAACAGTCTCTGACTCTTGTGTCTGCTGCAGAAGCCTTGCACCTGACTAGTGATAATGATTTTGGAGGGTCTGAACCTCTGTTTTAGCAACATAGGAGTGTTTAGGTTGGAAAGGACCTCTTAAGATTTTCAAGTCCAATCATAAACATAGCACTGCTAAATTTACTACTAAACCATGTCCCAAAGTGCCACATCTACATGTCTTTGAAATACAGGAATGATGACTCAACCACTTCTCTGAACAGCCTGTTCCAGTGCTTGACAACCCTTTCAATGAAGAATTTTTTCCTAACATCCAATCTAAACCTCCCCTGGTTTGGCCTGTAGGATGTTTCCTCTTGTCGTATCATTTGTTACTTGGGAGAAGTGACCATCAGAAGAGATCACTTCCCTACTTCTGCAGGCCACACTATTCCTGATACAGGCTGTGGTGCCGTTGGCTTTCTTGGCCATCTGGGCACACTGCTGGCTCATGTTCAGCCGGCTGTTAACCAAACCACCAGGTCCTTTTCCACCGGGGTACTTTCCAGCTACTTCTTCCCCAAACCTGTAGCGTTGCCTGGGGTTCTTGTGCAAGACCCGGCACTTTGCCTTGTCGAATCTCATAATGTTGGTCTTAGCCCATTGATCCAGCCTGTCCAGATTCTTCTGTAGAGCCTTCTTGTTAAACTTGCTGTCATCTTCACACTTAACTGAGCATGCACTTAATCCTCTCATTCAGATCATTGATAAAATATTAAAGTGAACTGGCCCCCATGCATACAGATCTCTGGGGTGCAATGCTTGTGGCCTGTTGCCAACCAGATGTAACACTGTTTACCATCTTCATCTAAATGTATACTATCTGTTTATTATTCCTACCTGCAAGATCCATATGGACATGCAAGGAACTTAGAGCATTTTGTGAAGCCTGAAAATGTAAATTACAGATCTTCAAGAGGCAGTGGTCTAGATCCAAGCATGCTGTGGTGCTGTGTGGACACAAATGCATCACACTTAATAGCAGTCATGTGAGTGCCACTCCAGAGGAAGATGTAGGTCACTGTTAGCATTCCTGCTTTTCTCAGAGCTAAAGGCAAGTTAGCCACCCTCCAGGGTAACTTGTTTCTTCATCCTTACTCTTACCTTCGTAATGGTTCAGGTACTAAGTATCAGCCGCATTCATGCTTGGCCCTGGGAGGAAGCAGAGGTTGAGACTGTGCCCAGTTCATAGTGTTCCTGCAGAAGTGCAATGGCCTTGTGAGCCCCTGTTCAGATAAACACCTGAGCAAGTAAGAGTCCCAACCTGTCCTTAATCAATTAATCCATTTAATATTTTTTCTGTAAATTAAGCCAAGTGGCTCAATTCCCAATCATTAAACAATATGCTTTGATCATTAAACAATACGCTTTTTCTGACACGAGTCCGAGTAGCCTGTGATAGATAAGGCAGGTGGATCAGTGGAGCTGTGTGTTTCCTTAATGCTTCTGCTGAGTTATGGAATAAAACACACCTTTTTTTTCATTGGTGGGTGAATTTTTTTTTGCTTCTTTACAGAGATGAATGGAATTGGTTGAACTCTGATTTTCCTTCCAAACCCACTTCTGTTGTACTTCATACATTTTCCAGTTTCATATTGAACTTCCTGAATTTCTCTCTCACTCTACATGTGATATATAACCACAGCATTGAAAAGTGGCTAGAGTGTTAGCTTTGCCAAAGACTAGCATGACTGCCTTTGTGAAAGGATTGTAAAGTGCTAGCTTTGCTTGTTCTGGTTCCATTAATGAATGGGTATATATACAGCACTAAACTATTGCATCTCTCTGTCTAGACATCAAAATATTTGATTTGGACAGCTCATGCTAACACTGAGTTTTTAGAATGAGCTCAACATTGTCTATTCAGTAGGTTGGTAATCTTTTTTTTCCCCTGTTAGGTTTACCTTTCCCAACCAGGGGATAAGATTCTTTGAGCTAAAAGTGAAACTGCTTTCTACTGCCTATCTTCCCCCAGAAAGGGAAAGTATCGTCAGTAGAGCAGCTGTTACATAATACCCCGCAGACAAAATACTGGGGGCAGCACATTGCTCAGTAATCTGACTTGTTCATTTGCCAGATAGTGATTTCCATGAAAAAACTTGTTGGCATAAGGAGCTTGATGCATCATGTCACTTTATCTCTGTTTCTCCCTCCCTGTACGTATTAAATTTCTTACAAACAGGTGAAGCGATCTGAGTGAGCTTAGCCTGTGTTCCAAGTTTGTTAAACAAAGAAGTGGAAACGACAGGAGTGCTTTCAAGTGTTGGTGATGATGCCTGGTGTAAATTTGGGATCAAAGCTAGTCTTACACTTAAAAAATGCTTAATTATTATTCTGAAAGAAAGAGAAATGGAGAAGGATACCTCTTCTCGCATACCCAAGGTAATTAAATTAGATTCAAGCATACTTTTGTGCACATTAGAAAACATTTCACTAGCTTAGACCACAGCAGGTGGGTGCACATCTATTCTAAATTGTTACCTTTGGATATGTGGGCTTTTACAATGTATTTTGAGAAAGCAGTACTGGCAAAAGCTAATGCATTTCAGTAGCCAGGTCTCTCAGAATTGTGGGCATCCAAATGACCCTTTTATTTTTTTTATGGTTTTCTGTGTTAAACCATCTCATTCCACTGCAACTATAGTGTGCCCCTTTCTCTGTGACCAGGCAGACATACTTGATTTCTTGTGTCTTGTAAAGCAAGTGTCATCTTTAAGCAATGTAGCAACAGTGCATCTGCTTAAATAAAAGCTGCATGCTGTAAATCCAGGAAGCTTTTCAGGAAGCACATGATTTTGATGAAGGTCTATAAATTACTGTCCAAAGCAATGAAGGCCTTTGTGTACAGTCTGCCAGAGTGATGTTGTAGGACTGCACAGAGGAGCTCTTTGGAAAATCGATAGACCGTCTGTCCTTCTGCAGATGTTGTTTCCTCGTTGTTTCCTCATTGTTTCAAATGAACTACATTTACGGCTTTAAGAATGGTATTTCTTATTTACTTAGGATAACATAATATCAATTTAGGAAGTTCACATGTCAGCAGCCATCCTGTGATCAGAAATAGCTCTGTGCTGTGAAATATTGCTGCTGTTGTGGTGAATTCCTATGCAGGACTGTGAATGCTATCAATGGCAACGAGGATCTTGCGTAAAGCCTAAGAGCCCCTAGAAAGGAAGTAGCAACAGAACTTATCAATAACATTTTTCTTTCCTACATATCTGTTCATGTAAAATGAGAGAATTTCTGATTGAATTAATTTGATCTGGAGAAAAAGTACTTGTCCTCAGGAAACAAACCAGTTGAGAGACTTCCGAAGACAAATGTACATCTTATTTTTACTCCACCCTTCTCCCTTTATCATGCAACCACCCCGACGTCCATTATATTTACCTGTCAGCCACTTTAAGATTTTTGTCAGCAAAATCTGACAAGGTTTTTTTATATTTTACTTCTTGCTGTTAAGGCATGGGTTGATTTTTCCTCCTTAGGCAATACTTTTACTTCCTTCAGCAAGAGAATAATCCATCATTAAGGTGCTGGAGGCTCCTTTCTCAGGCTTTAGTTGTGTGTTCGCAGTGCTGAGCTCCACATTTTCACCTTGGTCTGCTCAGTGTGTTGTCATGCTCAAAACAACTCTGCTTAATGTGGTATATACCTTGAGCCCAGGTACTCTTCTTAACCAAATCAAAGGATTTTAGTATTGTTAACCTTAAAGTAACACAGTATTTTTCTTTCTAGAGATTGTTTTGTCAGAGTAGCTTTGTTATTTTGCTATGCAACCTGGGTTTTCTTATGGGACTTTATCTGAAAGAAAATTGCTTCAGAAGTTCTTTCTGAGTTCTGAATAGGCAAAATCTGAAGAGCCTATAATTTAACTATTACCAGAGGTTTTAGTAAAATACCTGATTCTCTACATATGGCAAATATGAACCAAACCCCTTCCCTCAAAGGGCTTGTACTGTAAAACATCTCTTGACAATTTTGTAAGTTCTTGGCTTTGTCTGACTTGTTCACCTGACCCTGTAGATGATCCACCAAACTATTCTTGTTTCTTTTTTTATGAAGTGAATTGGTAGTTCAAAGCTTGCTTTCCCTTGTGGCTTACTGGCAAATGAAGTATCCCAATATGAAAACTGATTTAGAATGAATATTTCTGTCTGCCTAATCTCTGAGCTCTCAACTTTTCAAACAGATGGCATGAGATATAGTGCCAAAGCCCATGCATTACCGCTGTGCGATGTAAATTATTTAATTGAACTCTGACAACCTGCTAACCAAACTGTGAAGCTTATATCACACACTAGGTTCATACATGGTTTAAGATAAACTCTCCTGTAGGTAGTAAGAAATGAAAAGAGATTCCCATACTTGTAGAAGGAAAATTTAAAAACTGCTGCTAGAATAGTTTAGAAACCAGGCAATTGATGGCTATTAGTGTACTAGTGTTTCGATGAACATGGAAGTGTGCCATACTGAATGTGAGTGATCCACTTTCAGGCAACCTGATAAGTGAATGAGGGAAAGGCTGTGGATGTTATCTACCTGAACTTCAGTAAAGCCACTGACACTGTTTCCCACAGTATTCTCCAGGGGAAACTGGTTACTCTTGGCTTGGATGGGCATATTCTTCACTGGATAGATGTGATGAATAGAATTAAATCCATTTGGCAGCCAGCCTCAAGTAGTGTTTTTTGGGGGTCAGTATGGGGGCCTTTAATTGCTATTACTCTTTAATATCTTTAGCAGCAATCTGGATGAAGTTTGCAGACGACACCAAGTTGAGTAGGGGTGTTGATCTGCTTGAGGGTTGGAAGGCCCTACTGTATTATGTTCAACAAGGCTCAGTGATGGGTCCTGCACTAAGGACAAGTGGCTGGAAAGCTGCCTGGCAGACAAGGACCTGGGGGTGTTGGTTGACAGCTGGCTGAACATGAGCCAGCAGTGTGCCCAGGTGGCCAAGAAGGCCAACAGCACCTTGGCCTGTATCAGGAACAGTGTGGCCAGCAGGACTGGGGAAACTATCATTCCCCTGTACTGGGCACTGGTGAGGCCACACCTCAAGTGCTGCGTTCAGTTTTAGGACTTTCACTGCAAGACTGACATCAAGGTTCTGGAGCGTGTCCAGAGAAGGGCAATGAAGCTTGGGAGGGGTCTGGAGCACAAGTCTGATGAGGAGCAGCTGAGGGAGCTGTGGTTGTTTATCCTAGAGAAAAGGAGGCTGAGGGGAGACTTTATGGCTCTCTACAACTGCCTGCAAGGAGGATGCGGCCAGGTGGGTGTTGGTCTTTTCTCCCAAGGAACAAGAAATAAGACAAGAGGAAATGATCTCCAGGCCAAACCAGGGAGGTTTAGATTGTGTATTAGGAAGAATTTTCTTCACTAAATAAGTTGTCTATCACTGGAACAGGCTGCCCAGGGAAGTGGTTGAGTTGACATCCGTGGATGTTTTAGGGACATGGTTTAGTGGTGGACTTGGCAGTACAAGGTTAATGATTGGACTCAGTGATCTTCATGGTCTTTTCCAACCTAAACATTTCTATGCATCTAAGTTGGTGTGATCCCAATAAGGACCTGTTTTTTTCAAAAGATCTGTAAATGAGGTGTGGTATTGTCTGTCATTTATTTAGTCTGGTTTATATTTACCTATTAAACATAGAATATATTCCGAGGTTGAGGGGGCAGAAGGTGGAAGAATAGCTGTGGTAGCTTGTTACCTAACTGACCCTGCAGTAACTACAATGAGCTATTCAGAAGAAGTTGTGAATATAACTTACATGGTGCCTCTGTGTATGGCAAGCTACGGTTTTCATGCATTGAGCAAACAGTTGCTGAACACACAGACTCAAACTTGGTAACTGAATGGTTTGGTTGAAATAGCTGTTTCTTTACTTCTTGACAGGTAAGGTAATAAAATCTGAGAACATGATACATGAATCCCACTGTGAAGTATAAATAAAAGGAGAGTTGGAGGTGAACTTTTTCTAACCTTTGGATAATTGCTTGCAAAACCAGAGAAGCTTTTAATTCATATTACTCAGTGAACTCCAATGTAGCAAACATCTATCCTTTACTGGGGCATGGTACTGAATGCTGCAGACTGCCTTTACACAGAGCTGTAATTTGTTCTGAAAATTTTTCTCTTTTTATAGCTGTAGTGCTTTGACTCTAGACATGCTGCCGTGCCTTCCTTTCTTCCAGCAAAGCAACCTAATAATGTTTTCAGCTCAATACCTGACTTCGGCTATACTAGCAGATAACTAGGAGCCTGCAGTTGATAAAGGAGAAAAGTAATAGCAATCCCAGCATTGACACAAAATAAATGAAGGGCACAGTTTTCTAGAAAATGGAGTTAAGTAATAGGAAGAGGATTAGAAAACAGTGGGACATGCAGCCTACAGAGCTACCCTGAGAGTTTTATTCCTGAAACTACTGGGAGAGATGAGTACTTGCTTCCAGCCACGCTTATGAGGGGCTTTTTTTATGAATGCCTAAAATGACATTATGGAAGAAATGAGGCTGCAAACATAAATAATCTATGTGATAAAAATAATAAAATGCGTATTTAAAAGACAACTCACTAGAATCACTCAGATACAAGTCAAGCTATACCCAAAGCTATAGGAAATTTTCTTTAAGGTGAGACATAAATTATATTTTCTTCTGTTGTCATTGATTGAAGAATATTTCTATCTCACAAAGTATTTAAAAGACAAACATGATGAACATGCAAGAAAGGGTGGTTTGTGTTTTTGATGGTCTCTTTTTTTTTTAATTAATCTGTAATGTATTCTTACGTTGTGGGATAAAGAGGATAAAATTTACATTCTACCAGATTTTTGGCTGTGCCCTTTTGCTCTATCGGAATAGTGTTACATACAGGTATTTCGAAGCATAAGATACCCATATGGTCCTTAACCTTTTTATTGAAACTCCTCTTTAGCTAGTGGGTCAACAAACTTGTTAAAGAGATTCCAAGAATTACTAAAATGCAAATATTTATTTTTTTGAATACATTTTTTAATTAGTCAGTGTTTCTCTTTGATCTTGCTTTCAGGAAATGGTGAATCCGTTTCCAGCATTGTAACTGGCACCTTGGAGAATCTGATATATTTTCATACATCACAGATGTTAAACTGGGTTTCTTGGAGAAATCAGTCTGATGTTTTAGTAAGTCTCCAAGTTAAGAACATATACATGGCTACAAATGGATGCTGTCACAGCTAAAAAGGTCTGTTGTCCTTGGACTAAAAAGCACCCTGAAATACAGCCTATGTTTTGTTGCTTAGCTTAGATCACCTTCTTCCTAAGTTTTTGGTTTGTGTTTTTTCTTTAATTTAGCCTCTTCTAATGTAAATAGTTCCTTACAGATGAAGAGGTAAGAGAAAAGATGTTGACTGAGGCCAGAATCAGTTCCTGTTAGGTGCAATGTAAAGCAGTGTCTCTGGAGAAATTTCATATGTTATTGTGAAGCTTCTAGAACTCATTGTGATTTTCAAAATAGCCCTACTGTGAGACTGCAAGGTATCTGTTTTGTGGGCTAGGGGCCAGGTTATGTCCACACAGAAACACATTAGAAGAGTAACTTCACAGGCTTTCTTAGACCTCACAGGACATTCTGTGTAAGAGTGTGGTCTGCCCTCCATCCACATTCATTAAAAGTGCTTTTGATTGACAGTGAACTTGTTTGTAGAATTTAGTAGAAATAACTTCCTTTTCATAAAAATAAATGATCACATGTTCTTCATAAAGGACAAGCCCATCTAAGCAAAGACTGAGCTACTGCTTGGCATAACTTGAATTGCTATCTTTTTCCCAATAATGAGACATTAGGGGATCTGCCCACTTTGTGCTGGGGAGACTTGCTAACGCGCTTTGTACAGATGCTTGATTGCATCTCATCGAGACTTTGGTTTGGCTCTTTAGCTGGGAGGTTGTAACTAACCTGTCTGATGAGTCATCTTTGAGGTGTGTTAAAATAAGTTCCAATTTGCCTGTTTGGTTGATTAGCAGTGATTTGAGCATCAAGAAGGATGGATGTTACTCCCCAGCAAAGAGCTGAGTGGCATTTAGGCTTTATTTGAAGGGGGGAGGGAAGAAAAGGCTAATCTGTCCTTGATCTTAGCTTTGAGGAGATACTTCTGAGTAACAAATGGAAATTTGTCTATTATGCAATTTTTGTGACTGTAATATAATGTTGGTTTCAGTTACTTTACATTTTTCAGTTCTCATAATTTCTGATACATCTTTAGAGATTGACCCTTTTAAATACAAATTATCTCTAATGACTACAGTGCACCCTGGAAAGGGTAAAATTGTCTATTTGAAGCATCTTTTGTCTGAATTGATGGTTCCCAGCTATGGTAGCAGTATGCATTGTCAGCTGTGTTTTTTTTTGTTTGGTTATTTTTTGTTTGTTTTTAAAATCAGAGTAATCTTGTTAATACTTAGAAATAGTTGTAATAAGAGTGGGGAAATTTGTTTCTCAGGGGGGCATATCACCATATCACTACACTTTGGTGGAGTCCTTGCTGACTGTGGAACTATTTCTGAAAGTTTCCCTCCTAGGAACTGACTGTCAGTTTCAGCAAAGCATTGAAAGGGCAATCTTTCAAACTGAGGAGGCTGCAGAAGTGGTGGAATAAATTCTGTTTAATTGCCTCAAAGCAAATAAGGAGATGAGACCCTTTGAGGTCCCTAAATATTCACATTTGCAATAGAAGTACCTTTCATGTAGCGGCCTTTGTCCATGCTGTACATGTAATAGCAATAGGTGCAGAGGCAGAAAGATTCATATAGTTATGGTGGTCAAAGCTCAAAAAGTTCCACGTGGGGTTTGCAGGCCCTGCTTCAGCTGTGACACAGCCAGTGAAGAGTGAGGCAGGAGTGTCAAGGTTATATTGCCCATGTGAAGGGGGAGGTTTCTAGTACAAATCCAGTATGTGCTATTTTCATGTGCTTCATGTGAGGTTTTGTACCTCAGTATCTGTGGCCTTGCTTTTGTTCGTTGAGCAGGCTGCTGCTTTTGCATGTTGCATATTATTAGTGTTTAGGAGATACCAGCTATGTCTGTAAAAGGTTTTCTATGATATAGTGAAGGAAATTAGTCAAGTGATGGGATGACATAAAAAATAACATTTTTTTAAGTAGTGAAAGACAGAGTGAGTTATGATACCTGAAGGGAATGCAGTGATAGTTTACCAGCTACATTGGGAAGATCCAGTCTTGGTTTAAAAAAATTTAGCTAGTTCTCCTAGATAGTGAAATTAGTATCTTGATAGGTGTTTGCGTTGAACTATAATTATGTATAATTGACCTGATTCCATGCAGTCAACAAGTTATTTAATTCTAGCAAATTCCATGAAACCCCCACTCTCAGGGAAAATCAGAATATATAGATACCATTGGTATTAAGAACTTTTAATTACTATGTTTGCTTTTTGTCTGGAATGGGAAAGAAAGTCGAGGCCCAGACTGTAGGACTCTGCAATGATAATTTCCTAATAGAATGCTATTCATAAGATGAAAATCTCGGGGAAAAAAACTTGGGTAGCTGGATTGTCTTATCACTGAAAAAAATTCTTTAGAAGAGTTATGCAGAACTCAGGATATAGTAATATGTAGGAGGAAATTTGCATCATAAAATGAAATCAACTGTTTTCATAAACTGTAGTACTTTTGTTCTATGTTTTTAAAAACTCTCTAGGTATGATGGTTTTGTGTTTCGTGGTTTTATTCTAGAATAAACCACCTTATCAACTGTTTTGCCAAATATGTTTCTACAGTTCTCTGAATGTGTGCCTAATCTCTTCTTAACATTTGACTCCTGATTTTTACAGTCTGACAAACGAGGTGTTTTTGAGGTACATGAATGTAACTGATACCCAGATTCCCTCTTTATATGCTGTTGACATCCAGGTGAAGGGTATATTTCAGTAGATAGTAATCAAAAAAATAAGGTTTTTCAGTCTTTTTTGGGCACCTAATTAAATACCATGTTTTCAGTACTATTGGGGTTCATTAGCTTTCAGTTATTCTGTTTGCAAGTGTGGGGCTCATTTCCGATTTAAGATATTCAACAGCAGAGCATTGTCCTTGGAAAATATTTAACTCCACATATACATGTACACCCAGTGGCAGGCTATTCAAGGTAAGTGTTGAAATGTGCCAGTCTCTTTCAGATTGGAAAGAATTCAACTGCATCAGTTTCCAAAGAAAGAATTTGTTTGAATGACTGTTTTTGCTAAAGAATTGCCAGCTTTTACAAGAGGTGAATGGATTACTCTGATGCACATTATACTTACACTGTGAAAAGTTGACTTAATTTCTTGACCTCAGAAGTGACGGGAACTGCTTTTGAAAGCTCTTTCTAAGTCACTGCAATTAACTGAATTATCTCTTTTCTCACAATATTGAGAAATGAGTTTATATACTGGTCAGTGCAGTTATAGAAGGTATTTATAATTTTTTTTTTTGCTAATGTGTTTGTTTATCCTTATAAATAATTATTCAAGGAACACTGCCTCAAACATTGTCTTTCATGAGCAATAAGTCCCGTTCTCTGTGTGTGTTCTTCTGTCTTCATCACTCAGTACCTCACAGAGAAATCAAAAAAATTACTTAGTTAATTATTAGAGTGCTGATATTTGTATAAGATGAAGTGATATTGGTTGACAAAATGAACTTTCAAGTGTAATTTCAATCTAGTATATTCTTCTGGACATTCGACCTGAAGTGTTAGTATTTGAAATGAAAGTGACAAGGAAACCATTTTTTCATAACAGTTATGAATAAATTACCATTACAGCAACACTTGGAGCAAACTAGAGATGAAGGAAAGTGTTCATTTACATTTCAGTACTTGAAAGGCCTATATTTCAGTGGTTGCCTCATACGCTAGAAATGTACCTTTTAATTTACTCTAAGTAAACAACAAGAGTGGGGTTTTTTTTCACCACTACTTTTCACTAATTTGTGATAAGCATAGTTAAATTTGGATGATGGATGTGTTCCTTGCTGGGCTAATTGATACAGAAAATCACTTACAAAACTAAGAAGTAATTATATGAGGACAGAATGTGGAAGGGAAATAAAGCAAATCTGTTAGTTAGGAAGCTGTTTGAAGATTAAAGCTCTAGATTAAACATTCATGAATAAATTATCAAAGGCTTTATCAAACGGCCAAACCTTGGAAAAATCTTGACAACACTCCTATGTTTCTTTCCTTGTTTGTGTAGAACGCTTGCTTTATATAAATGCAAAAAGACTTTCTTATTCAATTGGAATTACTTAGTTTAAAAATATTCTGACTTTCTCCACAAGTGATTTCTGTCATTTATGTGATTTTTGTTTATAAGGGCAAACACCTGGCATGTTGTCAGATGTGAGGTACAGGGCTTTGGATTTTCTTGTAAGATTTTCTTGTTATTAACCTTTCCAAAAGAGAATGTAACTTCTGTGTGTTGACATCACAAACTTCATCTGCTTGGGTTTTTTTTATCAGGTCATTGAAATGCTATTTTTATTTTCTCGCGTTCTCGCTCTTGCTCTCTCTTGCTCTCTCTTTCGCTTGCTCACTCTCTCTTTTTCTCTTTTCTTTATTTCTTTTTTCTCTTTTTTCTTTTTTCTTTTTTTTTCTTTTTTCTTCTTTTTTTTTCTTTTTTTTTTTCCTCCTGGCATCTTAATTCTTCTAAGAACTTTTCTGAAGCAGTTACAAGTTTTCATAACACTGTAGTTGGCTATGCACGACGTTGCTACTAACACCAAGAAGTAGCCAAAGTTGCAACTTTAAGAGAACCACACCCCATATTGCCAGATAATAGAAATGGGTGTTTTTGGCAAGATGGATGCAATGGATCAACAGAAATTCCTGTTCTACAAATGTACGCATCACACACAAACCAGATCATCAGTCCTACAGTTCAGACCTACCTGGTGCTGGGTGAACGGGATACTTACTCAACCAGGCAACATGTAACGTGTTGGATGCATGACAGCTTGGCTACTACATGTAACAGCTGTTCTCATCAGGCTGCAGCCTCTACAAGGTATCAGACATCCATGTATCGCATTTCTCCCCCCCTCTGCTTGCCCTGGGACTATCGTCTTAACTATTTATTGCTCTCTACATTAGATCATTGGCAGAGTCTCATAATCCCAGGCCAATCTCTCTTACTTCCTCCTTCCTTGAAGCCAGTTAGTGGTTGCTGCTGTGGTTTCTGTCACCTTCTGGCTTCCTACATGTATGTATTAACAAAGGTAACTCTTTTTTTTAATCTGCCTGGATTAATCCAAACACGCTGAGTCTGTTTGAGCAGGGCAGATGTAGTGAAGTCTCACTGATCCAGGCAGTGCCTTGGGTAGGTTACACCCGCTGTTGTGTATTGTGAAAATGAGAATTTGGAGCAGAATGTTAACCAGACAGGCTAATGGCAGCCCCAGCAAGGTGGCGTTTGTGGCCACCTATTTGGTGATATGGGAGCTCTGTAGTTATGTGTATGGTAATAAACTGAGTACTCTGCCCATTGGTGGTTCGGATCTCCCCTTCTCCTCCAACACCAACCGTTCTGTCCTCACATGGAAGGGAGCCACAGAGCTCAAGTAATTGAATGATTAGAAATCAGATTTTTCAGGGGCACTTTATAGAAGCTTTTTTTCTTCTCAAATATCCTCTCCTGAAACATAGTGCTTCCCCAGTGATTGAGTTCTGAAAAGGTGAAAGGGTTCTTAAAAAGATATTCTTCTACTTTGAGCCTAATAGTGAAAGCATTTTTTATATTTTTACAGGGACTTGTGTAAATTTGCAGGGCTTTTTAATTTTTTTAAAGTTTGTTCTTTGTAGGTAGGGAACAGCTCTAAATTGACTGAAGAACCTGCAGAACATTAGAGAAGAGCAGTAGCTGTTGATCCAGTGACACTTCTCTGAAATAATTTCTAGCAAGCAAATTATTTTTCAGAGTTGAATGCCACTGTACTTCCAGCTTATAAAGTCAATTTCTCCAGGAACTTCTGGCTCATAGGCAGAGATTTCTTTAGTTCTAAGTGTATAATAATGATCTGACCACAGTATGCCTATCCTTTTCCTAACCCAATATAAACAGTATAAATATGATTGTATGAAAATAAGCTTTTTTAACATATTTGTACTGATTCTTAGGCTTTTTGAGGTCTATGATGATTTAGGATATGGGAGTAAAGTTGTTTGACCTTTTTGCAACAGGTACCAGTGCAGGTAGGTATCAGAAATCCTGCAAGAAAGCACCTTTAAAATTGGCAGAAGCTTTCCTAGAATAAAGATGACTTTAGAAAGAGTCAGAACTGCTGATTCAGGTTGAGGAAAACTCTTGAAAGTCATGACTGTTTTTTTGGGGGATTTTTCTGTACAGCAGTGTCCTCAGGGAAGAGAGAAAATTCAAATCCATTGATTTTAGTGGGCTGAGGATCCAGCGCCTGTAATCCCTGGCTGTAGGCGTGTATAAATGTTTCCTTTTACTTCCTTCAAGATGCTGAGGAGGCAAAGTACAGCGGAGGGCCTCTAGGTCTTAACCACATATCCTGTGCATGACAAATGAGTGGTGCTTATGTTGTTTCCATTTAGTCTGGAGTCCTGTCCTGCACCTGTGCAAATGATAGCTCGGGAGGTGGATCCAGAGTAGTGCACTGGGTTAGCACGTGGCCGCGGATCACGCTGGCATTAGTGAGACAGCATGTCTGGATGCTTCGCGGGACTTTTGTCTGCCCTCATCCTTCAATTTGGAGATAGCGGTTCAAATTCTTTTCGATGCTGAAAAGCTTTAGAGACGAGGAAAGTTTTGAGTAGTCCTAAGGGGCCATATTGACTCCACGTATGTGACTCTCATACAATGAAAGGTTTCATAGAATTTAAGGATAATACCCACAGCGTGAGTCACTAATACCATTGCCCAGTGACTGGGATCCAGCCATGATTCCTGAATTTCTTGAATGTTGCTACTGCATCAGCTTCTCAGGACATTTTGTCCAAACACCGGGAGGTTGATAGACAGGTCCGTGTTTGGCCTGCAGCATTACTCACACTCTGATGCTGTCAGTGATGAAACTGTATAGCTTGGATTCAAAGCGGACTATAGGTGACAGCAGGTGTTCCATTACTCACTGTCTGATAACCCTTTTCTTGCCTCCACCCCTGCTGCCCAACACAATGCAACATAGTGTGCCACTGGACCTGTTATTGAATCTGTTTGTGGCACTCTGGTAATGCACTGTAGGTGCCTGAGAAATTCTGGTGGGATATTTAATGAGCTCCTTGAAAGCTCCATGAAGATACTGTAATTTTTCTGTACAATCTGCTATGCTAAAACTGGATTCCCAAGCATGGAGCAGCAGATGTTGAAGAACTAGTAACAGTTTGCTCTTTTACAGTATGTCGATCAATGATCTCAAGCTGCTTTGCACACATTGCATTTATCAGCATCATCTAGAGTTTGGGGTGGGTGTACCTGTTTCTTTCAGAGAAACACTGAGAGGTTTTATGACCTTCCAACAGCCACGTAGCTCAAATAAATTATGAATCTGGAAACGGCTCCTTCCAGGATACTCTGGTCTCAGTATGTCCTCATGACACTGATGGGGAAGGTAGTCCATATAAGAGTTTTAGGGCTTGTTGGTGCTGTGCGCTGCAAGCCTTTGGAAAGGCAGAAGCAGCAGCCTCTTGCCTCAGTGTGAACCACTTTTGGGTGATTTTAATGCCTGACGCTGCCCCTGTGAGCGGAGTCTGTAGTAGGAAGTTAGCCCTTTATGGGTTTTCAAAATATTGGTGACTTACCTGCCTACCTTTGGAGAACTGTGTAGAAGACACTTACAGTTAGCTATATTTGTGGAAACTTGTATATTTATATCTAAAACATTAGTTGTATAATGTAATTTTGTTTGTTTGTTTTTTTAATATGACTACACTTTTTTTTCTCTACAAGAATTGGTGTTTCTGTCTTCAGTGGGGCGAATTTGCATGTACAGTTAACTAGTGTATAATGCACGTCTGGTGTGGTCTCCATGTGTCCCACAGTGAATCCTATTTAAGCAGTAGCTTTTTATTAGGGGTGGGTGGGGGTGGGGATGTAGAGTGGATCTTTTTTTTGCTCATTATCCAACACTGATTTCTAGAGAACTCCAGTTGTTTTTCCTGTTTTATGAACCAGACAAGATGCTGTGCATCTCAGCCAGATGATTAATATTCACATTTGTAAATTCAAATATGAAAGCGGGAAGCTACATATTATTCATGCTACCAAAGGCACTGTATTTTGTTAGTGTTGAACTAACAAGAGTAAGCCTTTGGTAAACATCCCAGATCACACCACATTCTGCGGTAGCTGAGTAGGAAGAAGATATTGGGAAGCCAAAAGGCATGTGAATGCAACTGGAAACAATTGCTGAGAATGAATTTTTGTCAGTTGTATCAAAGTTAAGAGCTCTTTTGCCCTTGTCAATGTAGTATGTGATCTTTGATCTAATAAATGAGGTGGGATCCTACTGAGGGACCTTCAATGTGCCAGTTAACTTATATGTTACTCTTACTGTTTGTCGAGAGGATTGGCTGTTCATATCTTGATTTTTCTCAAATGCACTGCACTGTAATAGTCTGAAAGTTTGCTGAGCACCTGTTCAGGATAAAGTGCTGGCAGGGTACACAATAAAAACTGCTATATAATGTTACCTATGAGAAAGGCTGGAGAAACACATTACAGTACTTTAAAATTGGCACAGTCCTAAGCTTGCTTCCAAGAAAGAAATACTGTTGACTCCAGCAAGATAACGTGCCCAGATATGAAATACATCACCTTAAACAATGAGAAGCTGACATAGCATTGTAATTGTACCAGTGTGGGCGTTATGCCCAGCTGCAGATGTCTTTAGAGTTCATCGCTTTAGACAGGAATAAAATCCCAGTCTGCAAGTTTGCACGTGGCTATTGCAGAATTGGCACGAACTCCCGAAGAAGATAGCTTGCTATTAAGAAAGCATTTAGGCCTCCTGTAGCGATAATGTTAAGTCACCGATGTGAAAACATGCCATAGCTATCTGGGCTGATACAAACTATTGCTCTGGAGTACGTGATGTTTATATGTGGCCTTTTAAAGATCTTGCAGTGCTTGATAACTCATTCTGCTTATTAGCTGTAGTGAGTTTTGAAAAGCAAGTCTTGACCTTGAAATAATTGAAAAACCTATTTAAACAGTTTTTAGTTTTGAAAGAAGAAAATCAGTGATCGTTCACAGACTGCTATTTTGTTAGCTTTGATTATTTTTTTGTTTTTTTTCAGCTTCATTAAATACAGCTCCTTACAAGTATATATTGTTTAGTCACATTATTGCAAGGATGCACCTGAAACACTGACTGGAGGCTCTGCTGTATTGGCTGCTGGGACAGAGGAGAAATAATACATTTTAATTTGCAGAAGTACTCACCATAGATGCATATGTATTGACCTTGCCCTGCCAGAAACAGTACTAAACATAGTAATGTAATATTCTTCTCATACATAATAATCCTATTAAGTAAACATTTCAGAGTCAGCTTATGATTTGTGAATACAGAACATTTCTTCTCTTCCATAATTTAATAGTTTGCATATTAGAGGAAGTAGAGTCAAGCCGCATTGGAAAAGAGGTTGATTATATCCTTTTAAAGTTACTTGGCCAAGATTTTACAGTAGATGGCTACTCAAAGAACTGATAATAAATACACTATCTTCCTGTGAGAAGTATAGCAACTGTAAATACCAAATGACTCGAAGTTTTAGTTTTTAGTTTCTATGGTTTTTATAGTACAGGTGGTGATGATGTGGTCCTGAGAGCCTAAGTTAAGAGAAACCAAAATACATCACACCTGATAGCAGGAAGCAGCAAATTAGTGCAAAGATGTAAGAGATACTGAGAAATCTCAAAATATTTACATGTAAAGCAGGATTCTGAATTAAGTACCATCTTTATTCATGTTCTCTTTAGGGTTTGAAATGTAGTTTGTGTGTTCTCTGAGAAAGCAGTTTAAGCTATTTCAAGAATACAGTCCTAAGAACTGTTTCTCATTGTATTGTTGCAAAGATGACAAAATAATGATTGCATGCTTGTCAGATTTTCTTTGCTTTATTAAAAAAACCCCAAAACAAAGCTGCTAATTCCTAACACTACATATTATGTCCTTTCATCAAAAATTCCCATTCTTTGGGCAGGTATTAAATGAAAGAGGTTTTCAACATGTGATAATTAAGAAGGTGAATTGATGTTTACTTGCATTGTTCTACAGAATGTGAACACAGGCTGAGAAGATTGCAACTCTTAATCAGATATTAATGTTGGGTTTTTTTTGGGGGGGATGAGGAGGGGGAGGAAGGAATTGTTATGTGTGACAGCATCCTGAGCTTGGATCATTAATTAGGGGGAAAAGAAGTGGTACCTATGGACTTTACTGCTATGAATGGTGTTCAGAATCTCATGACAAAGAAAAAGGATTGAGATACTGCTTATGAAAGTGCACCCTAAAAACTACTCTCATGTCTCTATATGTACAAATACTTTTAGGGTTCATGGAAATAACTGAAAGATGCTTCTGCACTAGGTAGAAAGGATGAAGTAGTTCAGGAAACTGAGTCTGAATCCTGAGTTTCAGGAGTTAGTGATGGATGTAGGAGACTGTGAGGATTGTCTAGATTGCAGGAGAAAGAGAAGGAAATATGCTTCCACATTTGCTGTAATGAATAAGCACTTCGGACTAGTATTTTCTGTGCGGTTCTATGGTGCAAAATTTCATAGTGGGGCAAAGATTCTTTTGTGGTCATGACTGAAGTTTTCAGCTCTGTAACACGTATGAAAAATTCAGTGATGAAGATTCTGTGTTGCATGCTGGGCAAATGAGTCAGATGCCATCGATAACTCAGTACTTCTGTATTGTCTGTATGACAGATACACTGTTTAGGAGAATTTCAAGACAACACTGAACAAAATCTTAGAACTGTTTATGCAATTTAGGAGAGTTTGGAAGGTAATTTCATTAATCCCCTGCTGGTCCTGCTGTGAAAAATCTGTATTAATCAGAGATTATAAATACAAGAAGATTTCCAGAAGCTCCTAAACTACTAAACACCTGCAATTTTACTCATGCTAGCAAATTGTTTTCCACCATGGTGGGCTGTTCTTCCCTGAGTATTTACAAACATAGCATAAACTTGCATGCTTTAACATAAAAACTTATTGATACAAACTTCCTGATTAAGCTTATGAAGAAGAAAAAATTAATTACTTTCCATATTATCTATGGCCAAACTCTTCAGAGGAATTCAGAAGTTTTTATGGTGCATGACAGTTTGATAAATGAGGTGACTACTTATTATGAATTTGATGTTACAATATTTATTTATATCTGAGGTGTATTTTTCCTTCCATGTCTTTGTTGAAAGGTGAAAGTTATATTACGGTACTGTGGAACATTAACTCAGTATCATTTAAGATGAACAGCGTACCAGTGGCACTGGTAGTAATGAGGCTGCTGACAACAATAACTGGCTCTTCCTTAGGCATTTTTCTTCTGTAGTCCTCAAGTGTTTTACAGAGTAAAAGCCTTGATTGAACAGCCTGGAAGGAAGTAGATGTTATGTGGCAGGTCCAAACCCAACCCCTGTATATGTTACCTTATCCATATTTCACTTCTGGGGGAGCTGAGGCTCAGCTGAAAATATACCTTATCTCTAGGTCATTTCAGACAGGCCTTCGGCACGACCAAAGACAATACCAGGCTCATGAATCAGAAAGAGATTTGGTTCAGAAGGTTTCTGAACCAACCAGCAACACCTTTGTTTTCTGGATTTTGTCTTCAGTGGGTGTTATTTCTAGAGGGAAGATTACTGATATCTTGTTATAACTTACAAGAGGAAAAAGAGTCTCATCTTTGAATGTATGAATAATCAGTCAGGGTTTGATCATAGTACACTAGTTAAGTTTACGGATTGTTCCAGAAGTGAAGGAAAAGTCTTTGACTATTGTGATAGTGAGAAGAGGGAAAACTGCTGAATGTATCAACAGTAATGACATTAAGGACTATGAAGAGGAAGCAGCTGAAATCTGGACTTTTTCTGGCTATGTTGATATCACTGCAGACAATCAAGACCCAAAAGGCAGAAAGCTTCTCCCCTCTCCTTCCCTTCCCCGTCAAATGGTTCTTTTAATAGAATATGTAGATATGTGACTCAGTACTTATGGCTGCCACTCTTTTCATGAGCATAAAAATGAATGAGCTCTAGTGAGCCTGTAAGTGACCCTTTTGCAGACTTTTGTACTCTCATCTATCCTTATCCAAAAGTGCCTACTCCTAGTACTGTTTTTGACATCAGTATTTTTAACACAACCTTAAGTTCTTGAGGTATTCCTTTGTGTCTAGATCTTCCATATAGTGATTTTAGTGATATGTCTGATATTGTATTGGTATCTGGGTTGGATGTTCTTTTGCACAGAAATTAATACAATCTTTCAAAAGATTGATGGTTGAAGGTCTGCCTTTATTTAATGTATGAATGTAGCCTTAATTTTATATTCTTCATATGTTTGTTGTCTTTCAGTTTTTTTCATGGTATGGTCTGAATTTCTATCATCTAAGTTAATTAATCTTTTTTGGGCCATTTGTCTCTGGCAGAGGCTAGAGACACCTATTTGCTATTGATGTTTTGTGGGGTTTTTTCCTAATGACATTTAAGTTTTTACTTGAGCAACTTGAATTGCTTGTTCTGACCAACAGGTTCTATAAGTACGCAAGTGAGGAGCTGCAAATAACAACAATAAAAATATTTTTCTTCTCTGAAATTACTGTGTTGTAGTGAAATCACTAAACTTAGTACTAGCTTTGTAATTAATTTGTGTCACCTCATTAATATGTTTGCCCTGTGGTCTGTAAGTTGTGTGATGTGTCTGAGGACCTACTAGGCTTTCAGATGTAGCATTGTGTGCCCCACAGAAAGAGGTAGCCTCTACTGGGTCTTCTAAAGCTTCTTCCTTCTGTGTGTGTGTTTGTGTGTGTGCATGTCTGTGCACTCTAGCACTTTCTGGTTTATGACTGCCTTTGGAAAGCCACAGTAAGCAGGTGGTTTTGCAGTGTCTTTTCAGTTTGGATAGGTTTTCACTGATTGCATTTACTAGCCCTTTAATTGGGGTTGATATTGTAGTCTTAATTCAGAAGTGATGTTTGGGCTTTGATGTTCAGCAGATGATTGTGACCCTGTATTAACATCTGTGAAATCTTGCCAGACCCTAGCATGCTTGTTCATGACTGACACCGAGGAGTTAGTCTATGCCTTTATCCAAGAGAAATTATTCCAATGCCCTGCTGTCTGGCTTGCCAAGTAGGTTTATAAGCAAACTATAACTTGTTCCAGTCATTGGTGCCAAGTTAGTATTTGGTTCAGGAACATATGAGTTCATATCACTGATTTTGGGATCTAAGTAAAGCTGTAGTTTTTTTTTTTTCCTGCCTGAGAGCTCTGCACACATGTTGTTGTTTTCACAAGAAGAGTTCTGGATGCTTTCAACAGGTCTGTGGCCCTTGCTGGGACAGTGTTGTAATTCTTAGTGGGTAGGAGGATGATTGGATTTAGCCTTAATTTAATCATCTCAATTCCAGACAGTCCTAGATGTTTAGATTAAACTTTAAAAGAAGATTAATTTATTAATGCTTAACCTTGATGGGGTTATAAAATATAATTTCCCATTGTAATATTAATATCACTTTTTCCTTGCCTCTAGTAAAATGCAACACTTGGTCACAGCTAAGTGCTAATTTTTAACTTCCTCTAAACTCTGCTTTCAGGATATTTCAGTACTGCACCATACATTTACTAACTCTGGACAGAATTTGAGGTGTAATACAGAGCCTAGTACTTTTCAGCGTCCCATTCTTTTGAGGCAGTGTTAAGTCATGCTGTCCAGTTTCACTAAGAAAGATGTTTGTAAGAAGTGGTTTATTCCATTTGTGACACCTTCAATATATGATGTTTGGGCAGGTTAAGAATGTAACTCTCAAACCTCTGTAGAGGGCATAGCTTTCTGTTATGGCCAGCTCCCTGAAGGTTATATTGTGATGCTCAGAGCCATATTTTCAACAGCTCTTCACATGTAACATGCCAGGCTTCTTGCAGTTTGAGTTGTGTAAAAAAGCCAAAAACTTACTGTTTCACAGTTCCCAAACTTGTTCTCCACTATTGTCATTTAACCCCAAATGTTACTGCCACTTAGGGATTGTGGAAGGCTATCGCTGCATTTTGCAGATAGAAGACCAAAGCAGGTTGCCCAGGTGACAGTGAGGTGTGTTGCTCTTGTAAGAGTCTTACACACCTACACATTCATGCATAGAACAACTGGAAAATATGCTGTCATCTAGGAATTTGATTAGCTTTATTGACTTAAGTACCAGTCTAATTTGCTTTGACTTTTTGCTTTTGTTGTAGGCATAGTAAAAATGTTCTTAATGTCTGTCTTTATGAAAAATACTGTAATTGAAATTTGAAGCTAGTCTTAAAGCATAAACAGTACAAACTATAAGTAAACCCTGTGTAATTTTGGTATATAAGGATCTTTAACTCTTACTTACTAATGTGTTTGCTAGCATATGTAAACTTGTCAGTTAGAGGGCAGCTAGCTTTTCAACGTATCATGAAGAATATTGATAATTGTGGTCTTTCTTTAAGACTGAGACAAATCTCAAGATGTTGTTTTTGTTGGGGTTTTTTGTTGTTTGTTTTGTTTTTTTTTTAGTTCAGCACTTGCCCAAGTATAAGCCCCATAGCTTCAGGGGAAGCTATGCCTGAGAGCTGATAAAAAAAGACTCTCCCTTGGAGTTGCCTTAAAGTAGAAAGATATTCTATGTGTTCTTGACTCTGAATACATATTTGTGTGTCTGGCAGCCTAAAATGATAGATCAACTCCATGTGCTTTGCTAGAGACAGGGGTTTTTTTACTTATTTGTACTGCTAGTCCATTGTCTATGGGTTAAGGATGACCTATATAAATTAATACGAACAGTCATTAGATTTTTAGAGTCTCTATTATGTCACGAGAAAGACCTTGATAAAAGAAAAGGGCACAGGTTCCACCTGTGAAAAGGCAATAATAGAGTGGATCAAGTTCTGTAAGTTCAACATGGGGTTACAGTTGGCTGACAAAGTTACAGCATTGGATGGTTTCCAAGCTACCAAAGATACAGCTGGCCGCAGAGAAGCAGCTGAGAGCATCCGTTCTCTTCTGCTGCTTTCTGCAAGCTTTCTGTATGTGGGACGTGTACTAAGCTTTACATTTATATTTGACATTTTTAAACATGTTTAAAATACCTGGAAACATACTGAAGCAGGTCACTGTAGTAGTATAATAAACCTTCATCCATTAATTCTGTAATCTTAATCTGAGCCTGACATAGTACAACTTTCTTTGGTTGTGTTCATCAATTAAGAGGTTTGTATAGTAAGAACAATGCAAGTCCTGGTTGTTTTGGCATCTGCTAAAGTTTTGTTTCATTGTGATTACCCAGGGAACTCGCATCTCAACCTAATGCAATGTCCAGTGGATCAAAGATGCAGTGCTGTGCTTCATGAGCCTAGTCTCACGTGTAAAGCATGGGAGATGTTGACTATCGTTTGTAACTTTTTTGAAGACTTCTTTTTTGTCAGGCAACTATGCTGTTTGAAATAATGGAGACTAAGGAGCAGAATGTAACCCAGGGTAATAAAAATATTTTACTGCTGTCTATCAGGCTGAATGGGCGTCTCCTTGGGAAATGGAGCCAGTATCGCTGTACAAGTTCACAGGCAGCTCTAAGGTGTAAACCAAAGCAAACAAGTTGCTTCCTGTTCATTATTTTTGGTCTTTTGTATTTGTTTACTTGCTCTGTTAATTCAGACAAAATATTTTGAAACATTTGTGTTCAGTTCGGGGTTTTTTGCCCCCCTTTCTGTAGGTGAATGGTGTATCAACAGAGGAATGCTTTTATAGATTATCTACAAGAAACTTCACATTTGGGGTTTGGGACCAGGACCGTCCTGCTGGCACTCCATTTATTTACTTGTGCTTGTAAGCAATATTTGTGGTGCTTTGGTGCTGTTATGCAATAGGGACTTATTGAACCTTTTAAAGTCACTTATTATTTTTTGTAATTAGAACTAACTTGTGCAGCTGTCACTAAGCTCCTCGTCAGATGATATATTTATTATGTTAGAAATGAGAGGAGGCACGTGAGTAAGACTTTGAAAGGAATATTCTCTGCTCAGGGTAGGGTTTTATGTTTAAATGGGTGATCAGCATGTGTGGGTTAGACCAAGATGATTGCAGTACCAGTGCCTGACTAGTTATGTGCTGCCTTTAATCCTGTGGTATTGTATTTCTTTGTCTCCCAGTACACTACTGTCACAACTGAAATAAAACCCCTCTAAATTCAATGAACACTTTAATCTGTCATCATAATCACAAAATGCTTGTCAATCATGGCTTTAAAAGTTAAGCATGCAGATCAAATCTGTAGTAAGAGGAGACACCTGGACTCCACAGTGTAAGTGGAGATAGTCCAGGATATTAAATATTTGTTTCATTTGTGTTGTACGGTTTTTACTGAATATGGTGTTGATGTTGTAGTTCCACGTCTTAAAAAAGCTAGCAAGGCTATTCAGTGACTTTGCAAGAGAATTTCTTTAGAATAACATGAAACTGACGTGGCAAATTACATGATGGAAATTTCATGTATTTGTTTCAATACTTTGGATTTCAGACTTGCTCTTGAGCTGAGAAGAAAATACTGAAAATCTGGAAGAGTTGAGTACCTTATAATTAGGTTAAGGTAGATCACTGAAGGTTTACCAGGAGCCCTAAAATTGACAGAGACTGTAGTCACTTAAACATGAAGTTAGTTCAGCTACAGCTTTATAGATACAGGTGTGTTTGGTAAGCCACTTGCTTTTACAGATTCATTTCAAATGCAGATTAAAAAATGTCTTGCTCTTTGGTAACACAGCAGCTACCTCAGTATTGTATCCGTAGTACACAAAATGATAAATTTTATCCTCTCTCAATGAAGTCTAAGGTAACATTGCTAGAATTGTCAGATTAAAATAGTTGGTTACAAAAGATTTTAGAAGTTGGTACTCTTTTCAGTAAATCCCTAGTTCAGTAGGTGCTGTAACAGAACACCGTAAAAATCGAAATTGGAGTGTCATGCTTTTTCTTCAGAGCACTTTGTGGTGTTTAAAGTGAAAAATCTATTTGAAAGCACTTTAAGTGAGATTTTCAGAAGCACTCGTATTAATCTAAATCGATACTCATTGAAAATTGTGGCAAAACTCCCAACCTATGACAAGCATTCAGAGTAATCTGAATCATTGATCCTTCGGTACTTTTACTTTCACTACGGCCAGTGCAAATAACATGACCGGCTGCGATAGGGGTTGTGAGTAGGTGACACGTTGCTACTAACATTGCCTCTCCCTTGCCATTGTGAGACTCGATTTTCAGTGGCTTATGTTTTTGCCAAAAATTAACCGCAGTCTGTTGGTGTTGGGCCAGCTGTTCAAGAATGAAAGCTAAAGGAAATACAGTTTGGGTTTGCCTGTTCTTTGTTAATAAATCTCATGTAGCTGTAATTTGGAGTGAAAGACTGAGATTTAACCTTGGCTGGCTTTTTTATCTGGTTTATGTGACCTCCTGCTATTGCTGTATTTGGGGTGGGAGGAAAGGTGATGCTTCTAATTTCACAAAGAAGTAAGCCTTGGAAGAAACATTGTTTTCATATGCTTAACCCAGCCCATGTTTGCGGTGAAGTGAGCTACGCCAACTGCTCCAAAGCAAAACCCGCAGCCTGTGTTGTTCCATCTCCTCAGAGGGAGATGCCTAATTGGTATCTCCAAGGGGATGCCTAATTTGCATCTGGGTGCTTGCACAGGACTTTTCTCCACCTGTGGCACCCTAGTTGTTGCAGTACAGGGCTTAGAAACTGAGGGCCAGTAGCATGGCCAGCCAGGAAAAAAAGATGCTTTTAAAAACAACAAATGAAAAAAAAAAAATCAGATTGATGAATTCAGAGGGAAAAGAAGATGAAGAACTTGGTGGGAAGTTATAGCAGAAGGGATAAAGGGATGCAGGATTTGGGATGAAATAGAAAAAGCCTTTTTTGTTTCTAACATGCAGTGGAGATTTCAGTCCTGGTATGGCTGGTCCATCAAAGCCTGTGTTCATTCCACTGCAACGTGTGAGAGAGATCTTTTTTTTCTCAGGAGAGGAGTTGGGCACCTTTTGGTTGCTTGAAGAAGCTTTGAGGACATGGGGTTTCCCTCATGTCAGAGTGAACCCTCAGAGAAAGTAATGATGATGAAAGTCTGTCTTGGATATACGCAGGACCATGTACTTAAGTGAAAAATTGCTTGGACTGAGGGTAATTCAGCACAAGTATCATGGTAGCCATGGCTAGGATGGATGGTGGCACTCTGCTTAGTGCATGGCGGGGTACCCACCGTTTCCTGGGGTGGGGGAGGGCATTGACTAACACGGAAAAGTCCCGTTTTTTTCAACAGCACTACCTGAAGTGCTGCAGTCCTATTCTGCACATCTAGGCTGTGTTATCATATAGATGCTAGACAAAAGTTGACTTGTGACAAACTCTTTACTTGAGAGTTAGCCTGTCCAAAGCACTGCATTTGAGAAAGATGATGTGCTTTTCACTGTTGCTGTGGTGGTGTTTTTTGCCACTTTCCTGATGGCAGACCTTTGACACTGAGTTTTAACATGACTTCCTAAAGGTGGATGCAGAACTTTTAATTCTGAAGCTTTTGCTTTTATACAGCTACAGTTGTACTGTGTAGTTGTTTAACTATCCCATCTAGTTGCATATCCTCAGAAGGTGTCTAAATCTGTTCCTAAAACAGTAATGCTCTACTGAGGATGAAGAAGAATTTATTACCTTATTTTTTATTTCACCTATATTAATATCTGAAAAAGTTAAATGAAGCTTAAGTAGTTTTTCTCAGTATGACATATGCTTTTTGCATCATAGGGCCAACTATTGATATGGCATGATAATAATACAATGGAATGGCAAGCTGAAATGATGAGAAGATTTTCGTGCCTTGCTAGTATAGAATAGCTATCCCTACATACTTCAGCTGTCCCTCAGCAATATTTGTCAGCCAGGTGATAGCAGCTATTTCTGTGTTTGCAAAGATGACCATGTGTGCTTGGAGTGTTACGTGTTCATTAAAATAGTTTAGCAGTGTCACCATTAAAATTTGGTCTCCAAGAACCAGTGAACTGTTCCAGCCTAAGCTACTGGAATCTATTTCAAACTGCTTTAGCAAGATAGATTGTAATTCTAGCTTGTAGCTGGACACAAAATCTGTGACCAGAGGTGAATCATTTCATTGGTTGCCTTATAAAAGTAAATCTTCACCTCTGACAGTATTTTAAATATGACTAGTTACACATGTTCTGCCACAGCATGTTGATGATGCACTAACCTGTGAAAAACACAAATTTCAAGAACCTCTTTGTTCTGCACTGTTATGTTTTCTTAAAATGAGGCCACGAGCAGCAGTTTCCTACTCCAGTCATCCTACTGAACAGAAAAAAAGAGAATATTTCATTATGAGTAAACTTTGGGACTGTAATGCTTCTGAAGACTCCTACGTGGTAAAGGTTTCTGGTATATGTATGAATAGGTCAGTCAAGGCACTTCTAAAGCTACAGCTGTGGCAAAGGATGTGGCCAGAGTGTTAGCATACATAAGGATGAAGAATGGTGCAAAAAATGCTGAAGGTCCGTTAGTTAAACTGATGGTGCTGTTTTTGCTAGAACACTGGTCACTCATATGGAACACAAAAAAGAAACACATAAAGAAACAAGCACAGGAAAAAATAAAGGAAACTGATGGAGGGAGGATTTCTAGACAGAATAACTTGCTCTCACATCTGTTACTGCTGTTTATAAGCACGTGTCATATCTGCAGAAAGTAGATAGCCCATCTTATATTGTAGCATTAAGTGAAGTTATGTCTAACCTGTGTTATCTGTAATGAGCCTAATGCTCGCATTGGGCTGGGAGCTGGGCCATGGCTGAACAATTAGAAGAGGGAATAGCCTTCAAGCACTGAAGCATCTAGCCCTAGGGGGCAGCATCAGCAGCATTCACAAAGATTTCAGGCAGCTTCAACCCATCAAATCACCTGTGGGCTGGGCAGGGAAAATCCAACTTCAAACGTTCCCAGTGTCTACATCTGAATAGGGCTAAATAGTTAAAGTACCTTTGTACCAGAAAACAAAATCTGGGAGAAAGGAGTGGAAGTTATACAGAGTTTAGAGAATGCTCAAAACCCAGGGTTGTTGTGAAGCCTCTACTGCAGCTGTTACAGAAGGAACCTATTTTTGGACTTCTAGGTTAGATGGATATTAAGGAAGGATTTCCAGTGGTTACCTATATCCAAAACCTGAATTTTAAGTAAATTTTCCATGTCAGTGCTTATCTTCTACTTTACAGTTGAAGACAATAAGTCTTGCTTAAGTAATTTTTACCTTTGATTTCACTTTGAGCCTGTGTATTGTTAGGGGGAGAGATGAAGTAGAGTGAAATTTGCAGATGAAAAGTGAGCTGTCTTTTAAGAGAAGTTATGATGATACATTTTGAGTACGGACAATTCTTGGAAGGAGGACTTGCTCTTGGGAAAGTGTTTGACAACCCAGGGGCTGAGAGATGCTTCTTGCCAGGCTCTGCAGGAAGGGCTGTATTCAGGCTGTTCCTTGCCAGCTGCTGATGCCTGGTATAGGCAGAGCTGCTCTGCTGGACATGCGTTAGTGCTCCTCCTGTAGGAGTTGTGTGGGAGCAAGAGCTCACAGTTGGGGACAAAGCATGAGATGTTTCAGCCTTACCATGCTAACAGACTCACTGCAGAATTAGAGAAAACTTAGGAAAAGGCAGTAATAACTATTTTTGATGGTATGGGGAAAATTCAGATAGAAAAATTGAAGAAGTAGGGTATGTTCACCTTACAAAAGAGATGAGCAATGGAACATCTGAAAAACGTGTGCTGTTTAACTTGGTGGTACCAAGAAGTTGGGTAAGGAATGTTTCTTGGTCTAGTAACAATGTAGTAGGAGACATCTGTGATTTTTACAAGACATTTTTTCAATGGGAAGTAAGATTAGAAACAAACAGTTCTTGAAATATGTTTTATACAGTGAGGCTTATTGTCACCCATGATTTCTTAGGCTAACGATTTCACAAGGTAAAGGGAAAAAAGGGGTGGACATTGACATAGTTGCAAGATTAATTCAGAAAGATAATGCTGAATGATATTAGAATTTTTGGAAGGGTTGTTAGCACTTCAAAGAATGTGTACCATAAGAAAAAGAGAAAATAGGTATGTTCAGTTCTATCTGTCTTACAAGTGATAATCATAGGATTCTTTGAGCTGCCTCACTAGTGCCTGGTACTAGTGAAATGATGCTTGGCTAGATCATAGAATCATGGAATTGTAGGGGTTGGAAGGGACCTCAAGAGATCATCGGGTCCAACCCCCCTGCCAAAGCAGCTCCCTAGGACATATCACTCAGGCGTCCAGGCGGGTCTTGAATATCTCCGGAGATGGAGACTCCACCACCTCCCTGGGCAGCCTATCCCAGGGCTCTGTCACCCTCACTGTTCCGCATGTTCGTGTGGAACTTCCTATGCTCCAACTTGCAGCCATTGCGCCTTGTCCTATCCCCACAGACCACTGAAAAGGGGCTGGCTGATTCCCCCTGCATCCCCTGCTTAAGATAATTATAGAATTTAATTAGGTCCTCCCTTAGTCTTCTCTTCTCAAGGCTGAACAGTCCCAACTTACTCAGCCTGTCCTCACAGGGGAGATGCTCCAGGCCCCTAGTCATCTTCGTGGCCCTTCTTTGGACTCTCTCCAGGAGATCCCTGTCCTTTTTAAACCAAGGAGCCCAGAACTGGACACAATACTCCAGGTGGGGCCTGACCAGGGCAGAGTAGAGGGGGAGGATCACCTGATTAGATGGCTCTAATCAGATGGCATTTAGCCTCTGCAGAAATGATACAAATAATGTGGTTTAGGGAGGTCTGATTTCTTTGCTGTAGATCACATAGGCTGATTTTGATATTTCCTCAGCCAAGTTGCATAATAGCCTCTGACATGTATCCAAGCACTGCAACACAATGATACATCATGCTGAGCCAAAATGTTGAGGTACTGTGTGTGAAACAAGGAGTGTTATTTATCCATCTGAAACTCCAAGTGGAGTAGCTAATTTTGTGAGGTAGGAAATTTAGGCAGGCTCTCCCAGACAGATCGAGGTAGAAAGTGGAAGACTGACACGGCAGGTGGGAGGATTATGTAGTGTGGGAGGATTATGTAGTGTGTGAGGAAAAAAGAGTCCCAGTGTTACATGAACTAAAAAAGCTGAGAAAAAAGGGAAGAGCAAAAAGGCCAATGAAGTAGACTGGAAGAGGTCCATGCAGTATGAAAGTGCTCAGCTTCAGAGATAGAAATGTGCCCATTGTTACCTGCTTGGCCTGGATGGCAGCATTATGAGAAAGGATGTGTCTATCAAATCTCATGTTCCCCAGACATCCATCAGGTGGGACCTCAGCCTGTTGGGATGTTTCAGTACCATTTGCTGAAATTAGTGACCGTTCTGTTGCGATACAAATCCAAAACATGATGCTCTGGCTTGGTGTAGGAGCTCTTTCTTACACAGATAGTAAGCACCTGTTAGAGCCCAAGATTCTTCTCCTTTTACTGGATTGTGACACTGTAACTTCACTTTCTAGATCAGACCAAATGGCAGGTGCTGACAGAGGGACTCTCGGTCTCATTCATCCACCATATGTTTTTTCGGTTTCTTTTTTTTTCAGTCTGCTGCTTTGAAAATGAGAACGTACTTGCCACAAATTTAAAAAATAATTTATATATATTTTACTCTTGTGGCATAACTTCCACCCCCAGTTTGGGCCCCTTAATTACTGAATCTGTCTCCTTAAAGCATAGGGTTACTCTTCAGAAGACTGTGAGTCACACCTTTATGTAAGCCCACTGCATGTTGTCTATTCCTTTTTTTTTGTTTTTTTTTTTTTTAATTTTGAGGCTGCTGTGAAACAATGTAGCCTAGTGATCGTCATTGGTTCATCCCAATTAAAAACCTGAGCTTAGTTTTTCCTGTGCCTCATAAATTATTACAGTGTGAATTATTTCTTCTATAGCTAAAAATGTATTTTGGAGAAAGAAAACACTATTGTTATTTTTTCTTTGATTTTTATTTTTTGTGTTGGGCTTTTTTGACAGCTCAGTCCTTTTTTCCCTTTGAGCAAAGACAACCAGTTGGTTTTGGATTGCGCTTTTTTTTTTTTTTAGAAAGTAGATGGAGATCTGAAGAAAATCCTGCTTATGCTGTCTAATGTGTGAACAGCATATATCTTACATTTTTCTGTCTTTAATAAATTAATGATGTCATAGTTTAACTCATAACTTGACCCCAAGCACTGGAAAAATGCAATGATAAATACATTTTAAGAGAGTGTATTCTCCATCTCTTGTATCCGAATTAAAAATATTCATGGATCTAAGTTAAGATTTATTAATTAAGATTCCCCTGTCTGTTAAAGCTCAAGTGCATAGCTGCGTCTTTCTGCAGGGTAAAGATGGCATGTTGGCTGCCACCCCTTAAGGTGTGTGGCTGATGTATGTGACCTTTTTTGATACCTGGCAAGGCACATCATGAAATACATACAATTGTAATCGACTTTTTTCTAGTAAAAAACCACCTCAATATAGCAGTCTAAAAATAGTAAATCCAATGCAGACCTTTGGCACTGCCGTGCACATAAAGGACAAATTATTAAATTATGAGAATGAAATAAGGCACATGGAGGCACCCTCTTCAGGACCACAGCAATGACCTGACCATCATCTATATGTACAAACTGTTTCTGATTTCCATCCCTACAATCTGGGATTTCTGATTGAGAAGATTAGAATACCCATTACTGGGAGGTGAATGTCACCAAAGTTGTGCTTAACATTTCTGAAAATATCGAGGGAAACCCATTAATTAGTTGGATTTTTGTTCCTTCATGGTCTCTAGAGTAGTACTATGTTGAGAAGAATTTTGGAGTTAATTGGAGGAATTGAGGGGAGGAATTGTTTGTTACAGCCTTATTGTTGACTTATTACTTTTTATTACTTATAGTTCAGTTAAAATACTAAGTGCCAAAGTCTAAACCTGTTGTTTGGCTCATGTTAGGTGTGTGTGTGTGGGGGGGGGGGATGTGAGGATTTTTTCTGGTGTCATTTTTTGGTTTCGTGGTTATTGCCAGTTTCTTACGTTAGATAAGAAAAGGAAAAATGTTGATATTTAGTCCTTGAGAAGATAAATTCAGATAAGTAATTGACTCTTAGTTTTTTTTTAAATATAATCCCCCACAATTTCTTCAGCTTTCAAAATTCCTTCAGTAGATACGGAATAGCAGTGGCATTAATTTTTTGACATCTGAACGAAAAAAAATCCTTTCTAGCTTTTCTGTTCTTGAAAATCAGGTCAATCATTTATAGAAGAATAAAATAATAAACTAAGTTAAAAATGAAAACCAGCTGGCCTTCTGGCACTTTACTCTTACTCCCTACCTGTAGGTAAATGAGCTTAAGAAAACAATGTATTGGCAAACTTGACTACTATAAACTAGACTTTGCTTATTGCTCAGTATCAGTAACCTTTATTAACCCAGCTCACTCCACTGAGATTCAAACTTCTGTTTTTCTTTCTAAGTTTTATATTTTTTAATATCAAAAGAAATTTTAAACAAGCTACTTTTAAAATAGTCTGGATTAAATTGATTTCAGCATGAACATTTGTGATTCTATTCTAGTGATTTTTATCCCTAGGCAAGGAAGTTCAGAGTAGTTATGTCATATGTTGTGTACCTTGTGCAGGCTGTAAAAATATGTTGACAATTTGTAAGCTGACATTGTGCTTAGTATAACTTTACTCATTGTTTGTTCTGCTGTAATGAGGCTCCACCAAATCAAAACTGTAGACAGATGGAAAATTAGTATTTATAGCAAAATGCTGGGGTTTCAATAACTGGAAAATCTTGGAGCAAAACATGATGTAAGCAGTGAAGTTTTGGGGAAAACAGCCTGTTCCGGAAAATGGGAAAGCTTATGTACTTTTGGAAGTAGTAGGTCATCTAGTGATGACCTTAAACATCACCATTAGCATTTCTGTGAACTGGAACCATCTGTGATTAACTGCTCAAAATTAATTGTTTTGTGCTGGTAAAAAATAAAAAATAGAAGTACTTTTCTTAAATTGTCCCCAAAATACAGTAGAAGTTTGCAAGATCCACCTCTCATCTCTCAGTTTCTAAGAGCTTTGCAAGTGGTACCACTTTGACAGAGACCTGAGTACTGCAGAAATAAAAAAAGCTTTTAATGAGAGGGAGAAGTGATTCACATCACTCAGAGGCTTTTAAATACTGTTGGCCTGATGAGCCAAAGGTCAGGCACAGTGGTTTAATTTCATTAATGCTGGCATAAATCCAGAGTATTTTTCTAACTTCAGTGATGTGGTTACTTGGGGAGTATAATAACAATAATAAGAATTTTTCTAGTGATTGGCACTTTCATCTGAGCCTACTAATCTTAGAATAATGGCTTAGAAGTGATCAGTACTTGCTGTCAGAGGAAAGAACTGAACTGCAGCCCCATCTTCACCATCACTGTACACATACTAAACTGGAAATTTAATGCTCTATGGAAATATGGTTTGCTGGGCAAAACTTATTTCTTTCTAAAATTTCTAGTTTGAAGTTGTCGCGAGGGTTTTCTCTTAGTAGCGTTAATGACTTTTACTTTTCTGCAGTTGAAGTTCATTTTAGTTTTACAGTTTTGTTGCCCTCTCAAAAGGAAACTTGGTCGCAGCTATATTTGTGTGTATGTGCACATCTGTAGCTCAGTTATAGCTGAATAAAGTAATACTCTGCAAACGGAATATATGCTGAAAGATAGGTCATGAGCTGGTGAAGAACCTTTTGTAAGTTTCCCCTGCCCATCCACATTTGTTATCAGCCCAAATCACTGCACAGCTCTGTTGTGAGCTTGGCGATAGCCCAGGAGATCTCCACTGAGGGCTGCTGAGCAGGTATGTATGGGGACAGGGATATAATAATAATTGTGGGGGGGAAGTGTGTGTGCTTAGAAACTTACTGTGTTTTGTAACATTCCTGGGTAAAAACTTTCCATAGATATCTCTTCCAGAGACTAGATGTATTTTCAGGGCTCTCTACAATGAAATGACACTTGCTATTTTTCAGCATACAATAACAAAATATTATTGTCTTGTTAAGTATGAATGAATATCCTATACCATTCTTGCTTTGTGTAATTTAATTGTCTTAAATTTGTGTTGCATTGTGCCACTGCTGTAATTGTTAGAACAAGAAAGAAGGATTTTAGTGAGATTTATAATGGTCCGATAGGAATAACCCTCCCTACCTTCAAGGCAAGAACTACTCCTCTTTTTTTTTTCTTTTTTAATTCAGCATTCTTTTATTTCCCTGCCACACTTATGGTGTTTCCCATATATACTTTGAAATTTCACTAATCTTTCTTTTCACCATCTTATTCTTTTGTTCTTTTAAGCCAGATTGCCACAAGTATGTAATTCACAGTAAGATTTGGCATTCAGATTCCTTTAAAAGCTACGGGATGATCGTTCAGATGATTGTAAAATCTTGTAGCTGTTTAAATTAGCAGCCAGGGTAGTAGCAGCCAGTTGCTTAACCATTTGCACAAAACCACTTGTGCACCTAATATCTATTACAAACAGCGCGATACAGCCACAGCAGAGGTACTTGTGCTCCTGCGTGCTTTGCTGCTTTTGGAAATTCCACCCCTGTGCTTGCCTCTCTTCAGCAGCTTTGGGAGTCCCACCTGTGGTTCTGTCTTCAGAGAAGCAGCATTTCAGTTCTCTGTGTCACCGCCACAGCTGCTGCTTCTCCTCCTTGCTGTACAAGGAGATGTGCAAGGGTATACCATCCTCTGACTTGGATGGCCCTGTGTGGAGCCAGGAGTTGGTCTCAATGATTCTTAAGGGACCCTTCCAACTCGGGAGATTCTGTTATTCTGTGATTGTCCTTGTATCCTCAGGAGCAATGTCAGTGTCACCAAGAAGAGGGGAGAAATGTTGCAGTGATGCTTGCAATTTAGAAAGGATTTTGAAAGTTGGAGTCAAGAAATAAGATGGGGGTGTGGGGAATTATATTTGCTTTAGAGGTGGCAACAGACAGGGACTATAGTATGTAAATATTTGTGGAAAAAGGTCAGTGAGTAGTAAAGGATTCCTTCACAAAAAAAACGTAGGCGGGACTAAGCCATTGTGTTATGGCTAGCAAACATAAACTGGAGACAAAGTGTCTGACACCACATACACTGTTGTTAGTGTTTGGGAGATGTTGAACCATGTGAGGGTTTCTTCATCTCTGGCACATTTTCAGGTAGAGGCTGGATCTGTTTTCCAGAGGATTTGTTCTTAAAATAAATACTAAACTTTGGGCTTCATACAGCTGAATGTAATATAACACCCTATGATAAGTTTGGTTTAAGAATGTTGAAGGAATGGTGTAGCAATTCTGAGGAATGCAGAATTCTTTTAAAGAAGAAAAGGAACAGTTTCTTCCTGTGGTGAGAAATGATGCACTTCAGTGCAGAAAGTTGGATGTAAAGAAAAATGTTCCTCTTGTCAGAACAGTGAAATACTGTGGAAAAAATGCCTTCGAAAGTGGCAGTAATAATTTAGATGTGGTTAATTTTTTCCTTGAGAAAGAGGAATGAACTGGATGACCTCTAAAGCTTTTCTCCCCAGCCTTTTTTCTGAGAACCTATAGTGGGTAATGTAGCTATCAATTTTATCTTCAAATTACTGAATCTTATTCTGGTTATCTTTTACCCCTGATTAGCCAAAGTCTCTGGATCTTATGTAATGCTGTTATGTCCAAACACGAATCATATGCTACATATAATTTTAAGAGAAAAAAATTACAGTGCAACATTTTCTTTTTAGGTCCTCCAGGGAAAAGAGGTAAGCGGGGCAGAAGAGGAGAGACTGGTAAGTTTTCAGTTTCATGAGATCTATTGTTACTCATTCATGTCTGTGGTTTTGTGAAGGTGTGTACCCAGCATGGCTTCGTTTTTGGTTTTTTTTGCTGGTGTGCTCTGAGACAGTTCTGAGTCTTCCCTGGTAAAAAACTGTGAACCTTGGCATATACTTGTTGGCCTTCCAGATAGTTCTGGACATCGTTAATTTGCAGGCACAGTTCATAATGCGTGATGGTATACCTTTGGTATCCCACTGGTGATTTCCAAACCCCTCTGGTGTCTTTTAGTTGTGCAGGTTAGAACAATTCCATGTAAGTCAGTTATTGGAGTCATCGGGCCCCCTTGGTTTGAGAGGAAGTTTTAGAAAGAAACTAAGAAGGAAATATAATTCCTTCTGTTAAAAATGTCAGCGCTGAGGGAAAAAATGTGATAAGTGGAATGCTCGGTATGAAAGAAATTGTTACTTATTAAAAATTAGTAGCAATTAAGTTCTTACAGAAATAAGAAAAATGTTTGGTAGTTGGTTACACTGTACTGGGGAGGTTGCTATTAACAGAATCCCACTGTTGATATGGAGACTGAAATTTCATTTGAGACAATGTTGTGAGATGCTGAACATCAATTTTTCTGCCGACATTCACGGCATCTGAAACGGTTGATTATGTTGTGGGATTGTCTTTCATAAAGGTGAACTTTCTGGAGGCAGTGCAGGAGAAAATAAGCATTTTTAATCTCCTTGGCTATCTTGTCTAATCTGCCAGTTAGGAAAATCTTCCAACAACTTGATCTCTCTAAATCTTATGTAGCCTTTCTTATCTCTGTAAATGATCATTTATCTGGCTCTGAAAAACTATTTCCCTATTCCCCCACATCAAAAACTGAAGCCAATCCCTGTCAAAGGTTACTATAAATAACCCTGGTGTTTCCATTCAGTGCTGGATTAGTATTTACTTCAGAGAAAAATGCTGTGGTACAGAAGGAACCTCTACGGTTGAAGATTGTCTTACAGATGGTCCTGGCAATTACTTTGCAGGATACTTGTTGATTCATTTTACATCTGAAATAAACACATATTAAACTATTAATAAAGGAAATTGAACTCTCTTGTTTAAAAACAGGCCTGCACCTTAAATGCTGTTTAAGAATGTTTAACAGAATAAAGAAATTACCTCAGTTACTGCACATTAAAATCACATTGTAAAAAACAATAGCCTGTCAATATTAAAAGTAATCTCAAAGTACAGCTGCTGCCAGTTTATACTCCTTTTGCACTTCACTTTATTCAGAAATTAGAGAGAGGTATAAAAGCTTAATGAAATGCCATTGATTTGGGAGCTGCAGCTGCTCAACTTAATAAGACTGAAACAGTAGATTTGATTTGTGGCCCTTTGATAACATTTCCAAGAGCTGCTGTACAAAAGACTTTGAGTCTAAATAATTGAAAAAATCTGTGAATATCACTTCGTGAAGTGGGACATTTTAATAGGGAGCATTTTATACGTGTGCCTTGAGAAAGGAAGGTGATGAAAAGAAAGTTCAGCACTGTCAGGTGGCCACTGAAACCTCTCCTCATAGGCAAAGTTGGAAGGCTGGAAGATGCCGGTACATGTATGTCTTAATGAGATGCCAAGGGTATTTTGTGCAATTTTGCAGCAAAGCTGTGATCAAATGCCAACTGCATGGCTAACTGAAACTGGTTATGTGGTTATATGTTTTATGTGGAGTGTGACAAAATGATTTCTAGTCCTTGGCTGGTATTTTTGGACTGGCTTGAAATTGCATGGAAATGGATGGAGAAGCAACTTGCGTAAGATTGCATGACTGTAATTGGAGAATTGGTAAGGTAAGTGCATGCATTTAGACGTTAGTCATATTTGCAAGTTGCAAACCACAACCAAAGCTAATGCTTGAATGAGAAAATGTGTCCAACGTATCAGCAGTATTGCTTACTTACAGACCTGAGGCCCAGTGCTTGGCTTCATATGTATGTGACTTTCTTCAATAACTTCATAAGCTTACATATTCTTTTTTTGTCTTTTTTTTTTCACCCTTTTCCCTCTCCCCTGCCCCACAGGACCTCCTGTAAGTACAGTGATACATTGTTGGTTCTTCCAGAATCAGGGAGAAATCTGTTAGATCCTGTTATCACCGTGATAAAATGCTCATGTATCATCAAGAGGGAATTGTGATATTTATATAGTATAAACACTTAGACATTATCTTGGAGACTAATAATTTAATCAGAAGGTTCCTTAAGCAAAAAGTCTCTAAAACAATAAAGCTTTATATTCAGCGCTCCATGTAACAGTTTGGATCCCAATTCCACGTAAGTATGTTACGTTCTTTTTGCTTATGACTTGCTAACGGATACTTTACTGCAATAGAAGAATGTGTGTGTGCTACCTGAAGTCCAGATTCGGTCACTCTGCCTTTTTCTGGGAAGTAACTTCTGCATTTATCACAGGCCGCTGGGGTACAGGCTCCTGGCTCTTTGGAATTTTACAGCCTATCCTGATTGTTGCAGCGTAATTGTTATTGAAGACACTTAAGTGCTTGTGCAAAATGAACATTAAGTAATACTCGTCACTGTAGTAAGTTGGTTAAATCTTATGCTAATCCTGTTTGTAAGAAAACAGTTTCTCCATTTTGGGTTTTTTTGGGTTGTTTTGATTTTTGGTTGGGTTTTGTTGGCTTGGTTGGTTTTTTTGGTTGGTTTTGCTGTATATTCCCAGGGTAGGTCCTAAGTCTGACTTGAAGAACAGGACTAAACATGTACATCTCAAACAGACATTTGTATTTGTCAAGCCATTCGTGTGTACCATATGCTATAACAGCATGACCATTAAAACAACATTTTTTTTACAGTGTTTGCAGATTTCTAGCTAATTTTTTTTCTTTGATAGATACAGTACTTCCACAATATTTTCAGGATCAGATTATATCTCTATTCTATGCTACATGCTTATTTGAATTTTTGCTGTGACCTGATGATTTTACTGTAAACTGTATATGCTGAGCAGTGAAAGATTTTGACCACATGCTCAGCTGTCGATAGTGGCAGAATCATTTAACAAGCCATCAATGAAGGCCAGGCTTAATGCATAATGGTATTGTTTCTTTGAAAGAAGCACTAGCTTCCCCAGTTTCTTTTGCGGTCTTCCCATGAAACACAAAGAACAATCACAAATCATGATACAAGCAATTTTCCTGTAGCAAGACAACATGGCAAGAGGCACTGTGTGCTTCATTATGAATTGACTTCAGCTCCCTACTGTTTTCAGATAGGTCCTTCTGAGGGGACACGGTGGGGGTGAGGTGGGAGAAGAGGGTCTAGGTCATGGCAATAGTAACACAAAGCTGAAATAGTTTTCAGGACTGAATAATTTTGCAAAGTGCCTGACTTAAAATTCCAAGTTTCATATTCATAATTTACAAGACTTCATCTTGCTGGCAGGCAGGGTTAAAGTTGCTACAAGGCATTTAATAAAAATGTAATTTCTGTTCCTAATTCACTTTTTTATTTTCTTAGATGCTTGCAGTCTCACTAGGGGCAACTGTTGTGTACTCAGTTATTGTTTTCACCTGGGAGACTGTCCTGATTGTTTTCATTTCAAATAGTGAATTTTTGTATATCCCATGTAGTGCTGCATGGAATTTAGGTGTAGCATTTTCAAAGGCTACTGCACAGCTCTGTTTTCCTTCTACATGACTACTGGGTGTCACACGTGACAACAGTCAAAGATTGGGGCTTTCCCTGTGTTTGGTTTTTTTTTATGAGCTGTTACAGCATTCTCAAATTTCTTGTTTGACACCTACAGTTCTAGTGGTAGCTTATGTACTTTACTGCCTAGGCATCAAATCTTTTTTCTTTTAACTGCATATTGCCCTTCTGTCTACATGTATAATTCTCTTCATAACAAAAGGAATTTCAGTGAGAATCCAAAGTAGCCAGTAGCCTTTTAATTGTAATGTTTATTTAAGCTAGAACATGCAGTTTCCATTGCCAAAGCCTCATTTCTGCACTGTGGTACATATTTCGTATTTGTTGGTTTGTAATATCATCACTTATCAGCAATTAAAATGCAAATTGTAATTTGCTAATAATGTACTCTGCATGTTTGTTATGTCATATGTCATGACTGTGTTGTTAATGTGTGTCATACCATTTCATCTCATTCAACCAGGGTCTACCAGGGCGAAATGGCTATCCGGTAACTCATCATATATTTATGATAGCTTGTATTACTTAAAATCACATTGCTGTATTTTGGGTTTGCTTTATTACTGTCAAAAAGACCTTTCTGTTTCTCAGATGCCTAAAATAATGCTGGCCTTTCCTTTAAAAAATCAAAAAAAGGCAGGGGAAAAACACCAACTGATAAGTTTTAAAAAAAGAACCTGAGTAATTACAATGCATAAATGCCCTGCACCGATTGTTTGATGTTACACATATTTTGTCTTGTGCTTCCGCATTCTTACATTAAAAAAATATTTTTTCACTTTAGTTAAAACCCCAAATTCTTTAGCAGGATACTGCATCTCAGTTTTCCATATTAGAAAGCTGTAGAGTTGCCATATGGGACCTCTAAGTCCTTCCTTTCAACTGTGCCCTGTTTCTTTCAACTGCTTCATTCAATGCATTTTGAGCAAAGTAAAACACTATTACAGACTTCCCAGCAGTTGTCTGCATTGTCTGTTATGTAGTAATATTCTGATAACGTATGTAATTCCTTTTTCTGTCATTTCATTCATATGTTTAGAACTTACTGCCTGAAAAAAATGAATATATGAAATAATGCATCTTTCTAAAATCTGTTAATAATGTATTTCTTTCAAGTAGTCAGGCAAGCTGTCTGTGGTCTCCCATTGAAGGAAAGAAGTATATGCCTACCATCGCATGAGTATTAGAAACTAAGTGACAAAAAGTATTAGTGAATGCATTTCAGAGTGCACATAGGCATCCCATAGTGACTGTTAAAGTATGGTAAGCACTAGATAATATAGCACTAAGGGTCCTTCCATACTGATTTGCCTATGTATTTCCGATAAAAGATGCCTACTTTTTCAGTGAATTTTATAATTTGTTTCTTTTGGTAGATATAAATTGTATATCTTGAACACCTCCAGGTATAGGAAAATTTCATAGAATCATGGAATCTCAAAATGGTTTGTGCTGGAAAGGACCTTTGTAGAGCATATAGTTGAACCCCTCCAGCACAGAAAGAGATATCTTTCACTAGACCAGGTTACCCAAAGCTCCATCCAACCTGGCCTTGAACACTGCCAGAGGAGGGGCATCCACAACTTCTCATGACAACTTGTTCCAATGTCTCACTACCCTCATTGTAAAAAAAATAAAAATCTTCCTTGTGTCCAAACTAAATCTATCATGTTTCAGTTTAAAATCATTGCTCCTTTTCCTGCCTCTACGGGCATTGGTAAAAACAAAATCTCTTTCTCTCCATCAGTTTTCTAATCCCCCTTTATATATTGAATATATGTAAGGTCTCCATGGAGCCTTCTGTTCTCCAGACTGAACAAACCCAACACTCTCAGCCTGTCTTCATAAGAGAGGTGCACCATGTCCCTGAACATTTTCGTGCTCTCCTCTGGACCCACTCCAACATATCCATATCTGTCTTGTATGGGGGCCCCAGAGCTGGACACAGTACTGCAGGTGGGGTCTCACCAGAGCAGAGTAGAGGGGCAAAATGACCTCCCTTGACCTGCTGGTCACGCTTTTGATGCAGCCCATTTCAATACTTTTCTCTTGGTATCATCTGTAGTTGCAGAGTTTACTGAGAAATGTTACACATGAGACTTCATCCAATGCCCATCTTTACTGTTATGACTAGTTGAAAGTCAGCTGGTGAGGAACCGATCATCAGAACCAAGAAACCTGCTTGGATATAGTGAAACCATTATGAGATTTCAGAGTACGCATTCCTATTTCACTTAGATTGCTTAACCTACATAGGTGAGTGCACAAGTGTGTGGAGAAATAGTCAAGTCAAAAGCTTGTTAAAAACCCTCTTTTGGCCATCATCCAATTATGAGCTCTATATACAAAGACTGGGATTTAAGAACCATGGTGACAACAAACCAGCCCTTAGGCTCTTAGGTCATGACTTCCATGGAAATTAAATATCTCTGGTGTTCCTCATTCCAGTTAATGACCTTAATGCACAAGGTAAAGTTTATGTTGTGCAAAGCACAAAAGCCTCAAAGATTTAACTTCTTGACCTAACCTGTAAGTTGAGAAAATGAGTGAATGTATTAGTGATGGATTCATGCACATCTTGAAGGCTCCGTGAGGACAGTTTGAAAATATAATTTTCTTTAGAGTCTGAAGGCCTAGTCCTTTGTCCTGGTCCAGCTGTTTTCTTGAAGACATTTGTTAAGGGATCTGAGACAATAAAGGTTCTTGGAAGCCATGTTATTGAAATTTCTGGGTCTAATAGTGCTGTTATTATGGGCAAACTTAGTCTGAATACATTTCTCTGTGTGCGTGCAGCCATCCGTGCATGCACAGGCAAATGTTTGCCTTCAGTAGTGCTTAGCACTGACTGAACACTTCTTTCTGCTTGCAAATGACTGGGAATAGAATTTGGCTCTGGTTCTCGAAAGTCGTCACTTGGCTGGCTGTCTCAACCTTTTCAGTTACAGCCATATCCTCCTGCTTTGAATGGGAAATATGTAACAGCAAGTGCAAGGCACTTTAAAAGTACTTATACAGTCCTGTAGAGCTCCGTGAAAAGGCCATTAGTGTTTAAAATTATTTCTCTGGAGTCCTGTTTAACTCCTGTAGAAACCTTATTGCTTTAATCTTTATTGGATTTTACAGGATATTCTGTGAGGATAGAGATGTATGCCTGCCACATATAGCTTAAAAAAGCTCCCTGCTCAGTAGACCAAAACATAACATTGTGATTTCACAAAAGCTAGTGGCTGTTTACTCCAAGGCATAAGTTTTCATTTTCTGTGTTCTTCCTAATGTTAAAGGTATCTTATGAAATCAGAATAACAACAACAGTAAAAGGAATTACATTGAGAAATCTTGACTTCCTGGGAAGATAAGGTATCAAAAGTCAAGAAAAGAAGCTGAACTTTTACTAATGAGTAATACACTTAATAACAATTATTTTTAAGGCCATGATTAATTTGTTATTATGTAAGGCACTATGAATATGTGTACACTGGTACTGCACCTTTTTTTCCCCATTAAGAGCTTTGTATAACTGAGAGTGACCAAATTCAGAGTTGCAACTCTTCCAACTTCAGTTTAAAATTGAAATAGGCTATCACATCTTCTTAAATAAAAGAGACCAAGAGGGTGCACAAGCATCAGAAAATGAGAACATGGGCGTGTGTTGCAGGGGTTTTGTATGACAATGTCTCTTCAGAAATAACGTTAGAATTTGGGGAAAAAAAAATTTAAAAAAAAAACTCCAGCTTTGGAATGCAGTGAAGAGGCCAAAAACACATTCCATGTAGTGCTCTACAGGCAGAAAATAATTTTATAAACTGGTTGAATGGGCAGAAGTTATTTACTGTTTTGCATTGAAAAACTAAAGGAAACAAAAAAAAAATTCCTACCTTTTCTTCCAAGTTGGGGTACAGATCAAACTCAACATCGGAATAAATCATCCTGGAAGTTGTTGCATGTATTGCCATAAAGCTGCACTATCTTCAGAATAAGGTGTGAGAATATGAAGATGCCCACACAGTGTTGCTCCATAAGAAAGAGTGTTTGGGGGAAATTTCTCCTACATCTTTCCATGATGTCATTTTGTAGAACACCTGGTGCATTTATAAGACTGTTAGGAGCTGTGGAGGGTTATCGCTGCTCCAGGTGACCATGTGTCTTGTATTAAATCCCACTTTGTCTAACATCCTTGTTTCATCTTCAGGATATGCAGACAGATTCCTCTCTTGCAGAAAAGGATTTTTCTAAATCAGAGATTGTTTTCCTGTAACTGCAAAATATCATCACTGGCTCAAAACTGAAATGTAGATCTTTGATATTTCACCTGTAATTTCATTTAAATCTTTCCTAGCTCTGAATAGTGAAGATAAAAAGCTGGTAAAGCTTAGGACTCCGAGTAGAGATTTTAAATTCTTTAGCCTGGTAGAATTGCCCCGGTCTACCATAAGACAAGCTGTTGTCCCAATATGTAAAGAATATGTTGGAAAGTTCTGATTGCCCCTCTCCTCCCTTTCTATTCCTGTATTACTAAAGGCAACGAGAATCCCAGGTAGAACAGAGAAGTACTATGAAGGGTTTGAGTTTGAAGAAATAGGTCTGGTGTGCAAGAGCATGAAATACACTGTTACGAGAAATTTGAAAAAGGTATTTTATTGTCCTGCTGTGTTGCTTTGTCTTTGACAGCACTTTGTGCTTCATTTTTCTGCTGACTCTCCAGTTAGAGACCAGGGTTGTTCATGTAAATGTGTAGTAAGTAGCAGTGTAGTACTGATCCTTCTTCTTTCCTCCATTCTTCCTCTTATATTATGCAACTCAAGTGTAATTACAGGGGGTAAATTTACTGTGCAATAACCATTAAATCTGTTTCTTCTTCCACCTGTTCGTATTTAAGAACCATTAAGCAGTTGCAAAAACAAACAGATACTGATGTGGATACTTGGGGCAAGTATTCAGTATCATCAATAACTTTTCAAAAGGTACACTAATATATATATATATTCAGGTATGCTATGTAAGTGTTGTCTGTTCTAAAATGAGAAAACCCTGTGCCATTGTGAGTTAGCAACAGGAGGTTTACCTGCACGGGAAGGTTAACCTGGAGGTTTTCATCCTCTTGCTTCTGACTCCAGTTCTGTGCACATCATCGGAGCCTTGGAAAATGTTTCTCATCTGTGCCTGAGGTATCAGGACCATTATTTTATCGGAGTTGTCAGTGATTGGAAGTACACACTGTGGGTATGATGTTTCAGTAATTTGGCTGTGACCGAGCTTTGGAACAGACCTTGTTTCTGGGAGAGATTCCAAGCCACGTACGGAGCTAGGGGAGTACCACTTTGATTGTGGAGTTATTTTATATATCCTTCACAATGAAGTGACATAAATCAGTTTCTAGCATAAGGAATTAAATACAATTGATGCATAAAGTTTTCTCATTAGGGTGTCCCATGGGATGTCTGCTTTTCCAGTTTATTTCTTGTCTGTAAGTGCTGCTAAAATATAATAAAGAAATTGCATGGCAAGACTTGTTTTCTTCAATTTAACCAATTTGATGTACAAGTCTACCAAAAAAAAAGGGGTGGGTGTTGGCTGGGCTTGTGTCAATTCAGTCATAGTCTTTATTCTGTCATTATTTTTTAGTGAAAACAAAACATATAATATGTAAATATAATCCCATTTAAATGCAAGTTTTTCAACCTTGGATACTTAAGCAGCTCCGTTGCTGTAAGATGAACATAACTGGAATAATTAAAAGAGGAGACATGAGCAAAGATTGACAGTTTTCCAACCAATGACAGTATTAAGCATTTCTAATAATATCTGTGGTATTTCCAGTAGCCAGTCAGGTGTTGTCATCTTCACAGTCATAGTGAAATGCAAATGTCTAAGCTCAAGGAGTGGCTGTGTTGGTTTCTGACCTTACCCTGAGGATTTGGCTTGGTGATCCTATAGAAGTTTCCCACTCTATAGCATTGCTTTTTCTCATCATGTGGCTTCACAGACCACCTTTTTTATTTGGCATGTGACCAAAGTAACTTCTTAAGCATATACTGGCAATACTTTTGCAATAAATTTCAGGTTTCGTGGTAAAGCATTAGAACTATTTCAGGTTAATTTTATTTTTTTTTAAACACACAGAAAATTCAAAACAACTGTAATCTCAAAAGCCTCTCTGTGCAGTGTGTTTAATATGCATTTTCACTTTAATTGTTTTTAGACCTGGAAGAGGTGATTGGCTTGGGAGCCATGAGATTTTCAGTTGATCTATCTGCCTCAAACATTTTTATTGTTCTCAGGGAATGAAGAGAACCCTCTGCATTCTTTGAAGAAATACAGTTGGGCAGCTGTCTATCTCAAAAGGTTACTGGGTTTAAAGATTTCTTTATTCAGGGCAATGTAGTACTTGCACATTGTTCCTGAAAGTTGCCAGCTGACACCATTGCTTTAGATTCTGCAGAAAATGAGTGATTACTCAGGGTGAGTATAAATTAAGTCCTTAGACCTTTTTTTGAAATTACTGTTTTATGTCACATGACCACCTTCCATTAATACATTCACGACAACCAATTGGAATTCCAAATAATCTTGTCATGGTTCACCAAAAGTCTGCACATGAGCCATTTGTTAGTGACTCTTCCAAGGACGTAGTTCGTTCACTTGGAGTGTAATACAGTTTCTTTGCATTGCTGTACACAAGTGCTACAGTCCTGTCACAGAAACTTATAAGAAGAGATGAACTTCTCTGTTAAAGTCCAGGCCAGCAACTGCAGGAGTAAGAGTTGTGGAGATACAGCACTTAACTTCACAAGCAAGAGTGGAACTGATCCAGCTTTCTACAGCTGTAGTCAAAGGGTGCTTTCAATCTTTCCCATCAACTCATTTGCCAAGTAAAGCACTTGATGGTAGATTTAGCTAAGTGATGGATACCAGGATGACCTTTTTCAAACCATACCTGTGTTATGTGATGTGAGCCTTGAACGAACACTACACAGAGGTGGGTCTCATGATGAAGTCTGAATTTTGCCTATATATCCAACCATAGCTATGGCACTAATTCCAGTTTTTAAGTGCAGTATCAAAAATTACATTCTGGCAGTTAAGATTCTGATAGGTAAGAGATAAAGTCCAGTCTGTAGAAAAGTGGGTTACACCTTGCACTGGTTACCGTCCTGTGGTATTGGTTAGCAGGCAAGTTAACAGTGGCAAGCTTTGTTGAATTGCTTGTTACTAGAAAACTTCAGTGGCACTGAAGAGATATTCCTAACGGTCACGACACAGCGAATCAGAATTTCTCAATAATACACCACCAGAATCCTCCACAGTTAGGTGGTTCTGAGATACACATTTCAATTTACACAGACACAGCACATGCTTGCTGCTAAGCAGGTTAACTCCATAGTATTTCTGTGATGGAAGAATCAGACAAAGGCTATCAGAATGAGGTAGTTATTTTATTAGAAAAATACTGTAGCTGAGGATGTACTAATAATACTCTGCAAATAATCTTAATATTTTTTTGCTTACAAAATTTGGAATACTCTCTAAATTCACATACCTGGCTGAGTAGTAACTGCAGCCTTTGTAATGATGTCATTAATACAATAGTGGGTTTTATGACCTTCAGTTCTATAAAAAATATATAATGCAATTAATCTTTCATTTCTTTAATCTTTACACTGATTAAAGATAATCATAAAAGTCAACTCAATTGGAAAATTTTGAGACCCCTTAAGCCTACAGTTGCTGTTAATTTTGTGTTGCAGATGACGAAGCTACACATTCAAACATTGTTATTAGCTTCTCATGAGCCAGTTTCCATTTTGAATGAACCATGGTTGAATATTTTCATCTGTTACCCTCATGTATTGCTGAGTGCATAAATAAGAGAAGGCAGTGTTTATTTCCGCAACTCCCTGGAGGATGTCGAGAGTGCCCCAAGCTATTCCATATCTGTGACTGTGACAGTGAAGTAACAGCTGCCTCATCTGTAAAAGTCAGCACTATAAAAAAGATATTTCTAAATTTAAATTATTTTAATTTAAAAATTAAAATAATTTTTAAAAAGCTATGAGTAGGCTAAAGTAGAAACTTCAGATGGTGATTAAGAAACTACTTCTGCTGCAATAGGTAGATGCCTGCCTACATAGTATGTTCTGGTTTAAACTTTCTAAATTATTTTAGTCCATTTTGTATATAGCATTACAAATAAGGATGTAGAAAATTAATAGAATAATAAAACAACTTTGTAATATGTAACTTCAGTGTATCATTGGGATCTGCCAAGACCCTATTTAATGCATGGGCAGAAAACTCCTATAACATCTACGTATCTGCATGACATTTCTAGATGTCAGTGTGTGATGAGAACTGAGCACATAATGCTAAGATACCACAGGCTAGTGTGAATCATCGTTGTTTAGATTCACTGCTGACATCAGTTCAGAGTGACACAACCCCATATATCTATCAGATAAATACAGAATTATAGCTGATGGCAGATAGATAGGACTGGTATAGTTTAAATTAAAGTCTTTTTTCAGTGTTTTCCTCTAGAGCTTTAAAAATTGCCCTCTTTCATAATAAAACATGTATAGATAGAGAAAGGAATTAAGTTGGTTTGTCATCTGTTTGACAGTATACATAAATTTCTGGTCTCTCTAGGCTACTCTACTGAGTTCAGCGTGGCAGCTAAGCAGGTGGCATGCAGAAGGCTGTAGTTATGATTTTCACATTTATGCTTTGGCAGACATAATGCTTAAACTGTACCTGAGTTCATCCATACTTGCCTTTCTTTGGGCATGCCACTTGAAATGTCTGAGTCATTTCCTCACCACACATGATGTGACTCTCCTGTGTAGCAGAAATAGGTTTACTTACAAAACAAACTACCTTGGAGCAACATGTTGTGTTCCAAATGTTTTCCCAATATGCACATAGATAGGAGTTGTAATTCTCTGTCTCCTTTCTCAATTTGCATTTGACATGGATACAGAGTGAGTAACCGCTGATAGTTAAAAATGCCTCTTACAGTTTACCTGAGCTGTCGCTTTCTGACAAGGCATTTTGAGATTCGATGAAAATCTTAAATCACTTACAGTAGAAAACCTGTATTAAATTATCCTTTCTATCTGTCACAAATGGGAAGCATCTTATAAGAAATCCTAAGTCACCAATTCCTCATCTTGGAGGAGGGTTGCAAACATGATGCACTGTTTTCTTTCACACTGGATTTTTCATTCAGACTTAGGATATAGCTGAAAAACATGTAAAACTCTACTACCCTTAAAGCTCCCAGGTGAATATTCCTGTGTTGGAGTTTAAGTGCATTGTTAATCCTAGCTGACGTCAAGGGCTGCAAAATTTCATTGAAGAAACTTGTTCCTAAATGGCCAGACTGGGTGGTTGGGTTCTGCGATTTCCAGAAAGCACAGCGTGGAAGTGTTTTCTCCAAGGCTGTCTGGATGCCTGCTTCCCTCCGCAGTTAGCCTTCAGTTCCCATTTCAGAGAGGCGTGATACAAGGAGCAGAACATCTGGAGCAGGTGGGCACCTGAGCTGGTGGTTCTTATATGGAGAACTTTTTCCCTAATGGGAATAAAAAAGTTGTTTCATACACCTGTAGCAGGCCAATACACAGCGCTTAGCATCATCTGGTCATTGCACCAGAAATGGCTTGGCTGGCATTTGTCAAGGTAATAAGGTTGTCAGCTCTGTGTTTTTGAGTTTCTTTTCTAATGCCAGAAGTTAGCTGGTAGAACAACCCCCTAAAGTATTTTTTCTGTTTCCTAGGGATCTTTGGCATGGTGCTCATTCAGTGTGCATCTTGTCTTGTGCATCATGAGGAAAATACCATGGTGCTGTTTGCATTGCTCTTGTCTTCCTTTTTTTCAGCTATGTGCATGCATATCAAAATCAAAATTAGTTTAGGCAATTTTGGAAAGCATATGTACTTGTCTAGTAGGAAAGATTTATACAAGCAGTGTGGAATGCCAATTGGAAGTTCTTTTCTGTGACTGTGTAGGATTCAGATCGTAAATCACCCGTATAAAGTGGTCCGCTCCCCCTCTTTGGCTTAAGGTAAAGCAATTAACATTTATTAGTTTTGCTAATACAGAGATCTGCACCATACTGATAATCTAACAGAGGACCATTGAGTTAAGAATTCTTTTTGGATTATTTCATATGTATGACCAGTAGCTATTCCCTGTAAAAATGAGAATTTAGCCCTTTGCTGCTTTGCCTCACAAAAGTGGCATGATGAAAAACAATCATGCATATAAGCTGAAAAGAAAAGTAAGTTTCTTCTGTTGCAATCAGTTTTTTGCTACTACATGATATTGTTACCAAAATAATAATGTTTGCTCCTTCTTGGAAGGCTGGAATTCTTAAAAAATTAAGGAGAAATTTGGAAATTGTAGAAAGTCACACTGATCTCTCTGTAGCAGTTCCTCATTTTACCAGATCAGTTGCAGATAAGGAAAGCTAAGCATAGATTCTTCTACTTCTGTCTGTGCTGACCAGCACTCACTTAGAGAAGCAATCCCCAAAGTAAGTACTATGCATAACGTGCAATTTGCATTCCTAGTCATTGTGAGACACTTGCAAATGCACGTTCCTTTTTTTTTTTAATGGAAAATATACTCCTGAGAAAGGCTTGTGGCTTTTACTCTGACTGATTAGCCAGTGTCTGAAGAGCAAATGACCTCAACATTTCCGCTTCCAGCTGTGTGGATCAATTATCATGATTTTTGTTTAATCCACTCTGATTATGGTAGGAGATCTCTTATTTTTGGTCTCTGCCTTTAGGGTAATCTGGTATTGCCATCACATACAAATTGTTTCTCCCTAGGTGGGAATGCAAAGAAATACATTTTTGTTCTTTATGCTGTCACCAGCTTCTGCAAAAATATAATCTTGAAAACCAGTTATGTCAGAACAAAGTGATGAAAATGCTTTATTTGGGTGTATTCATCTGTGGATCCAAAAAACTTAAAAGAATAGAGATACTGAGATTCAGTGGACTAATGAGATTGGTAAATGCTTTAGGATTTTAAAAGCTCTTTCACTGAACAATATTCTGTCTTTGGATTCACGTGTTCATCTCTGGTGAACTTCAGTTTCGTTTGTGTAATTTGTCTGACATTAGGAAACAGGTGTGAGAGGATTGTATACTTTTCTGGAGTATGGCTAAGAAAGGAACAGGTATGAAATACATGGAGTTATAGGTGTTCTCTGGTGTAACATTTGTTTCCTTGGCTAGATGTTGAGTTGGGGTTGCTTGTTTCTGTGCAGCAGTTGTTGAGGAAGAAGGAAATTCATTCCGACTGTGCAGTGAGATGCTGGGTCTAATTGGAGTACAAGGGGATTTCAAAATCAAAGCTTTTCGTATATATTTCAAAATTACATAAATGGAATTTTCCATAGAAGAAAAAGAATTGTCAGGCAGGAGAAGTTCTTTCAAAGTTAGGCCTGTATATCATTTCACCTACAGAAAAACAAAGAATTGCAGTATTTTGAAGCATCATTGCTGCTCTGGCACTGAATTAAACTGACACGATTCTTCCAGTAGCCTCTGTTGAGCCCATTACAAGCAAACCAAAATTCCCTTTAGACCCTCCCTCTAGCTGGTGAACATATGGCTCCAGGCTTTCCCCTTCATAGCTGCTTGTATTGTATTGACTCATTCTTGACTGAGTTTCTTTCCTTCCTTTTCTGTCTTTTGCTGCATCTCCTTACCCTGGTAACTTTTAATTTTAATGTAAGGCACGGCATTTTCCCTATTTTTAACCCATTTTTTTATTTGCTCTTAAGTAAAATAATGAAAAACAGAAAGTTCTTAAGTTTTCCCAATACTCTTATAAAAATACTGGCACTAACATTTATGTTAGACATAATCAAATTTTTCACTTGTTTTAATTGGATAATTACATACATATGTAATGTATGGTATGTAACATTCCATATATGTAATTTGGATAATCTTCCATTCCAAGAAAGGTTTTACTGTCTCAAATATTATTTCTTATCCAGGCACATATTCATTGTCATCCCTCAGGCATGAGTTACACCTGGGCTTACAGTAAAGAACGTGTATCTTCTCCTCTTGCTCCTCCTCCTGCACGGTCCTGTGAATGGGCTCGCCTGCTACTTTCAACCTTGTCGTGAGCTTCCAGATGTTACAGTGTGGGTTTAAATTGCAGCATCCAGTGTTTTGAAAGGCTAGATGTTCCTCCTGCAAAGCAATTTTTTGGTACCATTTACAGTAAGATTAATGTGAAAAGTTTCTTCAAATCCTAGAAACAATCCTTTCTTAAAATACAAATTCTTTCATTTTTGCATCCCTCATTTCAGATTAAGTTGGGGAAATAGAACAGGCAGTGCTTCATTAAAAACCGTATGGGAAAACATTTCAGGAAGAAAGAGGAAGAAAGCTTGCAGTGCATTCCCAAAATATGCTTCATTGAGATTTTCCATAATGATTTATGCTTTTTGAGAGTTTACTGGTTCCAAGTAATTTTTGAGGGGACAGATTTGTATGTAGCACGATCAACTTTTAACAAATTATTTAGGTTGTAGTCTGTTTAAGACTACAGTGTCTTAAAACTAGGTGTGTGTATGTTTGTGCCTTTTAAATCTGGTAGGTACTTGACAGAAGTATCTGAAGAGGCCTGCATGTGTGCAGTTATATATTCCAGTATTTAAGCATATCTGGCAGTACATAGCTGAAAACAACTCCTTTGGAGTTTAAGTCTTAAGGCAGTGCAACTGCACAAGTGTGTTTTCTTATGTTGCATCCCAGATGGAAACACTGCATTTACAGGCTAGGACTTAGTATGATGAACATCGGCATTTTGTTTATTATGGAATTCTTCAAATAAAGCTTTATTCCACCACATGATAGGCAAAATATTTAGGTTTTTATCTACATGTTTATTTATAAACGCTTCAGTACCTTGGCTTTTAGTTTTGTTCTCTTTTAAACCCTTTGTAACTGTTCTTTTTTTATGGCGATGTATCCAGTCTGATTGTTCTCACTTGCTGTAAGTGAAAAGAGAAGTATCTTTATGGTAGCAGTATCTTTTTCTTAATTCCCTTGGAGCCCTGTTGAAAATAAGCACCTCTGTAGGCGGTTAAAAGGAGCACAGTGGTCAGAATCTTTTATCCTAATGGAGCAAAAATTGATTTATGTACCTGCTCTTGAGTCTCTTGAGTTTTGCTACTTTTCCAAAGTTGATGGTTCCACCAAGGGAAGGCCAAAAAATGACCTCTGAAAGTTAATTCTCTATGATACTGTGTTATTTACCAAAATACTGTATTTTTGCTTTTCTGTAATGGACCTCATTCTGGCCTGAAAAGAGATTTGCAGAAACCAAAAGAGAGATTGCCTGAAAAGTTAAGTGTTTGGTTTGTTTGTTCACTGGGGTTTTTTTCCTCCCATATCCTGGAAAGCCATCAAAACACAGATAACAAGAAACATTATTCTTTAATAGGGCTTTAGTAAGCATATAGAATCACTTCTGTGGTGGTGTAAGGAGACAGATTCTCCAGAATTACTCCTAATCTAATTCATCAAAGTCATCCTGCCACAGCTGTTACAACAATCTATCTCTGGCTGAATGCTAGCCAGCTAATTTTTGAGAAGTGACATTTTTCACAGCTTATTGTTTTTCTCATCAACATGGCACCAACCACATCAAATATATTCACACAGTGATGTTGGCGTTGATGAATTAGCCATGTGCTTTCTATTTATGAACACAGGAGTTCAGGTTCTTCAGGAGAAATGAGAACTTTTCAGTAGAATGTAGGAGATTTCTCTTTGGTCTGTGTATGTTCCCCACGTTCAAGTACCTGTAAAACTATGCTGGAATTCAGTAGCATAATGAAATCTTTTTTTACAGAAACACGTAGTTCTGCAACCCTTCACAAGACAGTTTTTATGGATTTATGAAGCATATGGGAGTAAGCACTTTAACATCACAACTTTAAGATAGTTAATTTTTTAGCATCAGTCAGTTACAATGTGCTGTTTCTCAACTCACTGCACCATTTACGATTTACCAAGAATAGGCTGATTCATTTTACAATTTTTTTTTTCTTCTGAAGAAGTATCTGAGGATCACTTAGGTAGTTCATGCTTTTTGGTCTATAATAAACAATATTAGTCAGTTGTAAACAATCAGTTTAAAATGAACCAAGCCAAAAGAGGGTCCACATGATTCCATTCTTTATGGTAACTCAAATGGTGAATTACTGTGTTGCTCTTACTCTTTTTGGGGTCAACATTAGTTTCCCTTTGCTCTAATTTGTCGTAAGGGTATATCTGTATAAATATTGCAGATGCTAATGAGATGTACGGCCTACAAAGAGAAAAAACACTGTCTGGAAATAATCTTGCTAGGCTGATGTATGAAGACAACAAAGGTGCTTCACAATTTGGGGTACACACATTTGGCTGTTTTATTTCCTATATATTTGTGATGTGTGCAATGTTGGCCACGATAAAGAGAAAGACGTCTGCCTGCAGTCTTTTAGAAGCTCTGCCCAGCTCTTTCTCGTGGCTTTTTACATATATATTTCAGCAGGAAGAGCAATCATAGTGCTCAGATACACAAAAATGCATCTGCACCACAAGAAACTGCCTGTCAGATTTCCTGCATAAACTATAAAAATAAAAAGTATCTCGGCAATTATTTTTCAGTTGTGAAATACCCTTTTGAAAAGCTGTGACTATAATTTTTCTTGCATAGAGCTCTTTGTACTCCCTTATTGTTACCATATGCGACACTTCTCTTGTAGTTCAGCCACTCCCTGTATAGCCAAACTCTGAACATTTTTTCTTTCTCCAAATTGCTTACTTGTAGACATAGCCTGTCTATCTTATAATTGCAAAGGAGTTGCTAGAGTATTCAGACTACATGTAGGGCTCCCAGCTACAAGTCTTGTAATCTAAAGTGATGTTGCTCCATGGGAAAATTTTGGAGACTGTACCTGGCATTTCTGGTTTCTTTTGGAATCTTTAAACCTGTCCCTCATCTTCCATCTTGTTGCATTATAGATGATTTCCATCATCTCATTTAGGCTAACATGGACACTAGAGCTGCTTTGTTGAATTCATAGCTTCAGGTCTCATGTTGATTCTTGAAATTCAAGGAAACGAACAAGAATGAAAAATGCAAATATTTTCTTTTCTGTAACAGAAACAGCAAAATACATGTAAGATTCCTGCCAGTTCTGCTTGGCAGCCTACTGTTAGCATTGGCTAATTGCTTTACATGTGCACGCTGCGTATTTGTCTGTACTGAAGGCACTATACTTGACAGGTGGTTTAAAATATAATTTCTGATATTAAGTTCTGATAATCTTTATGCTCTTGAACTGAAGTCTTATTGCTGAGAGCCTAGTCTAGGCATGGTGTAGCTTCTGTGGCTGACAGAGGTGTAGTCTGGAGCCTTAATCATGATGATCTAGCTGAGTTTTATGTCTCAGGTAGTAGTTAAGATGAGCTGCTTGAGGGATAAATTCTGGAAATTCTGAAGGGGACTTCTTTGGAAGAGCTTTGTAGCATTCCATTTGTCTTTGTCAGTACTTTTGCTTTTGTGATAAAAGGGTTTTAGATAGATAGCAGGCTCATCTTTCTTGTACTCTGGTAATACATTCTTTTCGCAGCAAAGTTTTCTCAGGGCCAAATGATCTGAATTATGTGGGGTTTTTTCGTTAATGTTCTGATTGCTGGCCAGAAAGACTTGTTGCAGGTTAATTTAGTGCACTACTTTTCTCCCAGGCTTGGAGCAAGTGACTCCTGTAGCTAGGCTGTAAGCTTACATTGCTCTTAACAGCAATCACTTCTAGTCATCTAAAAGAACTGATAATGTTTCATTAGTAGAAATGTAGTAAGCTAACAAGCTTATCATACTCCTTGACCACACAGGCTCTAAACCAAAACTTCACTAAAAAGAAATCTCATCGGACTTGCTAGGAAACATATGTCCTTGCTAGGAATACTATATGACATCTAGTCAACCTTGATAAACCTATAATTAAGAAAAGGAGAGAAAAGGACAGATGTGGAGATCTGTAATTTTAATGGAATCATAATAAAGCAATGTGACATTTGGGGCTTTTTTAAAATTTGTCTCAATCTTGAACTAAAATAGATGATTTGAAAAGGCAGTGTGTCATCCTTCACCTTACCTGAACTTCATGTGGATGATCTGTAAGCTTACTGCTTGAGATGGATTTTTTTTTTCTCCATATAGGTATTTTTAAAATGTTTGACATAGTAAATGGTGTGCAGCTCATATAGTTGCTGTAAAGCTAGATTTCTGCTTTCTTCTGAATCTGCTATTGTAGATGTATTGACATAAGAGATTGTCAGGCAGCTGCAAGTAACAATTTAACAATTGAGTTTCCTTTAGATTGTTTGGAAATGTGGGATAATTTAGGCATGTGATTTTATCAGGATAAGCATTTCTGAAATGCTGAAGTGGTAGACTACATTAGCATATCTTAAATCTGCCAAATTTGTCATCTGAAAGATTTTTTAAAATAATGCTGGAAGATACCTTAAAATGTGGGGGGTTTAAATTTTTTTTATTTTTTTGGTATCTGAGTGGCAAATTGCATTCTTCTTATAGTCAGTGTGAATACTCACTTTGAATTCATTGCATTACAAGCTGAATCCAGAAAATCCTTGTAACATGATCAGCTACAGTATTGTTACATCTCGCTAGCTTTAATTGTTCCAACGCTGCCCATCAGATATGTTGAAATAACCTCGGCCACTTCTTTGTGCCATGAAGCTCCAGTAAATTGAAACATAGTCTAGGATGGTGTTGCTGGGGCTCTGTTCAGTTCTCTGTATCCGTGCTCTCCCTGAGATGCAGATGTTTCTGTATTAATTTTGCTTATAAAGAACATTTCAGACACCTACGGTCTTCAATGAGGTATTTTTTCCAAATACTTGATTTCACACTGAATAGTCAGGAAAAACAATGAGCCATCAAAGTTTGAGAATTCATTATGCATTTGGAGATGATAATTAGCCCGCTTGTAATTTATTTATACACAAAACTAGAATTGAAGTAATTTTCAATGTCAAAAGAATGCGTTTGCAACAAATACATTTCTCTGCATGCTTCCAAGGAAGATAAACCTACCAAAGCTATACACTGTTAAATACGTCAATCCACTTTAAAAAATAAAACAACAACAAAAAAAAGCCTCCTTTAGCTAGAGGACGTTGTACATTTTATAAAGAAGAAATTATGTCTGTTTTCTGTTCATGATGTATTTCCTGGTTCACAACTCAGTCTTCTTTCTTAAATGAAAAGGACTGCTGAAGGATGAGTGGAGGAGTTAACAGTAAGAAGATAATCCAAATCTTCCTCTTTTCCTTTCCTTTTATCACATAGAAGATTTCAACACGTGATACCTTTTATATTCACTTTTCACTCAGAATTTTCAGAAGAAATGAAGCTCCAGTAAAGCTGCCAAAAGTAATAATACTGGCTATCTTTTTAAAAGGAACACTATAGTTTTCTCATCCATTTACTTACATATTCAATTTCTAACAATACCCTCAAAAACCCTTAAAATATTTACTTCCAGAGTAACCCATATATGAAAGACACTGCTTAAACAGAAAACAATTTAAGTTGTGTAGCATTCAAAATTTGACTTAAGATATATTTAAAAAAATATATATATATATTTACAGTATTCTTGAAGAATGAAAGCTTTTTCTCACAAAGCCAGACTGAAATGGTGCTCATATTCCTATTCCTTCCAGGTGCTGGTTCTATTTTATCCTTATTAGACAGGTAGTGAATGGTAGTTGGGTATTATTTGGAAAAAAAAACTTTACTGAATAAACATCTTTGCTTTTGAGAATTGTGGAAACAAGCCTGTGTAATACCATAAGTAAATACCCAGGAATAGTATACATTAAAAATGGTAGTGGAAACCTAGAAAGTGCATGCATAATCCAAAGGAAACATTTTCAGTGCCATCTGTAGTATCTACAGTAAGAGAACAAATAGTGTGCAAGTCTGTTTTGTATAAATCTACTCAGTTCTTTCTCTTTCATGATGCTTTGTCTTGCTTTCTGGAATGTTTTATGGGGACTGTGTTATAGAAGACAGTGGTGCATTTGGTAGATGTATAGATCTATGTGGTGCTTATCAAAAAATACATGCTAAACAGTACTAGCAGTTATTTGGAGAGCAAAGCTAAAAGTTGTGAGCAGCTCTGGAGATAATCAGGTTACTCAAAGATGGACTATAGTTTGAAGTCTTTCTTTCAAAACAAATGAAAATGTCTTTGAGTGCTCCGTGATACTTCTAGTACAATCATGTAATGATTTTCAATAAACATTGTCATATATGGGATTTTTCTTAGTGCAATATGAACTAGCCTTATGAACTGTTTCAGCTCATCTTTCTCACCCAGGCTGTATCAGGTGTGAGAATTCTGATTTTTTTCCATTTTTGAAAAGTGTCTTCTCTCTCTCCAACACTAGAAAGAAGTAATTGAGGAAAGAAGGAAATTACCTTCTGTTTTGCTGTTAAATATTTAGTATTTTTATAATGAAAGAACATTATTCATTTTCACAGTAACATGTCTTACCTTCAGAGATAGTGGTTTGGTTTGTTTTTTTTCTCCTGTAGGGCAATACATCTCAAGCAAGTTTCTCTTTCTTCTCCTTCTCTCTAAAGTAAATCCCAGAGGATTTTCCCAGACTTCAGACCAAATAGTCCTGATACCAATGGAATCATGGGAAAATTCCTATTATATTCCATTGTGAGCAGATATTTCTCTTTAGCCTACTGGGAATTTCTGATTCTTTTTTACTGAGACTCTTCAAGATGCTGCACATAGCTCCTTCACTTGAATTAAAGGACTACATAGCATGGTCAAGGACCAGCCAAAAATGTAACAGTAGTTAAAATGCCTATCATTGTAAGTGAGAATATTTTTTTTTCTATGATAAAGAAATATTCCCTGGAACCAGTGCTTATATGCAAAATACAAGCAGTGCTACAGCTGCACGATATGTTGGCTGGTCCCTCTAAGCCACCAGGTTGACCCTGTAATGAATTTTCCTTCTATAAATACTTGTGTAATTATTTTCTGTATTCATTCATCATAAGAATAATTAAATCTTTTGGGTTAAGCTTGCAGTAGACCAAACAGTTAAATTTAGTGGCTGGCCCATACAGCCCTCTGGGGAACTTTATATACTTAACCATGACCTTACTGTTGAGTGTAATAGCTGTAGTTTGCTTTCTAGAACTAAAAGCATTCATAGCCAGGTTTCAGCTCAGACTTCATTTTGGCACCTGCAACAGATTCTGTGTGTAAATATTACTAGATAAATACCCTGTAGTACAGTGCTAGAAAAACCTGGTGAAAGCTAATAATTTGCAGGCTTGCCCTGATTTTTGGGGTGTACTGTACCATATTGAGAAATCTGCTAAATGACTATGAGAAAATTAGTAAGTACTTATGCTGCACATGTGGGATCACGAGGCACTAAGGAAGCATAATCATAAAAGCTGTCCTGTTAATGCACCGGAAAGCATTGCTTTATTGGATACCTGGGAAGAACTGGCTCAGACGTGACATTTGAAAGACGCGGTAGGCCATCCCAACCGTCACAAACTTTCTGAGGACATCAGCACATAAAAAAAGGCAGTGGCTATGCAGATAACCAAGGTGCTGCTGACCTGCTTTACACTCTCAGCATGTCATCTACTCGTGATGTGACAGGAATCCACAGTAAGAGCTGGAGGGAAGGAGATCTAAGGGGTTTTATTCCTGTAGGGCTGCCCAGACACAGTAACTTGTTATTGGATCTGACAAGTTAGGTTAGTGTATGGGCTTCTTAACCAATAATGTCCCAAAAATCATGAGTTTCACAATATGTACATCCAACTGATGTCCTCTTTCATACAAAGAAGGTCTGGAGTTTTTAGCAGAGTCCATGGTCTAGGCTGGGAGAGGACGGATTACTAGGGAACTCACTAGATTGATACAGCATCACTTTTGCATGCTATTTATTACTTTCTTGATAGCTGGTTCAACTAACTCATTCATATGACTGTGGTACCTGTTAACAATAGTGCAGAGGGTAGAATGCACGCTGCAGGGTGAAAGGGTCAGCAGAACCACTGTAGACCTGATTTAGACTGAAGTATTACATGGTGAGTTTTGCTCAGAAGCCAGATTAGAAAGGGAGGAGGAAGAAAGCAGGAAGGATAAAATGTATCAACATAAACCCAGCAAATATGTTATTTTCTGTTATCTCATCTACAGTGATCTATATCAAGCAGTGTGAGTGGCCACTCCTAACAGGCCATATGCCTAGGGAAGGCAGCCTCAAGAGAGTGCCCCTGAAATCCCAGGGGGAACATCTGGCTGGAGGTGCCAGCATTTAAGAGAAAACCCATTTCCAGCAGATGTAAGCCAGTGTCCCTTTTGCGTGGGGCCAGGAACTGAAAGCTCACAGTTTCAGCCTAGCAGGGGAATTTTATCGGCAGAAACAACTTCTCTGCCTGCTCTTATTCTATTCTCAGTGAAACGTAATGCAACTGTTTGTCAGAAGACATAACAATTCAGCATCAAATTTAAAATTATTCCAGCTTTTTCTAGTCCTCTCTCCTTCGATCACCTAAATGTGCAGTTGATACAGAACCAAAAGCAGCATGCACCCGTGTTAAATCCTTTCCAGGGTTTGCATCCATGTAATTGGAATCAATCTCTGGACTCTGAAGGAAATAAGTGACTTTTAAAGTAACAGCAAATATCCTTGCTGATACTTAAATTCCATGTTTCCCAAGGGAAAAAAGGAAAATAGGATAAGGCACAGAACTTCTTGATCAAAGTATAGGCAGAAATCTTCAGTACCTCAGTCAGCTTCTTGAGCTGAAATTTCTTACTAACCATCATTATTATAAATACAGATTAGTAATGAAATTTTAAGTCTTTGTTCCTTTTATCTTCCAACCATGTGATAAGAATATTCAGTACATAGACTGCCTATTCTGTTTTCTCAGTTATTTAAAGTAAAATACACAAGCCAGATGCATTATTTCATATGTTTGGTTATGATGTGCCACTGTGATTTGCCAAACTAATAATTCCTTTGTTGCATGTTGAACCTGTCTTTTGTTAAGCACCAGCTATTGCCTGGCTACCTCCCACCATGCTGTTTTTATTAATTCTGTCTTAGGTCTGCTTCTTTTGTTGCTTCTTTTCTCTGCCTTCATTCTCAAAATATCTTTAAGTACTGAATTTAACTGCTGACATAGTTATTAATCTTCTAAAGCTCACAGTATTCCTCAAGTCTGTATATTGTTCCTCATCTTCAGTGTTCCTGTGATTTAACTGTTCCATTTTGTTTTGACTTTTGATTATCCCAGGGTCCGATTGGTATGGATGGAAAGCTGGTAGGTGATTTGTTCAAAATCAGTGTAATTTAGGTCTTGCACATATTCCCTCTTTGCTTTTTTAATTGCTCATGCTGAAATGTATGCTATTCATGTATTGGCTTCCTCAGCATAACGTATTTCATCCTAAGTAGCAAAGATTTTAACAGGGTGCTGAAAAGCCACTTCAGTCTTTTGTGTCTATCCTAGGAATTGGAGGTCAGCCATGTTACTCCTGTTCCCTTATCATTTTCTATTTGGATTAGATTGGGAGACAGATGTTCCTGCTAGGGTGCTCTGTCCAGAAAAGTGCTACACAAGGGTCGTCTGGTGGTGCCTTTCAAACAGCAGGATGTTGTTTCTGACCACGTATCTGTGGCTGTTGCTAGTTTCCTTTTTCTACAGTTCTTCATTTTTTTGTTTTAATTGCTTTGCCTGGATTTTGTTGGCTGATTAGGTCTGAACAGCCCCATGTCTATTGCATTTTTATGCTATCCCAGATATTCTTTAAGGAGGTTCTACTTGAATTACATTAGAAATAACATTTAATTTTATACAGCGCATTTGTAAATATATTTGTATTTGTGTATATATTTGTATATCCATAAATTTGGATGTATGAGTGGGGAAGCTTGTGTTCTCAGCTCTTTAAAGATTAAACCTGTGCAGAAGATGTGAAAATCCAGTTTCTTCACTTTGTCATGTTACTGCTTCTGCAACTTCTCTTCTCTTCCTTTCCAGGAAAGCCTTTGTCTTTGGTACCCTAAATACATCTTTCTTTTTCTGTTCTTTTGTTTACTCCAAGCCCCATTTCCTCTGCAAGCTCAGCTTGCTAACTTGCGGTGTTATCTTCTATGTTCTTAAGACTTTTTCCTCTGCTCCTTGAATTCTCTTTCTACTAAGTAACTTTTCTGCAATGTTTGCAGTCTCCAGTCAGTAGGCTTTTTCTTTATTCTTCTCTTTTGGAAGATTGGTAGCTTACCTGTTGACATCAGCTATACCATATATCTTTTTCTTTTAGTACTATTTACACATCAGCAGCTAATATTAAGTTAAATTGCTAGGAAGGGATTACCTATCAACCGAGAAGGCCTTTCATCTGACAAACTTAACCCCTTTCTTTCCTGCAAAATAATGTATTAAGTCAGTAAATAAGAATATAGAAGGGAAAATTATTCCGAAGATTTTGTTGAAATCATGACATATTGTGCTGATATACCCACTGTAGACAGATTTTTTTTTTAAATACACTTATTAAAAAAAGCAATAGTGGTGGATAATAAAGTATGTGAGCAATGATTTAGAGTTTCAAAACAGCAGCCTCTAAAATACACCTTGATTGGTTACTGGTGTTGAGACTGGTCTGTAAATGCAGTCAGTTGGTAGCTACAATCAATGAATCAATTTTAGAGTATGTAACACCTTTGAATGAGGAGATATTCATTAGAAAAAAAAAATCCAGTGTAATTCTGACTTTTCAGTCTTGAAGAGTATTTTCGCACTGGTTTTTTGCTACACTTTAGATAAGTATGTCCAGCTAAAACATTATAATCCACATGTGACATGCATTTTGAAGAATTTATGCAGCAGTGAAGCAGAAGGATTTGAGATCCTGGAGCCCTTTTGGGAACCCAACCATATTAATTTGGCTTGAACTTGCTCAAATGAGTTATAGTATCAGATTGCATTCATGTTAGAGGGTTTTTTATTGAACACAAAAACAACTTGCAGACCTTGTTTCCTGACCCTTCCCAATATACAAAACTGAGAGAAGGCGAATGAATAACCCCTCCTTTTCTCCTGAACTTTGAATTGTGTGACAATGACTCTTTGCAATCTGCAAGGTCACTATTTTGGTGCCTCTTTCTACCTGTACGTTTTTAAGCAGAGCTGATGAGTTCCATAATATAGCACTTGCTGCTTCTTCTGTTTAGCATCACTCACTGGATCACTAAGTGAGAAGAGAAAATTATATTGTAACTGCAGTAGCTAGTAGGGCAGGGAATATATAAAAGTATACAAAAATAGTGAAGAATTTGGAACAATTAAAAAATAATTACCTTAATTAATGTGGAGTTCTTTCCATGTTCAAGGACCTCATAGCCAACAGGATAAAAAAAAAAATCCTGCCATGAGTACTTTTGTATTCAGCATCTCCAATTACAGTTTATTGCAGGATTATTGCAATATTGACAGTATATATAAATGAAGAGTAATGCAACTATTACATTCCCCAATATCTCATAGAGTTCTGTGTCACCATGAAAAGTAATTGTCCTATAAAAATTAAGTTTCCAGCTTTCTTCTCTCTGTGTTGCAGGCATGATTAAAGCATAATTATAAATGCACAATAACAAAAGGTAAACTGATAATGCTGTTGAGATTAAGAGTAGAAAACATTTTCATGGGAGCATGATTCTGACCCTCTACACGTCTGTGTTATTTGTGTATGTCCCTTATAGAACACATATAGCATGTACCATGTGGAAACTTGGTATCGCCAGTATGTCTAATTTACATTGAAGAAAAAAAGTGTCAGTTTTCAAATCTTGTTCAAATATATAGATGTATATTCTGTTTGTTTGCTTTCTACTGATTTAAATCAACAGTTTGTTGAAACATTTTGGTAATTTCAGAGTTTCAATTAAGTTTCTGTGTATGTCTTGGAGACAGTCTTCAATGGTTTGGTCAAGATGTATTGCAACTTCAGATATACTTGTGAGAAGAAACGTATTGTGAGTTCGTAAAGAAAAGTTTGCATACGTAGGTCTGAGTTCAGTTAATATATAGGAATTTATCGTACAGGCTGCCCACTACTGCTTCAGTAAGCTATTTCTGATAATTTTAGGATTAGGTATAGAACGCTATCTTAATCTTACCATCACAGCAGGTTTTGAGTGCTGAGTGCTGAGGAGTCATTGAGGCTGTGCTGAGGAGTCACAATTGTATTCATTAAACCAGGGTGATGTGTAACTTCATAGAACTGACCAATTCAGAAAACTTTACTTCGTATTAGAACTGTCAAACCTTAGCCAGTATTTTTTTGTTTATTATTTTTTAATTGAAAAACCTCTATAGTGCAGTGTTGCTGTGAGGAATTAATACAAAGCTGCAGGATCTACAACAAAAAATGCTTTAGGCTTCATTTAGTGTAAGGTTTAGATAGTGACAAGAATTCTGTATTTTACCATGATTCCTCTGAGACATTATTTCTAATGCTTCGTATTAAAAAAAAAAAGCATGTAATTTTCAGTTTTAATTTGGTACAAAAATGTTGTGAGCTATTGAAAAAAGCCTTTTTCTTCAACTGCTTTTCTTGTAGATACTAGTTCCCAGTTGAAACACCCTACCCCCACCCTCCTTAGCAGAACACACAATCACAGAATGATCATCTTTGCCCCATCCCGGGAAAGAAATGTTCAAGGCCAGGTTGGATGGGGCCCTGGGCAACCTTGTGTAGCTCCGGGCCTGGAGGTTGGTGTCCCTGCCTGTGGCAAGGGGGTTGGAACTCTATGATCATTGGGGTCCCTTCCAACCCAGATTATTCTATGATCTGGTCTTACCTCTCTGATCAAGCAGAGTCATCTAGAGCAAGTTGCCCAGGATCATGTCCAGACAGCTTGTGAATATCTCCAATCTCCCTGGGCAATCCATGTCAGTGCTTTGTTACCATCACACCAAAAATGGGTTTCCTGACATTGAGGTGGAAAAGTTTCAAGTCTGCATAGCAGTACCTTCTACCTAAAATGAAGAGGTTTTATAAGACTTATAAGAAATTGTAGTTTCAATTCAACTGCAATATCATTGGTGTCATAAAACACTAGAATCTAAGCTACCCCTAGGAGGTGAAGAAATTATCTCTTTACAGGGAGAAATATAGGGAGAAGTATTTGTCTCTGTTTTAGAGCATGAGTTGATTGCTTGGCTGGTTGTCATTCATAGTCACAGCTACTATACCATTTTGCAATACAATTCTGCTTCATGCAAATTGTAATGAGTGGGCCAGGATAACTGATGGCTTTCACTGGCTGTGCTAGGCTAGGGACCTAGTGAAAGGAAGTCTGCTCTGTAAGGGCTTGCAGCAGCAAAAGGTATCTACAGTTGCTCAGTGTGCAGAGAGTGCCTCTTCATTTGGGCAGGGGGGGTCCAAAAGGTGTGTTTATAAAGGGAGAGGCAATGTTATCAGCTGCCTCTTTGGGCTGACTGACAAGGGTTCATCTAATGATGATTACCTGGCTTAAATACTGGTTTAAGCTTGCTTAAAACTGTGGTGCTTGCAGCAATGGCAAGAAGACTATTGTTTGCTCAGCAATGCCTTTCCTCTATTTTTCAGACTTTGTTAGTTCAATTAGCAGTAATTAGCACCTCCTTGAAACATGGGGGTGAGCCATAATAGAGAAGAAACACCCAATGCCTGCTTCTAAAGCAGCTCAGCATTTGTAGATTCTTTCTCACTTGAGAGTGACTAGAAATTATAGGAAAACCTAATTTAAATTGCATTGTTCTGACTGTCTGAAATATGAAGTTCAATGTTGTGTTGCTGTGATTTATCTCTGGAATCAGTCAATGGCAAGAAAGTTCATCAAGTTTGAATTAAAACAGCCAAATTCAATATAGACATAAGAGACCAGAATCTGACTTTAATACGGTTACTAGAATGATATTTTTTTTGTTATCATTTTATTGGAGAGTACTGTAACTATTTGCTACTATTTAGGGACTTGATCCTTGTCATAACTTTTACTAACCTTATCTTTTTCTTGTTTTTCAGGGACAGCCTGGTCCTCAAGTAAGTGTCATTTTATTTTTTCTACATGAGGTTAAATACATAACGAGCCCACCAAATTCCATTTCTCTATCTGCAGAGTATTTTGATGGGGTTTTTTTAATCCTACTGTAATAAGCTTGAAACTGGTAAGCATTGCATAATTCAGCAAGGCAAATATTTCCCAAGAAAGAAACATGGGCCCCCCATATGGTTGCCTGAGATCCCTCAGCTGTTTGACCAGATGGTGGGGTTAACAACATAATGCTGAATAAAGCAAATCCTAACTATGGCTTCAAACTTTGCCACCTAACTTTAAAGCAAGATAAAATAACTTAACAAATGTAATACTTCAACTGCTTATTAATCACATGCTAATAATGCTGCTGTAATCCAGGCAGCCCTCAGTTATTTTAAATATTGCGCTGCTAGCTGTTTTGATTAATTATGTGTGCTTCTTTGCATTAGTTCATTTTTATTTAAGAATAATAGAACTTTGTCTTGTGAGCTGTAATTGAAAGCATGGAAATCTAGGGATCTAACTTCAGTTCTAAGGTAGAAGTAGATCAGCAAAAAGGAAAAATTAGGTATAGCAAAATTTAAATATAAATTATTTGAGCGGTATAGCAATATGGAAGGGTCAGGAAATACATGGAGGGGGAGAAAGCCAAACGTGCTTATGTCAGTTGCTCAAAAGCTTATCTTTTTGCTAGCTCAGAATGCATTATGGGAAGCAAACCCTGGTCTGTGGGGCCATCTTAGCACAAGTGAGCTGCCTGAACCAGGATTTCTGCGAGGGCCCCTTATATTTTTAGAATCATAATTTCAAATCAAACTTTACAGCCTTATTGATTGATTTTTATTGGTTTTTTTAAATTTAAGATTTCATTAATAGAAAATATTTTCCTCGGATTTTTTTTTTTGTTTCTGTTCGTTTCCTGTTGAAAGACAATTGCAAACCTTCATCCCACTCAGTGTGAATGTCTAGTACCCTTGCAGTGCCATGCTCCACTTGATAGTCTTATATAAGAAGCGGTCTGTATGATATTGAAAATTATGATCCCCTCCATAGCACTTGTGTTTCACCGTAGGCTCTTGATGTGTATCTCTACAGAGAGAGGTATCTCCAGCCTCTGTGCTGCAGGGGGGGAGAGGGGGGTGTGTCAATGAGAAGAGAGATTATAATTCTGTGTGACACTCTTGCTCTGAACAATCTTGTCTGGTTGTAAGAGAAGTGGGGCACAAACCTTAGGAAAATTCCTCTAGCTATCCTCCACTCCCCAGAAAACTGTATTAACTTCTCAGTTCCCTGAATCATTATATAGAAAACAATACAAGGTCCCATGATACAAGAATTCTCATCCTAACTTCTGTCGCTCTTACCTCTGGGCCATTGCCATTGTTCTGAGAAACACCATTATTCCTAATACTGCCTTTTCCTCCTTTTCAGCTCAAGATGCCCTTATTGTGGCAGGAGGATATGTACGTATTCCATCATTTTGACTGACTTGTTCAGTCCAGGAATAATCCTTGCCAAGGGCACTGGTGAGGAAGTCATAATGGCATGAGACAGCGGAGGATTTAGCTTTAGATCAAGATGCCTAAACCTAGAAGCTTGTGTGTAGGTGTTGACATGTGAGATAATAACAAGATAGATTTTAAAAACGTTGGAGGCTGTGCTTTAAAATCTCAAGATTATTTTTAATGATTTTAAAGTATCAATAGAAAACCGAGTCTGTTCATGTAGAGACAAAATAAGTGACACACACACTCACACCCCGGTTTGTCATTAAAAAACTTTCGAAATTTCACCTATCTGTGAAATTCAGTAATTTTCCCAGTCTTGAGACTGTGTCCATGAGAAACCCAAAATTAAAAATATTGGTCAGTCTTGTTATTAAGCAAAGGCTTCCTGGCTTCGATCAGAATTGCTGTGTTCACAAAAGGAGCACTTAGAAAGTTTTTGATGTTGTAGCCATGTAAACGCACACTAAGATCTAAGATAAATTAAAAAACTTTTTACATACAGTGTTTTATTAACACCTATTCTTTTCTTGCTGTAATTTTCAAAACGTAAGTTCTAAATTCACTCAACACATACATAATTACTGGGTGCAAATATAAATTCATAATGGATGACTAGCAACTTCTGTCGTTTTATTTTTGACTTTTTACTGCTTATTTCTTAAAAAATGCACCACAAAAGATAATTTTGTTTCAGGTTTCGCTGTTTCCAGTAAGAAGCTTTATTACAACCCACAAATGTTTCTTTGTGTGTGTGTGTGTGGGGGGGGGGGTTGTTTTGTTTTGTTTGCTTTTTCAGAAAAAAGTTCATGGTTCTATTGTATCTCTGAAAGGTAAAGACCATAATCAATAGCTAAATAATTTTTAGCATAACCTTTTAAAAAACCCAAACAAGTACCTTCGTATGACTGTGGGTTTCTGTTAAAAAGAAAGCTCTTTCAAATACCATGTGAACTGACTTTCTTTGTAGAAGAGCAAGCAACAAAATTTTTACTATTTTTGTTGAAACTTAAATTGTGCTTTTCAGTGGCCCCAAAGAATACCTGCTTTTTCTTGTTTAGAATGTAAATATGTATTTAGATTAGCTTGTACCAGAATGATTTATTTTCACAATAAATCTATACAACCAAATTCTGCCCATACATCTCTCATTTGAAATAATGGAAGTATTCATGTTTGTCGAAGAACAGACTTTAGCTTTTTAGTCTAAAGTTGATTCTGTAAGGAGTATGCTATCTGGCTTGTTATTTTAGTAATGGCTTGTTATTATAGTAACTGCTCTGTTTTCTAAAAAGTCAACTTCTAAACAACTTTTTTTATTGTTTTGAAGTAAAGTTGATATAATTATTAAAAACAGTCCAGTTGCTATTATGGTGAAGGAAGGCAAGATGATCCATTAGGAAATTCTGATTAACTAAAATTTTTAACAACTGTAAATGTGGGGCAGGGTGGTATTGTGGTGTAACTTCATCTCAGCCAGCCAACTCTTTTCTTCTTTGTAGCAATGTCCTCTCCCTGGCCTATCTCTAGTGCAAGATACTTTCTCTCTCATAGCAGCATACTTGATCACTCTCTGTGTGGGACTTTGAGATATAGCAGCCCCACAGATGCTTCTCCCTTCTCTTTGGCAGCCATTCAAATCTGCATTAGAAATGTAGAAAATACTAATGATTGATACTTGTTTTCATGAGATTCTTGTTTTCCTGTATGTGAAATGTCTGTGGAAGTGATGTTATTTCAGTCTGAAATTTTCCAGTGTTGTGTGCATGATAAAGGGTTACCATAGCAATTCTGGTGACAAATGTATGCGTGTGTCTCTTTCACCGTCAAGCTTCAGGGTATGTGACTGGATTATTTTTAATTTCTGATTCATGTTAGATGGGCTATTACTGGCTTGTGCCGTCAACAGAGCTGGTGGGAACCATTTTAACTTTTAGTTTTCTGTTTCTTGTCAAGGACTGAGGAAGAATAGCCAGCAGGACATAGACCATAGTTTTGAGCTGTTTTGGGTGGCAGCAGTGTAAGAAAGAGATCTGTTTATTACTTCCTAGAGAATGCTGTGGTTGTAGGAAGAATCCTAGACCTTGGGAAAAAGTTGAATATATGACAGCAGGAAGGATAGAAAGGGAGTTGTGTAAGGAAACTGAAGTTTAAGTCTTGCTGAGTTCCCCTTTCAGTTTTGGAAGTTTGGATGGCCATCTGCATTCCAAGAGCTGTTAAATGTTCCTCTCAATTAGCACATTCCCTGCAGTACTGGGGCGATGAACAAGGTCAAATGATCATGTATGTGTTTTGATGTCTTTTTAAGCTACTGGCAAGGCACATAATATGTCCTGTTGACTAATGCTACAAAGTGGTCTTTACCTGTCAGACCTTTAAAGTTGGGCGTACTGATATTCTTCTAACCACCATTAATTGAGGTGTAAACTCCATATTCCTCATTACCAACAGTTTGCTGTTAGGAATGCCTCGAGTCTCTGTGATTGGGTGGAGAGTGGGGGAAGAAGACAAGATGTAGGTTTATGAAGGAGAGAATCAGCATAAGGCTGGAGAAATAGATCATCATGGTGAGATACATATGCAGTAAAGCTGCTCCTCCTGAGAGAAGCACAGTGTTTGTATCCAGGCCATCAGCCGTTCATACTGTAGAGAATGATCTTGTGGACTGTTTCTTCTTCTAGAAGTTGATACCTTAAGCTCCTTTGTAAACTTCTGATCCTGCTGGAGGATTATGTGATTTGCTTTGAATATGCAAAAGTTACTCTGCTTCTGAGTTACATGTTACAGGTCAGATTTTGGTATCACACTATCAGTTTATTAACAAAGGAAAGGTACAGACACTCAAATTTTTGTTTTCTAGGCGAATACATAGTAATGTTATCTTCGTTTTATGTATTTATGTTTGTGTATGCACATTGTGTGATGTCATCAGGCCATTATTTCAGTGTAGGTTGTGAAATTCTTTCAATAACTTTTGTGCATCCATTGTTTTTTAATTCCTTATGTAAATTGTGATGAGTTAGAAGTTGGCATAAATTCGTGGGGGGATGGACCCTGTTATTGTGACCTTTCATTTAAAGGGAGTCAAACACCATTTTGCATCTAAAGCTTTGGGTTCAGGTTTTTTTTTTTCGGGGGGCGGGGGGGGGGAGGTGGTTCTGATGTCTTCACTACCGTGTGAACAGTGCAAAGACATAGTGCATTGTCCATGTCCGGCCCCAGGTACTACTGATGTCAGTCGGTGTTGTATACAGCAAAACAGAACCTCAACATCCTGTTAAAGCAGGTACTGTAAGTTAACAGAACCTCAACATCATGTTAAAGCAGGTACTGTAAATTAAGGGGGGAATGTATTTTCTTCAAAGGGGAGCAAACAGTTTGTTAGTCTTTGGTAAAGGAGGACACATACTGAAAAAGAGTAAACAAAAGATTTATTTTTCTTTCAAAGAAGTTCTTCCTGAGTTTAGAACATTGATAGTTTTTAAGTTGTTATATGTATACCACACAGTTACTCCCAACTACTGTCATCAAGTCCAAACTAACTAATTATACCTCTGTAAATGAAAATAAGATTTGGCTTAGCCTGAGAGTTTGGGGGCATAAATAGCAGTTGAAAAAGATTAACATAGTGTCTTTTTAAAAATAATTAGTCTCACCTAATGGCCAGATTGACATAACACAGTATGCAAACAGTCTGTTTCTCACATCTGTACCAATAAACAAGGCCAAATACTTGATCCCATTGCTGCCAATAACATTTTACTATCAATTTTGCGATCAGAAATTAATTTGAACTGAGAGCATCACATAAACAAACAGGCTTGTACTAAGGCTCATCTGTATTTAATAATAGAATTCCTGAGCATTATGGAAATTGTGTGATCTTTTTAGGAAACAGCCCATATTGACTGGTGAACAAGAAGTAACAAATGTTATCATAATGGCTTTCCATTTTATGTTAAGTTGTCAAAGAAGCAGCAAGGATCTAGCTCTTCATCAGTTTTCACCAGGTCTCCCATCAGTTTTGTAACCACATAGCTCAGTTGTTTTGAAAGACATCAGGAGGAGAAATTATTCTCAAAGCTTCTTGTTTGCTGATGTGTACATAAATGTTTATGACACAGAAGTTGCAAGAAATGTATCTTTCCAGAAGGAGTTAGTGTTTAACTGTTTTAAACTGTTGCTTTCTCAGATTTGTGTGTGATAAAGCAGTTAGTTTTGTTAAAAGGAGTCGCACTTCTAAAATACAAAACAACTCAGTTTTCCCTGGTAGACTTACGTACACGTGTAAACCAGGATAACTGTGAATGTTGAATGCCTTTTTGGCTAAGCAGATGGCATTAGTGCAAACGAGAGGATTCTTGCTTCATGAAGAGAGTGCAGAATTGGAGATTTAGAGGCAAATTATGCTAACCTATCAGTTATACCAAGCCTAAGGAAGCAGCACATATAATTTAACAAGGCCGAAGGGAGTGAGTTCCGGGCATCAACAAGGGAAACTTGTAGCATTGGGTATTGTGCTCTGTGTCCAAGATAGTTTTCTACTTGTTGTCTTCTACTCTTTTGCCAGGATTTGTGAAGGAGCATCTAATGGCAGATTAATTCCCTACAGTACATTGCTAAGTGAACTTACTTGGGGATAATCAAACTTCATAGAGCTCTGTTCATCTGATGTCAGATGGCCACAGGAGACACCAGACTCCTACCCCGGTTGTGATACTGTGTTCTTTTACCTACTCTGATAAGCATGCTTTTGATTTAAAATTTCAGTAACCATCTCTGGAAAGCCTGAGATGGAATAGCAAGATGTTCAAATGTTCAGCAGCATTTCCCGGAACTGCTAGCTTATTTCAGATTTGTTTATCTGATTCAGAAAAATATTATATTTGAAACCTATTAATTTAACAATTACCCATTCAAACTAGGTTTTGATTTTCTACAGACACAAAAATAAGAATATTTGCTGTAGAGATTCCTGCAGAAAGGACTTGTCGTGCAAGGTAGTGTCAGTTCTGCATGCCCTCACAAAATGGGCTCTGTTGTTGTGAAGGCAGATTTTTTTACTAAACCTAAAGATCTCCCTTTAGAGTAGCAGGCAATAGATGATGAAAGATTGGAAGACATACTCTTGGTTTAAGTTGTTTGGCCTAAAACTTTTACAAGTTGATCCCCTCATTTCATAGTTCAGATAGTGACCATTTATGGTACTGTAACTCTGAAAAGCCAAATCCTAGAATTAAAAAAAAAAAAACAAAACAAAACACCCTAATATATAAAACACTAAAAGAAAACTTGGATAGCTTTCTATTGGTAGGGTGTTGCTAACTTTTCTTTACAGTGGCATCATTAATTTCTGAAAAGAATTGGTTTTGTTTTAATAAAATAAGCATGAAGGTCTGATCTAGTTACATGTGCTGGTATAAATGGAATCACACATTAGCATTCCACCTATTCATCTAGATGTTGCAGCTGTCACCAGGGCATACTAGATCTTCTAGCAGCTAAGTGAAGAACTGTGAAGCAAAAATGACTTTAATCCTTAATTTGGTGTAACATTGCTTAGCTTAACACAGTACATGTGAGTATAAAAAAAAAAGCAATTGCCAGCCTAGTACTGTGGTTCCATTATGAGATGTACAAAGAGTTGTCAAAATATAATTAAGAACTCTGAAATATTTCTTGCGTTCCTAAATCATTTCTTTATCAAATGACCTTTGTATTTCCTTCATCCTATTCTGCAGATGGCAGAAATATACCAGTGTGTTCTGTGTCTTATTAGGGATTATGTCAAAGCAAACTATTGCAGTATGTTCAAGAATACTATATAGTATTTTACTATCCTGTGGCACATGTTTTTAATTTTATATTAAACTCCTACTGACTTATTGTTTTTACTGATCCTCATGCTGTATTTCAGCTTTGAATTCCAGTTCAATTTGTTGCAGATCCCAGTAGTTTTACTAACTCAAAAAAAAAAAGTTATAAAAATGTGCATTTCATCAAAGTTATGGTGACTTTAAGTTAACACTGTGATATCGAAGAGCTATCTATAGTTGCTGTGATATCTAAGGTTTTTCAAAATATCAGAATTTCCTCAATCACCCATTCTCAATCCTGGTGACTTTTGATGTTGGAAGCTTGGAAGTTCTGTAAACTAGAGCAGACCTGGGAGCTTTGGATCTCAGGCTGCCTGATGGAAGCTTCAAAAAGTTTGTTTTCCGTTGTAAAATTATACTTCTGTCAATTGAAATTTGACTTTAAGCAACCTTAAATGTTAGCAGAAATGCTTCAGGTTCTTTACGTTGAATCTGTAGTGGCGTGAAGAGTTATGACAATGTGCTATTCTTTCCTTTAATTATGAGTCACATGTGGAGGAGAGAGAGAGAAGAAAAAGTAGAAAATGTAGCGATTCCTTCTGTCATGGAGTATTCTGTGTACAGCCAGTAATTTTGTTTTTAAGCATGGCATGGAAGTTTCCATTCTGTTTATGATATTTAATCCAACATTCTACATTAGAAAAATGCTTTGGCTGGTCCCTACAATATCATAGAAGTTCCTAATAATATTTTTTGCTGAGATCCATGAGTAATATTCAGGAGTTGTGAGCTGTTGAGAAACATGTAAGACAATCACCTATTTTCAGAAATACAATCCAGTTATATTGCACAGTATATCTGTTAGTGATCGTTTGCCAAAAAGAATGAATATCCATTTAAATATACATGTACATATGTGTGTAATTTCCCCTGAAGATGTTCTGAATTTTGTAGACCAAACTATTAGACTCAGAGAAAAGTGTTTTGTTTTTAATAAACTTTATGTTGTCTTAAATTGCTTCCTGTATGAAGAAAGATGTTGCCAGCCTTAAAGATTACAAAAATATCTTCAGTCATCTCACTTTTATATATGCCTATGTATAAAAGTATGTGTGTGTTTATAGTGATACACAAATTCCTTTGCACTTACTCAGTGTTTCAGCTCAAACTTTATAAACCTGAACAATTCTCATGATAAGGCTATGAAGTACATCACTGTAGTTTTCCTCTATTGTTGATGAGATTGAGGAAGATGAAAAAAAGGCTTAGTTCTGCTAGCACTTGTTTGTCTTACTTTAATACCTATATTATTTTATATGCTATTTTTATGCTCTTTTATTTCTATATACTCACTGACTCAGAAGAAATTAGTCTGTGCTTAAGGTTGACACATCCCCATCAAGACTAAATTTATTACCTAGCTTGTGTCAAGACTTTGCCTCTTTTAGAAGTGACGTGTAGCTAGGGTAGTTCAGAGATGTCTGCAGTGACCTAGTACTTACAGGTGGTCGCCTGTGCAGTGTCACTCTTATCATTGCGTTTGTCAGTTCCTGTAAAAAGGCTCGTTTGGGTACAGCATGCACAGGAACTGTTTATGGGACTACAGGATATGAAAGGAAGGAATAGAAAAGAAAGGATAAGATCCTCAGAGAAACGTGTATTGGTATTTCACAAAAATGCATTTTCCTCAAGTGTTGCTATATCTGCAGGTTAAAAAGGTTACTCAAGTTGGGAAATAATTTTGTTGCTCTACAGCTGTAGAGCTCTCTGTATTCTATGGTCTCAGAAGCCTTTCAATCCCTTGGGCTATATTTTACATGGCTATGGCTTTATACTAATAGTTTGCTGCTGTTTTCCTTTAACCACTCATGACTTAAGTAATCTAACACAGAACTTCTTTTACAGTAACATTTTTATAGTAGAGTTTCTAGACAACACTAAAAAAAATCTGAATCTTTCTATGTCATTCTGTTACCTTAAATGAGCAAACATATCCTGTACTGAGTAGTAATGTTTGGAAAAGACAAAACTGGATGTACAGGATGGCATATTTTTGAAATACTGAACAAAACTCACTGCATCGCTACTGGAAGAAGTGTGGTATTGCTGCAGTAAGTGGAAGAATAAAATTTACCTCCCCTCTTTAAAAATTTGTGTTAAAGTCCTTTTGCTAAAGTTAAGTTTAGTGTTGAAATACAGCAAATGTATGTTGGCTGAAAACCCTTGTTTTATATAAGAGCTATCCAGTTTTGCTCATTTACACAAGTTCAGCTTTTATTACTTTAATGTAAATGTACCTTCATCTGATGTCAAGGTACAGGCCAAACTTAGTTTAAAAGGCTAGCAGGCTTTTAGCAGCAGATTCTTTGAAATGAATCTTAGCGCTTTGAATAACAGATTTTTGGGTTGTTTCTCCCAAAGAGAGAAATGGGGAAGTGTGGGAATCTGTGAAAACAGAATGAAATTGATATGGGCCACCGATAATAAAGTTGTTAGGGTTTTTTTGAGGTTTTTGTTTGGTTGAGGTTTTTTTTCCTTGAATTGGTTTACTTTTATTTCAGTAGCTGCCACATTCTAAAACTAGCCCTTATTTCAGGTAGATGAACACAGTTTTTCAAGTATTTCAATAAGTTGGGGGGTTTTTTTCTGTGTCATTATGATTATTTCGTAGAGCTGCACCCTATGCAACATCTGTTCATGAAGTACAGACTTCTCCTTGACCCAATAGCTGGTTAAAGGAGGATCTGCCTGGCAGATATTTGCATGCTATTTCTCTACACAGTTGTAATGGGAACAGTAAAGTTGAAAGATGCAGATGGCTAGGAAGCTTGGAAGATGTATTTCAATGACCACAGCTACTTCTCTTGTTAAGTAGTGACTGGCAGCGGCAAATCTCCATTGCTCTGAAGCTCTCCCCTTCCCTGGCTTTCTTCCTTTGTTTTCTTCAAAATGCTTGAAGCTCAGCCTGTCATCCTCATCAAAAAAGGTTCTTTTAAGTCAAACAAAAACCATCAAACGGCCAAAGGAAACTATCATTTCTGCTGAATTATCGGTCAGGCCACTAAGCAATCAGGGAAGCACCAGAGGTCTTCCAATTGCAGAAACTACTGTTCCAGTTTTAGGTGAAAAATAATAATAATAAAAAAACCTGAAATATTAGAATGTGAACTACTGTTTCTGAAAATAACAGGAAGTTGTTAACTCCCAGTGAGGAGCTGTTTCCTTACTAAGCTTATATGAATAAATGAAAGAGATGGCCTATGGATAAAAATCTACCAAAGGAAGTATAAAAGGTATTTAATGCTTTATTTTTTAATCTCAAAAATCTGGAAAAATAATTTAATGAGTTTGATTGGCAGGAGGTGTAATTTTTTTCTTTTCAACTTCTATTGTGTTGGGTAAGAAAGCCAGAATGTACTTCCATCATCCCTGCAGTTTTATAAGCCCTAAATTCCACTGGACTATATTGGTCTTCCTTTTAAGTCTTTTTCTTTTTAAAAAAAATTTTTATTATTGTTTTCTCAAGTTTTCTTTTGGTTTTGGAGCTTATTAATTGCTTCCATAATGTAGAACGTTTTAATCGTGTTCAAGGCATCAATAACTAATGCATCTGCTTAGACCAGGGGGTCAGCAGGATCTCAGGCTTTTTAAGCAAAATAGCTCATTATTTGTACATTCTGCTGGTTGATACAATCCTTACTGATGAGGGCAGAAAAATCCTTGGAAGTGATACTATGACATTCCTATTCTGATAAATGTGGATAATTGAGAGGTTAAGCAGTGCTAGTTATTTTTTTTTCCATTGTTTCGTATTTCTTTTAATGTTCAATGCAAAATAAAAGGCATGAAGTCTAGGGCAATAAAAACTGTTTAGAGCTAATAACTTTCCCGCTTCAGTAGTTTGACACAACAATAAATGCAGCTCTTCCAAGGAAAAGGTGAACCAATCTACCTTGAAAACTCTTTGCACTCTAATTCTTTTTAGTGTAAATTTTGAATGCAGCCTTTCATTCTTCTTTGTCTTCTGTCCCCCAGATATGCATTTTACAGTTGGTGGAAGAGTAGGAAGCCTGAATCAGTCTGCCTCAAAAATATTTCTCATTTTTGGAATGTATTGAAGACTGAAACTGGCATTTTTTGTCCTATCATTAAAAAATATTGTTAAAAACATAGATCCAACTCCAAAAAATCCTGTGACTGGCTTGGTAATAGCAAATGTAATGGTAATAGTAGAAGCTGCTCACTGTTCAGTCTGGTTTAGGAATTTTGGTTCAGTAGGTCTCACATCAGTTGGATTTAGAAATTACTTCCTGCAGTTCTGAGTTCCAGCCAAAATTTTGCTTTATTGATATAAACCAAGATTATGCATTTGGATCTTCCTTGTACCTGTGATGTTATTGAAAACAGAAGCTATGGATGTTTTCTTATAAAATGAGAGATGTAACAATATTAGATTTTCTCATCTGTGTTTTTATGTGCTGTTCTACAAGTTTAGTAGAGTGGAATTTCCTTTGCAGTGCTTTTTGCTGTGTTGCATCAAAAATGTAATCGTATAGGAAACTTCTGCTTACCTAGCAAATAGCAGAATGGGAAAGTGTGCTATGGACAAGGTAATATGGGCTTAGACTCAGGAAATACATGTATTACAGTGCCTTGAGCAGTAAGTGGTAGTGAAGAGGCTTTTGACTTTACTAGAAGACGTTTTCTTACCTTTAATAATGTGATAGAAGTTATTCTGTCCCCATATCCTTGGTCTTACTGGCACGTAAGCTACTCAGTTCACAAGAAACCTAACGGTTTATTCAAATTACAGTGTTTGTGTAAATTAATTAATGGCAATAGTAAAGCTGATCTTTGATTTTTCAGGCTCAGGCAAAGGGGGCATAGTCCTATACTTTCTGTACCATGGAATCTTTATAGGACTATTTCTGTTGAAATTTCTAGGTTTTCAAAGAAAAGCGTTGTGTTTGTCTGTAGAAATGGGAGGAAAAAAACAAGGGGGGGCGGTGGGCAGAGAGGATAGCCTCATTGATTAATCAATGAAAGCAACTGTGTCTCTCAGAGAAAGGAAGATAACTTCTCTAGCAGATCATTGTTTGGGACACTGAGCCTTATGCTTCTTCCTGGGTACTCAACTAGTCACTTACCATAGTCAGTTACCAGTGACCCCTTTGCAGCTTGTGAAGAAACATATCTAAATTGCAGTCTGAATCTTTTTTGGCACATTTTGGTTAGATCATATTTTGCCTGCCTGCAGTTTACGAACTTGCTGATTTATGTATTGGCATAAATCACTGACTTCTGAATATGGTTCTATGAATTTACAGCAGGATTCACTTACAATTTACTTGTTGGTATGAATGTTAACTGGGCTGTTTATCTAGATTGTTATATATATATATCAATTTTATGTTTCTCAGGTTGCATCTATTTACATAGTGTTTATTAAGTCAGGCACAGTTATTGTGTCAAATATTCAGGTTTCCTCTTCTCTGCCTTGGAATACTGTTACAAAATCTTGAGAATATAGGGGAGCAAAGGAAAGATTGGTGGGTTGCTTTTTTTCTTTAAGGTTTTAACCAAAAGTCAGTCATAGTCCAGGGGAAGAATAAAGTATGTAAAAGACAAAGGTATATAATTTCAGTGGTAGAAGCTGTTCAGATTCACTGGAAATTTTTGCGAGCACTTGTAAAATTGATGCGAGGTGAGATGTTGGCATTGTAAACTAGTGTGTGGAAACACTGGCTGCAAACATGGCCAGGTTTAGCCAATGCCAGAACCACATTGCTCAGTATTCAGGACTCAAATGAGTGTAGGAACTTTGAAATAGTAATATTTCATATTACTCTGTGTAACCTCTTATCTTATGATTCAGCATATCTGATCCTACTATTTTGCCACAACTGTAGGTTAGAGGGGGGAGAAATGTTCCAGGCAGAAACATAATTTGTGCAAACCATGAGCCAAATTTCAAAGAATGAAAAAATTTGACTTTTGTTATTTTGTTGTTAAGTGGCAAAACCACCTTTTACCCTCAAAATAAACTACAGGAATTGAATTAATTTAGGTAATATGTGGCAATTTAGTTGTGGAAGCATGATTAAGCTGTCAGTGAATTGGTTTCCTTTTTGAATTTGTCTAGATGACATTAGACTGTCTGGTTCATGTTTCTGCTTGTCTCTGCAAGGCCGCTACTCCCTTACGCTGCTGGCTATGCTCTTACTGTGGATGCCATAGCTACTAGTAGGTGTGAATGCATTGTATGCTGTTGTATCCCAAATGGAAATGCAGACTGAGTCTTTCCAGCTACATTCAGTCATCCAGCTGCCAGGATGCCTTGGCTGTTGTGGTTGAAATGTAGTAAAACACTGACTGTGTCTAGAAGGTTATTACCACCTGTGTCTCCCGTGGTAGCTCTGATGGGAACCTGCTGAGTTTAACACCTCATAGAACCCTCAAAGGTGGATGACCCACTGGGATCTAGGACTGTCATAGCACAACTGATCCTGCTTGGTTAGTTGTTGCCAGCTTGTGCTTTTAGCAGTGGCATCGTGTGGGTTATCTCGCCTCTTCCCTGATTTTGGAGATTTTTAGAAAAAAACCCAGAAACATTGCCGTTTCTTTCTTTGTACTCCTTCCTGAGAAGCCCTTACTATTTTCAGTTCTATTTTCACCTTGAGCCTTAAAGCCTTTTTGATGAAGTCATGGTAGAACTGCCTGTGTTAAAGGCAGACCTATAGCAATGAGAATATGAAGATAATATGTCTATAAGGGAATTCAGATAATAACGAATATCACTTAAATACTGGCTTTTTAAGAGGTCCTCTGAATGTAACTATTGCAAAACTACAAAGGTGGCAGTGGCCACAAGGGTGGAATACAAAACTGGCATCTCTCAGGGAATGAATTATTTTGTACAAGCTGTGTGAAAAATCATCCTGATTGCTCCCACTTAACCCTAAGGGGAATGTTGTCTGAATGAAGACCACTAAGGTTGGTCTCATGTTTTCTAGTACTGCATTCTCTCACCCTTCTATCCCTTGTACGCGTATTTATAATAATGTAAATATTTCATCAAAGAGTGGAAATGGCATTTTAATAGCCAAAGAAAAAAACAAAGGTCACCTGCCAATAATCCTGAACAGGGCTGTTGAATGGATTTGACCCTGCTTTCAGCTTTGTTCTTGGCTGGCAGGTGCCTGGAGGCCTTTCAATCTGCTTTGGAAGACTTTGTTTTAAAAACAGTAGTATTTGTCGCCTAATTATGAATGCAGATTTTACATGTGTTTGTGATTTACAAGGCCTTGCTTATGTGAAACACACTATAAACTCTCCTTGGAAATGTATAGTAGTCTGGAGTAGATAATTACACTTTGAGAAAAGAGCCTCTGTTTCCAGTGAAAACACTGTAAAGTTATTTCAGAAATGCTCTGACCTCAGACGTTTCATATAACCTACACAAAATGCTTTCACATTTGTGCAGCAGCTAGCTGCTTGATCTCTGCCATCTCATAAACGAAAGCACAGAAGTCTCCCTGGGAAAAAAAGCAGGATGTCTATGCCGCGGCCTACAAAGCTAGTGTTATTTTACTCACTCTGTTCTTTGTGTCTGTACCCTTAAACAGAAGAAACCTTGCCCTCCTTTAAACAAATCTGTCTCCTAATCACACCCCACCCCCACAAACTCAACTTTCCCTCAGATTTTTCTTCCTCTCTGCCTCCACTCAGTGTACACACGCTAATAAATTCTGCAGTAAAATCCTTGGGAGAATTTCTCGGCACAAATGGAAAGAAGATGTCAAAGGCTGAGGGTAGGAATTTTCTTTTTAAAGTTCAGAAAACAATAGAGAACTGAAACAATGGGGGAAGAGCCAGAGATGGGAGAACAAGCCGTGAAAGAATTGCATTAATTTCTTTTGATGAAACCCCACTGGTTCTCTTCACTAGCATCCAAAAGAGCTATTTTTGTTTGCAATTGTTTGTTTGTTTTTCAAGACTTGGTGGAAAGCAAAAGCGTTGCAAATACAAGTGCAGAGACTTGTGAGAATGTTCACGACAGAAATGCTCTTGTGGCCTTTTGAAAAGCTGTTTTTAACTGCTGATACAATGAAGTTGTCAGATATTGATGAATATTTTGTATGAAAAATTTGTGTGCTGGAAGGATGACTTAATAGAAACAACGGTGCATGGCACTTAGGGAGGATGAACATCAAGCAGTTGTAATTGCTGCTTTTGCCCAATAGAGAGCAATGAAAAAAGAAACAAACATGGATTTTTGAATTATGATGTGGAGGGTTATTTTCAGAAAACCCTGTTTGGGTGTTAATTGTATTTTCATAGAAGTCTTCACAGAGGAAAATCTGCAGAGGACAGTTGGGGCCACCTCTGCAGGTTGGAGGCAGCTGAGCATATTACTAGCAGTTGTACCAGGGAGAAGGTCTAGTAATCCTGCAGCTCTGCTGGCTGAACCTCTAGTGTGAGCACGCTTTAGCTCGTTTCTGTTCCAGTGAGCCAGTTTAGTTCAGGGAGCTGGTGCGGTCTCTGCTGGCTTAGTTTATACCAGCTGGCAGAGCTGTGGCGAGCACGCCTTGGAGTTGTGAGCCAAAACCCATCAGAAGCAGGGCTGCCCGTGGGCATGAGAATGGCATTGAGCATCTGGATAGAGGCAGTAGCAACCCCCACTACTGCAGCATGATCCAAAAGCCAACATCTGTCTACAGTCTTGGTCATGTCATGTTATCTATAATTTCACGCCTACAACCTAAGAAATAGGATTCTGACTGTAGCAGATAGGGGTCATGTTATTTGCAGTTTGCAGCCAGGAAGAGATTCAGAGCCAGCAGTGGTTTGATAATTCAAGGAGATAGAATATCTGAGCCCAGTGCTTCGCTTGTGCTCACTGTTCGCTGGAAAAAAGAGAGTAACAGCCAGCACTGACTGGTTTTAGTTCTTCCCATTCTGCTACTGCTGCTTTACTGATGGCTTGAGTCAGTGAATTCAAAAGCATGTGTATGTTTTAAAGCGGGCCTGCTAAAAATGTGTTCTGCTGTACTGTCACACCAAAGTAAGCACATACGGAGTCCGTGGCTAACTGCAGGCGATGCTGCATGTAGCTTCCAGTGTATGTATATGAACATGTGCACAGGAGAGAGGCAGGAAGGGATAAAGTGTGGTTTTAAGAAAAAAAAAAAAAAAGATGGAGAGCACTTTTATCCAACCATTAAATCATTTTATTTAATTTGTTTTTAAAGGGGACAAGTTCTTGCAGGGCAACACGAAGTAGGCAGGGGTCATTGTTAATTGAGCAGATGGTTTCCACTCCACTTGCGGTGAGCACTGTCCTTCCAAAGGAGACACAGGGAGGTCAGGTAGCAGACTTGCTTCTATGTCCCCTGCAGCAGAGGGAAGAGATGACAGGCTATGGAAGGAGACACATATGCATTAACTCCTTGAACGATTTAGCAGCAGATGCTTTTCTCTGCCACGCATCAGAAGCCCTTAAAAACAAGCAGAAAAGTTGCTACAACAAGGATTCTCAGAGAATCGTATGTGGTTGATCACATCTTTAATACACAGCAGACTGACCTTCCTTCCATGTGCATTTATGTGAACCATGTGAATTTTTATTGGTGTCCAAACATGCTCAGCTCAGAAAGGTTGCCCTGGGTTATTTCTAGTTACATTGCTGGTGGCAACCTTTTCCTGCGCTATGTGCGCATGTGCACACGTGTACGCACTCTCATAACAGTGGGCCCTGCTAGCTTGGATGTCTCCTTCTCTGTTTCCGGCTGCTTTCATATATACCTCCTGTATTTCTTTGTAATGAAACACCTGCACATCTTTCAGAAAGCTGGAGGTAAAGCCTGCACTGTCTAAGCAGCCAGTTCTTTGCAGACTGCTAGTAACTTTATTCACAAGATACTATCCTGAAAACTAGAGTATTAGAAACCCGGAGGTACCTTTCAGGAAGGTTCTCGATAGAAATGGGATAGGAAAGAATCTCACTGTTTTGTGATTCTGTCACCTTACTGTTTGTGTAGTGGTAAGTAACAATAAATACTACTTCTGCAGCAACGTGTTATACAAAGAGCGAATTTTACAGAAAACAGTGTGCTTGAGACTAAACATCAACTTCAGCATTGCCAGTGATAGGAATGAAAATACTGCCTTTACATTCCCTACTCCATTTTGCTTTGGCAATCTAAACCAAGGATGGTGCCAAAATATATGGCAGATTTATATGCCACTGAATTTACTAGCTGTACTTGCAAAGAAATTTTACGATCTTAGAAAACATTTAGTATCTGAGGGGAGATAAACTGCCGTCCCTAACTGAAATGAATAGACTTTTTGCCATTTCAGGCATAGTTTTGCTTGTCTGAGTAGTCAATTCAACCCATGGGGTGAGCAAAGTATTCAAGAAATTAACTTCACAGCGCCTTTTTTTAGCACAGTGAGTGGCCATCCCTGAAACAGCCCTGGTATGTGGAGTGAAAAATTGTAAGGAAACATGTCATTGGGAAGGAATTGCAGGTTGGCACAGGCCTCTTCTTGCTGTGTCACAGGACTTGATCAGTATCAATAACTTATCTTTGCTTCTCTTTCTTTCAGGGCCCTCCCGGTCCAAAAGGCGAGAAGGTGAGTTGTACAGGTGACGCTTCCGAGGTGAACGGAAAGTCCTCCCAGCATGAACTAAAGAGACCATTTGTATTGACGCAGTGTAATGTTAGATTATGTAAGAGAGCTGGGTAGGACACAGATGCTGTGTTAAACCTATCATCTCATCTTTCCACTTTGCAGGGAGATCAAGGTGATCAGGGCCCTCGGGTAAGCATCTTAAAAAAAATGTTACACTTCCCCTTCGCTGAGTAGGCAATTAGTCTTTAGTGCAAAACTAAATTAAATACACTGTCTGAGCTAATTATGCTTATTAGCTGCATTTACCCTGCATGTTGAAGTAAGTGTCTGCAGGACAGTAATACTGAACATGACCAGATAGTGTTTGGGAAGATTTGAGTAAAAATAGTAAGTAATGCATTAAAATACACAATTCCCATTATGGGTGGGAGCAGGTTTCACAATGATGTTGCTCTGCTGTATAAAAGCTGGCTTTCCTAACCAAACCTTTCAGTTTCCCCAGCAATGTTTTCACGCCTTGCATGGGTTCCCACAATGCAGAGGGCCACTGCGTTTCTAAAAAATGTACTTCCAGATTTCATGAGTACTTAATGAATTTTAAACAGATACCACGTATGCATGTATTAGCTCTTTTCCCTGATATGTGTGTATTTTGTATTTTTAATTATAATAATATTATCACCTTGTAAATACATCTAGGCAGTCAGAACATGTTTTAGTTGCGGAAACATAAAGGCTCTCTTATTTTTTTAAATATTTTAACTGAGAAATAGAGGAATACAGAGATGAAGGTTCAGACAGATTGGCTGTGCCAGTTCATTCTTCTTTACATCTGTGCTTCATTAGAAAATGTTTGGTTACATTGTTCTGATGGTATAGTGACTCTCTTCAGTTACAGCATGTTCCATCAACTATTTTTTCTGTCAACTGTGTTCAATATCTTAGCTTATTCTACTATTTTGTTTCATATTATTTAATTTAATTTTACTTTTTGCAGTCAAAAAATTTGTCTGAAGTCACCACACACTTTTATAGTGGAATTTGTTGTTGGTGCTTCCAGTATTGGTGTTGGTGCTCCCTAGTCGGTGTTCTGTTCTGGTTGGTGAAATGACTACCCATTATAAAGTGAACAGCTTGAAATATTATTTCAGTTGAAATTCCAAAAGATGAATTGGAAAGCTATTTAAAGACGTAAAAAGGAAGTAGAGAGCAAGAATGTGAGGAACATGCTTTTTCTAGGCTAACAGACTGAAGGTTCTGAAGAATGTAAAAATTTCATTTTATCTTCTAAGCAAATTTAGTATCTCTCAGAAGCCATGTTGGGCTGTATATTTTGGCTGGTTCTGTGCTGCAAAGCCTCATGGGGAACGTGATGAGAGAAGGGCAGAGGAGGAGGGTGGAGCGCAGTGCTTGTGGCTTAGGAGAGGTTGCACTGTTAAGAAAGCATCAGAGGGCTGTGCATAGGTGCTTGCACTAAGTGACCTTATGTTCAGAAGAACGGGTGTTTGGTTCAAAACAGGAAAACAGATGTGACAGAGGTATCAAAAAGGGATACAATAGTAAATAAAATGTGGAAGAGCAATGTTGTAAGGAGTATTAAATAGATGAGGACAAGAATCTGGAGTTGTGAGTTTTGGAGAAGTTTCCAGGGAGAACACAGGAAAATGAATGAAGTGATATCAACACAAGGTTATGATGGTACTGTTTTTTTTTCATGGTGGCTTAAAGTGGGAGAGTAGGTGACAGCTTTGGAAGAGAAGCAAAGGTGTCAGAGCTGCCAGAGGTGCAAAAGTCTTGAGAAAATATTGGAGAGGTGTAGGAACAAGAAAGTGTCTAAGTGAGAGTGGGTTGTGGTCCATGGGCTAAAAGTATTGGCGATACCCAATAAGATGATGCAAGTTTGTTCGGTGTTGCCTTGTAGGCAGAACACCTGTGAAGACTGCAGTGTCCCAGTTTGCCATACTAGAAGGTGGTAGAGACCTCACTGGACCACAGAAATCATGGTTATGGCTGCTTTGTGGCTTTGTTATATCAAGCATAACTAGAAAGTAAAAAATATCTAATGTAAGGAATTCACTATTTAGGTCCTATTTGCAGTAGCTGGCAGTTGAGACTGAATTCTATATATGAATATAGAAAAGGAATTGAATAAGGTTGGCAGTAGAGAGAAAGAGGTGCTTAATAGCACCATGTCCAAGATTGTTGAACCTTCAGTGACTGTCAAATCAGAGCATATTGCAATAACGTACCTCTTTTTTCAATACATGGGTAAAACTTGCCAAGTCTTGCTGGTTTACCCTTTATGTTGAATTGTGTTTGAATGTGTTCTACAGCAGCTTCTCCTTTTTTGCCTTGTGTATTTTACAAGTAATAAGTGCTATGAAGCCTCTGACCATTTTATGTTTCATGGTACAGCAGTTATCTCTTCTGATGACTGTCTTCAGGGTGAATGTGCTAAACCTGCTGTGCCAGGGGATTTACAATATAATTAATGGAAATTATATGTGTAAGCCAGTCATGCACCAAATGACACTAAAGCCATTTAAAAATGGTTGGTTACCTTTGCACACAGTTTTCCATCACTGCCTATGTAAAATAAATGGCTTTGGAGATAATACTGTACCATATTATTTTAGAGAGCAATTGTACTTGAACGTAACTGTGGTTTGATATCAACATTTGTATTTCATAGATGCAGGCAGACTGGATATAATATCAAAATGTGATGGACATTTTAAAGCTAATTCAACTTTTACAGCTAAGGAGCCTGAAGTTCCTTTGCTTTTCTATTTTTACATATTGATTTGAAACTAGCATTTAGCTTAACAAAGATTTTTATTTTTCCAAGTCATATTTATAACTGAAATTTCAAAATTACTCTTATTCTTTATAAAAACTGTTTGCTTTCCTCCAGGCATTTTCATTAGTTAAAGAAATCAAAATAGTATGTAAACATTGTCGAGGTCAAGATGAGACCATAAACTTTTAAGACCCTACTGAAAAGAATAGAAAAAAAATTGTGGAACAAGAAATTGTTGCTTTGTCTCTCCACTGAAGTTTTCACTTTGTGCCTTGAGATTTTTGAGAGATCCTACTCACAGTCATTGGACATGCAGAGTATATACTGGCCTGCTTTGAAGTTCAGGTTTTCTTGAAAATGTTTTCAATAAATTAATAAATTAGTAGTAACCAGACCCTGCAAATACCACCCAGAGGTCAGGCACTTGTATTTTTAGAATAAAGGGCCCAGGGGTTTTTTTTGTTGTTTTTTGTTTGTTTTGGGTTTTTTTTTAAATAATCTGAGGCAGAACTTTTAAGTATTCAGAAGTAATCTGTTGATGAATCATCATCATACAGAAATGCCATAAGGGACTCTACTTCAGAATGCCATGTGGCTTAATCTACTTATGCCCATACTGCCTATTGAAAATGTGAAGAGAAACAACATTCCAGTAGCGTTGAGTGATGTCAAAATTTATGGCTTGAGTGTGAATTTGAGCAGCAGGTTAATATGGCTTTTGGTAGTGGTGGATGTGTTTAAAAGACCTGATCTTCTTTGAAAAAATGCTTTTTTGATCTCTCTCTATATTTTTATATCAGATCTCTACTCATTACTCCAGAGTTCTGGTACACTAAACATTTAGGTCAAATGCAGAGCTAACTTTACATTGTAAGAAACGGTAGTGTTAGTCAATCTTTTAGAGGCTTTTGTTTTTGAAGAGGACGTGGCTTCATGATGTGTCCACAGAAATTTGCATTACTGTACTGAGCCATGACAAAATTAAAAATGATGGAGTTTAGCCTGTGGACTATTAGAATAAATGCTGATGTCAGTCCACTGCTCAGTTCCAGTTGCTCAGATTTCATAATGGTAGGACTGCAAAGGATATATTGTCCAAGTAAATATTGCACCCTGATTAATGGAAATAGATCATCAGAGGTGAATGTCAGGGAATGGAACATCTAGTACTGAGTATCTTGGTCTGTTCTCATCCTTCTATAAATGACATCATAAATACCTTCTGTCTTTTAGTTCAGATACATGACTGATTCCTTGCGTATCTGGTTGAGAAATTACCAGCTTGCTTTTAAGTTGGTTTTGGTGTAGGTACAATGAGAAACCACCCGGAAGCCATAGTTAAGTATTACCATGGGGTTTTTTTTTTCTCCTTTTGCTATGTTTAAGTAAATTTTCCTAGCAGCTGTGTCTGCACAGAACTGATAACATCTCTGAAATATCTTCAGCAGAAGAGGTTAGGTTCTAGAAAAAAAGGTACTCAGAAGTTAATTTTATTGTGTTAACCTTTATTGATGAATAAAAAAATTCCTTGTGTACAGTTAGGTTCAGCTAGTCACATAATGTTCTTTTCTATTGAACCCTTTCCCCTTCCCTGTTATCTTTTAATATATTTGCTTATTTGCTGCCCATTAGAGAGATATCATTGTTTTATGATAGAAATTTTGCAGGTTCTACTCTTCTTTTTAGGCAAGCTATTTCAAAATTATCCATCATGTGCGTATTATTGTAAGTTAGTATGTTTCTAAGGAATGTATAGTAAATATTTTGAGCTTTTTCCTGCTCCTGTTGACAATAAATTGAAAAACCAGATCATTGTCATTGGAATCAGTACCTCATTCATAAATCAGAAAATACTAGCTAATTAGTAATTATTAACTCATGATCATTAACTTTTCACCCTCTTATAAAGTCATCTTACTTTGTATTATGTTTTGTTTGAAGGTTGGCATATCTTTTTAGGAAGGAACGGGTTTGCTTCTACAAAACAGATAGCCTTATATAAATTAATCTGATTTCTTGCCTTCACCAAAAGCAAGACTCCTTTTTTTGTAGGCATTGCTAACTGTAGCAAATGTAGCTAAATCAGTTGATGTAATAGGAAGCTTTGTTCCCAAACAGTGCGTGCTGCTAATTTTTATCCTCATTCAGCATCTTGTAAAAGCAAAAATGTATGGTATTCTTGTCAGAATATTATCTTAATAAAATATAATTTTACATAATTTAAACATACTCTGTTAATTTCTTAATTGCCCTTGATGATGTTTGATTGTATCCTACTAAAGTTTCCCTTAATTTCTTCTCTAAATAGTGATCATGAGTTTTATTTGCCTTAATAGAAGGACTGTGTAGCTTTTGTTAGCATAAATTAGCATTGTCCCCAGCTTTTTCTTTTCTGATTAAATAACCTTTGGTTTCATTTATGAGTGTACTGTCAAAAGCTGCAGCAGAAGTGGCGATACAGTGATAATATTCCCTTAAATTACTCTCTTATTTGTGTATAAAAGCATATTTTCTGCTTTACTGGGCGTTGCTTCAGGGATACAGCATTAACACAGTACTGCTTTCAATTCAAACTTTATCAATATGACTACCCACATAATTAGTAAAGCAAATTATAGTTCAAGTTATAAACTATATCTAGCCCCTGTTTCAAGCTGTACTCTCAGTGTCCCATAATAGGAAGGCTAGAAAAAGTTCATGGTTCCTTCTGTTAACATAACTTTGACCGAAGCAGCATCATTGAGAAAACTGCTGGACATCTGGTTTAACACCAGTTTGTCTGTAAGCAGTTAATTTAACTTCTGAGACTTTGTTTCCTTACCTGCCAGAAGGCAACAGGGGTATTTACCTACTTCATTCCTGGGACTAATTATCCCTACTACTTCGCTAGTATTAGGCTGTTGTGGCTCCCCTGTTTTCCATTAAACTGAAACTAGGGTAACAAATTGGAGCGTGGTAACATGGAGCTCTGTAACTACAAGAGGTTAGGAAAGAACTCAGATTGCGCTGACTGCCAACTTTGAAGCATTGGGACATTCAGACTTGAGATGTGCCGCCTTTCAGAGTTCACACGAGCATTCCTTTGGCTGTGGATGACTCTCCAGGGCTAAGCTATGCCTTTGATGTTTGGCTCTTGAGGTTCCCCTGGGGAATGCAGAACAGCTGTGACACTCCAGAGAGAGTGCCACATACCTGTCCCCAAGATGAGGATGTTGTCATTCCTGTCTTAAGAGCTAGGCAGTGCATGTCTTCACTCACCACGACTTGGTTTGCATCTTGCCCCTTTTTAGTAATGCCAGAGGAATGGTGAGGAAGGAAGTCTCTGCACATCCTGTTCCTTTTTTCTACAGCCCTGTCCTGTGACTGAGAAAACATTGTGTTGTCGTTTTCTCTCAAACTGCAGCTGTCACAATGCTGAACACTGGAGTTAGACCCATCTGATTGAAAACAACTCTTAAAAAATACTTTATCCAGTCCTAATAAAGATCACAGAAGTGGCTTGAATCACTTACCTGTGTTGCATAACTGCAGCAGATATAAAATTTGAAGAGAAACCTAAGTCAAGAGACACCATTTTTGTTGTGAGAACCAACGTGGTCTTGGGGAGGACCAACCCATCTTGAAGTTAACTGGATGCTTACCACTTTCAGTGAGAGAAGCAGGTTTGCCTTCAGGAAGGATATTTTGTGTAAGTCAGGTGGTGATCACTCATCAGAACTCATACATGTGTTGTGTGGAAAAGGTATTTCCCCCCCCCCACTGAAAATTCATCAGGACCAAAGGAGAGAAGTGCTGGCTCTTTTCAGTTTTTTTCTTTTTGAGTTCAGTGTCAGGTAGAGTTCATTGTGACAATACAGAGGTCATTCAGGAAAATAACACATTTATAGTGCCAGCTCTAAAATGTTATGTTTTTATTATTTTATTACAAAGAATTTTTACACCACATATTCAGCTTAAAACTCTTTGCCGAATGATTGCCTAAGTGAAAAGAAATTCCTGGATCCTTGTCTTGTTGTGGTGCACTGTTTTAGTTAGCAGATTTGCTGATGGAGAAAGCAGCAGTTATGATAAAAGGGATTATATAAAAGAGCTCCTGCTGAGAGTCCATGGCACTGTACAGGGTGATACCGAACACTGTATTCCCTAGGGCAGGTACAATAATTAGCTACAGGACTGGCACTCTGTCTGAGGGATTAATTAGAACTGGAGGTGGTGTTGGGGGGAGGTAAAGCAGCCATAAAGAGTGTCAGGATCACTCTGGCCTGAAGCCTGTATGATTTGATGTGAAATAGCAGCAGCTGGCTGTAACCTTAGGAAGTGCAAGTGAACAGCAGGTGGTAATTCCTGTCTCATTTACCATGTCTTCACAGGAACATGTAAGCTTGTGCAGCTTGGGTTTATTGGCAGGTCAGGAGGAAAATCCTAAGGAGGAGTGTGACATTTACTATACTAAGCAAATGCAATAATCAAAATGGAGTGTGCGCAGCATAGTGTAAAACCAGTAATGCTGTTGCTTAATGTTGTTATACTCGCCCTGTGACAAGGTTATGATGACCTGATAATACTGACCTCATGCATACCAAGGCATAAAGTCAAATGTACTGTCACGATTCTAGGACCGGTAGTGGGAATTATATCTTTGAAGCTGTGATGGATGTAACAGGAGAACTATTTAATCTAAGTAAAAAATCAGAGGGAAGGATACGATGTTATAGCATCCTTTGGTTTTCTCAGTAGCCATTGTGTGGGCCTGAATAGGCTTTATCTACATTTCCAGGTAGTTTAGCAGGATACTGCATTATATGGACACATGCATTTTAGACTCCACCAAGCATCATGTTTTGCTTGGCATTTGGACAAAAAATTGCCACGAGGCATGCAACAAATGTGCTAATTTAGAAATTGTAACCAGCTAGCATTTCAGGGTGAGTTTGAGTTGCTGTCAGCAGAGGAATTTAGTGGGCCAGTGGTCGCTGTTGATCACTGTAGTGTTTTGTATTCTGTGAGGGCCTCCCTGGGTATAGAACAAGAGCCCATCCTATGTGCAGTTCAAGAATCAAACCAAATAAAGAGAAAATTGAGTAACTTTGAATCCATCGTTTTAGATAGAGAAAAAATAAAACAGATCTAGGGGATATTTGTGGCTATATTTATAGCAAAGTGACAGGAAAGGAAGAGAACTCATTTTGTGAGGAGGATAGCTCTTTTTATGCCTTTTTAGAAGCTCATTGTGTGCCAACATTATCTTTCATGGATGCCAGAAGATGCAGTGCCTTCTAAAGCCTCCCACGCATGCAAAAAACTATGCAACCATTGTAGTTTCTTTGCTGGGTTCCATTTAATATTCCCATGTTTCTGGCCCTCTCCAAATCCGCGTGTTTTATATGCGGAGATGACCCTGTCCAAGCTGGCATTGCACATCTCTCACTGTTTGGTCTGAGGGTATGCCTGCTTTGGGCAAAGGAAAGAAAGCTTGGTAAAAAGCTGAAAGAAGTTGCTAGCTGTTAATGGAAGAATGGGGTTGTCCCCTTTTCTTAAGGGTTGTTTATATTGGCAAAGAACCACAGTACTGATAGCTGCTCTTGAACTTGTCTGTGTGGTGTTGGGAAGCAGTGAGAGTGTTGGGGCTAGACTGTAAAGTGTTCTTTGCAAATGTTTCTGTGAGGAGCTACACAAAACTTTCACAATTCTTTCATTTCTTCTCAAGAAAGAAAACAAAAATCTCATGGCAAACCATATATTTTTCTAATTAAACTCCTTTCTTAATTAATTCTCAGTACCACTTCATGTTCAAGATGAAATAATTCAAACCTAATATAAGTTTTGAGTTTCCGCTTTTTAAAATATCAGCTTATGAATATGCTACTTTTACATGCAACTGAAAATTGCTGTGCTATAATCCTAAAGGCTGATGAGTAAAAATGAAGTTGTTAAAAGATTTTCTGTTTATCCCTTTTTTTAATAAATGAGATTTAAAGTTTATTGCTTGCTACTCAGATTTTAGTTCTTTTGTAGGTTTCTTGCTTGTACTCATTTCCATTACATGGTATTGTAGTTTTATCTAGAAGAGGAATGGACTATGTGCACAGCGGGACTAATGAGTCACAGATGTAAAGATTCTGGCACGTTACCATCTAATAACTTCTTCAACTTATATTCCATAATAAGATAAATGCAAATTTGATACATCTGCTTTCAAAGTGATGTATCATTCCAGTCTTAGTTATGTCTCAGGAGTGAGTTTCTTTAAATGTTTGGAGGTTTTAGCCTTTTTTGGTTTTGTTTCTTTTTATTTGTTTCCAAAGAGATTTCAGGTCACCAAGCAATGCAGTTATAGGCACACCACGGTTAGTCAGAACAAAGTGGGAAGGCTGGTAAAACTGCTGCTGGCTTTATGGGATCTACTTACAGGGTCGCAGCTTCGTCCTCTCATGGGTGTGTTTAAGGAATAAAGCTGCTGAATGAATGCAGCTTAGAGGTGCTAGTGAAGGACATGTGTGCATCAGAAAATTACACTGCCTTTTTATTTGTAAAGACTAGCACAGTCTCCTTGATCTGGAGGATCTCTGGTGTGACTGCATGAGGGGATGAATAGAGCAAATATTCGCCACGTTAAAAGAATCAGCTGCAGCCAAGAGACCTGTCAGGCTGCCATTGCCGGTTGGTGCTTTACACCAGCCCAGCTGGGCTGCAAAGGTCTCGTGCTCTATGCTAACATGGGCTGCCCTAGCAGAACCTTCATGCAGGACTTCTTGGGAGCCACCTTGTCTGGCAGCCAGAGCCAGGTACAACGTTCCCTTTTGGAGGTGACAAGCTGCAGCCTTGCAGCCATACACTCTGGGTTTCACAGAGGGGCTGTGTCTCCTGCTCCGCCACACAGAGGTGGCATGTGTGCTTGAATCCACATAGGGAGCTTAGAGTTACCAAACTGTATTTTATTTGGTGTTCCTCAGCCTGATGTCGCTCAGCCATTGTACAAGCCTCTGCTTCATTGTGCTATGCTAAACAGAAGGAGAGGACTCGGGGATTTCTTTACTTAGGAGTTCTCTGATCAGTTGTATGATTTGCACCTTATAAGGCAGCACAAGAAAGTTGTTGAACTGAGAGCAAAATTCACCCCTTGTCTTGTCATACCAGGCCACAATACTACAGTCGTCTTGGGATTTTTTTATACCAGTACAGTACAAGCTCTGCACATGTTGGTAGAGTAGGATATGAGAAACCATATGCAGCATACAGTGTTTGAGGGAAAAAAATTTGCCCTGAGTATGAAAATGCTGGTATGTATGTCTTGTAAACGTTGACCTTGGCCACTCTGGACTACCCAAGACCTAGCAGTAGATTGTTGTTCAGTGTTTATAATTGTGTATGTACTACCAGTTTATGTGCTGAATGTCATATGTTAAACAGAACATGAGGAGCAGGATTTTAATTAAGCAAAGTGTTTCAAAATCTGCTGTCACTGCTGTCAAGGTCTGCAGCAATCCAGAGTCAAAGCTTTCTATGTAGCTGTCTTGAAGTGCTGTAGCACATCTTAGTTAAAAATCACTCAGTCATCCACTGGCTGATAGTCTAGCATCTGTCAAAAGTTCAAAACAATTTATTGTAATTTTAAGGAAAGTCACCTCTTTGGGGTTACTCCTCCTAAAATCTCTTGTTATTCTTGTTCTAAAGTAACAACTTGCATCTGCAGTGTAGTGCAAACCTAACTCTGTTTCCCATATGACAGAGAGGCTGTTTCCTGTCAGTAGGCAATGTGGGGTATACTAAACATAGTGTTCGTTCTGTTTGTCCGTCAGTAAATTGTCTATGTGATGTTTGTGTTGTGCTGTTTTGGTACCATGTTATGCTGTGTCCCTAGGGTCTGCCAGGCTTCCCCACAGTCGCTGCTCTGCACAGTAATCAGATCCTCACCGTCAAGGTTTGTGGCTGACACGTACCTGTTCAGTCAGGTCTCTCTGTATCAGCATAAAAGTGCACATGAAAAATCCTTTTTACCATGGGATACCAATGAATCCTTACGGTGGGCCTAAGTCAACCCTCGTTGCCTTTGCATTGGTATAAGTGCTACTGATGCAGAGCACAGCATCAAACCTATAACTATGTACAGCATTAGCCCTGGCAACACTCACATTCCTTGTGATCTTGTTCAGTATTTTATTTTCAGATGAGATTTTTCTGTAGTTAAGCTTTCCTGAGGCATACAGGAGTATGGAAAATGTCAGTGTGCTCTGTACTGGTCAGATATTTGTGTTAGATATCAGAGATTTAATCTGTACACACAGATTTTTTCAAAGAGCATTTGCAAATTAAGCAGGAAGGATTGAAGCAATCTGGTCAAGCTGTAACTCCAGTCCTTATTAAAATGACACCATTCTTCATGGCACAATATGCTGGTTAGAAAATCTGACTGAAAGTTGAACTGGTGCTTTGTCTCTAGAAGCTTTGCTGAAAGAACAACATGGAAAAATGCTGAATTTTAGAGCCCTGTAATGAAAAAATTAATACATGTGTAGAATTCTCACAGGAAATCTGGGGAGAAAAATGTTACACAGTTAGCTCATTGTGTGTGATTAATTCATGAAGCAGTATGTCCTGTACATTAGAGGTAAAATTCTTCAAAAGAAAATGCACAGTTTCTGTCAGGCAGAAGCACCGGTTTATATTATTTTAGCTATTACAAATCTAATGAATATGTCTTTATTTCTTTCTCGGGCCTTCTGATGTCTATTCTTCAATTCTCTCATCTCTGATCTTCAACCTTTGACCTCACCTGCCTGATCAGATGGTGTTTCCTAAAATCAATCATGGGTTTCTCTCTGCTGATCAGCAGCTCATTAAACGCCGCCTCATTAAGGTAGTGCTTCATCTCACTCGAATCTGGTTCTTCTTTACATTCAGTTTTACTCTTTGCTGTACCTTTTTGTCAGATGCCTTCTGATAACAGGTTTTTAATTTGAAAATGTTTAAATGTTTTGGAATTAAGCAACTGTTAGTGTTATTAACTATGAAAAGACTATGGGTAGCTTTGCTAAATGATCCATGTTTAAGATGCAGTCAGCTTTTTCCAGCAGTTTGCAGTGGTGTGCTGGGAATTGAAGAACTCAAGCACCATTTTTTTGTGTTGTCTTTTTTGTTTTTCCTTCAAAGGGGAAGGTAATATGTTTTTCAACTCTTGAAAATTGGCTTTCACAAATTAATAGGTAAAAATCATTGAGATTTAGTTAGTTGTCCCTATAAAACAGATGGAAAATTATGTACAAATTTGTGGAAAAACAGTTATTTTTCTTGCTCATTTTTGAGATCTATCCATGTATCATTGATGGGCTTGGAAAATGGCCATGCAAATTATGTATTCTCACATACAACTTTTTAAACTCAGCCTTGTTATTTCTATGCCAATATTGAAGCAAACATCTGCTTTTTTGAAAGTAGTTATTTGCTCTGGAGAACTAAATGAGTAAAATATTGCAAGGTTACCCCGAATTTTGGCATATGTCCTGTGGTAGGACAAATGGTTTAGAATTTGAGACTTCTTTGTGGCTGATTGCACTGGATGTATGCAACCTCTGGCCTTCAAGGCAAAGTGTAGTCTCTGCCATAAGCATTGAAGAAGCTCATGGCAGCTTCTTTCAGCCTGTTTTGCATTCTTTCTGGGTAAATCAATGTCTTTTTGTGTGGTTGATGTCTCTAAAACAAACTTGTGATGAGTTTTTTGTTGGTTTAGGGTGACCAAGGACAAGCTGGACCCCCAGGCCCTCCAGGGCCACCAGGACCCAGAGGTCCTCCAGGAGATACCGGCAAAGATGGTCCTCGTGGGATGCCTGGCATACCGGTGAGTTAGTCTGTTGCTGTCATGGTGTCCAAATTCCTCTCAAATGTATTCCAGCTCAGTTTCAAAGATGTTTTTTGAGGTAAGATTGGCAAGTAAGATGTGGAAGCTGAACCACAGGCGCATTTCATGGTGTACCTGAAGTCCCAGACACACAGAGAAAGATCATAGCAGGGCCAAGAGTAACACCTAGGTTCCTTGCCTCCCACCCCTGAAAGCTTCCCCACACATTCTAAGGTTTCTCAGTTGCTCATTGATGTTTAATAGCCGCATGAGGAGGGTCTTTTCCTCTCCACAAGTAGTAAATGTTTCTACTCAGACTTCAAGATAAAGGTGAATTTGAGACATCGTAGTATGGATGGGATTGATTTCTCACTTCCTAGTGATTTAGCCTTAAAGTCTTGGAATTAAAGTAATAAACTATTATATGCTGCCCAAAATATGACAAAGCTTTGAGTCAGATTCTGCCATCTTTACACAAATGGAATAATACCATTTTCTTTGGCTCATCCCCCCATATTATGTTTGAACAACCATCAGAATCCAGTATATTGTTTGTTTAAGCACAGGATCTGACCCACTGCTGTTGGCACTTCATGACCTGATGATTAAGCACTTTTTAAACAGATGTGTAAACACATGACTTTTTTTTTAATTAAGCCAAATCTGAGTAAGGTTTTGAATTTTGTAACCTCCTTAATTTTAATACTTTTGAAATAATTACCTCTCTTTTCATCATTAATTCCACCATGTTATCAGTGTGGAAATACAGTCACAGGCCAGAAATTACAACTAAAATGCCACATATACAGATGCAAATACACACACACACACACTCTCTCACACTCACACTCCCCTTGGTAAGTAAAGATCATAGCCGAGAGGACATACAGGGAACTAGTGAGGTGAGAACCAGCACTGGAAACAGGTATGGGGTGTTTTTTTTTAAGAAAATGCAAAACTCATTATGTTGTTTGGAACAGGAAGACATAAAATATCCCTGCAGGGTCTTTTCAGGTAAAGCCAAGAACGGAAATACCTACACTCCTGTTCTGTCCCTATTCAGGCTGCCTTATCTGAAATTGTATTAACTGTACAAATATATTATGATTATAATAGTAAGACTGCTAAAATCTCCTATGAAAATGCAGCAAAGCTTTCCAGTTAAGACCTGTAGTACTCTAGTGTCGCTGCTGCTTCTGTTCTTGTTTTGTTCTTTACCACCATTGCTCTTGTAAATTCTAGCTCAAAGTTATGAATTGACATTAAAAATGTGTTGCTTTCATTGTTTTACTTTGACCAGATACTCATTTCTTGTTAGTTCTGCAGCACAACAGGCTTTAGGCCTCATCTGGGCTTCTCCTATGTTCTTTTAACATGGTAAAATTGACTGTAGTCAGCAGTTGCTTCTGGTTTGATGTTGTGAGATTGAGACTAAAACCAGAACCTATTTCTGACTGCGGTGATACCATTTTTAAAATGTACATACAAGAGGCTGGCAGAATCAGCTGGTGTTGTGGATTACAACGTGACTGTGTTGCTTGGCATTTTGTGCTTTTTAGCATAGGGAACATTAGTGTTTCTCATAACAGGGAAGTAATGCATTTTATGCAATGAGGTCATTCCATTTTATAACAGTTCTGTAGTGATTTTGACTTTAGATGGCAAGGGAGAGTTTCTTTTTATAGATTTTTAAGCTGTGGCTATCTTAAGCCCTATAGCATTATGGAAAATCAGTTCACAGTAACTGCTTTAGAATCAGATATGAACAAGCACTCAGACAGAAACCTTCCAGATTATGAAGATTCCAGATTTTGACTTGTTACCATCCGCTACTGAACCCTCAGAGGTTAATTTTGCTGGTCCTCAAAAGGCTTGTTCCTCCATGGTTGTGTGATACACAGTCAAGCAAGAGCTCTGAAGGGAAAACTTATCTGAGAGGTCGTGACAGCTTTGTATTTTTAAAAGGTTTGCATGGACCTTTGAGCTAAGGAACTGAACAACAAAGCAACAGCCGCACTGTGTTATGGGTAGGGACTTGGCAGCCTCACACAGCTCTAGGAGGATGTCTTTACAGTGGTCAGTCACCATTAGAAGGCAGATGTTTCCTCTCCTGCAGTACTAGGCAAATCAAGGGCTTCTCTTCCAACCTGCCCCTCTCATGCAAGTAGTTTTACAATCACCAGAGCTATAAGGTGATGTCTTGGAGCTTTCCTTCCCCCATGCCCATACACTTTCTGTATATTCTGAGAAAGTCAGGCAGACAAGGTAGCAAGGCAGAGCCAACTACAGCAGCCACCATTACTTCTCTTCCACAGTGTATCAGGGTCAAGGATCAGCCTGTGTGCCCACACATCTCCATCTGCACCCACATGTTTCCATCCGTGCCCACACGTATCCGTCTGTGTCATTACCACCTTGCATCCCAGAAGTGTGCATCCTGTTACAGATACTTAAAGCTTCTAGAAATGAGAATGCATTGTTTTCTCAGGCAGGAAATCTTCAGAACTGAGGAGGTAGAAATGTTAGGGAAATGCTGTTGGGCCTATTGCCAGCAGAGAGAGCACCAAGGGAGAGTATGGGTGTAAGAAAGGGTTGTGCAGCCTTCTGTTAAGCTTTTCTTTGGATGTCAGCAGAAGAACCTGTTGGAATCAGAACATACTTGCTATGCTGGAACATCACTTCCTACAGAGTGATACCTAGAGTAGGTGCCTTCCCTTAGCATCACACAGACACCAGCAGAAAGACTGTGAAGCTTTAACATCTCCAAAAAGTAGTAAAAGGAGAATGACATTGGTAATAAGACAATAGAATATGATATAAACTCTTGAAATTATTTCACCATTATTTCCTAACATTTATGGGGATATCTCGATGCTCACTTCAGGCTGTGTGATTGCTGTATATGTGAGCTAGCAAGGTTTCAGTGTGAGCTGAAAACCCTAGTCTTGTGTAATTAGCTGGCAGAAACCTGTGTCTGTGTGGTGTCTCTCTCCTGGGTATCTTGGTGTGTTTGCAGATGCTCCGTGCTTGCTTCTGAATGCAATGCACATACCCAGAGAAGCAGTTCTGATTCTTCTTGGTTGCCAAGAACAACGACATCAGAACAGTTCTCATCAGTTCTTTGACAGGTTTTCATCTATGGCAAAGCTACTAATGAAGATTCTGCAGCTGTACAGATACAAGAGCACATGGATTGCCCTATGCTCTGTTTGATTTACAAGGGAGTGATCCATAAACCAAATCACTGAAATGATCAGAATGCTGTGTTTTGGATGAGTATTTTTAGCCTGTGTTGTACTACTGATATCTTTTACTGCCTCTACAGACAGTTGTATGTGTTCATATGAGAAGAAAGGGGAGAAGATAGATTCTGACTTTATATAGACCTGTACCCACAGAAAGAGAATACATTGAAAAAATAATGGATTACCATTTTACATGACTTCAGAATACTAATATTCATGTGTTTATGGAACATGATAATTTGCAACGGTAAGTTATACCTCCTGATTGAGATGAGCAGTAATATCAGAACATGTAAACAGTGGGATTCAGCGCATATGTGAAACAAACCTTTCTCAGTGTCTAACACCACTGGCTGGAATGGAATATTTGATTTGGAACCAAGGTACAGAGTCAAGACATCAATATTAAACCTTTGCCTTGAGAAATACAGCGTTAAATGATTCTGAAGTAGTACTTTGCCTATTAAAATGTCTGAGATTTGGCCTACTAGTTTTCAAAGCAAAAGAAGTATTATTATAATAATATAATATATCCTTATATATTAATGTGCAGTCTGCTGTCATACCTGTTTAAAAATGGATCTGTTGCTATTGGGCAGAAAACTGAATTCAAGAAATGTTACTGAAATTCTTCACTTATTTTTATTTTTTATTTTAAGGGTGAGCCAGGTAAACCAGGAGAGCAAGGATTGACAGTAAGTACTCTTCTAGTTTGTTAAGAAACTGTAACAGATACATGACATATACAGTTTTTAAAATGTGAAATTCCAAAAAGCTTTATAGCTATGTATTTCCTAACCTTCTTTTGTCACAGACTATTTGAAGCCTCATTTGTGAAGCAAACGTGAGAAAGACAGCATCCTCTTTTTCCATACAATGATCAGTCATATAAGGCCAACTTCTTTAAACTAGTGGAAGTAGAGGGAAATAAAACAGCTAAGGGCACAGCAAAGCAAAACAGAGCTAATCCAGGTGTTCCCAGTACCTACCTCTGGCATATCATTGTCTCTGAAGCTGAGCAGTTTCCACCTTGAGACCACTGAGCAGAACAAGAACTTGTTTTAAGGGCCAAAGTCCAGGCTGTCTCTGTAACAATAGCTTTGGCCCTTTGCCTGATGGAGCAATGAAGACCTAGCACAGCATGCTGAAACTCTCCGAATAATCTCCTCTCCTGAGGTTTTGTTTTTTCCCTGTGTGGGAGAGAATGTAACAGCCAAATGAATGCATTTTTTACAGATATTCAGATATGGGAGTAGATTATTTCTGTTGCATCGGGAACTAATTAACCCTATTCATTTGGAAGCAAATTGAAGCTCCACTGGTTGTAAATCAGCTTTAGCCACAGGGTAAGGCATCAGAAGTTTCTGCCTGTCACATATTCCCAGAATTGTGAAACATGCAGAGGTTTTTTCCCTTATGATCTCCCTAAACACTCATGGTCTTTCTTATATTTATGAGAGATGACAGAATTGTAGCCTGTGGCATGTGGTTTTGATTCCTGAATGCTTCTGAGGAAGAAGATTATACGCTCAGCAATCAGTGCAGATTTGATTGCTATCTGTTTGAATTTATGAAGTTTAAAACAGGTGTGATGATATTTTACCTTGACAAATTGCAAAACATTTTGAATTGACAAAATCCAATATCTTTTGGAAGAAAAAACTAAGATTCTGTGACTCACAAATACCTGCTGTGATCAGGCAAAGTCTTGTACTTTTTCATTTCAAGATAATGGTTTCACAGAGCCAAAATCAAGACCTCCCAAAGGTACAACCTAGTGGTTTTACGTGCTTCCGGGCTCTTTTTTTGTTCTGTCATTTTGGTTTCTGAGGGCCTGTTAATAATAGATGCAATCGCTGGGAAGGGAGGGGGTTTTGTTTCTTTTGTTATATTTAGAAAATTCTCCTATTTGAGCTCTGGACAAAACTCACTCAGATTTTGCAACAGTATCTTCCCTGTATTTGAGACCAGATCTTCAGGGTCACAGAATTCCTGAGGGCTTTTAAAATAAAATGAGTCCGTCGCCTTTTAGTCTCCATATTGAGAAGGTTCCCACTGCTCTGAAGTAACCATCTGTGTGCAAGAACTGAGAACTGCTACTCATCTGTTTCTCTATATGCAGGTGTGTGTAAATACAGAGGAAAGGTGTTTAAAAAATCAAATCAGCAAGATTGAGTTAGAGAAAGAGCCCAGATTACATGAATTTCCAGCTCCAGATGTCTGCTGTAAAAGTCAGTCTGATGGCTTAAATGTTAGGTTGTGTAGAGATCAAGTGAAGAGCATCGGCGTATCAGGCAGGTAATCAATTTCTTTTTATTCTTCTTGGTGCTTCTGACATACTCCTCACACCAGTAGAGATTTCCAGACTCTCTTCCCTGCGGAAAATGCTACAATTATTCAGGTGCTGTCTAGCTGCTTCTGACATCTTCCATCAGGTGTTTCCGTATTGGAAATTGAGGCACTACTATGTAAATGGCTGATGTCCCAACAAGTACATTATATAATTGCATTGCCAGAGAAAATAGGTACAGTATTGTTTGCGGTGGAGAAACATGCCTTTACCTATCTGAGATTCTTTTCCTGCATTTTCTGCATATTCTTCTTTCACAGTAAATGAAAGTGTAGATCTCTGCTCAGAGGAGCTTCTAGGTTAATCCTGCAGGAATTTTTTTGTAAGGAATTCTCTTTGTTTTATGCAAAGAGTCTGGAGCCTGAGTTAGCTTCCTGGGTTTTTTTCTTCCTGATGTAATTGAAACTGTGGAGTTAATGGGTCCTATAAAACAGTAGCAGTACTTGTCTCCCCTGAAGTCCACTTTTTGGGGTGCACTGTGGTTACCTGTTTGCCCACCTGTTTGAAGCCCTTTTCGGTAAGAAGCAAGTACTATAATGTGAACTTTGGTTCCTCTCACAGGCTGGAGGAAGTAGCATACAGCCAAGGAGACCACCAGATCCTGTGAAACAGTCCTTTACAGTTTGGATGTACTTGCTAAAGGCTGTGGAAGCAAGAAGACTTTGTAGCCTATAGGACCACAGTCTCGGCAGCTTTAACTCCCATAGCAGTGTTCAAGTGAAGAAGAGCTGCAAGCCTGACCTCTAGATTTCAACAGAGATAGGAGCTTTTATCTTTGAAAAGTGTTTTTAACACATCTATTTAGTAACATGCCTTAGTATTTCTAAATGAAAGTACAGATTATTGATAGAGCTGGTAAATTCATTTTTAACCTGTGAACCAAGAACAGCATGGATTGAAGAGACTTACTTTTCTATTTTCTCTTCTTACAAGAACTGGAATAAATTTCTTGAAGAGCACAAGATAGTAGATAATGAGATAACAGTGTTTTCCAGCTTATGTCTCAGAATGTACCACAAGCCTATTACACACATTGAGTGACTTCTGACCTACTCACACAATATGTGCCTTGGTTCACAAAAAGTTGAAATAATTTTAATGCATTTGAAGTTCTGGGAATGTTCATGTTCTCTTTTCAGTGGAATAGGAAATACAGTGGCTCTGGTGAAGATGTGGCAGTTTACTCCTACTGAGAAACTGCTGCAGTCTTCTCCATTTTTAGTGCACTTCCGTGTCAGTAAAGAAAAAGAAAATCATGTTTCAGATGATGATGTGAGAGGGCAGTAATAACCTCTCCCCCTCTCAGGCAGGGGAAGTTTGCTTGGACCATAAACAGAGACTGACAATATTTGAGTTTTCTGGCACGAGTTCTGCTATGGTATGAGAGAGTTCAACCTATCTTGGGTGCACAAGGGAAATTTGCCTTAGAATGGCTTTCTTTTTTTTCCCCCATTTCCAACGTAAGTATGTGTGGGTTGGGGCAGAGTGGTAGGAAGAAATGTTAAGGAAAGCTAGTCATTGCTTACAAAGGTGTCTCACTCCCTCTTGAATATCATCTCAGATTTTCAGAGTGCTAGTGTGCTTCTGTTGCTCTTCCATCCATGCGGTTGAGATGTTTGCAAGGAGGGTTGGGCTCTGTATTTCTCTTTGTCAGGAACAATCTGTTTTCTCTTTGAGCCGAGAGAATTCACCTTCTTTTTAAGTGAAGAAGAGGCTTAGGTTTAAGTTAGAAAGGTGTGACTGTAAGCATCTTTAATGTTAGGAGGGAATCTTAGAATGACAAGTTAGTTGTAATTTGTGTCCGGTTTCCATGGCACTTGAAAGCCCTACAGATCTACTTTCTACAAGATTTGATCATGTCATTAGTCTGTGCTGAAAGTATTAAGAGAATTCAGAGGCAGACCAAGCAGTAGGGTGACCAAAGGGATTAAGTTTTGAAATGTTATGTGGAATTAGTGATATATATACCATGCAAGAAAGAAGGCCAATAGTTTCTTTAGCTTTTCAGTATTTTCAGTTAAAGTTGTGTGCCTCTCGTAATTCATCCTTCTTCCCATGTAATTTGTCTATTCTTCCTGGTGATGAGGACTCTTAAATACCATACGAAAGTTCCTTTGTTTCATCTTTTCATTCTCAGAAAGGATCCTAAGTGAATTTGGGATTCTTTTCTACCTAAGAGCTAGATTTCTGGTAGTAGACTGTTCATGAGAAGTCAGTCAGTGATGGGAAATCTCAAAGGCTGGCACTGATATGCCATAGGATAGAAGGTGTGTATGGGCTGGTTGTTTCTAACTTCCATGTGGCAAATTTGTTGCTGCTGTTATGTTTCAAATTTTTAAACTAATGCATAGCAATAAAAATTTGGAACATCAAATTAGCAATGTTTTCAGCTCCTTGGAAAAGAAGTAAATTTAAATATGTTTAGTGTATGAATCAACTGCTTCTTGTCACTGAAGAGACCCCACCCCCACACAAATCCTCCCCTCCCGTATTATCCTATGCCCCAAAGTTGGCTTTAAGAACAGATAAGTAATTTTGCAGATGTTTTGCATGAAGAAAGGACTCCAGAATAACAAGAGAATTCAGGTGAAGGTGTCTCTTTGCAAAAGAAATCTATACTGTAATGATTAACCCAAATGCAAAATCCCTCTTCTTTATGATACATTGTTTTCCAAACTAGTAGTTTTGTGCTTATACAGTCTTGCTGGGCAACTGTTCAAGAAAATAAGACGTAATGTTGCTGCTTTTAGCAGTAATTGAGAATAAGGAAGATGTTCTTCCAAAGGATATTGCCATTTCTGTTACAGACAGTGGAAAAGTGTAACCTTACATTTAAGTCTGCAAAATGTCACATCTTTAAAATGAATTAATATTAATTTCTCATCTTAGGCTAAAAAGAACAAAATGAACTTACAGGGACCAGGCAGAATTGACTGGGAAAATCTGCTGGCTTCAGTTCAGCCTTTCAAGCCAGTGGTCAAGGCCAGATCCTCAGCTGTTGTGAATCTTCATAGCTCCTCTGGGAAACTACTAATTCTGATTTTGTTTTCAGTGGCCAGAGTTCTGCAGCAGCCTTCATTCTGGTAGCATGTTCATAGTAAATTTTATAAGGTGTTGTTCTTAAGCTGTTCAGCTGTAAAAGTTTGCTGAGAACTAGCAATTGAAATGGAAATTCTCAGCCTGTGCCTCTCACAAGCAAGTCTTTTTTTTACCCCCGATACAATTGTGTTGGCTGTAACTTGAAGGAAATCTCAGGAATAAGTCTGGCATTTTATAACCTCAGTACTTCAGTAATGGCTGCCACAATAGTGACTAAGAGACTGATGATAAGAAGCTCTGCCTGAGCACTAATTAGTAGTTGCTGCTGCTCTTTTCATCAATTAAGGTAGATAGCATGCGAGGGGGCGCTGCTTAATCAGAAGTTACATGAGGTTTCCCATCATAGATAATCTCTCTTTAGCTGGTGGTTCTTTTATCTAGGTGATTCATCAATAGTAAAGCATTGCACATTTCAGTACTGGCACTCAAGAAATTGTAGGCTTTATGAAACACTCCTGAACCACGCGAGAACACATTTTCAGAATTACACTGTGTGCCTGTAACAGACACAGAAAATGGGAGAAAGGAGCCTCCGCTGAAAGAGAGATGAAAACTGTGTGTGAAACTTGTGCTTTCCCCTTTGTATGCAGCTGCTAGTTCAGGTTTTCTGAAGTTCTTTGTGCTTATAGATTGCTAAGGAGTTGGTTTGTCCGAGTAAATACATGATTCTCCTCCTGTACTCAGCACCAGCGAGGTCACACCTCGAGTCCTGCTTTCAGTTTTGGGCTCCTCACAGACATTGAGATACTGGAACATGTCCAGAGAAGGGCAACAAAGCTGGGGAAGGTTCTGAAGCACAAGTCTGATGAAGAGCAGCTGAGGGAGCTGGGGTTGTTTAGCCTGGAGAAAAAGAGGCTGAGGGGAGACCTTATGGCTCTTTACAACTGCCTGCAAGGAGGTTGCAGACAGGTGGGTGTTGGTCTCTTCTCCGAAGTAACAAGCAATAGGACAAGAGGAAATGTCCTCAAGTTGCACCAGGGAAGGCTTAGATTAGGTGAATGTCTTCACTGAAAGGGTTGTCAATCACTGGCACAAGCTGCCCGGGAAAGTGGTTGAGTCACCATCCCTGGAGGTATTTAAAGGCCATGTAGATGTGGCACTTAGGGATATGGTTTAGTGGTGAACTTGGCAGTGCTAGGTTTCTGGCTGGATTTGATGATCTTAAAGGTCTAATCCAACTAAAATGATTCTGTGATTCCATTCTAAGTGTTTAGGGAGTCTTATAGGCACCAGGGCCAGTCTTGGAATTTCTTATGTCCTATAGAAATAAAAACACAGTACCTCCTAGAGGCCTTCTACTTACAAAGAGCTTTTACTTTACATAGGAAGTATGGAAGTTTAGAAAAACAGGACTTTTCTGTTTTCTCAAAGCTTTGGAATAAGAGAGCTTTGTATGACAGTGTATTGCACCATTGTGATGTATTTTGCTGTATAACTTTTTCAGTTTACAAAAACATTCATGTTTTCATTATATTTTTGTTAGGCATTTTCATTTGGTGTTTGTGCTTGCTGGCCATGAATTCTTATACCTTGTAAAACAAATCATTACTGCTGCTCCAGACTTGCAAATTGAAAATGTCCAAGCTTTCTATTTCATACATTTATTTAAACGTTGAGCAACCGAATCACTACAAGCTCAGTACAAAAACACCTTGAGGAGGCTGTTGCTAATGTATCATACCCTGAATAATTGTGCTTTGAAAAGGCAACTTTAACCTTTAGAGGACAGAAATATTTCTTGTTTTGCAGCTTACTAAAGCACAAGGAACAGAATAAGCTTAAAAGGAAAATATTACAGTACCATTAGAAGGGAGGTCTAGGAAGAAGTCTGGTCTCAGAACATTTGTTCTCACTACATTAGGGGCAAAACCTTTCAGTTTTGTTTTGGTTTGATGAGTTGTGGGGTTTTTTTTAATTTGTTCTGGATAGTTATTTGTTAAGGCCCAACTGAAATGTCCAACTTAATTTGATAATTTCTATGATGCCAAGGTTTGATATGATACTAGCTGTGGAGGTCAGTTGATTTCAGAAAACAGTGTTTGAAGAACTGCATTCATAGAGGAAATATTTTACTTTTTAAAACCACAATTGCATAGAAGACTCTTATAAACATTTGTTTACACATGTGGTTACACAATTTTCCAAGTGCTTCAGTAGCTATCAAATAATTCTTCATCACAGCTAGCAGTTGAATTTCTTCGGAGCAATGCACAATTGCACATGATACAAAGGGTTCTTCTGAAGTCTCCAGATGATATCTGGAACTGTGAGAACTATTTAAAATTTTTAGTTTTCTTTCTATTTTGGACAGCTCTCACACGGAACATTTTTTTCTTCATTGAAGCTTCTCAGTGAATGTGTGTCAGTTTAAAGAAAAGTCCTATAATTTTTAAAAATGCCAAGCAGTTACTCCATCAAGACAGTTTTAATGAAATTTCATTGCAGTTTTTTAAGCCTAGATGCTCTTTATAAAATGATCTTTTTAACATGAGTTACCAAGGTTTAGGAGTTGATTCCGAGCATCCTTATGTGGAAATTCTGGCAGCTTCCAGTGAAACAGGCAAAACCCAAATAGTTACTATCAACATCAGCTGCATAGACTGCTACAGAGTGATTTTGTTGGTCAGTTATAAGTATCTTATATATAAGTGTATATAAGCAGGAAGTGAAAGAATTCTGTACCTGTTGTCTTAAAGGCTTTTGTTTCACCTCCTTCATATTCCCAGGGATGACAGTGACAGAGGCTGGTCACTGTAGAGCAGAGGCTTTAGGCTTGAGAAGTAGGAGGTCACAACAGTATTAGCAGCTGTCTGCACTGGGCTGCCTGAACCCAGAGACAGAAGAGCTATCAAGAGCGAAATTTAGCTGCCTCTGCATTTTCAAACCATCCCTTTGGTTGTACTGGAGGAGCCAGCCAGAGCAATATACAACTGCAGCTGTTATGGAACACAGAACAGTTGAGGAAAAAGAAAGAAAACCCAAAACAGTCTAAGTAGTTGTTTGGAAACCTTCATGTATTTCTTGACCTCTGCTCCTGTCTCAAGACCTACATAGAGATTTTGATTGCTAGTCATGATGTCTGTTAATCAAGTGGGCCAACACTCTCCCCATTTCAGTAGAATAATCAGGGGAAAAAAATTTGCATGGTCATGTTGAATTTCCAGTATGTATAATTCTAGAAGCTATCAATTAAACCTGAAAAATGATATATTTTCTTTCTTTATAATTACCTCATCCCTTCATGTTCTTCTTTCTTCCAGATTGTATTTACTTGCTTATTTCTATTTCTCCAGTGTGATTCCATGCCTTACTCAGAGAATGTAGGTGGCACATAGATAATAGGCACTTTACAGTAATTCTGGAATGTTTTACAGAGTTTTAAAAAGTGTTTTTCTGTTAGTAATTTAATTTCAGGTTTTCTGTTTTAAGTGGCTGCTGGCAGGCATATGTGGAGGAGGGATGGGAACTGTCAGTGGAGGAGCTGCTAAGTTTCCAGTGGCTTTCCCAATGCTAGGGAGCAGTGCTTTAAATAAAAAATTGGTCCTACTCAGCTCTGGTTTATAGCCTAAACATTCAAAGAATAAGAAGCACTTGTTATCGTGTGTAAATTGTGAAATGTAGCATTGTAAGCAAGCTTTTAATTGCAGTTGGTTTCCTGAGCATAGCACTGAAAGTAGCTGTATTTTTGAGGCCTGTTTTAGTCATCAAGTGTCATGACAGCTCATAGGGCATGAGACACCAGACCCATCTCTGGTCTGAGTAAAGGTTTAAGTACCAGAAATGGAAAACTGCTAATTGTATAAAATACCTATTGATCAGAATCTGCTGCTTCTTTTCTCTGAATGATTAATTTTAAAGGCACTGTAAGAGCAAGGCTGTGCTACAATGTAAATATTTTCTTATTCAATAACTAGGAGCTAGAATGGTGGCAACAGTGAGAGGAAAATTCAGAGGAAAGATCTTTTCCTGGAGACGTCTGCAGTGTCTCGAATTATATCCATCCCACAGGCTGACAGCTGCAAGCACCAGGCACAAAGTGCTCAACAGAGCAACACATTTAACTGTTTACTTTGGGGATCATATTAATAAGTGAATGATCATTTTACCTTCAGATAGTAACTTCATATTGAGGACTCCCAAGTTGTAATTTAATACAGCTGAATGTCTTTAAAAGTAGTTAAAAACTGAAGAGGCAACATCCATTCCTTGGACGTAAAAGTAGTAGGTATGAGTTACGAAGATGGTCTCCAGTTCTTCTGTATTCAGTCTGGCCTACTGGTGGAGATATGTTCTTAAAACTTGAAATACTGCCAAAATGGAATTGATTAATATGCAAAAGATCACGAGATAACCGATGCCTCGAGCATAGACATTTGGAGCCTATTTTGGTAACGGTGATGTAGGAAAGCTCTAGTTAGAGCAATGATTTCTTGGAGTTTTAGCTAAACTTGCATCTTTTTCACAGAAGAAGGGGAAGATTCCTAGTCCATTACCTGCAGTGGTGTCAGGCACTGGAAGAAACTTACTTCCTTCTCTGGAAGAAAGGGAACATATCTGTGGAGAATGTTGTTACATCAATGGGTCCTTATGTAATAGGCCACTCTCTCACCTATCAACATTTCGTTTTTTCCCTCGGTTTTCTTGGATACTATTCTTCTTTTACCACATTCAATATTACTGGCGTCCTCAGCTTCTAGCAAATCTTTGGGTTAGATTTCAGGAACTTACTGAAAAGACCTGAGGTAAACTGCATTTGAAATGCAGTGGGCTGGGGGGATTTTCTCGACTCTGAAAAAGCAAATGATCACTCTGCTTGCTGCTCTGATAATCACCAGTGCAGAGCGCTTGGGTACTTTTGCTTCCTTTTGAAGACAATGGAGTAAACTTGTCACCCTGCGCCTCACAAGTGGCTTTCCATTAACAAAATCTGTGCTTACAGTCAAAAGGAGATGCTTACAAGAAATCAGGCAAAAGTTTCAAGAAGGAACACAGTAATGTGATTTTGCAAGGTTTGATGCCCAACCTGAGACATATGAATCCACATTTAAAACTGCAAGACTTTCAGTGATGTGGATCCAGGACCCAGAGTTACCACCAGTGGAGCTTTGCCATGTAAAAAATTTAAATCTGCATCAGACCAATGTTCCAAAAAAACCTGCATCTACCAGCAGTGGAGGGGTCTGCCTAATTTCATACTACCTTAAGAATAAAATTTGACCTTACATTTTGAAGCAATTCCTGATATCAGTCAATTCTTTTGTACTTTTACACATGAGAAGGATTTGGATTATCCGTTTTGGCTTTTAATTTTGCACCCTCATAGACTTAGAATTCACCCTACTTGATATAGCACAAACACCCACAGATTGCACTAGCACCCATAGTAGGAGTGGGTAAGAACTGCAGCGGATATGGCCTGGCTCTTACTAAAACAGACTGCCAAAATGCCGAAGACATGGCTGATCTGTTTCCCTCCTGCCTCCAGTCTCCACTATGGCCACAAACCTCCTGGGTACTTCAGAGATGCCAGATGAGAAATGGGTCCTATTAATATCAATAAGACTTTAACTCCTGTATGACATTAATCAGTTAAGCTTTCCTGAATTGAGATATCTCTTCCTGCCTTCTCAGGTCATGGGGACAAAATGGTGATTCTTTACCTCTCAAGACCACTCTTAATGAATTCTGAACTTAAATCTTAATTTTTTTTCTCTGAACTTGCAAATGATGGTACAGATCACATGTTGGGTAGAACATAGTAATGTATGCTGATACCTATAAGGGGAGGAAATTTTGAGCCTTACGCTTCTCTCTATCTTAAAAATGCTTCTTTGCCTTAGCCTTGCTTTTATGCTGCTGAGCAGATATATTACTGTGGACACACAACTTGCTGTTAGCTGGTATCAGAAAAACCACAGTCATCTTAATGCTGAGAGATTTGTCAGTATTAGAAGAAACAGATGGGTTGGAGAAGATTAGAAGGGGGGAAATTTGAGTCTTCCACTTAGTAGTTACATCAGTTCCAAAAGAGAAAAGATCCATTGTGCATTTTGAGCAGAAAGTTTTACTTTTTCCTTGATGCATAAAACATCAGCTGGTTTCAGTTGAGTATCAGAGTGCTTTCACAGTAAGACAGTTTTAATTGGTCATTTCAGTTTAAATTGGCTAGAGTTATGATGTTAATTGAATTGTTTTCCCTTTGCAGGGACCTCAGGGGCCTCCAGGACAAAAGGTATAGTATAAACAACAATACTGTGAAAGTGATTATTCCTCCTGGTGCCAGATTGTGAGCAGAAAAGGTGAATGGAATTAGCTACTGTAGACCGCATTGAATCTCTTCATTTAGGGTCTGAATTTTGTTTTTGCAAAATGCAGCCATATAACATGAGACATCAGATTTCTCATTTCCCCCGTCATAGGAAGTTCAAGCAATGCAGGGCAGACTGTTTTCAATCTGTCTGCTTAACTTTCAGGTGAGAAGGTCACTGTAATGTTCTTATTCATGCAGTGGTATGACGAGGAAACCAAAGTTAAAACATTGTGAAAGGTGGGGAGATAGAATTTCTGATTAAATGCATGTCCTTACTCAAGTAGATCAGTGCCATATGAGTAAAAAATTGACCAGCAGAAACAAAGGACATAGGTGTTGCTGATAAATGGTGCTTGGTTGGCGGTGTTCAGGTGGTCTGCCAGTGTCTTCCTGTTCATTCAGTAACCCAAGACCTGACTTCCTGGGAATGCTTTCAGCATTATTTATGCTCATTAAAGCTTACTGCCTCAGTTTGATGGAGTGAGCTTGGGATTTATGAAATTGCACTATTAAAACAGTCCTAGATATATCAGCAATAACAGCTGATGGCACTTTTCCAGCATGTCACCCACACACCACCAAGGCAACTAATTTTCTAGTTGATTTCAAAAGATTAAAAGTTGTATGGAAGTTATTTAATGAAACAGGCTTAATACATAGAAAGAAAAAAGAAAAAAAGAATATGTAATGTTAACATATGTGAGAAGGATGCTATCTCTGATCTTGTGAGATAATATTCTTTAAGGTGAAGTGTTCTTGCATTTATTCAAATGGAACTTTTTGAAAGAAAACGGAGAACTGCTAATATGTAAAAATGTAAACCCAAAGCATATAAATTGGTGGAATTTTGTACAGGCTTTGCAGGCTGGAGGAGAAGGCTACCCTTCCTATTTGGCAATGCAGGAATGAGATGTTGTACAGCTGTACTGATGGCTCAGGGACCATTATAAAATTACTACCCTGTGACTCAAGGAGGATGGTATTTTACATGTACAGCATCAGCAAAACCCATGTCCTGATGAGGTTTTGACTGTCTGATAAACTTTTACTTGGCATGGTTGAATCAGCTTTATTTACATTTTCTAACATCCTGTGTTTTGGAAGAAAAATCAACAGCCAAACAAGACTGTCACCAAGAGAAGGAATTGTTATAAATAAGATAGTTTAGCGAGGCTGAAGCGTTCTTGAGCTCTAGTTTTCTGGAAAAACTATACAAACATGAAAAATGTTCACTAGGGCCCCTTTGCAGTGGCTAGAAGCCATGAGCATCCAGCAAACTGAGGCAACAGGAACAACAAAGTGGAAGCTTAGTGGGTTAAGGGAGAGCATTCAGGATCATGGACAGTGTGTTATTTCTTACTGATTTGCAGCTCTGGTATGAGCTGGAGCCTCTTGGCTATTATAACACTGGAAGTTTTTTGAGACTCTCGTAAGTTTCTTTTTCTTGTTTCACAGGATGTCTCACTCTGTTCATTGACAAACATGTTCACCCATTTTAGATGCATTCCCTTTGGGTGTTGGTGCCTTTTGACTAAACCATTTCTAGTGAAACCTCTGACCAATATGAATAGAGGGTGGAAATGTGATGCGCTGATTCTTGGGTTGGAGGGAAAGCAGAGCACGAAGGGATTTACAGGGTGCTTATTTGTCTTATGGGTTCTGGAAAATTGCACATTTTGCTGTTGAGAAAGCCTCTGCCTTTCCTACTCCCTTGGCCTTTTTTTAGGGTGTCAGCCTTTCAAATAGCTATCAGGTTTTTATATCTTGTTAAGGTGTTTATAAATGAAAAATAAAAGTAATGCTTTCAGTTTCTTGCTGAGCAGCACTGTTGTTACATAAAAAGAGGAGAATGCTGTGTAAGCACATGCAGTTTTCCTGTTTTCCTCATGCTTCAGGTTTTCACTGAACATCCATACCAACAGTCGCTCAAGTTCCTTCAAAAACATTGTCCATCCTGCAGAAACTTATATTGTGGGAGCTTTGTAAAGTGATCCCTCTGCTGTCACAGGTCAATGCTAATATTTTGTTTTCCTCCTTTGTCTGGTCTTTGTGTTTGGCCTGTGTTGGCTTTTAAATTCTGATTGCAATAATACTTGCAGTTTTAAAGGGTATGTGTAAGTTGCACTGTCAGGCTGAATTGTGGCAGATTGTCTCTTAAAAGCTTTAAGATAGATTGGCGCTACTGGTTAGCGAGCTTGAAGCATCCCTCTTGAAGCATTAATAGTTTTGTTCAGGTGCTGTGTTCAGTTGTGTAGCACAAGTCTCATAAATTTTTGAGAGCATTACATGAAATTGCATTTTCATTCTAACATTTCTCGTGAAGCACCCACAAAATTCAAAAGCAACGGTCAACTTGGAGGTTTTTTCTGGAAGATGCCATACAGTGGAACAGTCATTAAAATGTTCAGCATGCGCACATGTCTAAGTGGTATAAAATCTGAACTGGAAAGAGACCCGAACTTGGATAAAATTAGGTTTTTGAAAAATTTACTGTAGTTGCAATAAGCAAGTATTCACCATAATTTCTAAGTACTGTATTAAGAGATGAAAGGTTTCATGACCTGTTTAATTTGCTAAACACCAGCGTCTGTTTCCTCCCAGGGTTCTGTCGGAGTGCCTGGTGTTCCAGGGAGAGACGGACAAGTGGTAAGTTCACTGACTTTGTCATCACTGCCATTATTTATGTAGTTGATTAAAGATACTTAAGGCTTGCTCACATGAGCTATATGCAACCTTACTTCCAAAGCTGTGGTTTCAGATTGGCTTCATGGAAAAGATTGGGCAATTTGGTTTGCAGTTACTCTGAAGTAATTTTTTTTCCAGCTTTACAGCAACTATAATTAATTAAGCTGGAAGTCTAATGTTCAGATTTGGTGATGACTTACAGGTTTCAGAGAGAAATTAATATTACTGGTGTGCAACTTGAGACAGTATAATCACAAACTAAGTTTTTGTGCAGATTTTTTTTTCTTTCTGTTAACTCAGTCCCATGAAGCAAACGCTTAGGTTGATACTGGGTATTTATACAGTGCCAGTACATTGTTAGTAAAACCTATAAAAAAGAGACTGGAAGCACAGGTGGAGAATAATGTTAAATTGAAGTTGGGAGATGAAAATGCAGAGAAATAAACAGGAAACCAAGAGGAAATGCTAACTCGGGCAAGTCAGTGTCATCTTTCAGTGTCACCACCAAGCTACCTCATAGTTTGGAACAGCTCTCCATAAGGAGGGATTGCAGTAAAACAGCAGGGCTGTTTCACAGCATCACTAAGGTTTGTTGGCAAATCTGGGTGGTGAAGTTTAAATAATATCCCTCCCTGATTTCAAACTGGATTATCCATCTGTCATTCTCACAAGCACTAACATTCCTAGTGAATTTCAAAAGCACTTGCCAGGAATACCAAAAGGAAAATGTACAATACAGCTTGTTCACTGTCTCTAAGAAGCAATAGGTGGTACTGTATAAGGATCATATTCTACAATCACTTCTTCTGCTTCCCTCCCCAAGACCCCTAGGAATAAAAGCACTAAGAGGTTTCAAATAACAAAACACATCCTTTCCTAAGGAAAAGGACATGTTGTTTCTGATAGCGTAATACACAGTATTAGACCTGTGTTTTGCCAGTGATTTATAAGAAGTGATACAATAACCAGTTATCTCACTTCAGTGATAATGCTAAAGACCTTTATTTAAAATACTCAGAGTATTATGACTACTGTGGAACAACAAAAGAAAAAAATAGTTAGAATTAGCTATATATAGCACACAGAAATTTATAATGAAATATTATAAAACAGATTTCCATGAAGACCTGAGATTTTTTCATTCAGTTGCAACATGAATGGCACACAGTACTTTGCCAACACAGATGCTGTTACTGTATGTAATTCAAGTATTTTCTGTGACCAAAATATGAACAAAAAGCCAGTGAAGGTGGTTTCCTACTTCGTAGCCTGATTTTCTTTGGATGTGCAGGAAGACATAAGATGACTGGACAGGGTGAAGTTACAAACCACACTGGATAGAACTGAAGATTTATGTTTTATCCAAGAGCTTTACTTTTAGTAGCATCATCACACAAACTCTAGCCAGAAATCTTCATTCAGATGAGTACAAAAAATAGATGTTGATTAAATAAGTAAAACATGCAAAACTTTGATTATTAAAGTGGGATTTTGGGTGATGTGGAAATTTTTTTAAGCTATTTTGGCAAGGTTGGTGTATGGCTATTTTTAGGAGACAACATAGACTTACCTGCATTCATGTTTTATGGGAAAGAAAAGAAATAAGCAATTGCCTTTGATTAAGGAAAAATGCAAACACACTTAAGTGCTGTTTATCAACTTTCAACTTTGCTTTGAAAACAGTTCCTAACATCTTCAATATATGGTTTTATGTTTATTTGATTTATTTCAGTATTTATGACATCTAAAACTTTTAAGTCATTCTTAAATTATTACCACTTCAATAAAGATGTCAGCATAACTTTAGTGTAGCTGGACTATTTTACTTTTGACCTCTAAGAAAAAAATAAATTAATTACTAAGCTGAAATCTAGATGCCAGGACAAAAACCATACAGATGTGGTCACATTCTTCTGGGTGGGTTTTTGGTTTGGTTTTCTTTTCACAATTGTTGGTTGCTATTGACTAGCAAGTGCTTCCTTATGTGCAAAAAAAATCTGTTATTTTAATATACTACACAAATGAAAGTTGAATGTTGATCTCTCTTTTAATAAATAGATAGGAAATTCTGCTAGCTTGGAAATTCTGGTAGAAATAAACTGAAGTATTATTTATCTAGTTAGGGAGTAGCCTAGAACTCCCATGATAATATTTTGCTACCACAAGGTCCGTTTGTCCAATTTTTATGAAAAAACCAGATTCTCATTGCAAGATACTGTTAAATGAAGACCAGAGTAGTAATGTTAAGAGTAGGACTGTACTCTGAGCTGGCTGCTGGCACTCCTGGCTTTACTCATGTGGATTCATGTTGATTTGCAGAATAGTTGAACTCAACTTGAACGTGTGATGCAAGTCATGCCCTTTGTAGAAGTTGCGTAGCTAATATGCTTTACAAAAGCCTTACTGTCTTGGTAGCCTTTTAATCAGTGAGCTCGCTCTGTCAAACGGCAGCATATGCAGTGCACCAAGGTCCAAGTTAATATTTCTTCTTAGTTTAAACGGCAGTGAGTGTTAAGCACATGCTTAAAATTAAGAGTGTGTGTGAATGCTTTCCTCATCTGGTCAATGAAATGTTTTTCATCCCATGAATGTCAGCAGTTAGTTTAACTTTGTTCTCTCCTTAAGCAGTTGACTAATAGAGTTAGGTCATCTCCATCTTACATGCCTCTGTAATTTTTCCTTTCCCTTCACTTCTCCTTTAATTGAAGTAATGGATTCTGGGAGACGATTGACAAGTCTGACCAATAGGTCTGTGAATGAGATCATAAATTCTGAGTGCACTTAGAACAATTTTCTAATCCCTTAACATATCAACCGCTTCTCTTAGACAACCTCCAGATATTAGAGTAAGTGCAATTTTACATGACCCACATGTTTTTGCAGGACTGTTAACTAGTAGATTTTTCTTGTATTAAGAGTAATAGCAAAATCCTTGCCGTAAAAACGTTTTTCTTTTAGGCTAAATCTAATGAAGCATTACAGGTAGTCTTGCAAGGGCATTTACATTCTTCATTACTTCCTGCATTTGAGAAACTATAGTCACTCTGCTTGTCTTGTTAAGACTAGCAAACAGAAAGGAGCTGCCTAATAACAGCTGAGGCTAGAGAGACATTTGTCCCTGAGATGGACAGAAGCCTTCTGAGGTAGCTAGACTGTTGTGCAATCCACCTGTAGCAGGTTGCTTCCTAGCAAGATGCTACAGGAGGTAATCCTTCCCTTTCTCAACCCTGGCAAGATGAGAGTCAGGAACTCAAATAGTACAAAAAGGGATTATACCTGCAGGGAGATAAGAGGTTGCAGTGATCTAGGGATATTGGATCCCTACATTAATCATGTCAAAGTGAGCACAGAGGGGTTCTTGGGAAGTTCAACTGTGCACATACAGAGTTCATATTCTGATATTTGTTAAGTGTTACTGATTTGATAAGGAGTCCCAGTGACTTCAGCAACAACACGAGGAGAAAAGGGAACATTCCAAAAGCAAGGCTTGAATCTTGGACTGGAGGAACCCAGTTGCTAGAGTCTGTGTGACTAATTCTCTTTGTTTTAAATAGGAGTTTGTGTGGAGCACTAAACCCCTTGCTCTGTGCTTACATGGAATGCTTTTTTGTATGTAATACTTCATGGTTTTGATTTTTTGAAGGGTGGATTGAGAACAGAATGTGTATTTCAGTAGTCTGACAAAAGCAACTTGATAAACCTCAGAAAAAATTCCCTTCTTATCAGTAAACTTACAGTCTGGCTCTGCACATTTCTTACTGTTTTCTTCATTTTTCTTATTACTGTAATTTACACGTAGCTCCCCATCAGTGTGTACTGTACTATGTGAGGCAACACATTTTGAAAGCAGTATTACTGCATTTCTTTAGAGAAATGAGGAAGGGTATGCATGTACTAACATTTTTTTCCAAAAAATAGAAATGTAAAGGAAGGAAACATCATTAAATGTAGTTCACAAATTCTCAGAGACAGGTTTGCAGGCCAGCTGAGTCTTGTTGAAGAGTCTTTCCAGTTAATTTCAGCTGGTGAGTGGGCCAGGAGAGATTTCCAGTCCTTAAACAAACAATTTTAAGTTACTTTTAGGGGTGGGGGAAAGCAAGTTGAAAGGAGGTAATTCAACCCTGGTTTGAAATGGAAATCACAGTAACGTGTCTGAGAAACCACTTTTTTCCCTTCTGTCCTCGTTTATGTTTCTTAGAGTAAAATTAGACTGGATTAGGTTTGGGGGCCTCTTGTATTTCCTTATCCTTAAAATTGATTACTTTCTAGTGACTGAAAAATACTGACAGCCTTTCTTCTCAGGGTGAGGTGGATATCAACCAGCTGGTGTAGACAGAGTTATGCATCTTACAAAAACCAAACCTATTTCAGAACAGCAGCCTCCAGGCTGTTTTTCTCTTACAAACAAGAAAAGCTGGGGCCTCCAGCTACGTTATTTCTAGCTGATTAATTCTGGATAAGAAGGTGTATGCCTTCAGGGCACAGAGCACTTTGGTTAGGAGAAGCATGCCTTCAACTGCCTTGACTCCTGTGGTATGGACTCTAGTGGGTGATATATTTTCAGGCCTGTTTTGAAATGGGTTTAAATGAGTTTGAATTGACAGATTTTTCTCACATTAGCAGTGGAGCCCAAGAAGTGCTCTGCATATTTCAGTGCTTATTGGATTCAGATTCACTTCATTGAAAGCATTAAAACTGCCCCTACCATGAGTATCTGAGGAAATTACTGCACCTATTTATTGGGCAAGGTGTTGAAGGATGTTCTTTGCCCAAATACAGGAAAGGCACAGTCAGTCTGTCAATGTAATTCAGTTATACAGTTGTTATAGGCTCAAGTGTGCCAGGACTTGAACGAGGGTATTATGGTATGCTGTGCAAAGGAACATCCTTCTGGTTGTTCTGAAACTCCTGAATTGAATGGCTGGGTTGAATGTATTCTTGGAATGTTAGTATTTTTTTTGTCCTGTTAATTAATATTAAGTGGAAGAAAAAATCAGTCTCAGAGCATTTTCTTGAAGCCAGTTATGGAAATTATCAGGCAGCTTTGTGTAGCTAATGGCGGTCTTCCACATAACTCTTTCAGTCACACATTGACATTGCAGTTTGAAGTAGAAAGAGGACTGTTCTATGAGCAAGGCAGGAGTGACAATAACTTTGTTAGAGTCCTGCTACTTTTGAGGAACCAAGTGCTTGTCCTCTCATCAGAGCATTTGGGGTTAACATGTGGAACTTGATTGGTGTTAATGGCAGCTCCCCATTCACAGCTTAGCTCCTGTAACATGTCGAAGACTTTCCTGTTAGTGAGAGCAAACACAACATTTATGATACATCAGTTTAAAAATGTACTGTCATTATTCCACTGATGGGGACCCTGCAATTTCTCTGTACTCTATAAACAACATCAAATAAGACCCCATCCTGTCTGCAGCATTCTTCCATGTAAGTAAATTACTGGAACATTTACATTTCTTCCAAGTTAAGCTGCTTGTTCTTGTGTAAGTGAAAGAATGATAGCACATTTGCTGGAAATATTTCCACCATTCTGAGACCAGTTGTGATTGTAGCCCCTGTTCTTCTGAGCATGTGAGAAATGGAAGGCTAATCAGTTCAAATGCATAAAGCCACAAGGTCAATTCTGTGCTGTACTTCTAGGTACAGTCTTTCCCAGTCTTTCCTTCAGTCTTTCCCGTTCCCAGAGCTAATTTCTGCTGTGCTAATGCCTCTGACCAGTAGTTTCAAAGCCGGAAGTGTAGTGCTGGCCATAGGAAAGTTTCATATAGGTTAGAAAAATGGGTCTGTCTGTATGAGTAGGGATTTACTATGACTAGGGGTTTTCACTTTTTTTTCCTGAGAAAATAAGATGATTTTTTTGTTCTGTGTTTCGTAGTCTCCTCCTTGTCACAGAATCTCTCTGCATTCGTAGAACTGATACGTAACCCCAAGAGTTAAGTACAAGCTTGGGACTTAGATTAGAGATTTAAGCCCCTGAAAGTGTCAGCCGACAGCAGCTGTTTTGCAATAAAGGGGACAGAAACAAAATTGTTTGGGCTATGGGGATGAAGAGGAACAAGTGCATATTCATTGGTCTCTTCTGCTTCATTTTATCAACTGGCAGTTTTCTTCAAGTGCCTTTTTGGTCGATCCTTTAGGACTTTTATGCCTAATCTCCAACAGCTTCAGATCATGACCACTCCTGTATCAAATGCCTGTGCTACTCTGTCAGCCTTAGAGGTCCTGCAGCACAAAGGAGCCTTGAAAAAGGGCTGGCTCAAATGGCCATTTAAAGCCCTGTGAGTTTCATGGTACCTAACACAGTCTTTGTCTTGGAAAAGACTTCATTAGAGTTTCACTAGAAACTTCATGGTTTTGGTTTATATTTTGGACTAGTGCAACTCTTGTTGAAATTAAAATGTAATTGATGATCCTGTTACCTAATTTAGAAATAGAATGGAACCTGCTTTCATGGATAAATGGAGTTTATGTATCTATGATTGAAATATGACTGTGAAAGTAAGAAAAACTCTTTTCCTTATGGAGGGCTTCTGTGTAGGATTGCAAAATACATGTTCTTGCATTTGAAATAAGCCTTTATCTTAACTGCTCTCTAACTTTGGAGTAGAGGGTTGGTTCCCCAGGTCTGCTTAGTTTCAATATGGTATGACGATTGTCCACGGAGTCTGTGATATTAATTAGTATCTAATTTGATTACTATGTTAGCTGTTCTATTTAACTTTTACACATAAAAGTGTAAAAAAAAAAAGGCCAATGGCTTATAGAAGAACTTAGTTGCAGGTTTTTTAAATGTATTTTTTTGCATGTTATTTTAACATGCTTTGCCACCCCAGGAGTGCAATGCAATTGTGTACATAAACGTTACTAAAGAAGATAGGTATTTCTTGTGAAACTGAGACATACTCCTGCAGAAGGTTTTACGTAATTAGTCACCACCCCTAGCTGGTTTACAACAAAGTCTAACCGTAACTTTATGATTCTACCTAAAGTAGGAAATATTTATGGTGGGTTTTGGGTTTTGTTGTAGTAAATCTCGGAAACAGACACTGTGAAATATCTTTAAGGGTTTGGTTTGGGGTTTTTTCTGTTTATTCATTTAAATTGTTTTTAAATTTGAGGAGGGAAGCAGTTTGTAAATCATTGATATTTACGACTCATTTAACTGTAAAAGTGTGTGTGTATGTATATATATACACACATACACACTATCCATTAAACATACCCAAAATTTGGAACATTGATTCAGTGCTGAAAATTAAATCTTTTAAATCTACTTTTTAGCCAGTGGTATAAAAGATGGACAAGTAAGGTATATCGATACCTTATTATAGTTAAAAAATTAAAAAGCTGTCTGTTCTTCAAAACTTTTCCATTTCTGGGATGGGATCTTTTATTTTTCTTCATTATCTGCCTTCTGTATGAGCTCAGAAGCACAAATGTCAAACTCATTTAAGGTATGCCTTTCTTCCAGTATTTCTAAGTTGTAGAGAAGAGGAAAGCAGTCTTGCTGTGAAGACTATTAAGACTATTAAAGTTAATTGGCAAGTTTTTCAGAATCAGAAGTCACAGTTCTGTTTTCTCTTTAGTTTGACATCTGTGTGTTCCCACCGCCTTCAGTAGAATTATTTCTTATCTATACAGAATTTAATTAGAATTAATCCACCCTAACTGATGAAGTAAGGCTGCTTTGGTGCCCAACTGTGGAGTACATATTCACAGAGGCTTTTAAAATTTTGTTTATCATTACTTACACAGTATGAGACAGTAGGAGAAATGCTGTTAATATACTTCATCACGTCTTTCTTAACACCATCTTTTGTTTCCTTTGCCTTTAGGGTGAACCTGGTTTGCCTGGCATAGCGGGAGAGAAGGGAGCAGCAGGGCTTAAGGTTGGTATTGAAAACAGATTGAAACCAGAAGTATACAGTATGTGAGTGTATATATAGATGACAGTCATGCTTTCCAGCTTGGGTTTCTATTCTGACTGGCTTTTAATGATCTGCTCCCTCCAGTGATCAGTGCTGTAAGAGGCTTTACACATTTCACCATAAAGAAGCATATTCTTCTGCTGTGCATGTATAATTCCAGTCAGTGGCACTGACACATACACAGCCGCTACCAAGTGAAAGCAATGTGCCTGCAAGGCTTTGGGAATTCGGGGACCTTTTTAAGAAAGGCTTTGTTTATGCTCCTTACAATGTGTTTCAGGCCTCTTTTCAAGAACTACTGTGGTCAATTCTTTGACAAATGTCAGGGTTAAGTCTTGAGTGCTGATCCCGTTATTATGGAGGTTCACAACAAGCCTCATTAGGAGCTTGTCTCACCCTCTGTTTGTTACATCAGAATGTTCTGCTGTTTCAATATTGAACAACTGAAATAGAACATAAAGCTTATGATAACTTCATTTTTAAAAAAAGCTTGATGTCTCTGAGATGATGGGATCTGTGGGCCTCTTGAAACGGTAATACTAAATTCTAATCCCATCAGCTGTGAATGTGCCTATTCGGTGCACATGTGCTCCTCAGCTGATTCTGTGCATCACGCTGCTGCTGACAGACGCGCAAGGCAGGCTTTGTACATTTACTGACTGGCTGCTTGTCCATCAGGAATGAAAACAAACCAGTTGGGACCACGACCTTTTCTTACTTTGTATACAGAAGTAGTCAAATTATGGCTGTTGATGCTTAATTTGTATTCACAGACGCAGTCTTTGGGTTGCCTAGCAACCATCAGCCATCAGAAGGGCCAAAGATGATCCAGAGTGCAGTTCTGAGCCAGAAATGCAGACATGAGTTGTCAGGGTCAGGCCGGTGTGCAAAAGATCCTTTGCCATTGAGCCAGTTGCTCAAGCAAGTTATAATTTTGAAAAATAATTACTATAAGCCATCTTTTTGTTACAGAGAATGTAAGAACACAGAAGAATCTTTGCTTTGAATCAATTATGAATTAGTTCAAGACAATTAAGGCATTTTGTTTCTTACAAGGAGTCTTCTAAGCCATTAACAGAATTCAGCCTTTGGATTTTTCCTTTGTTCATTCCCAAAATAAGGAGACACAAATGTAGGAGTCACCTAGGTCCTGGCAGGCCACTTCACAAAGACATAAGTCTGCTTTTCAGAGTTTAATCTAGGACAAAATGGGAGAAAAAAAGTATTTATGTGCAAATCATTAACCTTTTAAAATTATGTTGAAGATATGTTGTCCATTGAGTTCTATTAAATTGACATAGTTTATAATTTCCTGAAGATTTTCTGGTTGGATTTTGTCATCTGAGACGATCATCAGTAGTGACATAATTGTTAGTAATTGGCATCCTAACAGTAGTAATGCAAACACTTTGATTTTTGCTTGTGTTAGTAACTTATGGCTTCTTTGCTCCAATTATTTTCATCAGGGTGACCCTGGAGAAAGAGGAGAAAAGGTAAGACATGTTTTACTTCTTCAGTAGTGCTTCTGTTTTGGAGAGCTGCTTGGAGAATTGCCACTGTGCTGATTCTGAGGTTTAAAAGAAATACAGCTACTACCTCGAACATGAGCAGTGTTGTTCGGCCTTTAAGGGTGTCAAATAATACCTCTTATTGGGAGTTACTGATCTGTGATTACTGCAGCTGGATTAGTCAGAGAGCAGTGGTCATGAGTTAAAGGCTGCAACTGTGCAACTAGTTCCAACTATGATTAGTCTCAGAAAAAGATGAGCCCTTCTGAATAGATGAGAGATCCACACATTTCTCCTAACTTGGCTTCCGTGCAACCTGTGCAGAGTAAACAAGTTAGGTAACAGTGTCAGCTACATGGACACTAAATGATATATGGATAACCAGTTCTCCACATACCAAAAGAAAAGTTGAGTCCTTCATTCTTGCTTGGATTAGTTTAAATAAGATAAGGGAATTTGTCCCATTGACCTTAGGCTATAGGCTGACAGGCTGGGGTTACCAGCAGTACAAATGGTACGTCAGCAGTCCTCTGACTTGCAGTGAGTTAGTGAGGAGTTACTCCTCTGGCATCCATGGTCACACCAAGACAAGATGAGGGGTTGGAACAGATTCCATACTGGAAAACGTGGGTGTAATTCTGCTCTTCTAGGGAGAGTGGTCAGTAGGAGCACACATGTGAAAGTACACACTGAGTGAGATTCAAGCTTCTGCAGCTGTATGAGGGCAGTATGAGAAAGGCATAAGCCTTATTTTGAGTAGGAATCTGTACGGAGCCTCATCCTTAGCGAGTACATTGAGACATGTTTTTAAAACATAAGTTGCTTGCATTCACGTGCAAATTTCTCTTGGGAAATGTTGACCCCTGTCTTTGCAGCTGCAATTGAATTTCACTTCCAGATCTGTGTAAATCCGTGCAACAGCAGCTGTAAGCATGCTTTGCAAAGGCAATTCATTTCACATTTTGTAAAGCACATCACATACATAATCCAGGGGAATCTTGAAAATGTATACCCCACATATAAAAGAATGTAACTGGGAATCTCTTTTCATTAAATTATTACCTTGATTAAAATTATATTTGTTGAAGAACTTCAGTCATCTTTTGTTATCAAACAGAAAAGGAATAACAATAGATTTTAACATACATGGAATTTCTGTGACTTAGAATCATTATACTTTTCCATAATCATCCTTTGCTTTTTCCTCCAAAATGTAAGTATAAATGCCCTCTATACACTGTATCACGTTGAATGAACTTCAGATCACATTCCTAACAGTTACTGTTTCGCGTTTCCATATTTCATCAAACTCTTAGATTGCCAGCTAGTTCCCATCGTGTCAGTGACTGTGGTATACCAAATGGTCTCCAAGTTGTCTGAATGAAATTTTACATGAAGGTTTGCATAGTAATATGACAGATATTGAATAAATATTGTTATTTGAATATTACTATTGGTTATCTGACCAAAACATACTAGAATGTTTCATAGCCTACTTAGACTCAACAGTTACCAATATTTCGGTATTCTAAATATTTCTCATGTTTTACATCAACCTGAAGTCTCACAGAAATTTTTGGCCTATAGTCTCATATATAACAAAGACTTTTTGGTGTAGTCTGGACTACATATGGCTATATTACTATAAATGGAAATTAGGTCTGTTTATAGATAAGTATTTTGAGATGTTTCTTTATAGAGTTATTTTTAAGTAGAGATTTTCTACATATGTCTGCCATTTAAGTAGAAAATGTCAACATGAGAATGTGTTTTCTGGACATCACTTTTTAAAAAATAAAAAAATGCATAGAATTTACGTAGAGGTAGCAGTCATTTTGGTGGCTCCTTGGAGGAGTGGCAGTCAGTGAAGTTTATCTAGTTTGTGAATCATTCATGAAGGACATCAGATTCAGAGAGTAGTTGCCGTAAATTACTTGAGAATCATAATAAAGAGTATTGGAATTGTGTAACTGTCACCTGATCTTTACGATAGGCATTAAGGTGAATTTCTCCATGTTGGGAAAAAACATGTATAGTGGTAATTTAAAATGCTGAATCATTGTGAAATCATTCCTTCATTGCTAAACCACAGCAAACTGAGTAGACTGTACCGACAAGTAGTTATTTTGTAGTTCGGGGGGGGGTTTCTGGGGACCCATGAAAGCAATTACAGTTATAATGAAGACTGTAGAAGAGGTAGCAGCACTATAAACCATGTTTTCTGACCGTGTCATAGAGAGATTGACTACCTGATTAACAAAATGAGCTTGCTAATCATGTTTGAATGCTGACTCTTCTCTGCATGCTGTGTGCTTACATAAAGTCATTAAAATATAATTTGTATCTTAATTATAGGGTGATGCTGGAGAAAATGGACCGAAGGGTGACACAGGAGAAAAGGTACACTTCTTATTAAAATGATTACTTTAGATATGCTTACAGTATAACCAGCTAGTGAAAAAAATCATTTGATCAAAAGAAAAATACATCTTAAACTGTGGGGTTTTTTTAAAGATGCTGAGTGATTTGACTGAGTTAATTTTTGTGAACAGCAGAAAAAAAGTCACTGCTCTGTCCAATTAAGCATAAAATTCCTGACTTTATACAGCAGTAACTTTAGTACAGGATACATCAGCAACGTCTCTAATTATCACTCCTCTTAGCTCAAATTTGCATCATACATCATCTTTGGTTACCTCCTGCCAGACTGCTGGAACTAGGTCTGCTGAGTTACAGCCATTTCTTATGTATCCTCTTACATTTCCCTTTCTGCATTCCCCTCAAAGAGGGACCAAACCAATACAGGACCAAAAATAATTGTATCAGGATAGGTAACTTCCCTCCAGATTGCAAGGTGGGAAATTGAGAGCTGAAGATAAAAACTACATTTAAAATATTTTTGCCAGATGACATCAGCAATAACCTCCCTTAATGCATTGCTAGTTCATTTTGCCAAGTACCAATGTGTCACAGAAGTCACTAAATTGTTGACATTGTCAACATTTTATTTTACTATTCATTTTTTTTTAATGTAAGACTCATGCTATATCACTGGAGAAAATGAACTTGGGTTCTAAAATGTGCTTTAATTACACAAGTCATAGCGTTCAGCAGTTGAGCAAAGCTTGTTGCAAGGGAAGAATGTCATAATAAGCTCTTCTGGTCATCACTTTTTATGCTGTTATCATGTTTATTATTTATGTTTATGAGTTATCAAGCTGGTAAGGAATGCATACAAATCTCTCAGGTTCTATCATTTGGATATAGTAAAGCTGCACTTGCAAGAACACAAGAATTTTGTGGTACATTCTAAAATGAGCAATTAAAAATAGACATTAGATTTATGAAAAGTCAAGTTACTTGATTCCCAGAGTTCATTTAAATAATACTGCAGTCATGCTTACTAACCCAGATGAAAGTCTTAAGAACCTTGTTTAGTTACTTACACGATGTATGCTGCTATCATCATCCCAATCCACCTTTAAGTGATTCAAGATTATAACCTCTTAGCAAGTATGAGATTTTTGTTCACATAGACCCGTGGCAAGTAAATAGGATGTTTATAATCTCTCTGGGAAGCCTAGAGCAGCTTCACTTGTTGCTCTTCTACTTAACAACTGTGAGAGGGAGCCTGCATGCCCTAGAACGCCCATACTGCGCTGTGGTCTGCAGCATGTGTCTGTGCTTGACATCTGGTTCAAGGAAAGAAAAAATTCTCTCCTCCTTTCAGTGGGAAACCCTTTCTCCCCAAGTGTAATGTTTGAAGAATTTCTCTCTGAGCCTTCAAAAGTTTGGCAGTCTAGTTGGGATCAACTTGTGGCATCAGGACACTTCTTATATTGCTGTATCTGCAATAAATTTCAACAAACTTTTTGAACTTTAGAGTGCAAAAGTCTCCCATCTCTTTCAGGTTTCATATAAATTTCAGAAGTGGGGTGGAGACATGGCAATGCATGCTGTTTGTGTGGCATGCATTGCTTTTGACTGTAACAGGCTGGAATCCTGCATGAATTTTCACAGCAGAGCAAGCAGAACTGTGAATTAATTGACTTCATTATTTTTCCCCCATTTTCCCTGCTTGCAAGACAATCTGCCACCCAGGAAAGAGAGATAGGTTACAACAGTATCAGGCTTGGTTTAGGAATGGGTTCTTATTTGTGCAATCAATGTAGTTTTGCCTTCTTAACTGCTGTACCTATTGGCTCTCAGAAATACAGACTTGGGTGCTTACTGCTTGACCTGTGACTTAAGAAAGAAACTCTCTTTGTTGAGGCTGAGAGATTTGGGCTTGTTCATCCTGGAGGAGGCTCTGGGAAGACCTTGTAGCAGCCTACAGGGTCTACAGAAGAGTTGGAGAGGAGCTCTCTATCAGGGAGTGTAGTGATAGGACAAGGGCTAATGGCTCTAAACTAAAAGTGGGGAAATTTAAAAAAAATTCTTCCCTGTGAGGGTGGTGAGTCCCTGGCACAGGTTGCCTGGTGACATTGCAGCTGCCCCCTCCCTGGCAGTATCCAAGGTCAGGTTGGATGGGACTTTGGGCAACCTGGTCTGGTGGAGGATGTCCCTGTCCATGGCAGGGGCGTGTGAACCAGATAGTCTTTGATGTCCTTTCTGACTCAAACCAATCTGTGATTCTATGTGCGCATATTCCACTGCTAAAGTTCCTTAATTTCCAAATTGTCTGACTCCTCAAAGAACTGAGAACATGCTGTACCATAATTTTTTCTTTAATCACATATTAATTTTCATTCTTGCATGAAGGTAGGTTATAAATACTTGGTGTCATATCTTTCCCATATCTGTCATTATCCTTATAAATGTTTAACTGGTGAATGTCTCTTACCAGTTGCTTTGCCACTTTATAGCTATAAAAAGTCCTTGAGGCTTTGCAGTTGTACGTGCTTGTAAGGGATATCAGCAGTATCACTCATGCATGTCTATCAAAATGGAGCAGCTCAGGTTTCCAGACATGAATCAGCCCTCCATAATACTGATTTTTGTGGGTTTTTTCACACAAGACCAAGCTGCAGTAACGGCAAATCTATTCCTGTTCTTCAGAGGGCAGCGAGCGTGTTATCTGGTACCATTTAATTTTATGACACTCTTACCAAAAAGATCACTTACCTGAAAAAACTTTATGGATTCACAGCACACTTCCTTGCAGCTATGCTGAACCATCAGGAATGGTACCTACTACTTGTATTTAAATACAAATAATATTAAGCATTTATCCTCTGCTTATACATCTTCAAAGTGGATGACATTATTAGCTCCTATTCTACCTGTGCTACTAGCATGCTGTTGGGGAGCCTGAAGTTGCTACTCTTACTTTCAATGAACAATCCAAAGTTACTTTGAATAACGAAAAAGGATACAGTTCTTCAAATATAAGCACTATAGCATCTTCAACAGCATGTAGATTGACTAGAAAACTTTTAATTAATTTACTTTTTTCTTTATTTTTTGGTACATCATTTAAGAAAAACTTGCAGCAAAGTGAGTATGCAAGAATGTTAAGGGTCCTGTGACAGTTGTACAAAGCTGGGAGCTAAAAGCTTCCTTGGCCAGGTCACTCACTGATTATCACTCTGCCCTTGTCTGTATCATTGTCTATCAAGTCCAGGCAACCCAGCAAAAAACAGGTGAATCTTTTTGAATGCTAGGTGTGTCCTCAAAACTGAGACCTTTGATGAATACATAAATTACTATAGCACTCTCAACCTGTAAAGTATAACGCTTAACTATGACCTGTCCTGATTGGGATAAACACATAGGTCACTGGGGTTCTTTTTCAAGGCAAACCTTCATTAGTGAAAAAAGCTGACCTGACACTTGCCATCTGTAGAATTAGGTCAAAGAGATTGCTCGTATTCTTTGTAAGTGGCAGCAAATTATTTTTAATGTATATCAGCAATTTAGAGATGTCAAAGTATGTCCCATCTTCTGGGTTCATGAAGTACTTTTATACAAAATCTGCAATTATAACATCTCAATTACTAGTTACAAAATTTGCTGTTAACTATTATGCTGGTTGGATGAGCTAAACTAAATCTCTCTGTGTGTTCTTGAAAAATAATGCTGTTCCTTTTCTGAATCACACTGATATAATTCATTGGGTAAATTCCTACCTGGCAGCACAGAGAACAGGTAATCTTGCTGTATGGTTATTTTGCTATGTTTCATTATTTTGCTGTATTACATTGCTGTGCACTTCCATGTTTTGTTATATCTGTTTCCTGAAAAACTTTATATGTAATAAGTGCAATTATTTCTTGTGGATTTTGTATCAGGGTGACCCAGGTTCTTCTGCTGCAGGAATTAAGGTAATTCAGTCTTAAAGGAGTTGCACAGGGAGGAGGGAAGTGGTTGGTCTGTGTTTTTGTAGTATTACAGACATTTCATATACCATTAAAGTTATTGTTTTCCACAGCTTTATTTTTAATCCATTTTGTCTCATCTCGTGTCTTTCATCTCTCTTCTTCTAGGGTGAACCTGGTGAATCTGGACGGCCTGGACAAAAGGTATTAGCTGGAAATGTTCAGTTTTCCTTTCCTTCTCTATTGGATTTTTGATAAATGATGTTACTCATATATTACTTACCAGTGTCACTTACCCATACTAGAATGAGCCCAAGGCACTGCAGTCTAACAGCCTGAGGCCAGTATGCATTTGGTGTATAATCATTTTGTATTTCAAAAAGCGTAGATATGATGGTACTAATTAACATGAAATCAATATTAGACTAACCCACCATCTCTTCTGGCCACAACGTGCCTCTTGCATTGAAAGTTTACCAAATTGCAGCTAGCAATAATAACAAAGAATGTCTCTGCTCCTTGAGTGATCACAAGTTAACCCTGCATGCTTGACTGAATATTAACCTTCAGACTATGGTACGTTATTACATCTCATTAGGAAGAAAATAAATATTGACTGGAATCCCGTTCACATATACCTCTAAGGGGAATCAAACTGTCAGAGGCACCTGGTATGTTTGGAAGGACATAGACCAGGTAATGCCGCTCTGTTCTTCCCCTGGGTGTTGCATAGCTGAGGTTGCTTTTGCAAGTAAAGATCCAGCAGGAGCTGTAATGACTTTGTCTGCATGAGGCCCTCTGAAGCTGGGGAATTTCCTCTTTGAATCCATACTACATCAAGCCCAGTGAATGCCGTGCCTTCAGCTGCCTTTCATGAGAGTAGGAGGCAGGTCCTGCTGGGGAGGCTGGTGAAAGCGCCAAGAGGAGAGACAATGAGGGAAGCAGATTTTTGCTTTGCAGTACTTGGTTTCCCTCAGGAGCCTTCAGCACTGTTCTTGCCTCTTATAGCACTGAAAATTACCCACTGCTGCCAGAGTGGAGCAGAGTCCAGCTGCCAGTTTAGCTATCAGGTATTCCAGCTGGCTAGCCAAGAGCTAAAACTCCATATAGTGAATAGCATTACAGCCGTACTCAGGGTCTTTTGGTGACTAAGCAAAACCCCAGAACACATATAAATATAAAATAAGAAGTTGAGTCTTCTGGTGTGAGATAACTGTCATCGGTTATAACAGACTAAACAAAGTTGCAAATGCAGTTCTTTAGTAAAATGCAGTTTTAATTAGGAAAGGTAATCAAAGTAGTTTAAAGCTATCTAATCCACAGAATCATTCAGTGTGTGCATTCTGCAGTGTATGCTTTGCTTGGGTAATAAACTAGAAAATGCACTTAAGAGCCTGTTGAGATTCATACTCTCATTAGCTGGCTGCCGTGGAGGCAAAACTAGCAGTGATTTATCAGCAGGCTCCTGGCTCGCACTCCCCAGGCACTCAGGTTTGATTTCATTTAGGTAACATAGATAAGTGAGAGAGATGCAGTTCAGACTTTCTATAGTTTCAGCTTGCTGTTCACACCAAAGGGGGCTCAACGTGTTCTTTCCACTTCACCTCACAAACTTCCAGTGTGCCACATGTGTGTCCCCAGCCCGAACCAGCGGCTCCCATAATGCACTCATTCAGAAGTGTCTCTTCCAGCCAGATGCCCCGTGCCTGTTGGTACCCTGCTGGTGCCCCCTGCTTAGCAGGTACTTGACTACCACACCAGAGGTTAGGGGCACCCTTTTTTCAACTGAACACATGTCTCTGCCCTCTATATCATCTCAAAACCTTTCCCTGCTCTATGTCCCATTCCTATTTCCTTCTTGTATCTTCCCTTCTTCCTTGTATTTTACTTCTTCCTCTTCTTCCAGTTATTCATTATCCATCTTCTAAGGATAGATTAGTATTGAGCTGCCTCTCTGAACTTGATTTACACGAAATGAAGTGTGATGGTATTTCAGTAGCCTGACAGTCTGTTGTGTGCCATATGTATTGCAGAGGTGATAGAACGACCTGCCCTGCCAATCTGAACATTATGACATGGAGTTAGTATACAGCCTTGCTTACTTTAAACATAATTCTTTTCATATATCCTAATCGGATCTTTTGTATCAGGAAAGGTCCAGAAAAGGAAAGATTATGCATTCATATACAATGCTAATTCTAATGAAGCAGTAGTGATTTTATTGTGCTTCACGTTGTTTAATGTACCGTTGAGGGGCATTTTAATTGTTTTAGGTTACTGTGACTCTGAACTGGCTTTGCTGGATCATTTCTTCTTGTTATCTGTGGGTCTATGGGGGTTAGCTCTGTCCCAAGACTAAACAGTTACTCACTGCAGCAATACTAACAGGTTATCAGTTATAATTATTCAGATGCTGTGCTTAGAAGTGAAATTTAGTGCTTCCACAATTATATGAGGTCATGATTTCAGTGGGCTATGTATAGTTGCTTACTTGAGTAAGCAACCAAAAGACAGAGGAGTAGGGTTTTAGAGCCAGTGCTTTGTCAGGAATGAGTGCGATGGAGGCCTTTTAAAGGATTATTATTTTGCAGGAGTGACAACCTGCTCTCTGTTTTAGAAGATGTTAGGCAACATACCAAGAAATAATAGTCTTTATTGAAATGATATCCCAGGTTCTATTCTCTTGTCTGATTATATAGTTAATATTTTGAGACTGGAATCTTTCCTGTACTTTCAGTCAATATGAACAGTTAAAATTCTGGAGTAACTGAAATGGACAAAGAAGCTGTTATCAGATCCTTCTGCAACATTAAAAAACCACTACATTTGGTAAAGTGATTTGCAGATCCTCTGTTGTGTTTTTCACTTTGTGGCAGGGTGTAATTTTGTTATTAGCACTTAAAGTCTCTTTACTATTACTGCCTCAAAGTGTCTTTGGGTACTGTAGTCTGATGAACATCGGTATTACCTGTACGTGTGTTTGTGTATGTGAATATATAAATGCATGTGTGTATGCATATACACACATGTAAAGTATTTTAATAACACAATCTGTATGAATCAGCCCAAACCACAGAATTGAAATCTGGTTTTCTATAAAACTCAGAAGTGTACAAAATATGGAATATAGTTCAACTCGTTATAAAGGTAAAAGTTGGCTTCAGAGCTCAGACCTGAGCTTCCCAGAAAGTTCAGGGAATAATCAGATCCAAGGTGCTGGTGAGACTCCATCCCTGTATTAAAATAAAATCACCAGCCTTTAAAATAATGTTTTCTTCACATGTTGTTGCTCTCTTTTTTTCCTGTTCATCATCTTTATTTCCTTAGAAAATGTCTCTCCGTTTAGCCGATATCACAAAATGACCATTTGTGTGAATGTTGTCATTCTTGTCTTAGACTAATATCAACTTCATTTCGAAATGAATACATTCGGTTTTCAATTCCTGTTACAAAATTACCCTTTCAAATGCAGTGCTATAGGTCTTTTCATTGCAATTTTAAGTAAGCAAGGCATTTCAGGGTAAAACAATAGAAGGTTACATAACCACTATTCTTCATGACATTGTGTGTATTCACAGATAAACAGCAAGCACTGAAATGATGCTCTATAAAAATGATGGCCCAGCTATAATTAGGCAGTCCTACTGAATTGCACAATTTAAACCAAGCTCTTCTGAATTACTTTGTAGCTAAATCAGATAGTTACACAGAACAACATCTAGCTCAGAGTTGAAAATGAAACAGAATTAAACATCTGTTGTTAACTGTGGAACTGAAATGGCAGCACATAAAATGAACTGGTACTGCTTGTTTTCTTCTCTTTTGGTGAAGGCAAATGTGAATTCAGTTTTGGCTTTCCTGACATGGCTTTTCAATCTAGATGTCATCTTCACATCCAAGGTTCCCAGAAGATATTTAAGTTCTTTACATGACTCTTACTAATTGTAAATTTAAGTGGCTTATTTTGAAAATACCAGTCTCACTCAAACTGGCTAGCAGTCAACTATGCTCCTTTATCTTGCTGCAGAATATACAGGGGTGTACACTGGACAGTGACCGTAACTGAATAATGTCTGTAATATTATGTAATTTTCCTGTGTAGGGTGAACCAGGTCTTCCTGGGCTTCCTGGACTCCCTGGGATAAAGGTAAATAAACTTGTCTCTGTTGTACTGTGGGGACACCACAAAACAGGGGGGGCGGGAGGACTGCAAGAATGTGGCTAAAATGGATTTAATGTGCTTGTGCTATGGCTAAAATGGACTTGCTGTATTTTGTGCTGAGTCTCTGGTATTGAACTGGGAATTGTCACAGAAAGGTTTCACATGGAATATTGGTTAAGTGTCTGTGAGTAAGAAAGCAGTATATCTTGCATTAAAATGTGAAGTAGAATATGGAGTTCTAGTGCTTTGAAATAATCTAATACCAGTAGGGTTTTGTATTTTTATTTAACAGATGAGACTTGTCATCAAAGTTTTACGTAGTTTCCACTTTAATGGGTGCTTTCCAGTAGCAGCAGTCTACAGAATTTAGCAAGCTTCCAGCCAGAGAACTGCATTAATTACACACAGACTCTGGAGAACTGGCTCCATCGACAAAAATATTCTGAGCTCCATTACACAGCAGTGTTTTCCACTGACAAGTCAAAATGTTTTAATAAGATTCAATTCAGTATTAGCTACAGTCCCTGACCTAATACCTGGTTTAGTCCCTGGCTTCCGGCTTGTCTGGGATCTTTAGGTAAGTTGATACAAAAGACATGTGGTTGGTTTAGTTCTAGCATAAGTGGTTGCACTGGGAGTTGCAGCCACTTGTGCAGTTACACTGAGTTACACTGCACAGAGTGAGTGGATTCATATATCCTCAGTGAGTGCAGATTACAGAGGCGGCTTCTCCTTCATGGCAGAGTGCTATTTCAAAAAACCAAACTATATTTGAAACCTTTTCTTTGCATTCCAGCATGGGCCTGTGTATATCTCAGGAGATAGTTTATATCATTTCCCCAGTGAAAGGGGGGATATACCAGAGGCCACAGTCTTGTCCATTTTGGTATGCTTTGGGATTTATGTCATGGAATGTAACATTTGCAGTGGTTTTCTCAAGGGACCTGTGAATTGCCACAGCACTGAAGCATAATGTCCTCTGAATTATGGTAAATGATGGGGAAAATTCAGTGTGTGTATTAAAGCTTGTATGTTGTAATGCCTGGAAATATAATTCCCAGGGAGGTTGCTCATTTTCTGCAAGAATAAACCTTATGTTGACTAGTGAAGATCACGTAGGAGCAGAGTCCTTTGTGTGATGGAACTGTGTTTTTGGAAGAACCTTTGACAGCAAACCCTATTCTGTATAACAGTGAGCAAAGAGGTAGCTCAGTCAGAGGTCAGTGCCAGCGTTCCGGGGGTGTTTGCCAAAACCTGCTGGACCTGCGACTGGTCTTTGAGGATTCCATGCTCATGCAGACCATACAAGTCCATGTGTTTCTTCAGCAAATAAAGAAAAAACTCTAAATCTGAGTCTCTACTCTGGGAAAATGACTGCTGTTAAGCTTCATTTGTTTGTAGTAAGAATGGCTCAGAAGGGCAGTTTTCAGATTCACCTCTAGAAGGCAAGGTGGGTAGTGAAAAATGCATGAAGTGTGGGAGATTTTCCCAATGAAAATTGTTTTTAGAGTTCAGTGGATTCACTGGAAAAACATTGCAATGGTCTGCAGAATAACACGGAATAATCTGTCCAAATATTAATCCTTAGGAGAATGCTAACTTCTGTTGAAAATTCAGGCCAGAGGGAGCCTAGTTGTGGTTCAATGAAGAAATTCTACACTAAGGTGGCTAGATGCACCCTAGATGGTAACATGCTAGCAGAATGTGCATAGGAGAGAGCAAAGCAGTTCTGGTCACATCAGACTTGGAGCATGAGTGCTCTTTAATTCAAAGCCTTTGTAAATTCTGTCTAATTAAGGAGTCTATGGAAAGAAAAGCCTAGATTTTTCTGTCACAGGGACTGCATTGGTGGCATTGAGAGGTGGTAGCAGAAAAGAAAGAATGGCTAGAGTTTGGAATATGGACACTCATCACCAAGCAAAGCAGTACTTTTACCCCTTTGTGTACCCTCTGTTTCAGAAAAGATTTATGTATCACCGTGGTAAAATCATCTCATCAATTTCCAAGAACAACCTCAGTGATATATTGTGGAGAAATAAATTTCCAGTGAACTGATGTTGATTGAAAGCTGCTTGGAAATAACAGTGGCTGGATGAGAAACTTGAGCATGGAGGAAATCCAATTGCCTTGCAAGCTGTTGGTGCTATCATGGTGCTATCGCACAAAATTGAAAGGAATCTTATTTGGAACAATGCCATTTTTTCTTTCCCTCCACTTGTTCCTTGTTACATTTTTTCCAAGGGCTTCTGGGGTCTGCTTCCATTAGGACTTTATAAAACTTTCTAAGATGTGTTCTTTCTTAATAGTGATATGCAGTAGTTGCATGATACAACAGATGTAGTATGAACCTTGCACAATGTAATTACATGTAGGAACTTTTTACAACATGTAAGAAGTTTCCATAAGGGAAGTTTTTCCTAACACTTAAATGGATTACAGAGTTCTTGTGCATTTGCGTGCCAGCACAGTAGCTTCCAGCAAGGATTTTTCAGGCTGTTCCTAAACTTTCTGTGTTGGACATCTGGCAAGTCGAGCAAAGCACTAGCAAGGCGTTTAGGAGAAAGTGATGGCATTTAATGCAAAGCAGTGGCCATGTAATCTCATTCCTAGTAAGAAAAACTAAGTAATCTTGTAGTGCTGGTATTATATTGGTAATATTGTTTTCTGCGGTATTGTTGTCTTTGGTTTCTGTTAAAATTACATAGGCATGCACCTGCATGCCTGAAAGTCCTCTACAAAATTTCCTATTGAAGTCTAAAAAATAGCTAAAAAGCTTTAAGGTTCTCATTGCACTTTTTGATCTTTCTTCAGTTTTGTATAGTTGGAATTACAGAATGTTCTCCAAATTTGTGTATGTTCTAGAAATGAACATGTTCTACTTGTTTTCTGGCTACTGCTGCCACTTATTGGTAAAATACATAACCTGAGCTGGTTTGAAAGGTTAGCCCTAGATGGAAAGTGCATCTGAAGTGCATTAATTTATGTAGATGAATGGGTACAGGTTAAACCTGTGTTCAACTGGCCACATGGTAAAGGAATTGGGACAATATATTTTCCGGAACTTAAATATCAAAAGTTCATATACGTTTGATATACAGCAACTCAGCAGGCAATTTCAAATGAACAAGCTAGTTGTATGAGAATCATCTTTACAGAGTTTTGGAATTGTTGGATGTTGATGGACACATATATACACAGGCCTCTTCAAGACAGATGAGAACCCTGTTGCCTAATTTTGAAAGTTTTGTTGAGTATCTCTGCTACTTCCACATAAAGAATGGAAGGTCGAGATATAGGGATATTCTACTGATAGGAAACTCATAGATGTAGATCTGATCTTAAATATTTACTCTTTGTGTAAGCAATTGAGGTCTCTTTTTCTTTACATCTGTTAGTTGATCTACAAATTTGCATTCTTGTTAACGAATCTCTCCACAGTATTAGGCTGTGTTATGAAGTGGTTTAGGTAACTGTACATACTGTGGTCTCTTTACAAATGGTAAAGCAGTTTTTGAAAACATAAATGCTGTGCCAGGCAGTGGTCCATCTTTCCAGCTCAATCTCCTCTTTCTTCTCATGGTTGATGAAGCTTCCCAAGGCATCCAGTGCAGTATGCTTGAACATGTAGCCTAAACACTTAAAGGATTAATAAATACTAATCACTGAGAAAGTTTCAACTGCTTATAATGCCATTTGAAATAATTAATCAATGTTCATGGGAACCTGTTAGAGCTTGGTTGAATGTGATACTGGAGCCTGAATGAACAGCGAAATTGGACATACATGCAAGTGCCCTATCTCAATGCAGAGCATGCAGCAGTGTCTTTATTACTTTTCTAAACCCATTCACTATGCACATGGGATGTTTTGGGAGTTCTTCCTGTTCTTTTTCATTCACTCCTCATTGTCATTTGGTGCGATGGAGGAAACACAAGCGCAGTCAGTTATTTCCAAGACAGTGATGAAGCTGTCTGTGACATGCTGGAGAAACGTTTCTCAAGCACCTGTTGCTGTTTAGGAATGGCTGGAAATTTAATGAGCCCCTGAATGTGTCCCACCATGTCACTTGGGAAGTGAGTAAGGCACCTAAACACAGAATATTAACTCATCGCTCTGATATCCCCCAACTGACACCAAGCAGACACAGAATACTTTCTATGAAACACAAACTTCATATATCTGTTTTATCTCATAACTTTCATGGGATGATACATACAAAGCAGCTCTCGCTGTAATGTAAATCCTGCATTCCCTTATTCACTGTAACATCAGACATCTCAAATCCGTTGTGTTGCATTTTCTGGCATTTGGGCAGTACACTTCTCAACTTCATCACTACAGTTGGAAGCCTTCACGGAACAGAAGCCTCTGCTCAGTAGCAGCACTTTGTGCTGGATCTGGCTTTTCTTTAGCTTTTCTGGCATTTCTGCCTTTGTTTATAAAACAAATACTGAAATAAAATCCTTCAAGTGTAACTAAGTTCAAGAAGACTGCCGTTGGATGATTTGGTGTGAGAAAAGAAAGCCTGCTTAGCACTTCTGCTTTTGTGAGGTAGGGAAATTCTTCTATGTTTTCAAATCCAGTGGAACTGGCTGATTCAATAGACTTACCAGTATGCAACATCTTGTGTCTTTTTATACAGTTATTTGGATTGACTTCCCTGGCACTGTGCCTGAGTAAGGTTTCAGAAGAATCTGCGCATGGGAATTTGAATCATGTTTTTCATTTTTCTTTTTACAAAAGCAAAAACCGTTATAATTTTCATCTGTTCTATACTTAAATTTCTTTTTTTTTCTGTTCATACTCAAAAGGCTTTATCCTGTGACTTTCCTAATTCCATGTAAAGACTGAAAAACTCCCCGTTAAGTGTGACTGTTGAAGCTCATGTGTTTAGATGTTGCTCTTGTCATCTGGAAGCAAAATGAAAAGAATTCTGAAGTCAGTGGTAGTTCCAAGCATTTCAATTTGGAGTTGAAGATCATTTTGGAGTCAAGACCATTCCCCACCTATAGGAAGGTTCTTCAAACTCCCCTTGTAGTCCAGGATTTCTTAGGATGGCTGAGCACATTTTCCTAATGAAGTTTTCCTTTTGCATATTTCCATTTTTCTTCCTGTGTTTATTCCTTGTTAGAGAATCTTACCAGGAAACCTGTGGGGCCTATATATTTCTCTTACCATTTTTTCAGGACACATATATTCTTGCCCAGGCTTCGGTTCATCTTTATCCCATAGGCCTCTGTGCTCAAAATCTTTCTAGCCTAAACTCAGGAGCTGGAAGGGACAAGCTGACCTTGTGACAGGCATCTCTAAGTCCTGGATATGGAGATGTGCTGAGCATCTTAATTGCAGCAATTGAAAATTGTTGGAATTCAGCTTCAAAACCCCAGGTTTCTCCCTGACATGCATTTGCCTTAGCTGATGTATGTTTTGAAATATTCAAGTATGAACTAATTTTCAACCTCTCATCACTCACATTTAGTGTTCTTAAGAGCGGGTCATCCACCTGAGCAGAGGAAAATATGCAGTGTAGTATAGGTCAAATACTGAAAAGTAAACTATTAGCATGCATGTTCTGGGTGAAAATGGGAACTGGTCTGAAAAAAATAGGATGTAGTACCTGCATTTGGAGGGCTCCTTTTCAGAAGTAGCTCTATGCATGGGTAGGTAAAATAACAAAAAGTTGCACAACTGTGGAATTAATTGTCAGTATTCCGTTTCCAGAGTGGAAGTATATATACAAACATATACCTACATGCAAGTAGTTACATATCCAGCTTTGTTCATTCATTCCTAGCTGTCTGGTTTCCATATGTTACAGCAGTAATCACTTGCATAGGGTAGACATGTCATTTCCCAGAACTAATTTTGAGAATCAAGTCCAGAAAATGAAATCATCGTTAACATTAGATGGTATGTGCGTGTCAAAAGTGTTTACTGGGGTGTTCTTTGAGATATGTGCAGTTCTTATTAATCCATCAGAAACTATATCCTCCAAATTATGAAAGCTCTCATTTTCTTTCCTGGAAAAAGCTAAAATATAAGTAACTGAAAGACAGGATGTTGTTTTCTCCGAAGCTATTACTGGTTGGAAGACTGAGCTTATAAGGATCTATTTCACAGCATCTGCTTTATAGCATAGTTTAATTTTTCTTTGTAGAAGTAACTAAAATCAAATCCAAACTTTTGAAAACAGCTGAGACCCCAGTATTCTGCTCTATTCAGAAACCAAGTATTTGTCATCCACAAAGACGACATCAGAAATCTGAAAGTATTTCTGTGCCTCAAATAATACATAATTTTAGACAGTCAGAAATCAGTGTGTTCAATAAAGTTGTTATTCTTTCACACTAGCAACAAAAATTTGTCATCTAACTGTTTTCTAAAGAAACAATTTGGGGCCAGTCTGGTCATTGAAAAGAATTAAAGCAAGGTGCTCATCACAACCAGTGTCATTATTCTAATCCTCTAATACCTAAGTAGGTACCATGCTGACTTGAGTTATAATTAGGCTTTAAGTAAGAAGTCCTTGATATGAGCAATACATGCAGAATTAATCAGAATTATTACTGGTTCTGTTAGTGCAGCTTATTTTCTAAACAGGCAGAACTTAAAGGCGATGAGAAAACTAGGCTCACTAAAAAGCAGTAAATGTCATGCAAAGACAGACTCATGAAGCTTCAGGGTTGCAGCTTTTACTTCTCTAACTCTAAATGAATCATAAAAGCTAAACATGTATTTGGCAATTCTAAACCAGAATTGTTTTTCTAAGTTTAGAGACTGATTAGGGAGTAAAGATACTGTTTCAAATGCTATGAGTGAGCCAGACAGACTGTTTTAAGTGGCCATTTCTGGAGCCAATCCTGAACTGGTATGAAAAGCCTTAACAAAGACCTTATAAACCAGGGTTACACTCTTTTATTTTTATCAGATTTCCTTTCACCTTGCTCATTTCCTTCTTAGGAGCTCAATGCTGTAGTCCTCCTGACAGCAAAATTCCCATGGACATCAGGCTATATATAAAGTCCCTTTAATGCCCTTCACAGTGAGAAAGCATACGGTGCTGTCCCCTCTCATTTGTGTGGTCGAAGGCCAGGGGAGTTTCTGGGAAATTGCTTCACTGGAACAGAGTGCCACAGACCCAGGCAGGGCACAAGCATGCACAGCTTCGTCAACTGCTGTGGACTGCTCTGTTCCAGACTCCAGAGAATTCAGCTCTCATCCTCTCCAGAGTGGAAAAGTTGTGATATTTTGGTCAGATACCAATCTCGGAAGCAAAGGCTGAGGGCAGCAGAATGCAATTTCTGGAAAATCAGCACAGGCACCAGTGAACAAATACAATTTATTTTAACTTCATAGCTGTTCTACAGATTGCCTTGCATCTGGGTTTGGGGGCTTTTTTTACTAGCTCTTCTTCTATATATCTCCACCTTTTCAGGATTCTTTCAGTAGCATTAGGCAAGGAAGGTGAGACATACTGGTTTTGTTTTAAGTATGCCTGTGAGTAAATCAGGGTAACATTTAGGACACGCATAACTGGATCTCTTGCTGTGATTAAAATGAGGACCCTTACATGTCAGTGCTTGTCAGAAATGACACTTTGGGCCTCTGACAAGGTCTGTGACTCTTCACAAGTTTGCAGGCTGCTCCATGCCAGAAGTAGAAATGTTTGGAGAATCTTGAGACCTACAGGACACTGAATACAATATTTCAGGACCAATGAACTATGTAATAAAGGTGACAGTTTGACATTTTAACTTCTCTGGCTTGTTCTAGTACCTGATGTAGTCTAGAGAAAAGGAGTCTGAGGGGAGACTTCATTGCTCTCTACAGCTACCTAAAAGGAGGTTGTAGCAAGGTGGGGGTTGGTGTCTTCTCCCCAGTAGCTAGTGACAGAACAATGGGAAACAGTCTGAAGTTGCATCAGGGGAAGTTTAAGTTGGATATTAGGAAAAAAATTTATACTGAAAGGGTTGTTAGATATTGGAACAGGCTGACCAGGGAGGTGGTTGAGTCACTAACCCCTGTAGGTGTTTAAAAGAAGAGTAGATGTTGTGCTTGGTGACATGATCTAGTGTTGGACCTAATAGGACAGGATAGATGGTTGGATTCAATGATTTCGTTCCAACCGAAGCTGTTCTGTGATTCTATGATAGCACTAGATAAAGATAAATATTAAAATGACATTGTTCCTTGCAAGTGCATGGTCTGCAGGTTGGTTTAGTCTCATTTCTATAGCATTGAGAAAATAATGCAGTAGTCTGTTGTAGAATGAAAATAGTAAGGTGGCCGTGAGACTTTAAAGAAAAATAGCTATGAGTTCTTGCAAAGTTGATATACATAAAGGGAATAACTGGCTCACATGTTTTATGGCTTTAGCAACAATAAAATCTTTTATCAGTGACGTTTCAGAGCCTTACCACTGAAAAGATTGAATCATGTAGTCCATGTGCATTTCTTCTGCCTGAAGTCATAATTTGCCGGTCAAGAAATTAGCCCTAGTAAAGTCAATGTAAAAACAATCTGGATATATCAAGTACCTTCTCATTCTGAAATACATGATTGAAGCTGCATTGTTCTACATATACTGACATTGAAGTGCTTCCATCTGCAGTAACAACCTTACTTTTGTTGGTGTGCACTAATACAAAGACTTATATGAACTGTTAAGTTGTTTTCCCATGACAGCAAAAAGAATGTGACACGCCTGTCTTCATTTCTTTCTTTGGTATCATATCGTGCTCGACCAATCTCATAGCCTTCTACGCTCTCATGACAGGCTGGGTAGACGGAGGGAGAGCAGTGGATGTCATCTACCTTGACTTCAGCAAGGCCTTTGATACTGTCTCCCATGACATCCTGATACTGTCTCCCATGACATCCTGATAGCAAAGCTGAGAAAGCATGGGATACATGAGTGGACAGAGAGGTGGGTTGAGAATTGGCTGTCGGACCGAGCCCAGAGGGTTATGATTTGTGGAGCAGAATCTGACTGGAGGCCTGTGACTAGTGGTGTTCCCCAGGGCTCGGTGTTGGGTCCAGTCCTGTTTAATATCTTCATTGACAACCTTGATGAGGGAATAGCATCCACCCTCAGCAAGTGCTGATGATACAAAGCTGGGAGGAGTGGCTGACACGCAGGAACACTGCGCTGCCATCCAGCGAGACCTGGACAGGCTGGAGAGCTGCGCAGTTAGAAACCGGATGAGGTTCAACAAAAGCAAATGTAAAGTCTTGCACCTGGGAAGGAACAACCTCTTGTATCAGTACAGGCTGGGGGATGACCTGCTGGAGAAGAGCTCAGTGGAGAAGGACCTGGGGGTCCTGGTTGATGACAGGTTGACCATGAGCCAGCAGTGTGCCCTGGTGGCTAAGAGAGCCAATGGGATCCTGGGGTGCGTCTGGAGGAGTGTAGCCAGCAGGTCAAAGGAGGTGATCCTCCCCCTCTACTCTGCCCTGGTCAGGCCCCACCTGGAGTATTGTGTCCAGTTCTGGGCTCCTTGGTATAAAAAGGACCGGGATCTCCTGGAGAGAGTCCAAAGAAGGGCTACAAAGATGATTAAGGGCCTGGAGCATCTCCCCTATGAGGAAAGGCTGAGTAAGTTGGGACTGTTCAGCCTTGAGAAGAGAAGACTAAGGGGGGGACCTAATTAAAGTTTATAATTATCTGAAGCAGGAGATGCAGGGGGAATCAGCCAGCCCCTTTTCAGTGGTCTGTGGGGACAGGACAAGGGGCAATGGCTGCAAGTTGGAGCACAGGAAGGTCCGAACCAACATGCAGAAAAACTTTTTCACAGTGAGGGTGACAGAGCCCTGAGACAGGCTGCCCAGGGAGGTGGTGGAGTCTCCTTCACTGGAGATATTCAAGACCCGTCTGGACACCTATCTGAGTGATATGTCCTAGGGAGCATGCTTTGGCAGGGGGTTGGACCCGATGATCTCTCGAGGTCCCTTCCAACCCCTACAATTCTATGATTCTATGATTTTAAACCCTGGTGATCTGGTACTTTATGTGAGAAAGCCCCTTATTTAGTTGTATATTTTCATAATGTTACTGAGAGCTTGCTGTGGCCCTCGATACAGCCACAGGAGAGAGATTTCTCTGGTTATAGGTGTGCTAGAGACCTTCTTTCCTTTGAACTGTTAATGACCTTTAAAGGTCCCTTACAGCTTCACACGTTCTATGATTCTATGGACTGCTGCTCAGAGAGACAACGAATGTGCAAGAACGCTTCCTAATTTTCCTGCTCCATGGAGCATGCCTGTATTTCTGTGGAGGCGAAGAGCAATATTATACAACTGCTTATACTCACTGTCTCTATATGTTGTCAGTAATTATATCGATATAGGGTTATGACACATCTGTCCTCTAGCTATTTGAGGAAGCATTTTATGGGTAAGTTTTAGTCATTAAGTTCAGGGATATTGTTAAAAGGCTACTAAATAAATCTTTATTAATGGAATTACAAAGCTGATTTTAAAATTTGCAATAGCCTGTGGGTATGTGTATCTTCTTGATTCAAATTTATGTGAAAAAATGGAGATTAAGTAGCAAGAAACCTAGTTCAGGAGAGTTTGTGAAGGAAAACATGAGGCTTATTAATCTTCCATTATCCCCCCTTCAGGCATGGAGATAGGTAATAAAATATGTCGTTACTCCTCTGCTTAACGATGCTTGAGCTGCAACTCAGCTTGATTCCTGCTATTTGTCTCTTAAGTTTGTACAAATGAATGGGCAGTAAGGGGGTAGAACAGAGAGGGACTGAGGAGAGCTGTGGCTCTTTCCCAGCTGTTCACAGCCAGGGAAGTTGTCTGGGTGCAGAGAGTTGAAGTGTTTTACTGTCAGAATGAGGAGGGATAGAGTATCATGGTGCTGGAAGCCTCTGACTTGAAAGGAGTTGGATTTTGATCTGCTTTTTGGAGTGATGCAGCGAAGTACTCTCTTGAAAACAGACTGTAATGGTACCATCGGGCCTCTCCATTTGTCATTGCTCTATTGGACCCTTACCCTGTCTGCAATATGAAAACTACTTCATAACATGACTGAAATGAACTATCCCTTTTTAAACTTAGGAATCACTCAGAACTCCCCTCCTGCCTTTGGACTTGCTTTGATATTAATTTGGTGTATAATGTTAGAGTCCAGGTTGCATATTAACAGTCCTTAACCTCATAAAAACTGTTTGACACCTTCTGCTTCATTTGCATTTCACGTGCTGTGTGATGGCTTGCTACAAGAATTTATGCTGATGAAAGTTGCCTGTGATGAAAAGTGTGTCTGTGTAACTGTTGCATCACAGCTGGAGGGCTGTAAGCAATACAGGGAAAATACTGTCCAAAAGAAGCCTGTGTTACTGTAACTACATATTGCTAAATAAGTAATCTATCATTCTTTCATTTTGTGTTTTTAAAGGGTGAACCAGGTTTCATTGGTCCGCAAGGAGAACCTGGTTTGCCAGGGCTGCCAGGAACAAAGGTAAGGATAGTTGGCCAACACTGCCAATGTCAAATTCAGCTTTCTCAGCTTGTGACAGAGACTGAGACTGTCCTAATGGAGGAATATGTGGAAAGTCAGAATTCATAGACTAGTGCTATGATATATATGTCTCTGTTCTGATGCCCTCAAACAATGTGAAATCAGGTGTTAAATCCATTGATAAGTTTATCCATTGCCTTTCTTTGTGTTAGCATCCCAAAAGTTATTTTTTCAAGAAGCAGAATATGTATGGCTGAAGAAACTGGTTTTTTTTGGTGGTTTTTTTTTTAAAGAGGTTGAAAGTGCATGCAGGTGTTAGAACTTTGGTACCACTCTGAAAATACAGATCCAGGAAACCTGTATTTTTTTCTTTCTTCCTATGCGTTGTTTTTTAGCCACTGTGTGTCAGAGCTAGAGTATTATGAATCCTACATACGCTCACACTTTGGGAGTCTTTATTCCAGTCCTTTCAGGATAGTGGTGAAAATACCTTAGAAACCCCATTTCCTTTTCGAAGCTGTCTTCTTTTGCCTTCAAGACAACTGCATTTAGTCAGGGGAGAGTTCCCCAACCCATCACAAGTCACAGATGAACATAAAAACATTTTCTTCTGATGTCTTGGTTTCTTTGGTCATGCTGAGTTGGTGGTATACTGAAAACTTTTGTGATACATGTGTGTATCTGTTGCAACAGGGTGACCGAGGAGAGGCAGGCCCAGTTGGGAAGGGTGAGCGAGGTGAACCTGGAGTTCCTGGACCAAAGGTCAGTCTGATATGCAAATGTCGTGTTAGTTTTACAGCTATGAGCATAAATTTTCCTGCTGAAAAACAACAAAAACTTGGTGAATCTTTTCAATGAAAATGCTGTCAAATACTGTCCAGAAGGCAAGAGTTTTGTGTTCACATCTGTGGAACTGCAGTCTGAACCAATTCTTATTTGGTCTATAAAGTAAAGACACTACCTACACAGACAGTCATGGAGTTGTCCTAATTCATTCCATCTAAAGTCCTGACCTCCATGTCTCTAACTCTCAGCATCAAAGTTTGAACTCTTGACCAGTGTAGCTGTTGAATGCAGAGAAAATCCATTTTGCATGCTGATTTCTAACTTTGTAAGAAAGAGATCATTCTAACTAGCATTGTCTTAATGTTTCCCACTGTGTCAATACCATCAAGTTTTCCTTTCCTTATACATCTTGAAAACAATAAGACAGATTCTGTTCTTCTTGGCCAATTAGTTTGTATTCACCTGAACCATTGGGAAAATAAGGTGTGGTATCACTTTAATTTAATTTAATTTAATTTAATTTCCTTCTTTTAGGATATTTACCTATCTTCTCTATCTCTTAGCTATCATTTTTCAGGAACTGTGGAATGACATAGGTCATTCCTGCAAACCAGTGCTAATAGTGTCTAGTTTATCCACTCTTTCCTAATGCAAATAGTACTTCTCCTATGGAAGGATTGAATCTGTGGCCTTTGCATGCTGGTGTTAAAGAATATCTTATTCTGGGTGCTGTTAAATTCAGGTCCTTTACAGATTAATTATCTTGGTCATATAAAACCAGTATTTCTGCTGTTCCATACTGTAGTTAGACATTACTAATTTCTTCTTCTCTGCACTCCTTTTTCTCTATCATTTTTCTTCCATCCGTCTTCTTTCAAACAGGGGAAAACAGGTGAACCTGGATCTAGAGGCCCAAAAGGGTCAAAGGTTAGTAGTGAAGAAGCTGTCATTAGTGGCATATTTAACACAATAATTTTCAGATTAAATTATATGTGATGTTTCACAGAATCTTCACTTATCTCTTGAAAAGAACCTGTCTGCAGTGTTCTTTATAAGTGACACCTGATTTTCAGCTTTAGCTGTTCAAGTCAAATCCTGTGTGTGTTTAAAACCCTGTGATTCTAGTTGTTTTTCTGTTATAACATCTGTTTCACTCTGATCTGGTTTTTGCTGTGTAACTGCTTTCTCTCTGTGTTACTGATATGGGTTAGTTCTTCCACATGCAGGGAACAACCACCTGACTAAGCCGGGGTGGGGGGGGGTTAATTCCTTTTCACAATAATTTTGTGGATCTACTCATTGGTGAGTTAGGAATGAGTGGTATTCCGTATACTTCAGGCTGAGATACGATGGCCAGAAGTCCTATAAAGGCAAGACTTGTAGGTTACATTAACAGTTACATTACTGTTTTACCTACTTTAAAAACCTATTATCTATATATCCATCCATCCATCCATCCATCCATCCATCCATCCATCCATCCATCCATCCATCTCTCCACCCATCTCTATACAGATGGAGTCAGTTTACATACATATATAGAGATAAATACTTTTACTTCATTCTCTGTGCAAATCCTGTGCTCACTAGACTCCTTCAGGTTATATTATGGAGTCAAAGCAAAATGAAAATAGATTTGTTTAGGCAGTTATTGGGTCTACTGTCAGAATAAAGATGGCAAGTCAATGTAGGCTGGTAGGATACTATTTATGGTACTTGTAACATCCTTGAAGAGCCGCCCATTCACAGTGCCTAAGGTTACGATTTAAGTACATGCCACAACCTCATTCATTCTCACCAGAAATATTGGAAATTGAGGGAGATAATGAGAGCATCAGAGTTGAGATTAGAAGAGTAAATTAGCCTCTCATTTGCCTACAGTACGCAGGCACCTACCAAATGCCTCAAAAAGATAGTTATCCATTTTAATTCCCTTCTTATCAATAAAGGATATACAGTTTTCATTTTACCTGCATACCTGTCTTGAAAATCTGGCCCACAGAAGTCCATCTAGTTGTTGGGAAATGTCATTTTTTCACAATTTCAGTGACATGTTCACTAGCTGCTGCCATGGCAACATGGAAAGGAAAGGCAGATGGCACAACCTCAATTATGTCCCACCACCAGCCCGCTCTCCTCATTCCTTCAATAGCTTTAGAAAGTTTTCTGTTCTCTGTGTTGTCTGTTACCACTGGTGAATTAATCATTCTTCCCTGGCTTGTAGCAAAGATTTATAGATGTCAAAGGAGCAAAGTTGCAGTCTTACCCAAATTCATTTTGAGTAGTATAAAAATATAAGATCTTGCTATGAAAGTGACTGTGAAATGAAATGACTCATAGTCACCGGATGTTGGGTTATGAATGCACACGTTTGAAATTTCCTCCATCGCTCGAAATGTGTTACTAAATAGCCAGGAAAAAAAGCTGTGTGCAAGATGGTAAAGATCTTAAACCTTTCACAGTAAGGGAGTTAAGGAACTCTAATGCTGACAGTAATGTTGTGTTTGTAGGGGAGGCAATGACTCGGATCAAGGAAGTTCAGAACATTAGTGGGGTCGTGATCACAGAAAGAAAAGGTTTTACACTTGGAAACACACATTTGAAGAAGTTGTTGAGTGTTTTCAGACTGAGTGATTTTATTTCTCTAGCTTTCACTTGAAGTTTTTGATAACATTAGAGAAGTTACTTAATTGGTAATATGCCTATTATTGGTTCTTTGGGATTTCTTATTCCAAACCAATACATCACTCTGATTCACAAAGAACCAAATGCATCATTGTCAACCCTGCAACTACATAGATTTTGAAGGAAATAATTAGTTAACAGACACATTCTGTTTATGACGAGAGGCCTTTTAAACTGGTTTAAGATAAACATATTTAAAAGGGAAGCTACATGATATAATATCAAATGGAACATCTGTTTTAAAATATCATTTTTACATAGGGTGATACAGGTGACCGAGGTGACACAGGATCTGCAGGTCCACGGGTAAGTCTGCTTCTCATTTCAGCTGTTTGTTTTCTACTCTTAGGTTTGGCCCATACTGTGAATTGAAATTGCAGCAGCAACTCCAGTTAAACCAGTGCAATTGAGCACTTGACTTCAGTGGAGCATGTGTTGCTCAGTGGTCTGTAACAGCCCTTGCTTCCATTTGAATCAGTCTCCTGTTCACAGTCCATGGGCAGGATGTAAGACACCAGATGTTCTGACACTGTTCGCAGCCAGTACAGAACTAGAGCACAGGAGCTGCTTAAATATTTCACCTCAAAGGTTTCATGTATTTGCTTTCCCACTGCAGCACAAGTCACCTTGTGCAAGTGTACTAACTTGCTGGTTTATATTTACCTTTTTAAAAAATGGATTTCCTTTAAAAACAATCTTTAGCTAAATGCTAATTTGGGGAGGGGGTTAGTAATATATTGTAAGTACAAGAATATTCCAAAGCTGCGGAGTCAATTCAAAGCGTGTGTCGGTAGTTAAGTGTCTAGAAGAGTCTTTGGCGGGTGTCTCAAAACTTTTATGGAAAATATATTACAGGGACCACCTGGACAGAAGGGTGATCAAGGTGCAACTGAGATAATTAATTATAATGGCAATATCCACGAAGCTCTGCAGGTATGCAAACATAACAAGACTGGAGGGGCTTTGTCTGGTCTGGGTAAGAGCATTTTGACAGCATTGTATTTCTCTTTTGCATCAACCTTGAAAACATTTTGTGTGTACAGATTTGCTGAGCTTGTTAATCAGGAATCTCTTTCTATATTTGGAAACCAGGTTTTCTGTTTGGTGTTAGACAAACTGTTTCCTTGATACAATTTAGCTGAGTGAATTAGTTTCATTTCCCCTGGAGAGTATTGACATCATCTAATGAGGATAAAGCTGATTCATTGCTGGCTCTGGTGTTTAGTGCTGAATTCATGTAATAAGCCACATACATACGTTCAACAGAAGTGTCTGCTTTTCAATTCATGTAGTATAATATTGACATTTCTTTTTTTCTTCCTCCTGTTCCTACAAAATGCAAAGAGCAGAATATTTGAGATTTGGAAACCATGTAACATGGTTCCATTAGCAAGCTGTGGATTCAATCAGCAACTTGAGTATGTTAAATAGACCAAGCACCAGTCTTCCTGGTTATTCATTTCCAGAAAACTTATTTTGACTGGTGTGCAGAAAAGTGTGGAGGATTAAAGTGGGGTTACAGAAAGAATGAATAAGTGTTTGCATAAAAGCAAAGTACCAAGGTGACATATGTCATTGCAGTCAAAGTGATTTACACTGCAGTATACTCAGATGCAAATTCTGTTCAGTATAACTCCACCAAAGTGAATGGTTTGCTTATGTGCAACTGAAGACAGAATTTGGCTCATTGTGCAGCTGATCATTTTCTCACTGAAGCCACTGAACTTTTTTTCTTGCTTTGCTGAGTGGGAGTGGATAGAGGTCTGGCCAGTCATTTGTTTTTTTCAAGACTCTCTTAAAAATAAAAAAATCTCACTGCCTTTACTAAAATCTAGGAGCCTCTATGTCATTAAGGCTAAGTCCTCACTTTCGTTGTTAGTGATGTCTATGGGGAGGTCCTACATGGGCATGTTGTGAGGCTTTGCACTGTATCTGTCTAATTTGGTTTTCTATTAAGGGAATTGAAACACATAACTTTCAGTCTTTTAAACCACTCTCTGAGTTAAATGCCTGAAGTAGCTTGAAATTAGTGTTGCATTTTACCAGGTAGACACAGATTTAGCAGAGGCTTTAGCCTCACCTCTCCTGAGTTTTGTCTTTGTATCTTAACTCTGGCATCAGTGTTACGTGCAAACTTCCTCAGAAAAGCTGCAACATGTAAAGAAGTCTTTATAATAAAGGACTAAACTCTATTGCCATGGTTGAAACAGATTAGGAGGCCCTTATCCCATTATAAATCATTTAATAGAATCACAGAATCATTTAGGTTGGAAAAGATCTTTAAGATCATTGACTCCAACTATGAACCTAACACTCCCAAGTCCACCATCAAAACCATGTCCCTAAGTGCCACATCTACATGTCTTTTAAATACCTCCAGGGACAGTGATTCAACCTCTTCCTTGAGCAGCCTGTTCCAGTGACTGGCGACCCTTTGAATAATTTTTTCTGAATACCCAATCTAAACCTCCCCAGGCACAACTTTGAAATGTTATTACCTTATGACCCACCCAGAGCAAAAAATAATTGATATTAGCAGGAATGGTTGTGCAAGGATGGTGTAAGTAAGATTATGTAATATCAGTCAAAAATACCTCTGCCAAATCCGGCTCAGTCCTTTCAGATGACAAGCACCCATCCCTAAATCTCTTGGTGCCAAATTCTTAGGGGCTTTGAGTTTGGCAGCTCTCCCCATGGCAACAAATGCGAGCTTTCAGTGGCTCATCACTGAGCTGTGAACTTGCACAGCATTTGGCCTGTTGATTTAAGAAGCTGACAAGAGTTTGCAAGATCTGGGCTGCCTATCTGCTTTTTTAGAATATAGTAATAAAACATTAAGCCGCCTAGAAGCTTCAGAGCACGTTAGTTACTTTGTCTTGTGCCTCCTACTCAGTCTAGTACTAGTCAGCAGACAGTAAGATGTCTTACTCCATCAGCAGTGAAAATTACAATTTAAAAATAATCATCATGGTTTGAGCAAGACCCCTAGTGAGTGCACGTGGCTTTCACCTGGAGGACCAGATACAACATTTTTTGTCTCTATTGAAATGGCTCTTCAGACCTATTCTGCAGAATTTCCTAAAGCAAAAGGCATTAGTGGCAAGTTTAACCTTTGTAGGAACTTCAGGATCAGGTGTGATATGTTGAAAAGGATATGCTGCTGAAAAGGAACCTGTTGGTGTGAACATGCAAAAATTAATTTGCCATGGTTACTTTAGGGTTTCATATCTAGGTAAACTGATTTTTTTAGTATTATTATAGCTCTTGCTGTACTTCCATTAATATGTTAAAATACAAAGGACATGAATATGTTAAAGATCCATGATGGAGGACTTTTTTTTTCTTTCTCCAAGTACTTTGTGTTGAGCAGATTCCAGATTCGTGACAGCAGTGTGTATTATTGCACTAGCAAATGAACATTCTTTTAAAGCTTAAATCAGAAGATTTTCAAGCCTTTGTTTGCACACAGGAAAACCATTAGAAAGTCTAAATGTTCCATGTAGGCTAGTAGGCTCTTCACAGGCAATAAGAAAGCATTTGCAAACAGCAGTATTTGGGGTTTTTACTCTGTTTAAAAACACAGGTGAAAATGTTAATGACTTTTTAAACACTTTTTTTATTGCCTTTAGATTCTTCTTTGGAAAAAAAAAATAGTGGCAAGTGAAGATATTTTGCCTCTTTCCATGATGAAAACATCTTTATATTTCAGAACCTTTAAAGCAGTATTGTAGTATATGCAGCTTTGTATTTAGAACAACTTTTTTGTACATCTGCGTTTCTGTATGGAAATCAGTGTTATATCTTCACTCTAGAACTTGTATTTATTAATTAAACATTGGTGCAAAACCTGCAGAGAATGCAAAACATAAGGCATGTCCTTTATTCAACTTAAGACAGCAACTCTTCATGTTTTCTTAAAATGCTTTAAAAAAAAACTTTTGGAAGACTTGCAGTATGATTTTGCTATTTAGTCATCATATATTTGATCTCTTAAATTTTGCAAGAACCTGCAGTGTTCACCTAAATAAAATTCTGACTCCTGCAGAAGCAACAGTAAAACCCTGGGAGTTAAAAATAACGGGGTTTTTTACTCTTGTCGTTTGGAGGCATGGCATCTCCCAGATGCAGCATTGTTTTTGTGGAGATGGTAACTGTAGCAAGCAGAGGAATTTATATCTTTGTTCAGTTCTGGTAATGGTGTCTCTTGTTAATACATTTTCCCAACAGAGGATTGCCACCTTGACTGTCACGGTAAATTCCTACTGCATGACTTACTGTGTGTTGTAGAACTTTTCCTTTGTGTTGTAGCATGTTCATAATTCTGCTAATTTAGGATATGCCTTTGTTGGATGTCAACCTGGTTCATCATCACATGGGCTTATTTATTTGCTCAACATTCCCATAACAGACAACCTAATGTTGAAAGCCATTCAACAATGGAACCAGTTCTGCTCCTGATGAATTAATGGCAAAACTTCAGTTCACTTAAGAGACCAGAAAAAATATAGAACTCATTATTTCTGTAGGCACATATCTTGGCAGATGGTTGCTTTGGAATTCTTGATGTGTGTTCCTATCTCTATGTCTACATGGAAGTCACGCAAAAACATCAAGCAAGATTTGAGTACCAAAAAATTTTCTAATATCAACCTTATTTTTAGGCAGAAATTCATGGGTTTTCCAATTGTCTTGTGAAGAAACTTCATTTCAGGCAGAAATTCATGGGTTTTCCAATTGTCTTGTGAAGAAACTTCATTTCAGGCAGAAATTCATGGTTTTTCCAATTGTCTTGTGAAGAAACTTCATTTGGGAGTTTTCAGACCAGATGCAAATCCATTGTTTTCTGGAAAAAATTGCTACAGCTAAGTAGAAACCCCAAGTATGAGGAATTCTCTTGTACAAACTTATCAGGTCTCACAGTTAATAAATTTTCCAGCACTTGTCCCCAAAATGTGCAGACAACTGAACTCTCCAGTACTTGTACTCCAACCAAGCTAGGAGCTGCTTATAGTGTTGCAGGTTCAGCCTTCCATTAAAGTGCAGGCTTGGTATAAACAAATCATTTTATTCTTTTTGTTTCAAGCTGCTCTCTGCAAGATTGTTGTTAGTCCTATTTTCTCATCTGTGCAAATGCTTTCTTTATATTAATAGAGGGTATTTTTAAATGTGGTTTGTTTGAAGGGTTTTTTTTAGCATCCCTACTGCACACCATCCAGACCAGTATTTGATATCTAACAGTGTGTCCACAGCCTGAGGTAGAAATGAAAGAAATAGTCACAACTTATTCCATGGCAATTTCACAAAACACTGGGTGTCCCCAAATGCATTTAGCATCTTCTAGCAAAACCATCTTTGGAATCGGTTGGAGATTTCTCCTGACTTTGGATTGGTTTGAATCAGGATGGTGAGGGCTGGCAAATGTGGCCCTGCCATTAAGAGGAGCTTTGCCATTTCAAATGATGGGAGCAGCAGGTCTTTATTATAAAATACAAGCTTTTAACACTGTTTTTTGTGATACCCTCTGGTTACTGAGAGTTATCATAGATTAACAACTTGTCCGTAACTGGTCTTGGTTCCCCTTGTGTTAAAAATCTAACCTGTTTTGTTGTGGTAGCTGGATTAACATTCAGCCTGTGCTTACGTGGCAAATCCTCCAAGAATTTATTTAAAAGCTGAGAGTTTTTGTGTTTCTGCTTAGGGGCCACCAGGACCACCGGGACCCCAAGGGCTGCAAGGGCCAAAGGTGATCTTCTTTATTTTACCCCTTGTATCTTAAGGGTGAAAGCATTCTCTCTTTTTTTAGCTGGTGTGTGCACACAGGTACGTAGAGCTCTCCTGTACAGCCTATTTAACTGTAATTTTACCAAATATGGCACATTTCAAACCTTGTGCCCTGGCCTTTTGAAATGAAGCTTTCTGATATAGATGCTTTGTTTAGTCGCCAGTTGAGAAACAGTAAAATTAATGAGTACTGAAACAGGGCAGAAGCATCTCCTCCATGGATCTGCACTGGAGCTCTTTGCTAGAACTTTTGCACAAGTAGACGGTGGCATCGATTCTGGCTGTCTGGGGATGAGGTAGGCAGACCTGTGTGCAAGGCACCACTGATCACACAGGGTGCATGTGAATGCAGCTTTATATTGCAGTGATGCCCACCCAAATAAGCACAGTGTTTTCTAATCTCAGCACAAATTAAAATGTGCACATGTGGAGAGGAGCCTGGCTGCAAACCCAAGCCTGCTAATCCCACCTGGCTGGTGCAATGCGTAGTACAAGAACTGTTAGTGAGCAGCCCACACAGAGGCAATGAATACCATATGCTGCTCTGTTCCATAAAATTTAAATAATACATTTGCCTGTACTTAAAAAAAAAAAAAAAGTCATGCAGTTAGTGGGTCCTCCTTAATTTGGTTTTTAAATTGTTTCTTAAATACTGGACATATTGTATCTTCTATCAGTGTCTCTAAGCTTTGGCCAAGAGTAAATACCTGTTTCTTCAACAGCAATACTAAACACTTAAATTTTAGGCTTCATCCAAGGTATCATAAGGAAATACATCCCACTGTACGTGTTAATTATTTTGAGAAATTGTGAGGAACCACATTTGTTCTTCTATGTGAAAACTGATAATGGAATAGGCAGTTAAGTGTGCAGGAATGGCTTTCTGCATTAGGATCTACCCAGCATTTCTGCAGCCTAGAATATGTTGTAAAACACAGGGAAGTTGCAGAATAGAAGAGGTTGTGCTCTTTCATATGGGTGAGCATTCTCACTCAACATTAATAACGTTAAGTAGAATTCAACCTTACAGGAGATTGTTTCCAATATCCTAGTCTCTACCCATCAGTGTAATTTGCTCCCTTGGAGAATGTTTTTCAGGAACCTATCACAGGGCAATGTTCACTGGGTGATTTATATTAGCCAGGGAAGTAAAACATGAAGTCTCTGTCTACTCTGTTTATCAACAGCCATGTTTCCATATTTTTTACAGTAGTTGACAAAGTTTCCATTTGATTGGGGTCTTCTCTCAAGGCTTCTGGGTTTTCTTCTTTTTTACTTTCTTATGCACTTGTCTAGCCTTTAAACAACACATAGTTAATGTACTGGCCTGATCAACAGGGCCATTTATTCAACACTTTGCATAAAGGTACTGTGTATATACTGTTCTTTTTTACGGAATATTCTCTGGTTTTGTTGTTGCTAATTGTGGTGATTTACTAGTCTCAGACATTACTAACCAGTTTAGGTTGTTTAGCACTGCCACTGTCCTCGAATTTCAGGGATAATTGGGATAATCCAATTCCATATTATCTTTTGCAGGGTGAACCAGGATCTCCAGGAACCCCAGGAGTTGATGGGGAGCAGGTACATTATGTGTAAATTGTGTAATGCAAATCATGTGAGCAACCAAAGCTTATTTCAGGAGATTAGTTCTGTGATCCCAAGTTGTAGGTTAGATTTCCTAATCTAAGTAGCAATATAATGGTAATGATTAATAAAGATCATCACCACATTGCTGCATACTCTGCGGTCCATTCATGACTGCATTTCTGCATATCAACAACGAAGGTCAGTCCACAGAATGAATTACGCTTCTTACTAGGATGAAAGCTAGAATTCTGTTGGGGTATCTGGATTTGTTTACACATAACTTGCTGAATGAGTACGTATTTTAGGGTCCTAAAGGCTCAAAGGGAGATTCAGGTGATCCTGGAATGCCTGGAGAGAAGGGTGGAATTGGACTGCCTGGCCTGCCAGTGAGTATGAAAAATGAATTAATTTTAGCTAAGGTACTTGTCTTTTTTTGTCTCTTCCACTATCAGGAATTTTCAACAGTGCTGATAAATTGCAAATGGGACAGAAAGCACTGGAGAGGAAAATTCTGAGATTGCTCTGCAGCTAATCTAAGAGGAGGTGTAAGACTGTCAGAACTTTTCATTCCTCTTAGGGTCAAACACAATATTTCTTTGGGAGTAGAGAGATTGGTTGGCATACTGATCAGATTTGTACCTCTCCTGTAATGTATAGCACAACTTGGTCAAGTGTAGCTTGTAGAAGAAAGGAGCTATGGTTTGAACACTCGTCAGGAATTTCAGATGACTTAGATTGAGGAGGGGAAAAAAAAATGCATTAATATTTATGGGATGCATTCTTTCTATTCCTATAGACATGTATGCATGTACAAATGAAATTTCACAGTAAAAATAGAAAGAATTCCAAAAATGTATCTGTAGGACATTCTATACTGGAGTGCCAACTTAAGGATTTGTCATAAACGTCATGCCACAGATGATAGCTGACAGTATAAAAGCATACCTTTACATTATTCATAAAGCCACACCAAAAGTAAAGAAAAAAAAAAAGAAAATCCATTATATATGTGCTGCATTATTATTTTTTAAAATATATAATTATTTGCAAATAAATATTATTAGTTCTAGATTGATTGCTAATGAGGTTAAAGCCATTTATAAATGCTGTTTTGTAATGATTTTGTAGGGATCCAACGGTATGAAAGGTGAAAAAGGAGATGTTGGTCTACCTGGTGCCCAAGGTCCTTCAGTAAGTCCCAATGTGGTGTTGCAGTGAACGTAGTGGTCCAGCAGTGGTTCCATGGCTTTTAAATCTAAACAATATTTTATATTCATGACTGATCTTTCCTGACATCCTTGATGGTTCCTACACTTGAACTTTCAAAATATTTTTCTACTTTAAATAATTATATGCCCTTTTGAGTATTAATGTACTTTTAGTCATAGTGCTAAATACAGCTTAAGAAATTCTAAAGGTATAATCCTATTATTTTCTATTCTCTCACCATGAACAACAGCCCTGCTCACTTCAGTGAAAGCCTTCTGGCTCTGTAATGAATCAAAAGATAAATGCTTTGCAAGAAAAAACTGATGAAAAAATATCCCCAACCCCAAATCGCTCTCCACACCTTGTACTCTGGGGATCTCAGAAAGTCCAGAGACAACCAGACTAGACTGACTTCAGCAATGCCAGGAATAGTAACACATGACCTGGGACAGAGACTACCTTTTTGGGACCAGTCATTCTCCTGATTTTTAAAAGCATTGTAAAAGCATTTAAAAGAAAAACCAAACCACCCCCAACCCCCCCAAAAAATAATCTGAGACAAAAACCTCCCTGCACAATACCTTTTTGATATGAGTGATTAACACTAGCAAAGCACAGTAAGTTAGGAAGCCTCAGAACAGAAGTTAATTACAACTGCCTTTGTCAGTGGTGACGTGCCCTGGGTATTTGGAACCGTAACTGCCATGAGTCAAGGAGATTGTCTTCTGCCATCACAGGAAGCAATAGGCACCCTGTATCTCTGAGTCTCTTTCTCTGAATGAAGCTGTATTTGTTACAAATTAATACACTAACTCATTCATCTTACTCTGCTTGGTTTTGCTTATAATGGGGCTTTCAGGTTTTTGGATATTTCACAGATGGTGAAATCTTTGCCTCACATTTCCAAGCTCATTTCGTAGCCACTATTGCCACCACCAACAGCTACTGTAGTGTAAGTCTGGAGACGTAATTTAGCATCCCTGCACCTTGCAGGTTGCAACAATAGCCCTTTAGGATTATACCCAAGAGGAGAGGTGCTAGTAAGCTGTAAATATCATAATGAAATTCTCTTCCATTGGTTTGTTAGGAACACAGAAACCCAGCACATATTATGCATGCATTAACTGCTGAACAACATGATTATCTATTTTAATGACTTTAGGGAATTCTTTGTACCAGTGGGCTAAATGGAATAAAAGGAAAAACAAAGGACAATTGTGAAAATATGCCAAACCCTATCTTAAATTTAGTATATTTTCCATTCATCAGTATTGGGGAGGAATTAAAATCACACATCATCTTCTGTTTCTGTAAATTACATAGTACAGAGAAAACTAAGGAGCACATACCATAACATATTAAAGTTCAAGCATCCCTGTTCAATACTGTTTGTTTCAGAGAGGTATTTCCCCATGCCCCCGCCCCACGTAGTGTCTTAATGTGTATTTTAGAACCTAGGAGCAAGAACCAGGAGACAGGCACACTGCTATATGGCATGGGAAAATCTCTAGTTCAGGTACCCTGTCTTTTGAATCAAAATAATTCCCACTCCCAAACCCCTTTCTAGACATGCTGTCATTGTACATCGTTGCATTGCTATGTTTGTAAGTGCTTGCCAACACAAGACGAGTCAGCCTGACTTTTGGTATTTGTAAAGGAGTTCCCCTACTCTGCATGATTTAAAGCTGTTGGTTTTTATCTGTAGGTGATAGGACCACCTGGACCACCAGGGCCACATGGACCTCCAGGCCCTATGGTAAGCTTGAGAAGAAGAGCAGGGCTACAAAGTCCTTAAACCCTTTTGTCATTTTAATGCCTGCTTAATAGAAGTGCTGTGAGAGTACATGACTATTAAAGAGGGACCTAATTTAGGACCTTTGCTGCATGTCTTAAAATTCATGTCCCTGCTTACTGCAGGGGGGTTGGACTAGATGACCTTGAAAGGTCCCTTCCAACCTAATGCATTCTGTGATTCTATGACAAAAATGCAAGTGCAGCTTGCATCCTTTAAAGCAATAAACTCTTGTTGTGTACAAATGTTGTGGCATATTTTTGTGATGAAAAATGGTATCTTTATTTTCAGGGACCTCATGGACTGCCTGGCCCAAAGGTAAATTAATGACTGTCTTAATAGTCCTATTTTTGATGTCTGCAAAGTATCATGCTTTGTTTTTTAATGCATGCAGCTATGTTTTGTTTCATGTCTCGTTAATAAATGTATCTGATATTCTTAAACCTTAAAGCAGATTGTAATATTAACATGTAACTTTAAATCTTTTTTAATTTTCTGTGATCGTTCTGATTACAATTTCTCTTGAGCATTGGTGGAATCCAATGTTTGTATTAATATTTGTGATTTGACACTAAATTACTGAAGCTTCCTGTTTATGGGCAAGTGATCATTCCACTTGCAATTGGAATTACTTTTGAATGTAAGCAGTGTGTTATATGCTCAGGAACTGGAGTCAGACAGATTCTTCATTTATGCTCTCTTACATTTCCTACTTCTTCCAGTATGAATTACTTTTCACTGTCTTAGGTGCCATGTGCTTTACTGGCCAGTTTCTTCACACAAGTTCCTTGCCACAAGCTTGTGTGCATGCTTTCATGTTTTCCAACCTGGAATCCCTGATCAGGCAGGTCTGCAATACTATTTGAACATTTTCCACAGTGTAGTATGTGAAGATATGCTGTATCTTCTGCCCAGAAAAACAACTCAGGAGCAGGAAAGGAGACCTTGGCAGAGTTTAAATATTTTAATTTGTGCTTAACTTCAGTAATGGCCAGTAAACTAAAATTCAGTGTGACGCTATAGCATAGTGTTCACTAGAGCTAGTGGTGATGTCAGGCATGATCATGTCAATTATTGTGACTCCCTAATTGAATGTACCTTTCTCAAAAAAATAAGTAAGAGGAGTTTTGATTGACTTTTGAGGTTTTGTTTTTAAGGTGTAAGACAGAAAATCAGAGGTTTGCCTCTTACGAGACTGTTACTTTGGCGCACGAAGCCTGAGTCATAAATCATTTTTTGAAGTGAAATCTGTTCCATCTTAGCACCAGCCCTGCCTTACCTCAGGCTTTTGGCCCGAGACTCAGGCTTCTCAGAGCTTTCTCAGGTCTGTTTCCAAAACTTCAGCATTTTCAGTGCTACTGATCTGAAAGTCACATCTAGTGAAACAGAAGAATGAAGAAATGGGTTTTTAGGCAGGGTGCAAAGCAGGCGGGTGATGGCTGGAGTTACTTAAATGAGCAGACTAGATTTTATTCAGGGTTGTTTGTTGGGTTTTTGGGTTGTTTTTTTTTAATACAAATATGATATAAGGTAACAGAATACATCAGAGAAACCTAGGAACAAGGTGGGGAGCAGCCTGAATGAAATACCCATGTATTTCTGTTTCCCAAAAGACGCAGGGATGGTCAGCACTCTTTTTAACTGGGCAGCCATCAAGCTGAGGTAGTTTTTCGTGATGCGAGAATGATTTGTTGGCAACTTCAAGCCCACTATTACCCTCTTAGTGATGTATAATGGTCTATGCATAATTTAACAATCACAACAAGTGCCATTTCTTACGCTGTTTAAAATTGTATGAACACAGAAATGCCCAAGTAGCTGGGCATTGTATACCTTACACTGCTTCTTTTAATTTGTCAAAGGTTAATTATGTATGCTTAAAGGTTTAAAATATCTTTATGTAATATTTTGCTGCAAATTCCAGTTTGCCATAAGAAAAAAAGTACTGCTCCTTACAAAATGCACATTCCAAGATATCCCACTGAAGAAACCTGCAGGATCTCTTTTTGAGGCTTTTTTTTTAAAAAAAAAAATTTCTTTCCGTTTGAACTATCTGCATAGGGTGGTTTAAGGGATTTAAGAAAAATCCAACCCCCCCTGAAATTCAACATTTAATTTAAATCATCTAACTACAGTGATAATTATTATGAGAAGATTCAAAAGAATCTGTTATGCATAAGTTTCCTATAGGTTTTTTTTCACATGGATTTTAAACCTTCAGCAGACACTTCCCAAGTCCTTTTGCCCAGTACTATATCAGCTCTTAAAATTGCCAGTAAGCTGAGAAGGTTGAATTTGTGTCTTTGTTTCAAACTGGAATTTGCAGCCATTTCTGAGACTGGCTTCTTCTATTCCAGCTTAAACACCCATTATAGCACCAAAAATTTGGCATTTATACTTTTACGTTTAGGGTGAACCAGGGTTAAATGGTCTTAAAGGATTGAAGGGTGAAGCAGGTCAAAAGGGTGACAGAGGGCCCCTTGGTCTTCCAGTAAGTAAAAAACAACTATTCAATCTCAGTGCAAATCACAAACTTCTCTTTCTACTCCTGATGAAAAACTCTGGTTTACTCAACAGTGCACACAGAATATACCATGTTAGAGCCGAGCATCAGGCTTGTTTTGTTTTACCCCAAAACTGTGCTATCTTCCAAATCAATGTCCTGTAACACCCAGTGCTGTCAGGTTTTTTGTTATGTGTCAAAGTGTTCAGTGTCACAAGGATGCCATCCCGCCATTACATGAGTCATATCGTTATTTAAGTGTTGTATGGTGTTCTTGTTTAAAAAGGAATCTCCCCTCTTCCCCACATCTCTTCAGTTATTCTTCCTCTATTTCCATTTCTGTGGTTAAAATGGAGAGGTCTGAGGAAACCTAAAATTTGGTTTAGAGAATTTTGGGTTGTTTCTCATTGGTTAGGAATAGTGGATCGTTACTTTTGCCTTGTTCTTCTGAATGTTTGGCACTAATTTCACCTTAGAAAGAACTGAAAAAAAAAAGTAAAAATAACTTCACATGTGAAAACAGTATGTTTTTTAAAATTTAGGCTGAGAAAAGATAAAACACTTTGTGTGCTTATTTTTTTGTCTTTGAAAATTTAGGGTGTTGTTTTTCCTCACAAAAAGAGGTTTGGGGTGGGTTTTTTGTTGTTGTTTGGGTTTTTTTTAATGTGAGGATTACTCCATGTAATTGCACTCTTAATAGTGGAGGAAATGGAGGAAAATGACTAGGTTAACCCAAAGGAAACCAAACGCCTCTGATCAGTATTTTCAAGAATTATGTGCAGGGCCTCTGGACAAAGTCAGCTTCCCTGAAAATTTTAATTTATTTGGGGAAAGAAAAAAACAAAGATCATTTTCAATTAAGGCTACAGCTATGTAGAGAGGGAGCTTTGGAGTTCTGACCAAACCCCCTGAAAATGGCTAAAAGGAAGAAGAAAGTTTTGTTTCTGTCAGAAATGTTTGTTCTCACCCAGATCAAAATACACCATTAGTTTTTCAAATTTATATAGATCCTGTTTTGCTCCTGCTTACTTTTCCTAAATGTCATTTTAAGGAGCAATATCCAAGTGTTTGGCTTTCCAAAAGTGTTAATGAGCCCGAGGAGTGGCGGGGGTGGGGGGGGGGGGGGGGGGGGGGGAGGGGAGCGGGGTGTTTTGGGCAGGGAGGGTGTTTTGGGGTTTTTTTTTAGCACAGATTATTCCCTGTGTCCCAAATAGTTTTGGCCCCCCAGCCCCAGCATTCCTGGTAGCCGACCAGATCTTTCCCTGCTGCTCTGTTATTCGCGTAAGAGCCACCAGAGGTCATCCCGTCCCCAAGGATGCTGAAGCAAATAGCCCCAAGTGCCGGGTGCTACCCACTCCCAGCCTTTGCGGTGCTCCGAACTGTGACTGTATTGGGAAAACAGGAAATGTGATTGTCTCCCGGCCTCTTGGATATGAATGAGGCCATTGAAGTCAGGATCCAGATTTTGTTGGCTGCGTAATGCAGTGTTCTTGCACTTAAATACTTCCTATCACGGTTAGCATACATTTTTCTTTCTTTGTGTAGCATAGTATTCAGTATTGTCATTGTTTACAACTCAGAAACCACACAAGCACATTACAAAGTAAATATTTACATGTTAAGGCTTGAAAACACCCTAGCATCTGGTGTTCATAGCGCTCCTATAGCTTGATGTTACTCTGGTCTAATATACTGTGACATGAGGGCAAGGGTGGGTCAGTGACATTCCACTAATGTGGAACAGAGTCAGGCTCTTGATGTTACATGTGAATTTTTAACTAACATGCTGTAGTAATGTGATACCCATTCCAGAACCCTGTCACAACGTGTATTGTATGTTTGAATTGCGTATATTCATCAGCACCACTTACTAATCTCACGTTCTTGTCATTCGTGTTGTACCCATCATCCATGCTTCCACCTAACCACACAGGGAGCATCTGGCTTAGACGGAAAGCCAGGACCCCGGGTGAGTCCCTCATCTTTGTGCTGCTCTTCGTTACCAAGTCTGTGTGCCGGCTGCTCTCACACACCGCAAGGAGGAAGGAAGGCCAAGTGCCGCAGGCATTTCCCATGCTAAGAGGGGGCTTCAAGCAGACTATTTGGGCCATGTGTTTGGGAAGGAGAACATAATTCACTGTAGAAGGAATCCCTGAATCTTAAAAAGGCAGTTTTGGTTTTCATTTTTGGTTGAACAACTGCCTTGGTTGGGGTCCTTATTTTACTGAGTACAGATAGGAATTTAGCTTACAAAGGAAAACGCGCCTGTGCAATACTAATATGGAATCAGTGCAATGGATGCGGGCATGCTGGGGTTCTACATGCTTTCATATTCATATTCTATATTAAATATCAACATGGAATCGTTTGCTTTTTATAATGATAAAGAAATGGATAATCTGAAAGTGAAGTGGAATTACCTATTTGAAGACTTCTGTAAGATTTCCTGTGATCGCTGCAACATGTAGATCCACCTTAGAGATGGACATTTCAATTTAAAAGACAAAAAGTGTTTTTTAAAAAAAAATGCTTTTTTACCCTTACATTTTTCCTGGGAAAATAGCTTTCAATAAATTTTAAATCTTTGTAAATCTGCTCACTTCCATGAATAAAGTCAAATCCAACTAGAATAAAGATGGGTTATGTGATAACAAGAGAGCTTATAGGTGAAGTTTTGAAAGCCAAGTGGATTCGTTTGACCAGGTCCCATCACAATTAAGTCTGAATTTTCAACCAGTGAAAACTGATTCCATGTTAGTTCTTGGCTAGAAGACAGCTATTAAAACTAAAGACTTGTAAGAACAAGACCTCTCTCTTACCCCATTGTTTCCTTTCGCAGGGTGTAGATGGCCCAGTTGGTCCCCACGGCCCTGCAGGCCCTAAAGGAGACAGAGTAAGTATAATTTCCATGTCACCCTCTACAAAGCAACCACTGCAATGGCAAACTGTTGTATGGCTACCTATAGTGTGCCTAGGCATTACTGAACATAATGGTATCTCATCTGTTTAAGGATCAGCCCACAACTGTACATGTGTTCTATTTGCACTCATTTTCATCTGTTTAAAGGCTGATTTTGTCACTCAATAACTTCAGAGGAGCTGGTGTTTTGTAATGACAAATCAGTAAGAAACTTACAGGACTTTGAAGTTCACCGTGCTACATGAAATATAATTTTGGTTGATTTCATTATTTTGTGTAAATGGATTGAGAGAACTAGGACAGAAGAAGATAGTGTGATCTGACTATATACATATGCAGTGGCAAACAAAAATGGAGTTTCTCACCTGTTTGCACTTAAATGTTCTTATCTTGAAAAAAAAATTTCTAAGCTCTATAAAATTTAAAATTTTGTTCCTTTTCTTTTAAGCTTAGAAGATAGAAGCCCTACTACTTAATTTGAAATACTTGTAGTAAATTTTCTCCAACAGAAACAGGATAGAGACCATAATCTTTGTCTATGAGCTTGTCATCTTTAACATTACAACCATCAACTTGTACAAAAGAAGAAAAGATGATACCTTATATTAAACTAAAACCCCCAAAGAGTTGCCAGCCCTGAATTTTGTCTCTTTGAATTTCTCTTTAACAAAACATCTGTGCAAAAACAACTTCAGACTTGCTGTATTAAGGACGCAGCCATATGGCACAGGTCCAGTTAGCTTTAACAGTAGTACATCTGAGAAGGGTATGCATGACTTGATGATTAATTTTTACAGAGTTGTGTGTTGAGAAATAAGTACAAGACATGCAGTGTAGTCCAAAACAGGAACAGTAGGCTGTAGTTACCTCTCAGGCTACTTAACTGTCTGAAATACTTGGATATTTTTCTTTTATTTCCTAGAGGACTACAAATTCAAGTCTTTTTTTCAACTAGGACATAACTTCTTTTTTTTTTCCTATAAACTCTGAAAAGATTGTTGAACATAATCTGAATTTCAGGAAATAATTTAGAAACTACTTTTTATTCTTGTATTATGAGGTTTTATCTTGAAAGATATATGTATGTACTACCAGTTGAAATATCTTTCAAAAACAGTGTTCTATAATGTAAATTACTCTTCTAATGTAATGAAGGAAACTATATTTATTTTGTTTTTACAAAAGTACCTAAGGGCAGAATAAGTCATACAGCTGGATCTAGAGTCAGCCCTGCCATGTAACAAGCAGTAGTTACAAACACGTTAGGAACTGCTGTGATGTAAAGTGGTTCAATAACTGCATGAGCACAGAGGGACAGATTGGCAAGATTACAGAAGGGTGTGCAAGAAATTCCTGCAAACCCGCCGTTCGTTGTGTAACTAAATGAATGGAAGGAAGTTCAGAAGAAAGATGGAAGGCTTTTTTCCTAAGCAATCCACTAGCAAGACTATTGCTGTAATTGTTTGTTTAATCATTTAATACTGTTTGGGAGGAGAAGTTGCTTGTAGCACAGTTATCTAATGTGTGCCTGGCATTGATGTATGTCTCATCATCTAAATAACAGTTTTACAGCTTGCCTTTGCAACTGTTGAACTCATTTATGTGAAAGCTGGAGGAAAACATTTTTGCCTGCTTATTTTACCCTTTGCCTTTCAACTAAACATGGTGCCTAGTGCCACTGCACAGTATCACTGGATATTTTGTCCATACTGATAAGGAAAACTTTGGGCCGATATTAACGTACAAGGACACTATGGATTCCTACCATGAAACATAACCATGTACTTAAATCCATGTTGTTTAGAATTTGGAAAGACAATCTGCCTTTAAGAAAATGCATGTAAAGTGCTGGTCACTATATATCTCCTTAAAAGTTAAGGAAAGCAAGTGTAATCAAACTGAAGCCCAGTGACTTCTTCTACAGAATTATGGATTTGTTGATGCATAGGCTCTATTTGAGGCTATGCTGAATTACTCTTCTTAGGTAGACCAGACTGTTCTGCAAATTAGGGCCGGTTGGTTTGTTTCCAGTTTATCTATTTAACTAAAATAGAAAGCATCAGACAGTCTCTATACAAAACTTATTTAGACGGTGAGAAACTAGACTAGATATGTCACTAGAAAATAGGAAAACGTGGTTTTGAACAAATGATCTATTAATTCACTGTGTGAGCTTAACCATGTAATTTTCTCTTTAAACTGTTCATTGATTATTAGAAGCTAACACAGGACTTAATACTTCCTGAAGTATGATAATTGTGAACGTTCCAGTGCTGTGGTTCTGTGCATTTCTTTTGGTAGAAACAGAAATGGTAACAGTGTGAATTAATATCATTTATTAGACTTCTTTCTTACAGTCCTTAATAAATACTTCAGCTATTGAAAATACCATTTTGCTAGGTGCTTAGAGAGCTTTTACTGAGAACATCTTCATGAAATGGGGGATTTGGTGATATTAGGACTTTGAATCTGGCTGTGTAGCTGTTAATCTCACATATATTGTCTTGAGATAAAATAAAGAACATTGGTAAACAGATACACATTTTAAATTGCTACTAGTGACAGGGGGTGTGTAAAACTTAAGGGTGATGACAGGCATAATGTGTATACAACTTCTTGTCCATCTAGGAGAAGCTGAAAGACAAAATTATTGAAATGCTCATTTCCTAAAACCCTTGCCTTGGTGGCAGAAACCTGGGTTTTGGCTCTCAGATGTGTAGCCTCTGCCATGCTGTCATCACTACACATGTTCTGTACTGGGAGGGAAAGCATATCCTGTTCAATTTGGTTAAAATGTTTGTCACCGTGGGTGGCAGTGTTATGAAATCTCCATATTGATCTTAATGGAAACACCAGTGAGGCAGCTTTATTAATGCAAATGGTAGTTCATATTCACCCATGATTCAGGAGACTGAAGTGAGGAGGCAAAAACCCAAAGGCTGATGTTTCTGTCTTGTGGGCACTGAATAATTGTTTTACAAAGAGATATTTAAAACCTTCTTGAAGTTCACAGATGTCTGTTTCCCTGAAGGAAATGCTTTATTGTGATGGCTGAGGGCAGTATGCCCACAACAGTCCATCAATCTTACATAATCCATAAGCATTCAGGACTTCATCTGATATTCCAAACGCATTTCAGCATGTGCTTTGTATTGGAGGCAAAAAAATAGCAAGATACATTTCTCGAAATACATTCTTACATAACAGATGAGATTATTTCCTAGACTGAGACATTCAGTATCTTTATGTCTACCATATGTTTAGCAACATTACAGGCCTATCTCAAGAGGACTTTGTACAGTCGTCTTTGCCATTGAAGATTAAAAGAAAAAAAAAAGATACTTACATAGTCTTGACGTATTTCAGGTATTGATCAGACTGGTTTGTAGCTGTTACAAACGTGGGTCAGCACATGAGTTTCTTCTCAGCAGAAAGTTTCAAAGCTGCCAGGGATTTACTGTTTTGCAAATCAGCTGTTACTTCCTGGCACCTCCTATTGCTCTGCAAGGGCATCCAGCCCAAGTGCTGCTTAGAAATAGCTGGAGATTAACCAAATCCAGAACAATCAGACATCACAGACCTAATCACCCCTAAAATGAGTACAGACAGTGTCCACCTGTGTAAAACTATGGAGTATCTAAACCAGACTAAATGTCAGTTAATCTGACAAACTCCTTACTGCTGTGATTGTTCAACAACAGGTTCAGACTCAGTTTATTTGGATACCTGCTTTTTTGTATTATCCAGTCGATAAAATTGAGACTTAGCAGCCCATTTTCAGAGCTCTGCTAAAGGACTTGGCTCTGCCAATGATCATCACTATTAATTAGACACACTTCTACATCTCTTGTACTTTTAATAGAGTAATGAATTAATAATAAGTAATAAAGTAGTAAATAACCCAGATTTTTAGGGGATCTGGTACACAGAATTGTTTTAAGAGATTAAGTACAGTACAGGGGAATAAAGGGTCCAAATAACCCCACATGACAAATCCAGAGTAGGAGTTTTGAAAACTAGAGGTGGTCAGGAGTTTGGGGTTTTTTTCTTCAATCTCATCAATCTTTTAGCAGTTTTTAGTTTTTCTGCTGGATTTATTCAGAAGAAAGAACATCACAGCCTGGAACAGCACTACTGCCCACACCTACTTGCCAGCCCTGCCTCCTTAACAAGCTCACAGAGGGCTGTGCTCACAGTTACATGACCTTATCATTCGCTGACTCTGGAAGTTTAACTCCTTATCAGTCTTGATGAAGACCGATTGTAGAGCAAAGACTATTACTACTGTCATCCCAAAATTTTTCGCCTTGAAAATAATTTCATTTGGAAATGTTTGCTCTGTATTAAGCATGGACAATTATTTTGGTAGCAGCTGGTAATATTCCCATGGACTTTACTGCAGAATGAGATCAAACTTCTGGAGTAATCTCTGTACTTGTCTTGCACATTAGTGCAAGATTTGGTATAATAAACCAGGGTATTGACAGTGCATGGGATAATTTTCACAATGTCACTGTTAAATAGCATTGCCTGCTTACATACAAGCTCCAATCGACACATTATTTTTGCTTGTCACTGTATTGCATCTCAGCTTGATGCTGTATATCCTCAGCTGTTGCAGCTGCTATAACCTTAAGATTGAAATGAGTGCAAGTACAGTTTGGAAAATATTTTCAGTTACTAATGGATTTGAAAACAAATGCAATGTCATATGCCCCAAAAGTAATTTTGCCTAGAAAGTAATGCATACCACCTCTTTGCCCCCTTAATCATTTAATAAAAATCAAGAAGCTTGGATATTGTTCACTAAAAAGATGTAGCAATGCATAAACTTTCTATCTGAAATAGACAATGTTCTTCTTTTCTTGTTCTGTATTTTTTTTTTAGGGTGAAAAGGGATCTGGAGGTGACCCTGGACCCAGAGGACCATACGGCTTGCCTGTAAGTTGCACGTTCTTTGTACATATTTTGCTTTTCATCACTCCTTGATTATACTTTGTGTGGTTTATGACTGTGTTTCACCTAGTGGTATAGTTAGTTTGAAAAGGCAGTGGTAGATCGTAGTCTCTGGCAGTGTAAGGTCACTGGTCTGGATTGCAGACTTCAATTCCCAGTGCACACATGGTCATTCACAAGTCATGACAGAGACCTGACAAGAACTAGCAAGGGGGAGGAAATCCAGAATGCAAGTGCTTCTGTCCCTGCAGCCTGTGGCCATCAGCTGTCTGGGAACCTAGTGAGAGTGGCAGGAGTGTGGGATGAACTGTGGAAAGCTGTGATTTTCTTAATGTCAGTAAGCTGCTTGGATTTCCCTGTGATGGGGTTTAAGCTGGCAGGCAGCTAAAACAACCTCACAGCTACTCACTCACTGGGGGGCAGAGTTGTGGGGGGAGGTAAAACTCATGGGTCGAGATAAAGACACTTTAATATGATAGAAAAAGGAATATAGTAATAATAACAGCAGCAGCAATAAAGAATATACAAAACAAGTGACGTATGGCACAACGGCTCACCACCCATAGACCCAGGTAGCTCCTGAGCTGCAGTCCAAACCTCCAGCCAGCTGCGCCCAAGTTATAAACATCATATGGTGTGGACTATCTTTAGCCAGTTTGGGTCAGCTGTGTCCCCTCCCAGCTTCTGATGCACCCTCAGCCTCTTCACTGACCGGGCAGTATGAGAAGCTGAGAAGTCCTTGACTTGGTGTCAATATGGCATAGCAGCAATCAAAACATCAGTGTGTTATCAACATTATTTTCATCCTAAATCCAAAACACAGCACTATACCTGTTACAGGGAAGAAAATTAACTCTGTTCCAGCAAAAACCAGGACACTCTGCTTCAAAGTTACTTCCCCATTATATTTTTGGTATTTTGGACACTTCAGAGATCAGTTTTGTTTTCATTTCTGTGCTGTCTGCTCAGAAGCAATTTAAGAATTTCATTGCTGAGTGTTCGTAGGTGGAGATGGCATGCTTTAAATCAACCATTTAAATTATACTATCCATTTAAAAAGTTTGAGTGAGAACTTCCTTTGTTCAATAACTTCAGTTGACTTACTGTGTTTACTTTGCTGGTGACTGGGTCTGGTGTGTGTGTATATATGTATGTCTCATCTGTACTTTGACACAAGAAAAGCCATGTGAATGTGCCTGGCCAGGCATAACCAGCCTTTGCAAGAGACTTCGAATGTTTCCATACCCTCTCCAGTCTAACCTGTTTGATTAATTAATTAAAGCTGGAATACAGACTCATGGTTTAATTGGATCTATTTAATTAGATCAGGAGTTGATGACAGTTTTCAGGCTCTGTGGAGTGTTACAGTAGCTTGCAATGGATGTTTATCTGAGGGTCACTTTTGTGAGTTAAATTAAAAAATTCCAATTTCTCTTTCCCCTTTCTGTGAACAAAATATAAAAAAACCAATACAGGCTCTTCTGTATTTTCAGCTTGCTCCTGGTATCTGCGTATGAACCAAATTTTACAGTCAGGCAAAATTTTACAGTCAAGTTATCAGTTCCTGGAAATGTGAAACACTGACAGAAATGTCCTTCACTAGCAGCAATGCTGTGTGTTCAGTGCTAACTCGGGTACCACTGAACAGAGGGAGCGCAGGTGTCGGGCATCAAGGAGGCCATTGGTATCACAGCTTAGGGACGCTAATGTAGTTTATATGGTTCTTTGGCAGGGCAAAGATGGCGAGCCTGGCCTTGATGTAAGTAATATGTATGACCAGTACAATCTTAATGGTAGGTAAGCATCTTTCAAGAAATAGCTTACGGAGTGTAACACCTTTGTTTCCATTTAGTGTGCGTGTGGAGAGTGTGCTGAATGCTGCATTCACTCTTTCTCTATGATAAAGAGGACAAGTATTATGTAAATACAGCTCTTCTTGATATATATTGATGTTTAGTAATACAAGTAGTGGGTCCTCTGGAAGTCAATAGGCTGAAAAACTGTGTGTGGTAAGAAAATATTCAGACTTGTGACTCAGTCATAGGTAAGCAAGGAGTCACTAATGTTCAGTTAGGTAAATTTTTCCTAGTTAAACAGAATAATTCCATAACCTGTAAGGGACACATTTCAAAATATAGTATCACTCTTTGGCATACTTAGAAAACTTGCTCAAAGGCTTTTCCTCTAGCCCTATGCTGAAATCCCTAACTTGAAGGAGTCTTTTCCAAAAATGTAGTATGATACATAGTATAGACTATTGCCATTTTGGGTGCTGTGATTTAGTGGTAAAATGACAATCAAATACGAGGACTTACTTGGCTCGCATGCTGTTGTGTGCATGCATGTGTGCACACGTAACACACATACATACAAACCATGTGGTGAAATCATCTTTTTTTATTTTTTCCAAGAGTATTTGAAAGCATTTTATTTGCATGCAAATAAAAGTCGACCTATCTTTGTCCATTTTGTTTTTATAGGGTTTCCCTGGCCCTCGAGGAGAAAAGGGTGATATAGGAGAAAAGGGAGAAAAGGTGACCACAGTGTTATTAACTGTTGCTTGAATCCTCAGCCTAGTCAGTTCTACTGTCTTTACGCTACAAATTGTCCTATTAAAATTTATCTTTGGTTTTACTGTGTGCCAAAAGGCAGGTCACAGATACACGCTAAGCAAAATCATGAAAAACATGAAAATTTATGCACAGTACTAGTAATATCAACATGTCCCAAAGCACAGCTTGGTTTTAGGCTTATTTTTTTCCAAACCATCCTATGCATGTTGAAAATCCTTGTCAGCCTGAACTTTTTACGCAGACGCTGCTGAAAGGTGTCCTTGTGGTAGTAATTTTATACTGAAGACCCCAGCCCTGTTCCTTGGCAGTGTTTGCAGCTTAACTGTTGGTCCTTGTGTACCGTGCCTGTACACGCTACACATCCCCCACCAAATGTGTAAGGATGGGAATTATTCAATTTTTTTTTTTTTTTTTGGCAGCAGGGTTGTGGACTTGTATTAAGTAATATACTCTACTGTTCTGGTAAACCAACTACACAGCAAAGTTAACAGAAACAGCCTAACTTCATTTTCTCTGTCCAGACCCAGTGACTTGGAACATGCGAAGTAAAAAGCAACTGAGGACAAAATGCATTCAGAGAAATTCATGAGCAAATCCCCTCTATTTCCAACCACCGCAGCTGCTAAAACTGCTGAATTATCACCCACACCAAGCCACTTAAGATAAAAGTCCATACAGGCAGCAGCTGATCTTTCTAGTTCAGACCACTGTTTTTCCTAGCTGGCATGTGCCATCAGGGCATCTTAGACAAGAAGCAGGGTTAAAAAGTCACCATGGCGGTTTGAGTTCATCTCCTTTTCTTAATACTGTCAGGCAAAACACTTCCCAAGAATGCAGTGATAAGGGTACTGTGAAGTGTATCCTTCCCTTCTGTTCCTTATTATGTTGCTTATTTTGAGCTCAGAGATCACTGGTAAGGTACTGATTCTGCAAAACAACTGTTGCTTAGGCAGGTGCTTTATGCAAATAATAAAGGCAGCATCTGACCTGGCAGAGTAATCACAATAAATGGCAAGTTCTTCTTGGCTGTCAAACACTACAGGTCTGTCCATCACAAGAGAACAGCTTTTCTGTTTGAGAGCAGTTATCAGTAGAAAAATATAAGTGACAACTGCCAGCTCTGATAGATGACTGGCAGAATGGCCAGCCTGTGCTATGTGCTGGGAGTTCCAGGAGATGCCAAATTGAATGAGCTTAACAGTGTGTTCTCATACTGGCATACATTAGTAAGGGTTGTGTCCAGAAGGTTAAAATAAGTTATTAGTCCTCTCTAATCAATCCTGGTGAGGTTGCTTGAATTCTACAAATGGTATTTTGAGGAAAAACTTGTGAAATTGGAGAGGAAGAAGGCGACCAAGCTGGCAGGAGCCTGGGGTACACACAACCGATAGAAGAGGTTGGAGGAGGTAGACAGGCTTAGTCTGACAAAGAGGAGGCCAAACTACTTGAAGTGGTAGTTTTGACACATAGATGATGGAGCAAAACTCTTCTGTATAATGGCAAATGGAAAACAGAGGACCACAACCTGCTCCTGGGAGGTTCAGACTGATTATTATGAAAAACCTTGTTCACTGATGGCAGCATGGCTCTGGGACAGTTTACCCAGTGGCTGAACCACTGCCCATGAAGGACTGCAGGACCTGGTCTAGGGTCAGGAATTTTCCTGCTCAAGATAGGAAGCTAGATGAAGCAACCTTCCAACCAGACCTTCTGAGGCTTTGCTTCCACATACAGCTAGAGATAGGCAAACACTTTGCAGCTATCAGAGCCCCAGGAAATCTCTGGAAGAAACACTGGGATGCTGGTAAAACATTGGTTTATGAGCTTATATGAATACAATATCGTGTTAATAAGAGCTTAGATTCTCACACTCAGGATGTAAAAATGTTTTGATGTCCTAGAGTCCAGCATGCTGATTTTGGGTATTAGCTCACTGTTCCCAGACAAACTAAATAGCTCAAACACAGGACCACCAGTTAGAAGAGGGTGAGGGAATTGTGTGTGGCCACAAGGCACAGTTGTGGTTCAGGTTGCCCATGTAACCTTGTTCTCTTAGGTTGCAGGACACATCTCCTAGGAAGTCTAGTCCTCCATCCCCCTAAAACTTCAGGAAAAGGCAAAACACATTTCTCAAGGAGAATGCATGGGATAAAGTACTTAGTGAGTCTGACAGATATTTCAGAAACCATGTTATTTTATTGGCCTTCAGATTAAGAGGATTGCCAGGAAGTCTGTAGAGTGAAAATGGAGAATCTCTGCCTTAAAAATTCTCAGAATATTCAAAGAAAATTAGAAGGTAAAGGAAGGCCTTTCCTGGTGAAATATCAGGAAGGATATAGCTGAGACTTCTGTGAGAGAGACTTTTGTTTCACAGTTTTGACGCTTTTTTTCCGCAGAAACAAGCAAATACTTGTATCTTGCAAGGTTTCACAAGAACCACCTTGCTTCCATCAATTGTTCCTTCTCCAAATGGAAGGCTGACTCTCAAAAGACACGGAATAGTGCAATGAATAGAAACTTTCATTATAAGAAATTTTCTCATTTCTGGTGTTTTTACATATGTAAATTAGTAATTATCTATGACCAAATTGATGTAACAGCACCCATTTTTAGCACAATTTTTTCATAGATACACTACTATAGACAGGGAATAAATTTGTATTTTTTGAGCCTGAGTCCTAGACTGATTTTTATTTTAGCCTGTCAGTTGTACTGCTACAGTAGAAGCAGGTCAGTGTTTGCATTATAACATCTGCTTAACTTGGCTGTAAAAATAATCTTTATAAGTGTTCTAACTCATATAAAAATATAGTCAGGAGCAGCACACAAAAGTTTCATAGTCTTGATTTTGTATTTTCAAACTGTATGAATAGAATGAAAAGAAAAATAAAAAGGAATAACCTTTAATGAAAGGTAGAGATTGTGTTGTGGGGAGAAGGGAAGGGAGCTGTGATCCCAAATACACAGTTGTGTCTTCTGTTACAAATATTGACAGAGAAGTATGATGTATCCTAACAATGGCTGCAAAGGCATCATCCTTCCCCCCTCCCTCCCCACTCCTCTCCTCCCCCCTGCCCCCCGCCCCCCAACCCTCCCTGCCCCATAGTCAGCACTGGTGAAAATCTGTATATGGGAGATTGTTCCAACCTAATGGTGTGACCAATTTGTATTTATCTAGGTACTGATGAAGAGAGGGATTTTTTAAATCTTCATCAGATGTAGGTTCTCCTTATCTCCTGTGGATCTCTGTAGTTGGGGGTAAGGAGGTAAAGATTAGGAGACCAGAAGTCAGTCTGTGGAAAAAGTAGTAAAGTGCTCAGGTAACCCAGACTATTCTCTATGCCGATGACTGCTGAATTGGCTTGAAGAAGATCATAGGCTTGCCCTGAAAAACAGGAAGTTTAAATAGTTATCTCTTGACTTGTAACACAAGTTAAAGCAATACAAGTCTTAAAGATACAAAAGAGCCAGAAACCAAACTGTACTATCCATTTTCAGAATATTTTTTTGGAGTATGTCTGTGCTCTTTGTTTGCATACACTCCCAGCAAATATATTGGTGTTACACTGAGCACAAATAACAAGAGACTTAACCCTAAAACCATTTGGCTTCTGTGCTGTGCTGTCATGTTTGCAGGTTTAAGATTAAAATTTAGCCAATTTTACAGTTCCTGACTTCTGGGGGTTAATTTTTTTTTTTTTTTTAACCACAATCTTATAATTTGATAAAGAAGGCTGGTGTTTGGGTTGCTGTTTTCCTAAATATTATCCTGCAACTTTTTGGCACACAGAAAAGATAGACAAGAAACTTTGCTCCTGTTGTGTCATGAATGCAGTATGTTTTGTTCATGGAAAAGATTTATTTTTTATCTGAATGTATCAAGTATGCTATGATATTAAATGAATAATGTGCTTTCTTTCCTTTTTAAAATAATATAGCTAATTATTTTTTAATTGTTTAATTTTTTTTTTCTCTTGTTACTAGACTAAGTCTTTCTCTACTGGTGTGGAACTAGATACATGTTTATATACTATGCTTCACCAAAATCCGTCTGTCTTTCCAAAGGGGCATTCCTTCCTTCTCCTTCTACCTTCATTCCTTACAATTCCTCTGTCTTTTTTACCCTTTTCCTCACAAAATAAATCCTCCCAATAGCCACAACCTCGCTTGCTGGTTCTCCAATGTCATACTAATTTTCCTATGACTATTTTTCCCATTTCTTTGTTACATTCCTGATTTACTCATCCTTCCTATCCCATTTTTTTATGATCCTAGTCCAATTTGTTTCATTTTTTTTAACAGAACCTTTTTTTGATTTTTGTAAAATTGAGAGCAAACCTGAAACTCATTTACCATTGTGATCAACTGGTGTGAAATCAATTAAAAAATGAACTTTCTAAACATCTTATACTGCTTGAAGGTGAGGTCGTCTTTGCAGGTAGCTTTGTTGAGGGGACTCAACTCATTTCCATAAGTAATTAAAAGCATTGGAAGTTTTACAATAAAAAAATAAAAAACCCCTCTATGAAGTCAAAGCACTGAATTTTCATATAATAAGTAGATTAAGCATTCCCTGCAGTAGAGAGAACATATAAATGTTGGAATATTTAAATAAGAATTTTTATCACTTCTGAGGACTTTATGACACCAAGACATTATGAAGTAATTGAAAATGTCATAGCATCTCTCTGTCAAGCAGTTGGAATGTTCTGATTCCTGTAACAGGGTTTGGAATGGTCATGTTGTATTTGGAGTGACAGGAGTGCATCCTGATTGATGTCTGTGGGTTTCTGGAAACACCACTGAGAACAGCATTTGTCCCAAATTCTGAACAAGTACAAAGGGTCAGTTCAGCGATAGATGCTCCAGGCCAAATTCACCCTTAGCTTGATGCAGTGGACGTTGATAGAATTTAGCCAGAGACCAGCCATCCCTGCAAAGGTCCTTGTTAGACTGTAACGACGTTCTCTCAAGGTTATTTCTGACTAGTGACGGATCTTCTAGGGAAGCTGACAAATTCAGTTTAGTGTGCGTGTGCGCTTCAGTACCATCACTGAGAACAAATAGGAGACCCCTTATTTTGGACCGTGGACTGGGGGAATTTGCAGATTTGCCTCTGTCTCAAGAAATCAGTGATTTCAAACCCTGTTCTAGGATTCAAAACATTCATAGTACTGATATGAAATACCAACACAAACTAATACTGACTGATTGCAATTCTTGCTTGTGATCATATAATTTATTTTTCCACATACCGCACCATCCAAACCAGAACACAGTGGTAAGTGTCCTTTCAGCTCTCCATTGGCTTAAAAAGAAAACCCCAAACTTTTAAACCAATCTTTATTTAACTTTTTTCCAAAAGAATGAAACTTGTTTTATCCAAACCGTTGTATCCACAGGGGGAAAAGGGAAAGAAAGGCAAAAAGGGGCCTAAAGGGGAGAAAGGAGAACAGGGTGCTCCTGGATTAGATGCACCTTGCCCGTTGGTACGTCTCACTTGTGTATTGGAAAATTGATCATCTTGCTGTAGACTGATGGAATAAGAAATGAGGGGAGAGGAACAAGCATCAGCTACTCTGTCACTTGTTGCCCTTTGTTAACAAGCCTTACCTCCAGTTTCTGGCAAATTCTGGAGCAAGCGCTGTCAACTTCCTGATTTGTTTGAAAGCACCAGACTTCAGACATTCAGGCTAAATTTGTGGGGGGTTTTTTCATCATTTTCTTCCAAATGTGTTGAAAGGAACCAAACTGGAGATGTGCCTGAGTCAATGCCCCACAGGTTGAAATGACAACATGGCAGCCTGCTTTTTCCTCTTGCCTCTCTATTGTTATTCGTTCGCTCCAGCTAAATCAATACCGAAGGCATTTTCTTGACAGTAACGTTGCAAGTTAATCTTTACAAACAGGGATTCCGTGGAATTAAGGGGGAAAAAGGGGAGCCAGGCCAGCCTGGCCTGGATGGGCTGGATGCCCCTTGCCAATTGGTACAGTATTTCTCTTTCCTACCAACCCTGCATGCGGTTCCTTTGTTTGTAGTCAGCCATTCTCAATGTAAAGTAATGTTTTTCTGAGCTGACTTTACATTATTCACATAATACATGCATGTGCATGAACAAACCAGCTGCTTCAGTGATCATAACCACAATACAAGAACACACCTCAAACCTAACTATCAGCAGATTGCTCCCATATCACATGGCAATTTAAAAGTCTGTTTCCTTCCTACACTTTCCCTGAGAATCGTTGGTTTGGTTTTTTCCTCACAAAAATACCGATTGCCTTACTCACCCTGAACGCTAGTCCTTGTAGAAATCCAGAGCAATATCCACTTCTAATCAAGTCTGATGACTTCTGTCTGCACTGGCTCAGCTTTTCACCCTAGCCTGTCCCAGAGCTACCCTACACCCTGGACTTCCCTTCAAATCCCTGCAGTCTTAGGTGCATGTTTTCAGGATCTGGCCAAAATGAGATCCATGTACAGAATGACGTAAATATTGTTTCTAAAACTCAAGTCATAGGTTTCCAGTAACCCAAACTGGAGCCTGTTCTCCCAGACCTTACACAGTAATGTTTTCAGTGTCTGGCCTGTTCATCAAATAGTATTCAAACAGATCTGGAAATAAAAAGCTTACTTGAGGTTTGTAAGAAGATAACGGTCTGCAGCCCAAACCCTCACTGTCTTTGTTATTTAACGCCTTCAATTTAATGGTCTTACCCTTGGAACTTACCTTCCTGGAATACACACGACACTCCCCACCCTATGTTAGCATGAATTCAAGTTCCCACCTATACTAAAATGCTACTCGTTGACCCTCTCCCTTGTACCAATCTGGCAACAGTGATTTTTTAATGGCAAAGTAAATTTAAACTCTTTTCCACTTAATTAAAAAAAAAAGGAACATACACATTTCCTAAAGATACCAGGAAGATTTTCTTTTTAGCTGTTCACAGTAAAAGTTGATCTGCATGTTCTGATATTTGGTGGTTAAGCACGGTTCTCTAAGATGAATGATAAATTAAGTAGATTTTATTTCAGCTATAGCACTTCTAATTTAAAGTCAATGGATTTTAATCTTAAATACATAGTCCATTAAGATTATTCCATAGTCCATTCTGTTTGCTTCCAATTAATGGTAACCATATCTCATATTTTGTTGGGGATAATCAAGCATGCCTTTGCAATTTAAAGTTGTTTATCTGTCTCTGTATTGTCATTTATATCTGGAGATTCACTAACAATCATTGATGGATGAAAAATATTCTCTTTCTAGGTAATTACTAGAATAAGCTGCTAAGCAAAGAGTGCTGTTTCTTGCTTTAGGCAGCAAGCTATTCCCATCAGATTACATGCAAGCAGATTAAAAAATTCTTAGTAACCACCACCTTTATATGAATTTGTACATGATAAGTATTGCTATTCTATACACTAAAAAAAGGCCTGATTTTTTTTTCTGCTCATGTATAGTCTAGTAACTAACTGCTCCTAATTCTGAGCATGTAACTCTCTGGATAAACCCTGTATGTGGGAATTAGTTCCATGAAAAAACAGCATGACTGTGGTCAAAAGTTGACTGATCTTACAGTACACATGGAGATATGTGAAAGTCGGGTGGTGACAGAAAAGAAATGGAGTAAATCACCAGCATAGGAAGAAACTAGATGACCACAGTGTCCAACTGGTGAAATAATCAGTGCTGCAGTACTGCCCTCCTCCCACCACTAATGTTTTCTTCCACTGTGTCATTCAGCATATGTTCAGGCATTAAGGTTTTGCTGCTTCATTCAAAAGCTAAGAATGAAAGAGGGCAGAAAATACCCCAATTAAATTTGAGTCTTGCTGTCTTATCATTGGTTCGCTGCTTCATTCAAAAGCTAAGAATGAAAGAGGGCAGAAAATACCCCAATTAAATTTGAGTCTTGCTGTCTTATCATTGGTTCAACTTTGTTGTAGGGGCCCATAAAACACAATACACTCCAGATAAAAGTGATAATTTTTTTTTTGCTCATTGATCTTGTACATTCAGCTACAGATTGTTGTGAATAACAGATGATATTTAAAACAATATGCAGCCTGAGCTCTAACAGCAATTAGGAACTGATGAAGATGTTCTAATGATTTAGGGGGGAAAAAAAAGTCCTTAAAGCAGAGAGACACGTGTATTTACAGTGTAAACCATCTCTCCTTTGGCTTTGCCTTGAGCACAAGAGAGGAAATAAGTTAGCAACTGGTAGCTACTTATTACATAAAAAGTCAGAGCTGCTTCAGCTGTTCTAACAGATACTGATGGAATGTCGGTCATATGAAACTTAACTATGTCCTTTTCTTTTTCCTCCCTCACCTTGAAACAGGGTCCTGATGGTTTACCAATGCCTGGCTGTTGGCAAAAGGTAGGATGGGCTGAGCTTTTTCTTTTCGGGGCAATCCGTCCTTGGCACACCAAAAAGCCTGTCATGGTCATACTGAACAGTATCAAGATATACTTCAGAGCCTCTGAGACAGATGTATGCAGCAATGTATAATAAGACCTCTCCCAGACATTAGTTGTTGTGATGAGGTTGTAACATATGCAGAAGTAATAACTCATTGAGACGGTATTGTAGAAGGAGTTGGTGTTAGATTTCTGTCACATCCAAGACTTTTCTCTTTCATATGAAGACTCACATATCCTTTGGTTTCTGTACATTATCAGTGCTCTCCCATTCTTTATAAAAACTCATGGATGTGGCATTTTTTTTGTCAAACATTAATAGTGATCTATTATGATACTATTTTTCTGGTTTAGTTAGAAGATCAGTGCATCCTGCCCTTCTCTTTGCCATACCTTCCTAGACTTTAATACATTCTCCTGGTTGTTATGTTGTATGCAGATGTTAACCAGCAACATTAATTTAGTAAAGATTTTACCTGGACAGCGCTAGATTTATAGACATAGCATTCAGAATACTGTAGGTGGAGGAATACTTCCACATAAATAATACATTAGAGCGCATGACTGAAATCCTGGGTGCATTTATCTCTGAAGAATAGCTGGTGCTGAGGAAATGATGATCCTTATTTGCAACTCTGCTGTATCTATGGATTTGGAATGGAAATCTGAAATACTGATTTACTAATTTGATTAATCTGTATCTCTTTTTGTCTCTGCAGTGATGAATCTAACCTTACAAGCATGAAGTTGTGTATATAGTGCTCCTCTTTTTGTATTTATAGTTGAAAACTGAAAATTTGGTTTTACAAGTCTGAGATATGTTTACATGTAGCTGCTTCTACTTGTTTGCAATAGTCCATGTGTACATCTTTTTTTTTTCACTAACATCTGCAGTTAGATGATAGATAACTGCAGGATAAACCTGCAAGGATTCTCTCTTTAATGAGAGAGTTCTTGATACAGTGATCAGTAATAGAAATCTGATTATCTGATTATTTCTGTAAATTCTTATATTTTGGCTTGTGGACACGCATGGACAACGAGTGCCATGAACTAGTTTACAAGAAATTGTGACCAAATAAGAGAAAAATGCTATGAAATGTACTGTACCAGCTGCCATTGGAGTTTACTGACTTGGCTTCCATGTCCATCTTAAACACTTCACTGATTCATGCCACTGTATCTGCTTGTACAGACTAAAAGCATGAGTTTGTGTGCCAAACCTGCTTGTTGTGTGATCACGTCATGTGCTAAATGGCTGCTCACAGTGACTTTTGATTCCAGTTTCTGAAACATTTCCTTTTGTCACCTCAAGGGAGTCACACCATGGCTTATTGCTAAAAAGAGATAAACCAGAGGAGGATAGAAAGAGGCCTTGAATTTTGGGGGAATAGAGTTCCAGCTGCAGGTGGATGGCTTCCAGTCTTGGGGGTCACCTGGCCCCTTTGCTCAAAGAGGGTCCAGCCTGTTAATCAGCATCCGTTTGCCTTGCACTGCTCACGGTTGTGGAGACATTCACGATAGGACCTGTCGAGTCCTTAATCGAGAAGGAAAGAAGTTTGAAGAAGAAACCAGACTTCTCTGTGGGTTGTTTGAAAAGGTTGCAGAGGTGCTGCAGCGATCATTTGATGGCAGACACCACCTGAGACCAGAAGCTTCTCAGCCTTACTCAAGGATGGACAGAGCATTAGCTCTGCATATTGTATTTTGTGACTGCCAGAGGAAGAACGTTCTTGAGGTGGGGATGAATCAAAACATCCTTCTCTGGAGGAGGAGGAGGTTAATGGAACTGACCAGAGACATACATACGATGGTGTGGTTTTCAGGTGATTCAGTTTCAATTACACAAAAATAACTGAACTTCTCTGCAGAATTTTGGAAGCTATGGTTAATTTTGTTTCCTTTTCTCATAGCTGTTGCCATAAAGGATGCATTTCAATACTCTGTTCAACATTTGTGATGATGGCATTGAAGATAATACTTCAAGCCACGTGTTCATTTTGTTTCAGTATTAACAGTTTTTATGTGAAAGTCTTTGAAGCCTTTATATCTAAAAAAGAAAAGAGTTTATTTTTGTGTTTCACAGACTGATTTATTCATCTTGTTGTTCTTCTGCTGTTACAGTGACCTTAGTAGATATTATTACTCGAAAAGTATTGGAGAGAAATAATTCTGTGTGATTACCACTGCACACTTGTCACCACGCTACATGGTCAGAGTTGTTGGTATCTCTCCATTTCTGTTCTTCTAGAGAAGCATTGGAAAAGTTGTGCTTCTCCACTTTTTTTTTATTGTTAGAAATACTTAATTGGTGCACATTTGTAGTTTTTGCCACGAGGTATTTTTTCCAGTTTTGAGTCTTCATCTGGTGCACTGTATGTAGTTTGAGAGACTCCTTTATGAGAAATGGTGCCGTATTTGGCAGATGGAAATTCTTTTTATATCACTTCCGTTCCTAGTGTATAGCAGGATGATCCCAATTTTTTAGTTGCTTTTCTGGGAGTTGTCTTTCATATGTAGGCCAAAACTGAAGCTGAGGAAGACAGCCTGTCTCCGTCCATGTGTGGGCATCTTGCCCTTCTTGGAATGCACATTCTTCCTTGCTCCATCATTTCTGAATCATGCAAAGATGGGGACTTGCTGTGGTTGCTTCACAATATCGGATCAAAGGAAATGTGATATTTCACTTTGCTAATTTTTTACTGTCATTTTGGTGTATCAGAGACAAAAGCAGCTTTTCATGGGGGGAAAATCTCACATGAATTTTTAAAACAAAATTAATTTAGTGGCCTCTATCTAATAGAACCTTACTAATTTAAAAATTTACAACACTATATATACAGGATATATATATATATATATAGTTTTAGTGCTCAATTCCATCTTTCCAATAGTAATAAATAAATAAATGTTCTCAGATAAAAGGAAAAATGCTTTTATTTGCTTGAATTTAGAGATGTGAGTATCAACCTGTTTAAATACTCGTGATTACAATAGTAAAATCCTTCACATGGCATAGGCTGAATACAGATTAATAATCAGAGTTCTACAGCAGTAGTGTGAATGAGGGACTTTCCAGAAAGGGGACAAGAGGAGCACCATGTAAACCCTCCCACTTGCCAGTTTTAGTCACTAGCTCAAAAAAACAACAGGCTGAGGAGCAAGCTGCCTAACCGAAAAGGTTCCCTTATGACTGTGTCCTGACTTGGCACATTTGGCTAGGTACATTATAGATATGAAGACTAGAAGTTGAATGTTTTTATAAAATTTTAAATACTGGCAATCATACAGTAAGATGAGATTTTTTTAAATGTCCCTCAGAATATTCAAATGCAAGATCAAGTAGGATGTTTGATGTCTGGCTAGATGTTTTAGCAGTTCCATATCAAGAGTGTCCACAAAAATAACTCATTTAAGAAACAGCAACATGGCAGAGACCTATTAAATGCATGCTGTCATTAGCACTTTTATATTTTTTTTAATTTGTGTATCTATATTTTTTAACTTATAGCATCCATCTCTATATGCATCAACATAGCTAACAGAACCTTGGTTCATGATTTTTGCATTCAGGAAATAATTACAGACACTATTGTTAAGCGCTAGTCAAAACTCAGTGCTCTTTTAACTCCCTGACACTGAGACCCTGCTGAAGAAACACTTAAGCACCTTTATTTGCTTCCTTTATCTCTCACCAGGCAGGAATACTACTACCTTTTTTTTTCTTTCCTCCAAATAATTTAAGTTAACTTTTTTAAACTTCTGTACTCTTCAATATCATGAGGGGTTTGTTCCATTTAAATGACCCCGGGTGAACAGTAGATATTTGCAACTTGAAGACTCGCTTGAAATGAAACCCAGCAGAAAATCTAATCCAGGAAACTTGCATGTTCAGTACAAGAAAAATAGCAGAATTCAGTTTAATATTTCATCCAGTCAGGCACCCTGTGAAGACTTGGAACATGTTTATTTTGTTGAAAAAAGCAACTTTTTTTGGTGCTAGCCTATCTTTTTTTCTTTTGATGGCAAAGCTACAGTTTGAACCACCTGTGTGTTGTTCTGTCTTTTAGTAGCATTCCTCCAAACAGATATGAGTTGTTTTGTTTAGTTTGTGACAGGAACAGTAGTTCCTCTACCAGTCTTTTCAGCTGTGGAAATGTGTAGTGGTATTAGTCTACATGATTACTATATCCCCGACTTTTTCAGGTGTGATTAATTCTTGTTTCTTTGAGAGTTTTCGGTATTTGTTTCATACCAAGTTTTGTAATCATCTGTTACTCCAGTGGATTATAACTACACTGTGCAGAAGCCCTGCTACGGAAGCACTGTATGGAGTATGTCTGACAAACATGGTCCTTGTCTTCATATTCGTAGATTAGCTACGGGGAATCTTTCTTTCAGGATGCTTTGGACAGATGCTGGTTTTTCCTGAGGTGAAGCATGAAACATTAATTCATGGAACAATGATACAATGTATTTTTTGATTTATATTTTTATTTATTGCTGATTTTGATGTCACATTCTGATAGTGTAGCAAGGCAGAATGACACTCTTCATCCAGCTGTTTATATAGTATTTAGTCTACTGTGTAAGTACTAAGAATGAGTTTCAGAATAATCAAATCCATGTACCTGCACATGTGCAAAGTGCAAAGTTTATAAAGGGATAGTTCTTAAGATTGGTGTACAGTGTGGAAAGTTAGCGTTGGCTCCGCTGAGTGTTGCACTTGTGGAAGAGTTCACGTGAGTATCAGTTACTCAGTTACAATGCAAGTCCCAAGAGAGGCGAGCAGACCTTTGGTCCGTTTGAGGAGCTGATGCTGTGTAAGGCTGAGGACCATGTCAGGAGATGCGGTTCAGATCCTGGATCCCATCGGGATTTAGACAGTTGTCCCACCTATGACCGCAGAACTGGGATTGTAAACCTGGACTCAGCCACGCGGGGCTCTTCTTTGCTTTCCTCAGCAATGAAACAGGGAGAGTGATGCATCTTCCCCTTGCTAAGCACCTTGGGACACGCAGAAGCAAGGACCCAGGTCTTGTGCTTAGTAACGAGGGGAATGTTATCGGCTTCAACAGCAGGGTTTTGCCTATATCAGGGCCGCTTCAGTGAGTAAAAACAGCAGAGAGACTGTCGCCCTGTTGAATGTGATGGAGATGCTCCAGGCAGGCAGAAGTTGACCTTTCATATTTCCTGATCTCTGCCACCTGACCATCTTAAATTACATTTTTTTAATCTCTGTATTTTACCTAGTGAGACACTTAGATTTTCACACTAAAGAGTCGCACAAACACCAGTATCTGCAGAGACAGTGGTCAAAAGAAAGTCTCATTTCTAGTCATTGCAAAAAAAGGATTCAGTTTCAGTGACCAGAATTAAAGCTGACATCTGGCTATTTTTTTTTACGTTTCTGCGACTTGCTTTTATCGATCTGAATGTGGCTGTGATGTCAAAATGAAGGTTTTCTTGCACCCTCTGTTATTGAAGTACATTACGTGGTGGTTGGATTCATTAAATGCCGTTAGAAACAAGTGCCTACCGCCATTGTATCGGACAGAATTTGAAAAAGATGCTCCACAGAATGAGTGGAGTTTGTATTTAAAAGAAAAAAAAGGATTTGAAGTGTTGTTTTTGTTTCATTTTGTTTTTAAATGCATTCAATTATCAGTGCTGCTTGGAAATTGAATTTTCATTGGAAAACAGGGGGCCTTAACTTAACTTGGGACCGTTAGTGTTTTATTTGTTTCTATTTAAAAAAGAAATTGTATGAATTTCCCAGATACCATTGGTACTTGCACACTTCTTGAAGTATTATGAAGAGTTGAGTTGGTGGAAGAATGTTTTACATATTGTTAACATATATGTGGATATTCTTATATTATTGTACATGTTTTGGAAAGTATCACACAACTTTAAAAATGTTACTAAGATGTATGTATCGGACTTTTTCCTTTGGAAAATATTATATATTTTTATTTGTATTTTTTACTTTTTTTAGCTCATCTGTATGTGATGTTATTTTTGTATTGCAAATGGTCTCGTAAATGCAGTAGGAGGGAGAAAAATACAAAGAAAAGTAATTTGGCAAGGATTGCAATGCTTGCATGGGGAAAACACATGGGTCAGTATCATATTGTCGACACTAGAAGTATTTTGAGTGTCTTAGCACTGTAAATATGTCACGAGACCTCTTTTGATGAGTAGTGTAAAGAATCGCAAGGTTTTAATCACCCATTTTAATTTGTTAATAATCACCACTTTCTTGTGGCCTCTGGTCCTGACTTAATGGAACCCAATCAAACAGCATGCTTTTGTTTTTATTATTAAAATTTCTCCTTGTTTTTCAGTTGAATACGGTTTTGTTTTCTTTCAGTTTTGTACTTCAGGTTTTGTTTCTTGCTTGTGAGAAGTTGATCTTCAGAATTATTTTTACACTATTTATGATTTATTTTCATAATGTAAAAAGTGTGTAATTATTAAAATAATAATCCAACCATTGGTGCTGATTTTGCATAGTTATAAAGTTCTTAGTGTTGGTGCAAAAAAAAAGGTGTTCTGGTGTGTCTGGATTGAAGGAGCACGTGCTGCGTTGTGCCAGTCTGTAGTTTGAAGTCCAGTACGGGTCGTGTCAGTCAGTGTTCACATTCACACAAAAATTGGGGCCTTGGCACCACATACCATTTTCCTACAGCGGGCAGTAAACCTCCCTGCACCTCCCTCTTCTTAATTAATATATCTTCTCCCTTCAAATGGAAACAGGCTTCTTTGCTAAACAGGCAGTACAGGCTGTGGGCTACTTACAAAAGTAAGGAAGGCAGAAGCTTTGCTCCAAACCTTGGAGCCTTTCCTCGCCCTGGAAAAAGCTGCAAGGATCTTTGTATCTAACCAGAAGTCAAGACTATTGCTTTGGAAAGTCTACGGGCATCCTACAAAGAAATAAAGCTGAAAAACACCAGCCTTCCCATTCTGTAATACTGAAGGTGAAAAATAAACCTGAACTGCTGAGAAAGGCAGGCATATGTGGGGCAGTGTCACAAGTAACAGTGCCAGGTAGAAATTGTGATGGTCTGTTTTACCACAAATCCTGTTTGCTCTGAAAAGATGGATAATTATTGTGAAACACTATATTCTCAAGCATCCTGGTCTAAGACAATGTATTTTTGCAGGATTCTCCTTGAACAAATGACTTTTCTTCAAAAAATACAACATTGGGCAGCAGCTGTAATCTCTTCAAAGCATTATTTAAATGTTTGGGTTTTCTCAATCCCCAACTATTCCAGACAAACAAAACGCTCCCATTGTTTCCCCTTCCTTCACCTCAAAAATGTAGTCTGTCCAGCTGAGACACCAAGTGAGTTCCATGGGGCTTTGACCTCTACTCTAAACTCATGGTAATCTCCATAAACGACTGTTAATCTTATCTAGCTCATGGCGGGGGGGGGGGGGGGGGGGGCTAAAAATACCTTTGCTCCCTTTTCCCAGGGGAGGTACTTACAGCTTACTGTGCCCAGTGTTCCCAAGTAAGCACCCGGTGATGCCGACAGCTGACACAGCTGTTCCATGCTGCATGTGTGGCTGCCACCCCAGGCAGACAGTGCTCATCCAGGCAATGGCCTCGCTTCTGCTGCAGTCACTCTTGGACTTTTCTTCCTTCTGGCTTCCTTCTTCCTCCTCCTTTCATAGAGGAGGGGAAGTGGTTCTAGGTGCTGCTGCCACCGCCCCGATAAGAAAGAAGCGCAGTGCGTGTTCTGGAGAAGTCCCTTCTACTCTTCCTCCTCTTGGTGCCGTGGCTGCTGTGATGTCAGCCAGGTCTCTGTAAGCACTCTGCCCGCAGTCTCTGTGGGCTTGGTAGTGTCATGACTGTTATGGTGACAATCACTGTGCTCTGGCTGCTGCGAGCTGTCTGTGGGTTTCCCATTCAGTCCCCTTGCTGCCTCCCCGTTATTCTGCAGTATTGCACTCCCCTCTCCAATCAGCCCTCATCTAATCAATACCCTACAACCTTCACGCCCGTGGGAGATGGCTTTCCTCTGGCATTCCCTCCTCTCCACACACCTCCTTCATCATTTTGCGATATGCCAAAGCACACACAGGGCTGCACGTAAAATACCTTCTGCTTCTCCATCTCTCTATTTTTATTTTTTCATTCTCTCCCTCTCATTTTTTATATTAGCAGAGCTTTTAATTAAACATTTAAAGACCATTACTCACATCCAACACTGCTTTATGGACCTACTAAACCTGCTTGTCCCTACTCATTTGTAACAAGGACTCTACAGACGTCTGAAAAATGCAACAGAAGTGGCTTTTTATATCCTCATCTCACACAACTCGTGGTTCAATTACAATAACCACACAAAAATGTTTGAAAACAAAAAGAACAAAACAAAACAAGGAGCTGACAAAGCATTCGTATTCTGGCAAGTAGTAACGACTGCCCCCAAATAGATATCAAAAGAAAACAAACAAGGGAATGCCAAAACACTTAAGTCATGTTCCTGCAAGCAGAGTCTTTTGGTCTCCCCAACATTACTAGTTTGTCTTCTCTCCTGTTCTGCTGATTTCCAGACCGAGTTTTCGCAGGGCTCCCCCTTCTCCAGGCTGCAGTAGGAAAACACACTGGATCTGAATTCTTGCTCAAAACGTGGAGCTTGGGTGCTCCATGTCCATGTACATATGTATGTATATGTTTGCATATATGTACATATGTATGTGTCTATATACAACTGTATGCAGAGATATATATGCATAGAAACATATATACACATGATGTATAGTGTTCAGGAAAACACTGTGCACAAACCTCCTCAGATCACAGTCCGCCGGTATAGTTTTACTTGAGCTGTTTTATTTTGTCTCTGAGATCAAAGGTGGAAACAGCTCCTGTCACATCAACCCAGATGCAGGCTTTTCATGTGCTTATGCCAAGACGGAATGTTCAGTAACAAATATCCTGATTATTTTTTTGCATGCAGGTTACAACTTGACTTTTCCAAGTGCCCACACCTACTCTGAGCAGTCACAAGCTCTCACTAGCATCACCTTTGCCTGGTTGCTCCTTCCTGGGGTTAACAAATATCTGGCAACTTTTTGTGAGCTCTTCTCTTTGGCCTATTAACATTGTTGTGAGGTAATTGATTCTGATTGAGATAAAACTGATAAAAGAAAAAAGTAACAAAGAAAAACCCGCAAAACAATCTAAGATATCACCTCTCACTCTTGTATTGATTTGCTTGTGTCAGAAAGATGTGTTCAGAATAAATTTGTCATTTAAAAATCTGGAACTGTAAACACTAGAGGTAAATTCAGCCCTGTAATGACTCTCAACAAAAGTGACTTGGGACCCAGCAAGCGTGCAAATGGCCCTGGAAAGCAATGCAGCCAGTGAAGCTCACGGAGTAACACTACCTCTCCCTTTTCTGCCTCCCCTTGATCTATTCATACCAATTAACAGATCCCATGCTCCACTGACTCAGGTGCTTGCCGGACGGATCACCTACTGCATCAACTCCAGGTGAGTCTGTTCCCTGTTCAGCGCAAGCACCAACTGTCTGCCTTCCCTGAGAAGGTGCAGATGGGTATGGTTTGTCTGTCTGTAGAGCTGAAACCGATCCTTAGTGCTGATCATTTCCCACTGACCATCTGTAATGGGTTTGCTGCTCGAAGTGCATTACCAATATATTGTTTTTCAGAGGTACAGTAACTCCTTAAGCAGTTAAGTAGGGAGAGGAAGGCACCTTGCTTGGATGCTTTGAATAACTCATTGAAATATTTACTACTTTTCATCATTAATCCAGGGAGCCAGGCTGCTGGTTGCTGGTCCCCTGCCAGGACAAAGTGCTTAAACTAAGCATAGAAAAATAATCAATTAAAATGTTGAGAAAGCAAACAGAGCAGGATGGAGAAAACACTATGGGTGTTTTGTTTCTTGTTTTAAAGTGGTTTGGGTTTTTTTAAATAAACTATTTTAATAATTCTGTATATCGTGGAGAAATAGCTGCTAGTATTTGCTCCACAGCATTATGAGGGCAAGTGGAAGGAGCAGAAGAGGTCTAAAACAGCCAAGTGACAAGGTGCTAAAAAGCCCTTTGTCTTGGTCAGGGTCTCTCTCTACTAATCAGAGGGGAGAGACCTCCACTGCCCTAAACATGAGACTTGGCAGGCTTCTTCCTGCTGGTAACATCAGAATAGCATGCAAGACCTGTGAGCCAAGAGAGAGGGATATTTTCTTGATCGTTACACCTCTTCCTATGGCTGTAAGGAACAGAAAAGCAACCCCCTTTCTAACAAGCTGCTTCATCTACCGCTCTCAGGTTCCACGATGGAAGTTTAGCATTGCTTTAAGCACACACTACTCTAACAGCAAGCAACCTTCGTTTTCCTCAGCCTGGAACAAAAAAAAAAAAGCCCTGATCCCCAGGCAGCACTAGCTGCTGACACACGCTTGCAAAGGAGCAGCAGTACAGCGGTTTGCATACCCCTTAAATCTGTTCGTCGTCCAGGGTTTGTGTGCGAGCAAGACCCAGCGGGTCAGCACAGGCAGCTGATAGCTCTCTGGTGTGGGCGCTGGCAGAGGGCAGGCACCATGGGCAGCCAAAGCATCTCCCTGAAACGCCTGTGGACGCACGGGCTGGGCTCGTTGCCATCCCTGCCTGGGCTCAAGCCTTTCTTTATGTTACTATTACAAAGGGATTGCAATTAGGCCGACTACATGGAGCATATGGCTTGAACTACATCTACCCTATCCTAAATATCATTCCCAGCTTTCAGAGAATGATGTTTGGGATAGAGTAGATGTAGTTCAAGCTTTCAGAGATGTGGGCAAAATGGAAAAAACATTGTGGACAGCGTTCCCGACAGGCTCTGGCTTGATTTGGCTGTTAGGAGATCTGAACGGACATTCCCTTCTTGAGACACAGGAATGAATCTCAATGCTGCCTTCGCAGTACTGCCCCAGCTGACAGCTTGGATAACTCCCTTGTGTCTTACAAGGCTGTGTTTCCTTCTGTCCAGACAAGGTAGAAGACAGGCAGCTGCTGTCTGCTGAGATAAAGAGCTGTAGCTGCTGGTGCTTCCTACTGCTCATGCTACATGGCTGGTTGGTTGACTAGTGATGTAAGATTGCCAGTGGAGCAGGAAAGGTACAGATCTTCAAAATTAACACTGCCTGAAGAAGGGAAAGGGAATGCCTGTAGGGAAAGACAGCTGACATGACTGTACAAGCAGAAAGGTGGCTTACTAGCAGATAAAAAAAAAAAAAAAAGTTAAGCTCAGGAAGTGCGTTTCTTCCATATGCAAAATTTGGGATGAGTTGCTGGATACCTATCTAGAAAAGACAAGTATCATCAGCACAGGCATAGGAAACTGTGGCTTTATATACGCTCTCTGCAAACCCTTCCAAGCAGAGTGCTGCAAGTGGTGGCACAGGAGAACTACAGATGGGGTAGCGGGGATGTGGGCACAGGGTTTGCTGCTGTCAGCCCATGCAACTCAAGAAGCAGCCTCCAGAAGATGAGAAGGTGGAACCGCATCGGAGAGTACATAACTCTGAGGTGTTCCACCAGCTGCTTCGCTGTTTTGAAATGTGATGCCTGGTGATGGGAATTTTGCCCTTCTTTTCCCCATGAAATCACCCCCTCTTTCTCTTCTGGGTTTGGATGGATCATTTATCTTATGTGTTTTATCAAGGGTAATGGTGAAGAAATGTTACTTCTGTATTGGCAGTCTGGTTAGAAAGAGATCGTAGGACCTATTGTACTTAGTTTTTGGCTGGAAAAGCGTGTACCAGGGAATCAGAGCACAGAGCGTGAGAGCCCTTTTCTACTTAGGTGTATAGTAACAACTCCGAGCTCTGAAAGAGTTGTCAGGACCTGGAACAGGCTGCCCAGGGAGGTGGTTGAGTCACCATCCCTGGATGTGTTTAAACAAAGGGTAGATCAGGTGCTTAGGGGTATGGTTTAGCATAGGACCGGAACACTTGGACTCGATGATCTTAAAGGTCTTTTCCAACCTTGTGATATTGTGATTCTGTGAACACAGAAAACCATAGCTCTCACTAATTTGCCCTGCTTTACAAGAAAAATGGACGCTGGCCTTGGTGGGCGCATACAAGGGCATTTCTCAGCTTACAGTCATGACAGGTTCTGGGAGACAAGGAGCTCCAGTGGGAGCAGGGCGGCCGCCCGGCTGCCCCGCCGGCCCTCGGCAGCGAGCCGCTTGTGGTGCAAGTTGGTGCCGTCCGGCCTCGCTGGCAGCACCCGGGGGCGCGGGGGAACCCGCGGCTCAGCCGTAGCTACGTGCTGAACACCAGTCGCTCAAAAGGAAAGCCCGGGAAGGGGCGGGGGGGCGCAGCCGGTCCGTCCCGGAGGGGAAGGCGGGAGGCAGGCAGGCGGGCAGGGAGGAGGGGTTTGGCAGGGGCCGCGCCGGCATAAGAGGCAGGGAGCCCCGTGCCGTGCCGTGCCGTGCCGCGCCGCCGGGATGGAGGAGCGCTACAGCAAGGCGGAGACCCTTGCCCTGCGGAGGAAGCACATCGGGTAGGGGCTGCGGCGGCACCGGGAGCGGGGCGGGGGGCAGCAGGAGAAGAAAGATCTCCGACCGGCCGCACCGCTATCCCCCCGCGGTGACAGCGCCCGGGAGGACCCGCTCGGCGTTGCCCGGGGGCTCGCGGCGCTGGCAGCCCCTGCAGCCCCGCGGCAAGTCCCGGCGGGCCAGCGGGCACAGCGGCCGGCAGCACCCGGGCACTGCGGGGGTAGGACAAGAGCCGTCAGCCCCTCGGCATGCCAAAGCTCTGTGCCAGTCCTGATTCCCTCTCGGGCGGGCAGATGCAGTCGTTGAAGCACAGCACATCAAGCGCTGCTTCGCTGTTTTTAGCGGATCAAAGCAAGAAACGCGGACGTGGTACCCAGGTACCCATGTGTCCGAAATGCCGCTGTGTAGGGGTTTTGTTTTGGGTTTTTGGTGAATAAACTGACTGCTCCTAAAAAAAACAGATGTCTCCGATAAATGAAGCTGGGGCGGTTTCGTAAGCTGAGTCCAACGGGGGGAACTGCAGGAAGGCTGCCAGGAGTTGTGACCTGAGCAGCCGTCCCGGCCGCGCACGTACCTGACCCGCTGTACTGCAACAGTGGTTCCTCCAGAACGTGCGGCTTTAATTCCTTCTTCAGTGGGTGTCGCCAAGTGAAAAATAAGCCCGGGCTGTTAAAACCGACGCTGCCGATTTGCCGGTGGCATTCTTAATGTGTGACATATATGGAAAGCCCACTAATGATTTGTAGAAGTTGTTGCCTCACAAAGCGTGCACATCAACCTCTTATTAGGGGACAGCTCAATGTTAGGGGACCTGGGCTGCACGCGGGGGGCGGGCTGGGGATGGGGGGGAGGTGGGCGGAGAACCCAACATAAAATCAAAAACAACTTTCACAGCATAAACTATCATGTTATAGAAGAAAAAACTGTAGTCAAGAAACGAGCAGTGATGATGATGATGTTGTGCACTGCTTTTGAAGTGTACCAGAGAAATAGCTGAAGATGTCAGAAAAGGTCAATGCAATGAGGCTAGAAACTGTGAGAAAGAAAGTAACCGACTTCACTTTCCAGGAGTCACATTTAGGCTTTACAGGTTCGTAACCTCAGTACGCCTGACAATAACTTTCTGAGTTACCTGGAAACAACTGTGTTTATCCAAGTCCATATAAACATTACTGAAAGTTCAGAAGACTTCCCTTCTGCTCAGTAATATCATTCCACATAATTACATAGCTGGCATGTTCTCTGGGGAGGGGGTGGAGGGGCAGGGGGGACAACCAAGGAGTCTGAGTTTTGCTGGAAGCCAGAGCAGTTTAGGTGCTTATAAAAAGCTGCTTTTAAAGCTTTTATCCAAAGCAATCACGATGAGATGCTAGTAAGATTTTTTTAGGACCTGCTCAGCACCTCTGAAAACAAAGCCTGCAAGTCATTAGTGTTTTGTTCTTGAATATGACCTCTATACGGTACAGTCATTCCTTGCGCAATGAACATTTGGCTATAGTATAAATTAATGCTCAACAACTTAGTTTTATTCCCAGTGAGTTAATTGGCCATACATGTTCATAAGGCATGTAAACAAACAGAGCTACAGCCTGGAGACACAGCAGGACATATAAGGCCCTGGAATGACTTGCAGTCAGTGTGCTCCTGTGAAATCACTTGCAGACAGTCATGCTTTGAAAAACACCCTTATTAAAGACCTGTTTCTGTTCCCACTCTGCCTGGGGAGGTGCATGGGGGCTGGTTTTAATTTCAGCAAGAGCCCTGCTTGACCATGCACAAGTTCTTGGGGGGGGGGGGGGGGGGGAGTTGTCTGCAGAGCTGCAAAAGATTAACACCTTCAAAATTAAACAGTGTTATTTTGTATTAATTTATATTTTTTAGGCCTTCCTGCAAAGTTTTCTTTGCCAAGGACCCTCTGAAGATTGTGCGTGCTCAGGGCCAATATATGTTTGATGAGAAAGGAGAAAAATACTTAGACTGTATCAACAATGTTGCACACGGTAAGCAGTTTAACTTGTAAGTGTTGCTTTTGGTCCTTCCTTTCTAACAGGGATCAGAACACACTCCTTTTTCCAAGCCATGATGTTCATGGTGCTTCCCTGAATCTCCTTGTGTTTGTTTCAATAACCAACTGCTTGTGAGTAATAACTAATTATTTTCTTCTTTAGTTGGCCACAGCCATCCGTATGTGATAAAGGCTGCAACAAAACAGATGGAACTGCTGAATACAAACTCCCGGTTCCTGCATGACAACCTTGTTCAGTATGCGCAGCGCCTTACAGCCACCCTGCCCGAGAAACTCTCTGTTTGCTATTTCGTTAACTCTGGGTAGGTCAAAATATTATTTGTTTTTATTATTTTCCCATCATTACTATTTTGCTCCTGAATGAGATGGATGCTTGGGACAGCTTGGTCTAAATCTTACTAAGTAGGGCTTGGTGATAGGCAACAGACCTTTTCCCAGTAGCGATCGAAGGATCCTTCCTATTTGCAGCCATCATGCTCCATGTGATGGCTCAATGCAAGAGAGACAAAATATGAAATGATCTGCTGAATGTTATGCAAAAAATGGGAGGAAAAGCAAGAAGAGCAAATCAGACTGCAAGTTAGTGAATGCTACATACAGATCGGTGGATGCTATCTGTAAATTGGCATGTGACCTTGGAAATGAGCAGTCTTCATTAGATCTGTTTAGTTTGTGATCTTACGTTGCCAGAAGAGACAATCTAGAGAGATTTTTGAGCAAAGGGGCTGCTACAGGTCAGCAGGAAGTTTGAGTCTTTGTCTGGGGAGCAGATTTGTGTTCTCTGCTGCCTGATAGGGACAGCAGTGGAGGGACAGTGCCAACATGGAAGGTGGGACATAGGGCTGGAGTGTGGTGGCTTTTCGAGGGTTTGTTGCTGCATTGCACTGTCAGCTGCAAAGTGTTCTGTACCACGAGGAGGTAAATGTCTACAGGCAAACAGGGAGGGGGAGGGAAAGAAAGCATCTCTTTGTTTGTTGTTTATACAAAGAGCTGTCTTTTCTTTGCCCTCTTACATGGCATTTACAGTCTCACCCGTAGCATTGTAATCTGTAGTGACAGAGCCTGCTGTGTTCATTTATGATACCAGTTAGTCCCATGCCTCCTCTTCCATGTCAGAATGCCATTTTAATTGGAAGTGCTTCCTCACCATTTTGTGGCTGTATCTGTTGTTATGCAGGTCTGAAGCAAATGACCTTGCTTTACGACTGGCTCGACAGTACCACGGGCACCAGGATGTGATAACCCTTGAGAAGTAAGTACACGGAGTGGCTTACGTGAATGCAGCCAGCAAGTCCTGCCACTTCTGACACAGCTTTGCAGCAAGCCCCTGCTGTTTGTACCCCCGCTGAAAGAAAAGCTTTGCTGCTTCCCCACCAGAACAGGTCAGGAAATCCCTTTTCCACGTTGGGATAAACACAGGTTTTGAAGATCTCTGAAAATTAAAGTTGTTGGTCACCCCAGAAGGTCAACCACCTGTTATGGGGTTCTTCCCACAGACTGTCCTAAAGCAATTCAGGCCAGAAACTTATATGTTGGTTTTCAGTGTCAATGAGTGGTCTGGCCACTGAGCTGCTCTGGAAAAGGGCTTTCTGCTTGTCGTGTTCTGCTGGACATGTTTCTTTTGTACAAATAAGTATTCAGTGGTCAATAAGAGAGATCCTGTAGCTCTGCAGCAGTACTGTACCAATGCTCAGCTGCCCTCCAGTGAACACAAATATTCACACAAAACCAAGCAGCTCCAAAATCAGGAGGCACTGAGGCTATCAGCCATAGGGAAGGTGGCTGAACATATCTCTTGGGTTTCCCTATCCTAGATGCAGCTGTAGAGTTGGTTATGTTGCTGTAGGGCTGGATCTTCTTCTCAGGTTTTGATTAGAAATTTCAAACAAAGCAACTCCAAGAACACGTCTCTATTTGCATGGCACAAAGTGTGTTTGACTCAGCATGCTGAGATCCCTGTTAATCCTCCTTGACTCACATGACCAAGATCTGGAGCCACTGAGAGTAGCTTCCATCAAGAAAAGCTGAGAATGGAGCTGGCTCTGTCATCATTTCACTGCAACATCTTCTCTTTCTGAACACCACAGGGTATTTCTTTGTGCAGGTCCCAAGACTGTAGGCTTTTGCCATAGCTACCATCCCAGTCAGGCTAGGCTTCCCAGCCTTTCTTTGTGTCCATTGGCAGATTTGTTGACTGGCTAGTAGAACTGTGTAAAGACAAAGGAGTTCAAAAACATCATCTCTACCCCATGTACATGCTACTGGGAGACTGTGACATGACTTTGGTTTGGGGTTCCCCTCCCTTCAAGTTTATGGCTGAAAGTGTTTATTCCCTGAATGAAGCTGCTGTTTCCTCGTTTCTGTATCAGTCTGGCCACAGCAGTAACCAGTTTTAGCATGCTCTGCAATATAAAGATTTTACGTTCACATAAGAGTCATCCTTATCCCAAAAGAGGTTTCTACCGAACAGTCTAGCCTGTAGGGCCTTTAGGGCAGGTACTGCTGTGCTGCTGCTGAATGAGACCCCACCTTCTGATGCAATGCACACTCTTGAGAGTCTTTGCAGCCATGTTGGGGTCTAGCTTGCAAAGCTTTGGTTGGGCAGAGTGGGTCCCACATGTCAGAAATGAGGGAGCTGGACTCACCCTTCAACTGCCAGGTAAGGCTGCTAGGGCAGCCACCTTAGAATTGAGGCAGTCTGGCAACATCATCTTGGTCTGTCCCTACCCTGGCACTTGAACTTTATGCATTAAAAATCCCCTCCTCGTTCCACTCTTGCTCATGAGAGAAAAGTCAACAGCAATTTTGTGTTGCATTCAGAGAAAGACTGAGTAAACTAAATCAAGGTCCTTTCACAAAGAGTGCTGCTGTGTTGCTGATACAGTTGCTTATCCTGGATGATATATGGGCACAGTTGTAAATTTAGCTTTTTCTATACATTTGGTGAAATGTGACATCAATATTTAACACTCATGCAGTGCTTACCATGGCCATGTTACATCTCTGATTGACATCAGTCCCTATAAATTTAATCAGCTGGGAAAGGACAGCAAGAAGGAGTTTGTGCATGTGGTAAGTGTGGTATTTGTTTTTTTTATTTTTTGTTTTTCATCATTTTTATGCCTGTCAGGCACCATATTGAATTACACTTCTGGTGTAAATATACTTACATTCTGTTTTACTGATGCTAGAACATATATACATAGACCTGGCTATTTTTTCAGTGTATTAAATACAGCAAAATTGTTCACTTTTGGTTTTCAAAGATGGTACTCAGCTTTGAGGCTGACTTCCTTCATAGCGCTGCAAGTTCCCTGAGTGGTCGCACTGTACAGTTACAGTTTGAAAATTAGCCAATGTCTATTTTGTTGGTTTGTCTAAGCATGTGCAGGACTTTTAAATCTACTTCCAAAAACTGGAAAGGCAGACACCGTGAGTTCACATAGATCTGGGTATAGAGCTCATATGAGGTGTCCAACTGACCAGCATACTCCGTGATTTTCAGCCTGAACTTGCCTATCTTACAAAGATAAAAATCATTCTCAGCCCAGAGAGCACACCAAGCAGGTCCTTCCTATCTAGATTTCCTTGTGTTAACCACACTGTCAATGTAGTATCCACCTTTTTATACCACTCCCTTTCTCTTATTTACTGAACCTCTCCCAACACTGTTTGTCAAGGCTTGAAGGTCATTCAGATTTGTACCATGACTAGGACACTAGAAGGGAGGTGGCAAATTAGAAAACTCCATTCTCCAGTTGCTGAAGTGACCTTTCTGCAATAATCTGGAATAAGATGATGTATGAGGACTCAGTATTGTGTCTTGGGGAAGAGGAGGGGTGGTCTTGAAGGGTAGATGAGATAGATGACAGCTCTTTCAACAGTTGTGTCCAGTAATGTTGAACAGATCACAGGACTGGGTTGAGTTTAGGCTCCTGTAGGCATTTCTGCAAGTCAGGCTGTACTAACTCCTATGATCTATCTCTGTGGATAGACAAAATTGCAGAGCGATAGAAAAGAAAGTGTTTTGTAGAAGAATAGGCTTAAAAAAAAATTATATATATATATCTATATATCTCGGTCTTTTCAGGCTCCTTCTCCAGATATCTACAGAGGGAAATATAGGGAAGACCACCCAGATCCAGCAAGTGCATATGCTGAAGAGGTGAAAAAGATTATTGAAGAAACACAGAAGAATGGACGCAAGGTGTGTGTTTTGGGCTCTAGAAATGCTGAGACTTCATCTGTTAAGTGTGGCTTGGAGGCATGAAACAGGCAACTAAGGACGTTGCTTTACTCAGTTTCCCTTGCTTACCCCTACCCTTCATTTTTCTGTGGTGGGTTCTGAGTTCAAAATGGGCCGTTTTATCTACCTGATGCTCTGACCATAATTTTTGTAGGCATCAATTAAAGGATCAATAATACAATTGTACATAAACAGATACAACCAAAGCAGTTTAGTTTGATATTTTATGCATTGAATCAGTAGATTACATGTAAATATCTTCAGGCAAGCTTTGAGGTCAGCTGAGAAACTATATCACAAATTCTAGCGGGGATCTCTAAAAGTCTCCAGGACATGGAGAAAACAGGCTAGATAAAATCTTGGTGCTATTTCAGAGTCTAGTAGCTTAAGATAACATTGGAGTAATCTAACCCAGGTGAACCTTTCAATCATACACAATATGACCTTGATAAAAACAGACCATTGCTGAACAGATTTACCTAAAATGCGTGTTAATGTGTTGTGTGATGACATTAGCATTTTGAGACAGTTAGGACTTGATCCAAAGCCCACTGAAGTCACAGAAGACTTCAGTGGAGATTGGAACAACATGTTCCCTTCTAGTCCAATGGACTTACATCACTCTTCTTTTAGTCTCTTCATCAACTTTTTTTAATTCTCTACTAACGGATAGTTTTGTGTTTTTTCTTCCCTTGTTTCCTTTCTTTTGCATATTTCTTAGGTCTTGGTGACATAGACCTGTGGCAGGACAAGTTGTGCTAAAGGCTAAGCCTCACATGCTATGGGAAGCTTCGTACTCTTTGGCCGTAGCATGCCTCTTCAAATATAGTGTATGGTTCTTTACACGTTACTACTCGGCCTTGTTTCCAGGAAGACTGCACCAGCCCAGAGAGACCTCTTGATGCTCAGGGAGGGGTTCCCAAGTGGTGTGGGGATGCAATCCCTTAAATAGCACACTTATGCTGAGACTGTGGGGTAATATTGTATCTCTGCTGCGTAGACCTCTGCTGTTGACAAGAAATGAATTTTGATGTTCCAGTGTATCTGATCTGCTGCTCTTACCCTTCCTGACTTAAAATAACTTTCTTTTTCATTCCTAGCAACTGGAATTATTTCACCTGTAGAATTTTTCTCCTCTTCTGTTAAGTGCCTCACTCTGACATTTTTTCTTGTGTAGTCCTAAGCATTAGGCAGGGGTGCCCAAAGCATAGCCTCAGGTCATCTTACAGTTCAGCTTCTACCCACCTCTGCCTGGTGTTCAGGATTGAACAAAAAAGCTGATCACCACATGCACGTGTTGCTGGAGAGCCTTGATGTTGAGCAAGTTCTGTCAACCAAAACATCAAATGCTGTTGTGTGAAACCTGTACATTGAAATTTGTAACTAAATTTTGGGAGCTTCCAGGAGCCTGATCCATGTCTCCTGACACAAGTAAGTGTCTTCCACATGAACAGCTGTAGGACTAGGGCTTAATGGAGGTCCTTGTACTCCCTTCAGGTTGCAAAGGTGGCCCTGGCTACTGCAAATTTGGGCACCCCAGATTGCAAAATGAATAAATTCTTTAGCCATAGCTGTTCCCAAGAACCCTCAGTTGTCCAACCCGTTGCGTGATTAAATTAAGGCACACATTCAAACATTTATTCCTAGACTGTAGGATGTTTATGCAAACTCCAAGTAGATGAGCCCAGCTCTCACCTGGGTTTGTTTTTTTTCGTAGATTGCTGCCTTCATAGCCGAATCTATGCAGAGCTGTGGAGGCCAAGTAATTCCACCTGTGGGCTATTTCCAGAAAGTGGCAGAGTACGTACATCTCTTCAAAAGGGAGTAACTGGAAAATTAACCAAAGCAGCAGGTTTTGCACTATAGGCTTATCCAATTAATTCAGCTATCACCCCCTCTTGCTCTTGGCTATCTGTGGTTACTTTCTTGTTTATGAAGACTATGATTCCACTCTTTTTTATGGAATATCAGCCAACTAATAGTTTTTAGCTGGATAATCTTTCCTTTTCTATTTTTAAACCACATTTGATGGAAAATGAAATGGACCCATAATAGATATAACCCCACGGTACCATTAGAGTATCCCTATTTTGCATAAAAATATCAGAATCTTTTTTTCTCAACAGTATGCAAAAATAAAAATTTTATCAATGGAAGTAGCTATAGCTGTGTTTCAGCAGCCATGTTCATTCTGGTTTTTTTCCTAACACTGGGGAATTTCTGTAACAAGATTGCCTACCCGAGAGGTGTTCTGCTGCACTGTTCATTCAGGCTGTTCTGTCTTTCTTCAGGTATGTGCGTGCAGTGGGTGGAGTGTTCATAGCTGATGAAGTCCAGGTTGGCTTTGGCAGAGTTGGAAAGCATTTTTGGGCATTCCAGCTGCAAGGTGAAGACTTTGTGCCTGACATCGTCACCATGGGAAAGCCCATTGGCAATGGCCACCCTATGTCTTGTGTGGTCACAACAAGGGAAATTGCTGAAAGTTTTGGTGCCTCTGGACTGGAGTATTTCAATACCGTAAGTCTGTATGTGAAGGTTTTCCCTTGTTTCTTTTGGTCTACATTTAGCAGTCAGGAGTCATTCAGGTGATTCAGCTAACATCTGCAGCTGTCACTGCATCATATTACTAAGAGCTTGAGTCAGCCACAGTCTATTATCTAAAAGCCAGTGGAGAAGCTTTGAAATATGCTCTGTACAAAGTGGTATAGCTTCATATAAGCCACCAATAATGGTCTGGCAAGTCATGTATCTCATCTCACATCCCTACAGATAAATTATTTCTTACTTCTTTCTCTAGTTCTCTCTCTCCCCTCTGAAATGGATAGGCTCAGTGCTGGTGGGGATCATGCCCTAGCAGACCTTGCTCTGAAGCTGTCACCTAACAAAACAGTGAGCCTTTACCAGGAAACATTTAAGCTGCATGCATACTGCAGAGGGGCAGCTTTCTGCTTGCTTTCTGACTCCTCTTTCTGCACCTGTGACTAAGCCTTCTTCCCAGCTACCATGAATTCCCCTGCTTTTAATGGAGTTTACACCCTCCCGTTCAAGAAATACCAGATCTATCACCCACCCATTTTGCCTGCACATGCAATCAGCTAATCACAAGAGCAGCTTGAATGCTTCAGCTGTAAAATCTTCAAATTACTGAAACCCGAAGTGGAGGAAGTGGGACCCCCTCCCTTACACTGCCCAAAGTGTTGAGGACAGTGCTCCATAGCACAAAATCCCCACCTCTTCAAGCTTTCCTCACAAAATGCCAAGCAGGAGAGTGAAAACTCCATGGATAGGCACAGATGAATGTTTCTGACAGGTTTTGTTTTCCTGTTTGTCTTTACTGTCAGTTTGGAGGCAACCCAGTGTCTTGTGCTATTGGTTTGGCTGTGCTAGAGGTAATAGAAAAAGAAGATCTCCAAGGAAATGCTACACGTGTAGGAAATTACCTCCTGGAGTTGTTGGCTGAGCAAAAGGAGAAACATCCCTTAGTGGGAGATATCAGGTGGGTGCCTTACAGAAATGTACAGACAAGAAAAATAACTGTGCTAGGAAAACTGACAAATTTGGGCTGAGGGGAACACAGAAACATTGTATCATGACTATTCTACACCTCTTTTTCAAATCGGACTACCCAAAACAGATACTGTAAGGCAATTTATTTTTTTGTAAAGTTGTCTATCCATCTGCCTATTTAGGTATAAAGGTAGCCACTAGAAAAGTTCTTGGAGAGAGTAGGAGAAAGAATCATCTGTGTGCAATGGCCCCGTCATCAGCACACTGTTGGGATGATGGAGAACTTGTTAAAATCTCTGGTCCATTTCATTTGGAGATGTTAGTGTGGGTTTTCCTCATCTCATTTTACTACCATGATAACTGCCTTCGGGTGTTTTGGAGGGATTGGGTTGTGGGGTATTTTAGGTCTAGTTTTTTGTTATTTGTCTTCCACAGCTCCCTGGCTTAAGGTTCATAGGAGAAGAAAGACAGCTAAATGTATTTATCTGGAAATATCTGTTATCGCACTTGATCATCTGAAGTAGCCAGTGCCAAGAGATGACCAAAATTAAAGTCTCCTCTCTTTCCTGTTCCTTCCCCACTGTGCCCTAGGGAAGGGAACTGCAGTTCTTAGGAACACGTTTTGCATTTGCAGTGGAAGTCTTGGGTAACTGATGCTGCATTTCATTTGTTTTTAATTTTTTTTCTCTTCTCCAGGGGTGTCGGATTGTTTGTTGGAGTAGATCTGGTGAAAGATCAACAAAAGCGAACACCAGCCACGGCTGAAGCCCTTCACCTGATTTACAAGTAAATGGTTTTTAATGACTATATGCAGTGATCAAACCCTCCTCCTTTTCTGCATCAGTTAGTCATTCCTTTCAGTCTACATTTTGTGTAGTTTTTGACACCGTAGTACTAGAAAGAAAGAAAAATTTTGATATCTAGCTCAGCCTGAAGGGCTTGGTAGGACAAAAGAGTTTTATACCTAACACAGATGTTCCTCTCGGCACAGGTTGAAAGAGCATCAAATCCTTCTCAGTGCAGATGGGCCCCACAGAAATATACTAAAATTCAAGCCACCAATGTGTTTCACAATGCAAGATGCAAAACATGTAGTGGAGATAATCGATACACTTCTCACAGGTATGTATGCTTCAGTGCTCAAAAAATACTCTTCCTTCTTAATTTCCAGGTGACCTGTTAGAAACACCAGCCACCACATGTTAGGCCTCTACATGTAAGGGAAAATAATCACTCTATTTCTTATCACTTGTCCAAACTGCTGCTCTCAATGCCAAACATTATAAAAAAATTAAAATCCCCATATGTACTTCATCTGAACTTTTAGGCAAAATCCTGTTCCTGATCCTTTCTGCCTCACAGATTCAATGTTACTACTCATTTCTGGTCACATACATTACATGTTAGAGTTGATATATTAATTCAACATGGGCCTGAAAGACATTGCTGAACAGTGGTGAAACTTTTCATGTGCTCTAGCTTTTTTGGGTTTTATATATATATATATATATAAGCATATACATATATATATAATTTTATTTTTCTTCTAACTGACATGCTGGAACATGATTGTCTCATTCGAATTTAGCCTGAAGGTTTTCAGGCTCTATTTATCACCTACCGGGGGAGCAATCCAGGAATCCAGGGGAAAATAACATCAGGTACACTGTTAGCGTAAAGACTCTACAAGCCCATTCTACACTGAATGCTCCATCTCCTGAGATTATAACAACTGACTAGCATGAACGTGCTGGACAAAGGCAGAATTCAGCTCTGAAAGGTCTATCTGAACCCCCGGTGGTACAGTCAAGATGCTAATTGCATTCTTTCCTCTGAACACCCCCAAGCTACACAGTCCTGATATACTAATCACATTTCCTCAGAAAAATGTTTTAGGAAGTATTCATCATTCTTCAGTTATTCTTTTGTGAGATAAATGCCCAGAGGAATAGCTGTTAAGGCTTTTTGTTACTTCAGCCAGCCGTTTAACTGACTGTAGAATTATTTATCCAGATTCTTTTTAATTTGTTGTATTATTTTTTTTAGAAATGGAAGAGGCAACTGGAATGAAGACAGAATATAACACATCTGCAAATGCACAGTGTAAAAGAAAGGTATGTCTTGAATTTTTTTGAACCCTTATTCAGACAGATGTTTGGCAAAGCAAGTATAAATTACTCTGACAGAGCATGTCTTCATTTTTGGTGTGAGTGGTTCTGTGCCTTGAGACTGAGCTCAGAGTGTAACCCGCTACTTGCAGCCTGAGAGGACTGTGTAGCTGGGGCAAATCTAAAAAAGAGCTGAGTAATACAGACCTACAACAAGAATCACATTACAGACAAGTCCCTTGCCTTCTGTGCAAACAAGACTTGGGGCTGCACCAAAATGTGAGCTCGGCAGTCAATAATTTTACTAGTTCTGCATATTGCATGCTACTGATGGATACTTAGTACTGATATATTCAGCCTGTAAAGTGTCCAGGCTTTTGGGGTGTTCCAAGGATTTCATTTCCACCTTAGCTCTTTGAATATGAATGCCTGACGTATCCAAATCAGGACTTCTTAGGGTGTAGCCCCAGTTTTGGATAAATCCTATATACTTTCTCACACCCTTAAAAACACATCACTCCCTGTGTTACAGGAAAGCTTGGTGAGTTTTCCAGTAATGCTGCAAATGATGGGTAGGCAATAGCTCAGCTCTCCAGCGATGTAGTAATTAAGGCAGATAATTAAGGTAGATAATACCCAGATTATACTAGATTTGGGGTGCAAGCCTCCTCTTGCAGACACTTGTACCCACTTGGTTCAGTTCTTTCAAGGCTGAGAATCTGTGCTGCTAAAAGAGGAAAGACAGGTAGAGTTACTGAAGGGGAACCAAGTGCAATAGCTGCCTGTTGGAAGACAGGCACATGCCTTCACTGACATTTCATTTCTGTTTCAGACAAGTGAAGGGAGTTCTGAACCAGAAGGTGCAAGTGAAAGCATCAGCCATATGAACGGAGCCGTCTGCAGACAAGAAAACGGGCTTTATTCTAAAAAACGCTCGGTGCCAAGTAAACGAATAAGAACCTGAAGAGGGAGAGTTTCCCCATTCCGTTTGAATTGTCTGCCTTGCTTTTGAGATGAAGAGTGCAATAGTCCGAGTCCTAGGATCTGTTCGAAGCCTAGTCCTACCTTCCATAAACTGACTGAATTCCTATTAGCTTCAGTAGGAGTTTAAAATATCTTTTCAGATACATGAGAACTGCACCATGTGGCTTGAAATCTAGATGTGACAGAATGGACAAGTGATACACAAATACCTTGGTGCTGATGGCAGGCTTGACATAGGTATACAAACTCAGTGATATCTGTGGATGTACCCATATTACACAGAATCTGAATTGCTTAACCACCCTATAAGCAAATGCCAATCCTATTAAGTTTCAAATTATGTGCTTAACATGATATTTTTACAATATTTTAAATTTCAATATGTAATATTGAGATGTTAATTACTTCCCATGTTTTAATGGCTGAATTCACAAAACAATGCTTGAGAGAGAAATCATTATTATCTTCCAGTGTAACTTAGGTCCTATGGACCATATTCCCAGCTGATGTAAATTGGTATATCTTTGTTAATGTCAACAACACTCTACCAAGAGTCTACCACTGTGTGTGTAGAGACATGATGTTTATGCAGGGCTTTCATGTTTAAAGAAAATGAAGAATCCAGATCCTAATTTTGTACTGATAAAGCAACTTCTATAGAGAACTATTTATATAGAGTAAGATTTTATGATTTTTTTCCCCCAAAAGTTTATATTTTGAACCTCTCAGTCCAAAAAAATATGCAAGTAGAGCATATATCATTTCAGACACAGTGATTGATTGACTTTTTAACCTGAGAGTCTCTCAAAATAAGGTTCCCAGGGATAGCTCAGCTTGCATTCCCATGGATTTTAGTTGGTTTGACAATCATGGGAATTACTGCTTGATCCTGTTGTAGCAGTGCTATTACTTTCTGTCAGTGGTGATGAAGAGTCACATACTAGTTGCACGGGATCCTGACACATAAATGGCTCTGCTAACATTTGGTAGATTACTCAAAGGAGAGGGCCACTGCATAAAACACACATGCAACCACTTTTCAGCCATTGCCTATATGTGCTGTAGATACTTTAGACTGACTTGCCCCCTTGTCAGTGTCAAATTTCAATAAAAGCACACAAGCCCCATTTCTCTTTCTTTTTTAAGACTTGCACAACTCCATGCTACAGAAGACACTGAGGGTTTGACAAATGGTTTGTGCTTCAGGGAAAAAAAAAAAGACAAAATGTATTTCCACTTCAATTTTAATATCCTAAGTTCTGTTGGTTTGTAATTGCTGCTAACGACCCTACTGGTATGACTTAAATTTAAGCACCTTACCTAATTTCATGTTTTCCACAGTTTGCAATATTATTATTGATGTTTCTGGTGTAACATCTTCCACCATCCTCAAGCTGGCTTTTTTTCTGTTTCATGATCCTTGAATAATTCATCTATTAAAAATAAATCTTTTATTTGTAATTACAATGTCCTCCACAAAGAGGGTTTGGGGTTTTTTTTGTTTTAAACTTATTCTCCAGTAACACCTAGTTGGTAAGGGAAGTAACTTCAGTTTCAACTGGGGTTCGCCTCCATGCTGAAGCAGAACTGTCTGGACTGTTTCCTCAAAGTTCTACATAAATCACAGACTGGTCTGGGTTGGAAGGGACCTTAAAGACCACCTAGTTCCAACACCCACCGCCCCCACTGCCATGGGCAGGGACACCCTCCACTAGACCAGGTTGCCCAAAGCCCCATCCAACCTCACCTTGAAGGCCTTCAGCTGTTGGCAGCTTTTCCCCTCCAAGCCAGATGTTACGTCAGCCTCTGGTAACCCTGTACCAGGAAGGATGAAACAGGTCCTTTGCAATATGAAACTTCACAAAGACCTAAGTCAAACTAATTTGGTATGTGTCCAAAGGCCCGGTTTAGGTCACTCCCCATATGGAGTGGGGCTGCTCACATTACATCTTATCTGCTACATGCCACATCAGCACACCTGTCTCCCCAGCAAGCAAATGTTTGTGTGCTTCATTAGAAAAATTAAGCTCAAAGGCACACAGCCCACCACTATACTATGGTATTGACTATTATGGCAGATCATTAAAATTTCATTTTCAAAAGCATGTCAAAAAACTAGGAAAAAAAAAATCTGATTAGCTTAACTCGAGTGGGGGGGGGATGTGAAAATCACAGCTTCATAAAACCAAGGGGCCTGCACCTCTACCCCTACCATATGTCTTGCTTCTGTGCGTGCTTGAAACACACAGAACAACAGCTGCTCCAATTTCCTAGTGTTTTTCACCCAGTTTCTGCTGCACGAGTCAGCAAGCTCCCTACCTATTGGTTCTGCTCATTGTGTAAGGTGCGAGCTACCTAGAACAACTAAGTCTCCTATTTTCTTTAAAGAAGAGATACTATCATTTCTATGACACACACTGGAACCCACCCCTGTCATTTAAATGGAGGGACCAATCCAACAGTTGCCTGGAGTTGAGTGGGACCTACTAGCATTACTGTGCCATTGTTAAAGGTCCTGCAGTATCTCAGAGTCCACACGCAAGAATATGCACAACCCCCTACTGTGTAAGGCTTACTAATTAGAAGAGACTGATTAAAGGATGGGAGAGGGGAAGCAGAAATAATTAAGGCTAAACACAGAGAGAGTGGTTCCAGTCAGCTGAACTGATCAAGTATCTTCCCTCCCACTGAACAGGCTTTTCTCCCCGCTTCCAACGCTGTTTCCCTTTATTTTATTTCTACCTCTCCATCTTGGCTGTGCAATTCCTATTTTTAGCCATACAGTTCGACCTCCACCTTAGCCATTACACTCCTCAGACACTTCTGTAAGCCAGGTCAACTCACTAACCTACCAGAAAACAGTAAGACCACATTGGGTTTCTGCAAGGTTATTGAACAGGGTCATGAAGGAGGCTTGAGCCTGCGCAGAACATGCAGAAGGAGGGACAGTGGGGTGAGGGAAATGCAGGACACCATCCCAAGTGGGCATCACATGCTGGAGTTAGTTACTTTTATCTTCACTCTAGCTTGTCATCCTACTGGAAGCCAAAGCAAGGTAATTTTACTGCATTCGCACTTTTTCAGTCACTTTCATATTGCACATTTAAGGCTTTGAAGCAAATAGATTGTTTAGAACAAGGGGAAAAGACAGGACAGTGCTTGCTGCATGTACAGGTGAAAACATGGCCCTCTGAGGGTCTGAGCCTACTGCCAGCTGGGTACTGACCTACAATAAGGCAAGGAGGACTGAACCTGTGTGGAGTTGGAAAGCTGTTCTGGGTAGAAGAATCACGATCACAAGTTACTGTGTCACCACACCACCAATGAACTGCCAGGGAAAGAGAGCATGTTTCTTGCATTTCCCACCGACTCATGATGTGACTGGGCTGTTTCATGCCATCTCTGTAGGCTTCAGCTTTCAGGGATGCAGGGGTTCTTACAAAGGCCATGAGAGAGATGTCTACACAGGAGGACTCTTCATGTTGATATTTCATAAGAAAACACATTCGGGCCTAAATGATGACCCCAGATACAAAACACCAAAGGTTTAATGCCTGCACCAAGCTTCCAAGCTCAAGACCAATCTGCTCCAGACAAAACAACCTCCAGCCTCTCCCACCTCTGTTCCCAGCCATTCATGTGTTCTAGGATAAACGTTGCTCCAGTATCACAATAACATACATTTACAACAATATGGAATAACAACAAAAAAATAATTGAAGGAAGCGGAAGGGGAAGAACATGAAGAAATGTGTTTTGGTGCAGCTCATTGAAGGTTGCTAAAAGTCTTTAATAACTGGCAAGGCAGAAAGTCTTGTGGTCTCATGAAAGCCTGGAAAAGGATTCCTGGCTTCAGCTTAGCTATTGACTCATTACATGGCTCAGCGAGTGACTTAACATCTTCATGTCTCTATTTACTTCCACGTATAAAAACAGCTTCAATAACCTTTGTGATCGTTTGTAACAGTTAATCACCTTATCAGGCACAAACCCCTTTATATAGGACTGCAAGTCACAAAGTACAGTTAGCTCAATTTACTTATTTGCAGTTACTTCATTTTATTCCCTACTTGCAAGTAGTTTTGTCAGGAAATAAAGCCCTGTGATGTCCACTGCAAAGTCAGAGACTGATTATGTGAAAAATCATGAAGCAATGAAAAGACACAGCCACAGAATAGGGAAGCAAGCAGCTCCCAGGAAGCCTAAAGATCTGCAAATACACTTTCAACTGGCACAGGGCACCTCTGTTAAGCAAAAAGAAAGCTTTTGGTCTCCATTCCTTAATATCTTGATTCTAGTCACAAAATAAGGCAGGAAAGGAGTTCATCTGGAAAATGTGCTGCTAACACGCTCCAGTGGCTTGCTCTTGGGAACAAAGATTTCTGTTCCCATTACTTGTAATCAGCTCTCCATTAAGGTAGCTTTATCCCACTCTCTATCAGGCAAGAAGCAGATCATACAAATGATAATTAAATTAGACTATAGAACAGACTATATTTTGCACATTTGCCTTTGCATTCTTCAAGTGATATGAGAACTACAAATCTCTGTGAGACAGGACCAGATTCCTTTCCAACTTACACATCTACGCCAAAACAATTAGGGCATTTAATGCTGCTTTCTTAACTCACAGCCTAATCAGGTGGTGAAACTGCAGTGAAATAATGAGTTCTGCTGTAAGCTAGATTTGACATAAGAAAGTTTTTTCCTGACAAAGATGTGCAAATATAACAAATAGCTATAAGTAAGGACAACATCTTCCACAAGAGAGGTTGGAGAGGTTCCTGTGAGCACTGTATCAAAATATTTGCCCACAAAAGCTTATGGCTTAGTATGAAGTTCAGAAGACTTTACCTTCATGCTCCTACTTAATTATATCCCTCTTCTTTTTTTACTACACCAACCCTACACTACAAATCTTTCCCTGGTGTGAAAGCAGGGGATGGGGCACTCTGGCAGCATGCTAAGAGAGCATTTTGTATTGCAAGCAGCTGTCCCATAAGATATCCAAAGTAGCATAAACCTTCCCGTGCTACTGGGTACCCACCTCCAGACATATCTTCTGTTCACTTTGTCTTCCAGTGTTCATAAAGCTACCAAACAGCATCTTTCTTCTTGTCCCTCCAAGTTTTGCCAGCTACTGACAATACTGCTTTCTGTATAAACTTGCTATTTCACATTCCGGAAGAACAATCTAGAAGAACAAATAGCAGCTGTTTATATGGGAATTTATTCTATAAATAATATATGTGCATGTACATTATGCACGTAGGGGTGTGTGTATATATATATATTTTATATATGCATAAACACATATAGAAGCACATATACAGACACATTCCAAAGCAATTAATGTATAAGTCAATACCTTTATGTTTAATAACTGTAATGGGAAACAAAGGGAATTGCCATTTCACATATTTTTGAGATGAAAAAGATATAAATTTTATGGGGTCTTAGGTAGAGGGATATTAGCAATTGCAGGTGAACCCTTTACATACTGCTTTACCTTTGCATACTGCTGTCACAAGCAAAGAAGTTTCCATAGGCAGCAAGGAAAAGGCAGTAAGATATCTGTAGACAACTGCTGGAAAAGGAAGGAAATACCATCTAGGTACAAATCCTGAAAAATGGAGGGCTTCAAAAGTGTGGTTGACAAACTAGAATACATTAACCAAAAAGCCTCACTTACGAATCCCAACCTTCATCATATGCTGCTCTTCAAATTGAGCAAATCTTTGCACCAAAACACATTATATGGATTAACTTGATTTACCTATAGGTTTAGTGTTATCAGAAATGAGATCTTGTGGAACACCTTGCAACCAAACTCTCTTAGAGACTCTCGAAACATTTAATGCCTATAGAATCTCTATTAACCAAAATAGCCAGGCCTCTCTGACTCCACACACAGGATAATTATCAAAAGTTACAACCACTTTGAGATCTTACACACTGTCCCCATAGCAAAGCTAGCTACCCAACTGAAACACGTCAGCCCAGCGTCTTAGGTGTCAGACTTCATGGCCTTGAGCTTTTCAGCTGCTCTGCTCTGGGGCTGAGTGAGGGGACTTCTCTCCACTGGCACTGATGTCACAGACTACGCAGACTCCCACAGTCGTGCTGCTCAGACCTCTGAGACCAGTGGTACACATGGATTACCTAGCTTTCAGAAAAAAAAAGTCTCTTTTTCAGCCTTTATAAGCAAAACTACGGCACCTATGGCAATATTGACCAACAGACCTAGTACCGTCAAAATTCCCCACATGAAAATCGTATCTCTGCTCATTTTCCCTTTCACATCCCACCAAAAAAAGCACCTGAAGAGAAAGGGGCACAAGTAGCTTCCCCCAGCCCCTTTCTTGTGTTCATTCACAGACTGCTCTCTTGTCTTGTTTCAGGGCAGGCCCCTAGGTTGATTGCTGGAGGATGGAAAGTCAAAGGTGGCAGCTCTGGCATGTCTGGTAACAGTCCTCCTGTGCTTGCTGACTGGTGAATTACCTCAAAACAGCCTATTCTTTCTTTCCTGTTTTTCCAGACTAGTTTCTATTGAATTAAGTGCCTTATGCTTACACAATAAACAACCCAATGGCTTGCCCAAATACAGCATTCATTCTTGCAGTGGTCCACCAGTCACACCTGCATTTTCTATTGCTGTATTTTTTTGCCTTCTCTAAATGAATACTGCTTCATTTGCAATGTCTCTTAGCAAAGCAAACATTGCTTTTGGCTCCTGCTGAACATGGCTTGTAGCAGGCTGCTCAAGCGGGAAGGTTTGTGGCAACTGAACCATAGGCACAAAGAGCAGATCACGCGGCGAGAAAGTGATGACACATTCCAGCCCGTGGGCACCAGGTTGTCTTAAGCAAGAGGCAAGTGGGAAACAAAAACAAGGAAGCAGAAGAATCATACAGCTTTAAGCACATTCTGAGTGCACAAGAAAGAGGGCAGAAAGCTCTGCCAGCCAACAGAGCATGCAGCAGTACCAGTGTACTTCCTCGTGCCTCTCCCACTAATGCCTATCTAGAGAGTACTGCAATCCAGCTCCTTGCTGAGGGGGCCTCGTCTCAGACCCAGGAGTCTCTCCCAGTGCAAGTGCAATGATGCTTCTCCTCAACTGGTTCAAGTCTTTTGGCAGTAATGAGTGTTTCTTCTTGGTTAGGCTCCACAAAAGCCCATGCAATTTCTAATGTTGTAGCATATCTGCCTCGCCCTACCCATTACTGAACCAAGTAACATGCATCAATCTGTCAGTACCTCAGTTTCCCAAAAGATGATGTATTTCACATGGGAAGAGACACACTAGTGACTTAAGGGGATCTGATTCCACTGGTTTGACAAAAGTTCTTCTTTCTCACTACAGCAGCAAATTTAGCTTTGCACTGCCTAGATTTAAAAAACTTTTTTTGTCTCATCATTTGTACAATATGAGTGGAAAAAAAGAGTCTCATGACTCTGTTATCAGTCCATTTTATGTAACATGTTTGCAGTGAATGATTAAACACAAAGATTATTGCTTAGTAAGTTTTGAGTAGTTGCCCAGAAATCATGCATGCAGAGCCAAATACTACCACTGATGTTTAAGCATTTTTAAGAAGGATTAACTGAAGGAGACAGTGCCAAGATTCATCCTTTGAATAGGGAGGTGTGCTTTCCATTGCCATGTCAATGACAAACCCAAGGTTGATTTGAAACTTGATGCAAAATACACAGGGAACTTCATTCTCCCTTAAATATGAGCACTAATGTACACCAGAGGACAAATCTGTGATAATGAAGCCAGCGATGACCACGGTCTGGGCAAATGGGGATGTGTAGGCTTATGTCTTTGACAGTTCTCTTTGTGCTCCCTTTATGAAAGTTGTAAACATTTGTTTGACCCAGTAGGTTGTCTAGGAATAATTTACATCTGTAATGCTATAAGCACTGTTCACAGAGAGTTCATTATTTAAGTTTCAAGTGCTCCCTTAGTTGTTGATTCCTTAACAATTCTCAGATGAGGCACATCAAAAGTTCTGGTATAAATAACCGGGCAAACACTGCCACGGAAGAACTGACAAGGTTCACTATTGTTTGGAAAATATAGGGGGTTCAGTGCCAGTTCATAAAATGCTTGTGAAGAGCAAAAGCAAAATGAACTAGTTATCTGCCATTACTAATTTTATAACTAATTACCTTTATTAATATTTTTTGTAATTTGCTCAAATTTAATGGAAAGGCTTCTCTGTACTTGACAGTTCATTCTGATGAGGACAGAGAATATGTACATTGCAATAACTATTGCAGAATAACTCACGTTTAAAAGCCTGTTCTGGATTCAGTCTACCTTGTCCCACTTTCGATTAAACCACTCTGAAAGACAGAGTTGGGGCTCTGACACATACCAGGGTTGAGAATGCTTTTTTTGGAAGGACTTCAATTTGATACTGTCTTTCACTGTTCTCTCCTTCCCTTTTCAGTAGGCTTTTTGGCATGCACTTAATTCAGCTTTGCTGTGAGGACAAAGGAATAGTAAAAAAGAAGGGAGTCCTTTTATTGACTAATTCCTGCCAACATCCCTGAACTCTATAGCAAATGTTGCAACTAATGATGTCTGGGTATTTGAGGTCTCTGAACCCTTTAAGTTCAGAACTTCTGGATCACGGCTCCAAGACCCAGTGTAGCTTGCACTGCAGGCTCTGTCTCAACAACTCTTCACAGGGTAAGGAAAGATCAGCTTGGACACCACAGCTGCACAGTGAATGACCACAGCAGCCGATAACATTACTTCCAGAGAGATCCATAGTCTTGCATGAGATTTTGGTCATCATACCCTTTTAGAGTCTCCAAACAGAGCAGTGGTGACACTAGCAAACAGTAGCTCTTTAGAAAGCTTTTTACTCCTTTTCCCTGCAGGAAGGACAACCAGCATGGTTGTTTCTAGTACCACATAGCAAGCCAGAGCTGCTTGCACAATGACTTTTGACCTGGACGATAAACCTCCTCCAAGGGGGGCTGTAAAGTCAAAAAGTCACCCTGTATATGTAGTCGTACTTGCTGTTGGGAATGCCTGGCACAACTGTTGAACAAAAAACATACACAAATTAAAAATAATAAAAAATCAAAGCAGTGGCAATAGATGACTCCAGCTGATTCAAGGCACTCTATTTCTTTTCCTTGGCTGTGGTTCTGGCTATCCTAAAAGCTGGTGTTCAGAACAAAACTGGCGTTTGTGCCCTAGCCCTCAGCTAGCTAGGCAGGAAGCCTGGTTTTCAGTACCCTGCTCTTGACCACAAAGCTTACACCTGGGGCCAGGATTTGATGTGACAGTTTTAGGCTGGCTACTACCAGATCAGAGGCACTGTGGCCACAAGCTGCACAGAGCAATTCCAGTGCAGAGTCAGCTTATCAAATCTGGGGGGCAGAGAATGGGGAAGTTTATTTTGACAGATGTTATGACAGATGAGGCACAAACTGTCTTGCTGCCGATAGCATAGCATCTATAAACTCTGTATGATGTGCTTTGTGAATCTGACAGAAATTCAGTCATCAAGGGTATTCTCATCTGGATGCTCCAGAGGTGAACAGGGATGGTATCTGTCATGCATCCAATGATGATGATTTTTAGTTTCAGAGAACAAAGTGAGAAAAAAGAAGAGATGCAGTGTCTCTAGCAGGAGTGTCTACAGGCTTCAACAGCAGCATGAACTGAACATAAAACGTCTGGAAGCAAACAGTGCAATTTGAGATATGTAAAAACTCAGTGTGTGGCAACAGTTACAATAATATAACACTTGAGACCCTCTGTTGCTTGGGTAAGGAGTCATTGGAACAAATTTCAAGTAATCTATATGTGCTATCTTTTACTTCACAAGAAGGTATCCAGCGTTATGCAGACTGAGCTCAGGGCTGTGGAATAAGAGAAGGAAGTCTTCCACTGGTCTTGCATGGATTTATAACATATAGCAGGATGAAACTAAAAGAGAGGAGGTGTTTCTTGATTAGGAGACACTATCTACATTGCTTATGACTGCTGCAGGAAAATGTCTTGATACCTATCCTGCATTAATTCCTTGCCTCCATGAACTGGTCTTTTATTACAATGCCTTGGAAACACAAAGTGTAAATTCACAGAGTGTTTTTACCCCTGAAGTGCATGGACAGCTGACGTACAAACCTACACTTCATCAGTCCCTACCAACTCATGCACACCCTCAGGTTATGCTATCTTGCACTAATATACCATTGAAAGGAAGTACCAGCACAAACTAAACAATCTGGTCCAAAGAGTTAGCACATTGGCTTTTGTATGCAAGCATCATACTGGCTCCACTTCATTCCTAGCACTAATTTCTAGTTAAATAAGCAATTGGAAGTGTCTGTAAAATTGTTTACTGTTCAGCTGTAAAAAGGAATCCTCCTTTTCACCCTACATCCTATCAGGGACTTCCTCTGCATTCACATTTCCCTACTCACCCAACACAATTACTCCTCTCTTAGCAGCAGTGGATGAGGAATATATTTAGTAGCTTGTTCACCGGATAAATCAAGTGTAACTTTCTTTAAATGGAGACAGAAAGGGAGATAAGAGCCTCACTGATCCTACCTCTCCCCCTCCTTGCTGAACCCCCATATCTTCTGAGCCCCTGCTACTTATACTTTACCTCTGTGTGCCATGTGGAGTCTCTCCTCCTCCACATCCTCTGTTTCTCACCACTACTTCCAGCACTTACAAGCCCAGAAGATTATGCTGTGCTACATTTCATGCTTCAATTTTGTGCTGGTACCCTCAAGAGTGAGAGAGCCAACTGATAAGCAGTGCCTGAAATGCTTTCCTGCCCTGCAGTGGAGAAGCCCTCCACAGACATTTTGGGTGATGAAGCTCCAGCAATTCACCTCCAGAATTCCTCCTCCTGCCCACAACAAAATCTCATTTCCTTCTCTGTGGCCGGTCACATTCCTCAAGGGAAGAAGTCAGGGCAGAATTCACAGTGGCACAGAAGGATATGCCCGGTCTGTGTGTTGATTTTTAGGGTCTTTTTATTTGGTTTTGTTTTTTTTTTTAAAAAAAAAAAAAAGGCAGCAAGCAAATAGCAGCTGTTCAATCACATGAACAATCACACTGTTTTTAATCGGCACTTTGAAACGTTCCTCTGTTCACAGCAGAGCTCAGCTCACAGCAGATACTTTGTTCCCCTACAAAACCGGCTTCAGCTCAGGTTAATATAATGGCAAAATAGCTACACTTCTTCCATGGTTCAAAACCTTATGTGCACTCTTTTTTCCCCTTGTTTTCTTAGCATTTACTGCAAGTAACCTCTACTTTTTTCTAGAAATGTATATTTTTGGTATCAAAGCTGAAGCACCTCACCTTCACCATCAAAACCCTATGTGTGAATTTTGAGCGTGCTTAAATACCTGGGCATGAGGCAGTTAAACTGGACTGAAAACTGAGTTTGAGCAGCTTGTTTCAACTACACGAAAAACTTGTGTTAGACACTGCACAAACATCAAGCTCTAGCCTAGCTGGAAATAATCACCTCACCAAATTCAGCATGAGTGAAATGAAGAAAGGTAAGATTACATCTAATCCTCAAAAGGCACCGTGGTATTTGGGTCACTCTTTGCCAACAACGCACAATCGAAAATTATGAGCTAAGACCTCAGATAATAAACTTCTCTTAAAAAATTAGTAACATCTTGGAATATTTATTCATGTTTTACTTTCAGGGTACCTTCAGTGGCTTTCAGTGAAGCCTCTTCAGAAATCACATTTCGGAAAAAACCAGCCTGCTTCTTGGACATGGTCAGAGTAACAATTGCTGGTGAAACACGCTTTCAAGGAACACATCTAAACCCACGAAATCTAAAATGAGCTTCAGGGTGAAGAACTTCTCCAATACGCATTGCTTCCTCTATTAAACTCAGAACTGCTACTGCACAGACCCACTATAAGCTGTGCGGAGGAAAGACACCCCTAGTGAGCCATAGCATTGGGCTAAGCCTCACTTCCCAAACTCAACACACCTCCTGCTAAATCCACATAGTGGCTGCTGCAAAGTTAGGTGTCTTCTACATCACCAGCTTTACCACCTCCCAGTGCTGTTCAACGCAATCAGATATTACCCTCCCCTCTCAAGCACTCTGCTCACCTTGCATCACCCCACCGACAATGCTCACAGCACCCCACGTGCTCAGGAGCACATGGCTTGTCAGGCAAACTTGTACCTGCTGCCCACTGAAAGCCCTTCACAGACTTACTCGTAGAGCCAAAGAAGCCAACAGGACAGACCCTTAACTCCCTATGAAGCCCTCAGGCCAGAGAGACTGTCAGAGGGACCCGGGCTTTTCGCAAAAGCACAATTGGCTCTCCTCCAGAAAAAAACAGACTTTTTTTCCACCAAAGCAACCGTCCCCTCCAAAACACCACAGCCTTGGAGGTAGCCATGGGGCCACCAGGCCTGGCAGCGCACAGGGCACCCATTCTTCCTTATCGCTGGTCCCAGGCCTTGGCATGGTGTTTTAGGAGCCTCTTTGCTCTGGTGTTCCCCAGACACATCCCTACTGGAAGGTTGATTCATTTTTGTGAGGCTAGTAGGGAGAAGCAACTGTTTCAATATGAACAACCACGTTCTCTACCACAAACAGAGCAGAAACAACCTGCTCTTCAGGGTCCATCTATAGCTAGCAACACCTGCAAACATTTCTGGGCATAGCAGCTCAGTTGCTATTAAATTGTTCTCCCTGTGCCCTGTGTGATGTTGGTCTACAGCTTTTTCCCAAACTTTTCTGGATGTGGTTAGGAAGTTAGACTATTCCCAAGAGTTAGGTTGGATGCAGGCACCCTGCTCTGGAGGCTAACACCGATGTGAACCATTCTGCCTGACAAACGGCTAGAACTTCTTATGTTTTACTACAAAAGGATTAGGTTCTTTGCCCCCTTATGTATTTTATTGCTTTTATTTCTACTTCTTCCAAGACTGAAAATACAAGCCTTAAGTCCTTCTGCAACTCTCATTCTAATTTGACATGAGAATTTACAAGTTAGTCCAGGAACAATATTTTTTAAATGGCTTGGGTGAATCCGAGTCACAGAAAAATGTGCATCTCAATGTAAACTTTGTTGGTTGAGTCTGTATCTAATTTTACTATAAATCAAATTATGCAATTGGATAACCTGCTTACTATGTTAGCTGAGTCACCTTCGACAAAGGCTTTATAGGAGGTGATATAACATACTAGTATGCTTATAGAATTAGTGACTGTGCATTGACTGCATGACAGGGCAACGTCAGACTGGAAGATAGGATGTTTTTTAACCCCTGGGCAAGTATGTTACTTCCATGTTTCTATATTACAAAGGCCCCAAGCTTAGGGAAAACCAAGATAGAAGGATGTGCAAGAAACACTACATATGATTTGAATTCCACCCCAAAAATTGCAGGAAGTGGTTTTTTCGAGCATCTATTACACAGCTAGTAAAATCTGAGACAGGTGGTCTAAAATGACTGACGTTGCTCTTTGTTTTGCCCCTCCTCGACTCACATTTTCTTGAACCATCTTGGAACTGCAAGGGTTCAGTGACTTGCCTGTGCCCTTTGGGAGCATCAAGCTTTTGACGCTGCTCATCCAATTTCTTGGAATTTGTAATCACAAAAGCTGGCTCTTTGCCTGGGTTATATATGATTCAGTCGAACCCAGAGGGCAGAGGGAGTGGTGGCCAGCAATACCCTATAGAGGTGGTGAGAGCACAGATTAGTCATCATGAGCAACAGAATCCCCATGAACTATCATTTAGCCAGTTTGCTGCGTTTAGCTATTGCAGGGGGTATTTTGTTTGATGTTTAATTTCTTACTGAACCTTGAGCAACCTGGTAGGACATATGACATCAACCATGAGCAATCATTTCTTTGTAGCTAGCTACTATTAACACTACCAGGTAACTTAGTCAATACTAATAAAAAAAGCAAAAACGCTCAGTAAAAACTCTGTATTTAAAGGGTCTCCTTTTTAGTGTCTCTGATGACCGAGGAAATTAATAAGCAGTATGGAACGTGCTTATTACATGGACATTATTGCAGAGCAGACTATAAATGCAGAAATAAATTATCATGTAAGGGTTTCTGTCAGGATTAGTTCTGTTTCAACCACTCATCTTGTTACTAAAACATCCTTGTTTTGTCAGCCTTTACTCCAGAATCGCCCTGCTGCAATGTTGTTCCTTTGATCCTTCCCTCTTCTTCCCTTCTTGGTTTAAAACAAACATGCAGCATTTGGGATGGTGGGTCCTGAGGTACAGAACTGCCTTCCACTGACATTCAGCTCATCTTTCCAGTCCCAGGTTCCAAATACCACCATCACCAGTCCATCTACTCACAGCTGTATTTACTGTAACCGACGTTAACTCCAAATCCTTTCTCAGTTGTGTCTCCAGCCTAACTTCCTTTAATTTTCCATCTCTTTCAAATAAATACTGCAGTTTAGCTGGAGGTTCCAGGCATGATGTAGGCCTGAATGTATCAATAAATCAAACCAGGCAATCCCATCTTTTTTGATCCTTTGCTCATGTGAATTTCTTTAGGGTTTGTCAGAGTTATTCTTAAGAGGCTGCATGTCACTACTGAGTTGCTTTATGTATGTTCAACTGAAAAGTTTTTGGGGAACTATCATTTTGGTGTTAGTTGTGTAGCACCTGGAACAACTGAAAGCCTGGTCCAGGCTTATGGCTCCTATAACAACTGACTGCTAATAAAATACATGGAGTACTCATTGGAAAATGGTAATCTCTGCATTGCACTGGTGAAGCACCCTCAGTGCTTTGGTCATAGAGACCAAAAGAAAAAGAAACATTAATCATGGTTTTAGAGGCTGGCATGGCTTGTGCATACCAATGTAAAGGTTTACTCAAGTCTATCACTTGCATAGCATCCCTGCACTTTGCCTGGAGCCCAGTTCAGTACTGTCTGCACTGCATTAGACTGGATATAGGTTAGAAGGAGATAATTAAACTTCACAACACTTAAAGGAGAATTACTGCATTTTGGTTCAGTTATCTAAAACAGTTTGACAGCCTGGTTTTAAGACAGGGAAGCCTCATTTATTCTCTGTTCAGAATCATAGCAGGTCTCCTACAAAACACCCAGCAATTTTCCCAGATACATAAGAACATATTGGTAGCAACAAGACTTTACACTATTTCCGGGTGAGGAACATACTTATCAGGAGAGTAAAAGTCTGTGGTTTGCCTGAGAAGAATCAAATAGTCACACACAGTACAGGGCAGAAGTGCATCATCAGCCCTTATGCAGGAACAAAATGCCAATGACGTTTCAGATCAAAATGGTTTCAAAACCATACAACTGGCTCCAGGGCCATGGAGGCACGTGAGATGGAGATGTGGTGAAGGAGTGACTACAAAAATCCCATTCTGTAATGGGGCCTCTTTGCATGAGGCGCCATCCCTCTACCTGCCTTAGTCCGAATTACTAGGCTAGAACTACACTGGGTCTGTTTAATAAATAAATTTTGCTTCAGAAATTGTTTTGTCAAACCAAATACATCTGTTTGAACCATCAGTTTCAAAGTTTTTGACTAGATTTTGCAAGTCCAGTGTACACAACAGAGAGAAACTGACCTTTCCACTCTGCAAGCAGAGGTTTCAACAAAGTCATGTCTGATTAGAGATTTCATAAGATTTCAAAAGTTTTGGAAGCCTTGGTGGTATTTGTGAAACAGAACCTATGGTTTTATGGCTTGTTCTAATGTTGACACACACTGAGAGGCAGAGAAGGACCTGGCACTCCAGCTCATTCAGCACACTGTGCTGACTCAGAGGAGTAGCTGGAGACTAATAGGACTCTGGTTTACACCGACTAACTGATAGTCATTTGGCCAGCCTCCTTCCTTTCGTGTCTTCTATTTTCTTCTCAAACATAAAGTGAGACTTCCAAGCTGACCTTATTACTGCTGACTTACTATCCATGCCTGCATTATTTATTTCCAAAACAATTTGCAGTAGCAGTGTAAATCTCACAGCTAGAGTCTTTCCCCTGTGTTTGTATCAAACTCCATAAGCTGCTGCCTTATAGGGCATTTTGCAGATGATGCAGTAGAAGAGACATCCACGGATCAAAGATGGCACCAAGAGGGTTTCACTTGCAATGAACTATGTTCCACTTAGACGTTTCAAAAACACCAAAGAATATAGATTGAAGATAGTTCCTCAAAGACCTGCTTTCTGGCATACAGCAAACGAAAAGGAAACATGCAGGAGTTTATTCAAAAAGACGTTCAAATGAATTAACACAATGTCACAAAAGAGAGCTTTATCATCTCTATACTCAGTTTTACCTGAGTGTAAACTGCTGGAACAACATCGATTCCACCCGAGAGACTGCAAAATGCTGTTATCCAAAGTGAAGCATTTCCAAAGTGTCCGTGCAGGTTCCACCATCACCCCTTCTGCCAAAGTAATTTAAACTTTATTTAAAAACATCTCTCCGCTTTGGAGAGGATTTTGGAGCCAGCTGCCCTCCCTCTCTGCCTATGTAAGTGATAATGGCAGGTGACTATGCCCTGTACAGTAGCTTCATATTTCTCCCATTAGAGTGTGTGTCACTTTCTATTTTGGGGCGCTGAGCGTTTACATGGCTATGCTTCATATCCCACTCCTTCCCCTGTACTGTAACCTTGTAACCCAAGATGCCGGTGGCCGTATTGGGTTTGCGGCGCTCTGACCTTTTGTCCCCCTACTTGAAATTCGCTGGTTTTATCCTGCCATGGCTGCCGGCTGGGTTACACCGATAACCTTTCATGACATGCCCGGTGAACTTCCCGGCAGGAACAGGAAAGGACCATGGCTTACCTCAACTCAAACAGCAGCAATTTGAAGTTGAGTCCCAGCTGGACTGAGGTAGTGTTAGATCTTTCTGAAGTTGCCCTGGGTGCACATAGAGCTGTGAAGGGACTCGGCATTTAAACTTTGAGTGACCGATCCACAGCTGAATTGACCTTCTGGACCCCTTTCTCTAGTCCTTATTCAGGCAAAATGCTTAGTGAACTTCTTAGGTATTTCACATAGTAAAGACAGAAGAATTGACCCACTTGTGTAAGTCATCACAGTTAACAAGAAAAAGAAATTCCTTACATCACCCCTCATGCACACACACCCCTCACCCCAAAAAGAATCCAAAAAAGGAATCACATGACAAATGGGAAGAAATTTGAATTATGTTGTCTTTCCCACCTGGAGGTTCTCCAAACAAACCCCCTGGGAGTTTTACCTGCAAGATCGAACTGGAAACACAGCACTGACTGCCTGTGTTTGGAGGCCTGGTTCAGGGAATGAAGAGATTTGGTGGAAAGTGGACAACTGCTGAAGTTTGTTATTATGGCTCTGAGCTCTTTTATTTGTTCAAAATCGCTCAGCCTATCTAACCATAAAGCAACAGATTTTCACCCTTTCTCCTGATTTCTGATGTGGAAATGAATTCAGGCTTTATATCCCACTCATTTCACTCCAAAAAGGTTTTATTTTCTATTTCAATTTTCTGTAACTATCCCAATCTGGACTGTTAAACTTTATGTTCCTTTTTATACACAAAAAATCTCATGGGGATGAACACAGTTCTCAGAAAAAGATCAAGAGAGTTCCTATCATCTGGCTAAAAGAGCATGATTTTGAATCTCCTCTTTGCATAGCGTCTGAGTTAATTTTGATTTCAGTATACTGTAAAACTGAATAGCTTACTGGGTAGCTAGTTGCTGCTCAGGACTCTGACCCCTGGCTGTGTCTTCCCACTCTTCTTCTTGGTCAGCACGGGCACTTCCCTGATGCGATAGAGAATCGGGTCAAGAAGCTTAGGCAGCAGAAAACTCATTTCTCCTTTTTCACGGTTTAGGTTTTGCTGGTTTGGTTTGAACAAACTCACTGAGGAGGGTTCGGAAAAAAGGCAGAGCTAAACTAAAAAAAGCAGCACACATTTGCTGAAACTTTTCTTTTACAGTTTGCCAAAAGTAGAGTTTTATCTGGTATGACTAGAAATCCTTCTATCTTGCCACTTTTTCAGATGGTGGTGTCTCACATTACCCCCAGATTTTGACAGTTCTGGAAAGCTCAGTGGACAAGACTGGATTGCTTCTAGCACGTATCTCTACACCTTGCTTTCCCTCCACACATTCAACTATACTTGAGATAACAGAAATTTTGAGAGAAAAACAGATTTATTTTGCCTTTTAGGTGTTTTAAGGAGTTTAAAACACTTTTCCTAAGCCATGTTCTTTACATTTAACCATTAGCCTTCATTTTATTTATCCCATTTTGGGGAATTATGGTTCTTTTTCAGCTGTTGCAGATCACTTGAAATACACCCAACTGCTGTTTTCTTTACGTGTTATAATCAGATTTCATAGCACTTGTGGGGGTTTTTTTTAATGTGGATGCACAGACAGGCAGTGTGCATCTAGTCATAGAAAAGACTCATTTGCTTCAATTAAGTATTCATGAGAATAACTGCTGACCATTATGGTATCTCCAGAGACCAAAACATGCTCTCTCATGAATCACTAGAAAACAGACAGCAGCAGGGGAAGCTTGCTGACAAGACCTTGCTGATTTACGCTAGCTTCCTGGTTGAGCAGTCATACCTAGGGTCACTGTAAGAGGTAACAGACCTTCACATTGAATCCTTGGTTTGTCTGCCTGACCTGCCAGCTAACTGGCAGTTAACAGTTAATGCATTTCCCAACAGTGTCCTGTGATAAAGGAACACGCTTGTGGTTTCATAATGCATATTTCATTGCAGGCGGTGTCTCCATCAGTTAAAAGTCTGTCTTTCCCTATTTACAACGGGTTGTAAAGCTCCACCGATTTTCATGGTTTGGAAAACAGTAGCTAATATATTGTACAAATCGCGAGTGTTTTACCCATGTATGTCACTTCTTTAGAGCTCAAAGTACCACCCCTGATAACGATGAGAAATGCTGGCCTGGCTCTTGTGGTCTGATAAGCGTGCACAAAACAACTGAGTGAATTAACAAACCAAGGGCAAAAGGCAAAGATCGTGCATGGGATTAAAGCAGACAGTGATCCTCCCTGAAACATACCATTTGATCGTTTCACTTTGAAAAGGCAGAGTGACTTTGAAGCCCTAACAGGATTTTCCATAAAGCTGAAAAGTAAGGATGACAGATGTGCCACTAGCTTGCTATCTACTGTCACTGAAAATACAGTTTTCTTGTCACCACCTACAAATCCCATTCCTTTCCTCCTTCCCTCTCATTTATCCCCCCACGTCTAACTGCACATTTCCTCACCCCACCTGCTCTGCCAGTGCTCCCGTCAGCTTCCCTCACAATCACTGCTACTGAGTCCCTTACGAGCAGCAAGAGTTTCCTGAGCATATCTGCAAAGTCCCCATCCTTCTTTTAATGGCTTATTTCTGTCATGCTTACTGCAAGCAACTGAACATATCTCATCTTTTTAGAAAATAAAGAAGGAAAGAATGATTTTCTCAGGCAAATCCCGAGCTGAATGATGTTGCAGGGAAAAACTCACATTTGGTCAGGGACCCACTGACATGCACTGTTGGTTTTTATTGGTATCAATGGGTATCTGCATAAGGATCTAAATTCTCTTGCAAAGCTTAAAACAGGGCAAGGAGATAACTACAACAAAATGAAGCTCATAAAAAACTGGAAGAAAATTATTACAACACTGACAGAGGTCATTCTGTGAACAGTCAGCATATTTTGGTATTGGACCTCAATTTTGCCTCCTACTGCTCTGGCCGAGAGAACCTTTCATACAAGGGACTACATCTGGCCTGAAAACATTCTCCAGACTCCTGCAATTGTGTTCTTTCTTTCCCCCTGTCAGGGTCCTCAAGATCTTCAAGCACAACTTTCCAAGACTCCCCCATGGTCCATAGACACTCTTGCCAGAATTCCACCTTCCTGCTTCCTTACACCCAATTCGTCAAAAGGAAATTCTCAGCCTCAACTGCTTTACTCACAAAAGAAAATGAAAAACAGAGGCTATGTCTACACAGCACAATGAAGACCTGAGTATTACCTAATGACTTATTTTCAGGCCTTGAAGCAGCACAGTAGGGTGAACAATAGCACCTAAATTACTACCATTACCAAATTTTTATCTCTATATATGGCACCAATCTAATGAAGCTGTGCTGCTTCCAGCACTCCATCTAGCATCTCTGCATGACCCTGTCTTGTGATGTGCAGATAACCTAATTCATGTCTGCAGCCACTTGGTAGCCCTGCACCACGTGAGACATACCTACCATTGCTGCTCCACACATCTGAAGCACAGTGGCAGGACTTCATTTCAGCTGCCCAATCCCTGCTGAGAGTCTTTAGCATCTTCCACAGCAATACTGGGAGCACTTCTCTTCAAACATCACCTCTAGTTATTGACTCTCCTTGCTGAAAAGAACTTTCTTTGTAAGGAGCAGAAGGTAAATATCTTTGTCTCCTCCTGCCCTTCCTCTGGGGTTTTATCATTCTCCTGTCTTCTAGCTACAGCAGATAAGACCGATTCAGCCAGTCAGCAGACATTTTTGCTCATGAAGCTACAGTTCTGTTTCTGCCCTATGACAGAAAAATATGTTTTAGTACCTGAACTGTCTGACTAAATATTTCAGTAATTAGGTTAAGTATCATCAGTCTTCCTGTAGAAAAGTAATCCTTTTAGGATTACAAAGGTTAACCCTTTGCACCTACAATATCAACGGTCACATAGATAAATTATACATATAGAGAGGCTATTCAAAAAAAACCCCACATCCTCTGCTATCCTGCTGGTCACTCTTGCATTTTGCTAAGGGTGAACTGTAGTCATATGAAAGATCTTGGACTGAGATTGTACGCTTCCCATGTCTTCCCTTTCATCACCAAAACACGTACTGCATTAATAAAAAAGTCAAATGCCTGCGTCCTTATAGTTGTCAAGTAAACATAGTGCAATTATATTTCTCAGACCATCTGGCTTGAAAAGAAGTCTCTGTTCACGGGGTACAAAACATCCAAACTTCAGACATAAATACCAACAGTCCACCCAGAAGCGATTCCTACCTGGGATTTTTTCCAGAGATCCCTAAAGGGCAATGGTATCAAAGAAGAATGCGGAGCAACTGGCTCCAGGAGAAAATCAGCAAAGGAGAGATCTTCCCAAACTGCAAAAGCAGCAAGAATTCAACATTGCAAATATATCGCAAGGTGATAATACATCAAATGTGCAGTGCAAGCAACTCCCTGAAATGTGTCAGGAACCATTTGGCAGCAGCCAAAATCTTTCAATTCCACTGGGGATGCAAGTCCACCTGAGACTTCAGGTTGGAGGCTCAGAGCAGGCAGTACCTGGGGAGACAGAGCGCTTTCATCACCAAACCCCTCTTCCCTCCCTACCCAAGCTACTGTGAGCTCACCAAAGCTGTGGGCTTGCAAAGCCAGTGCAATGAAACCCAATGGCAGTTTGCTCTTCCACACATTATCACAGAACAAGCAATGACCATGTATTTTTAATAACAATAACTTCAAAAAGTATACTGTGTGATCAACAAGAAAATGTAAATCTAAAATGGGAGTCATCAAAGGCCAGAAGTGTTAGAAGCTGTGTGGAGGGCAATTGGCGTGGAGCTGCCTTAAAGCTCATATGTGAACCCACAGTGGCCTCCTTAGGTACAAATGTTGTTTCCTTCAGTGCAGACAGCACAAAGCTGTCTGTAAGTCTCTTCCAAGCCCCACAATAAGACAGATAAACATGTACAGGGCAAAGGAGTCTCGGTTACAAAAAGCCTTTAATAACATATTTTACAAACGATACATTATGACTAAGCAGGTGTGACGTACAGCAACCTCTTTTTGCCCACTAATACTTAACTTACAGGCAATTTCATTGCATAAATGAATTTCAGAGCAAAAATATGGTCCCACTGTGTGCCACAGGAAAGTCTATCAACAGTCCCCATAGAACAGGAAAGCTTTAAACATCTTCCAAACCTTGGGAAAATGGGTTTTATTTCTGGATGCTGGCCACAACTGGGCCACACTTGTCTGTACAGCAGGCCAAACCAAAACCCTGGAATCGTGGACGTTCACCGTGAAGAAGCTTGTATCTCAGTGAGGAACAAAGCTTTGCAGCTTTAACCTGGCTGTATTCCAAACTAACCCTTAATGAACGACTGGTCTTTCTAACCCTGTGGGACATTTTTTCTTTAGGAGTATTTTCCTCAGCCTGGGAATTGAAAGACTGAACATCCTGCCTCCCCTGCAGCTCAGTACTAAATCATTAGATTCCTGCAGCTTTTCAGAAAGGATGAGCATACATGTCTGACTGTGATAGGGCTGTTCTAACGTTGTTGCCATGTGGCCTTGCTCTGTGCAGAACTTGCCTCTGTGTGTTGTGTCAGCAAAAAGTACAATAAAAGCAGAACGTGCTTTGTCTTCCAGATTATCCCCCCATGGTCTGTGTGTTATTCCAGTAGTCTTCCCAACCGAGACCTTCCAGCTGAGGACAAGAATCCATCTCTTCCTAAGTGACAGGATGTGACCGTGCGGGGAGAGCGAGTGAGGTTATCTAGGGACAGGCAGCAGACCAAAAAACAGATTGCGTCAGCATGGGAAAGGATTGGGCAGGAGCAGAGGGTGTGTCAGGGCATGCTCCCAGGCAGAGAAAAGCTCAGAATAAACAGGGAGAAAGTTGCTGGCCAGGGGTTTGAATAAAGGCCTCGGAAATGCAAAGAACTGGGCCACGCTAATGAGGGCACCAGCACTTCCTGCGAGTAGAAAGCTGGGCAGGAGGGTGGACAGAAAGGAAAGGAAGGGGACGTGGAAAACTGTGGAAGAGCTGCAAAGGGAGCTTTATAGAGAAAGTAATCCGAAACCTCAGTCTGACAGATAAACAGTACAGTTGGACGGGAATTTGGTGGTAGGGTTTCTAATAATGAAATTTAATTAATGCAAAATCTGCTGTGGGTGTAACCAAAGCGCCAAGGAGTCCTTTGGTGTGGATGAGGTGTGGCAGAAACAGAGACTGCCCTTGCCCTAAGGAGTTTACAAATTACACTTGGGCGCGACACAGCAGATGGCTGCAAACAGAGAAGCAGTGGGAGGAGATGGACAGGCACCATCGGGCTGGTCTCAGTGCTGGAGGTGAACTCTGGTGCTCTCTGGAGGCAGCACAGGATGGAAGGCACTTTCAAAGAAGTGTGTGCTTGGAAAAGAATAATGTGGTATCTCAGCAGCATTTTATGGGGCACAAGAAAAGAGCCAACGGAAGTGGAAATATGACTGGGTTCCTTTGAAAATTTAGTGAGGGATAAAGTTTAGCACAGTTGACTAATTGGAGAGAGATGGGAGTAACCGTTTCAATAATATATGAGATGTAAAGGAGGGTAAAGGGGACACCAGGAATGCTCTTGCAGTGAAACAGTCTACATCTCAGGCAACGGAAGAGACGGAGCTTGCTAACTAACTAGTAAGCAGGAGGGGAAGTACTGTGCTTAAAGTTTCAATAAAATGCTGCTGCAATTGGTTTTTTTCTGTAGAAAGTACCTTTGACAAGAACATTTTAAAAGTCATTGTTATCCTGAAAATATCTAGATTTAAAAAAAAAACCCTAAACAACTACTGTAAAAACTCTAGTGAATGTTTGCTGCCTAACCAACAGTGCCTACTGCTGCTGGTAGGATGCAGAACTGACAGCGAGATCTGCATTTTATTCCTAGCTCTGCTATTAAGCTGCTATAAAACTTCAAGCTAGTCACTTTACTGTCTCTACATCCCATCTATAAAAGTTGTGTAAAAACAGCCATCTGTGTGACAGACATTAATGCCCCGAAATGCTTGGATGCAGGCATCTGTAAAGGGTGTTGAGAGGCGTCTTTTCTACAGGCACTGAAGCACACAATCTTCCTCCTATTTTCATTTATCTCCTTTTCACCATTGAAGAGACATCTACGGGACTTATTCGTAATAAGCTGTCACTTAAAATGCTATCCAAGTGAAACAAGAGACTCTCATTGCCTTAAAATACACTAGGGTGAAACCCCTACTAACTTAGGTAAATGTATCTTATAGACTGCAGTATTTTATGGGGGTTGTATCCACATTTTTTCACATTGTGCTTCAAGAAAGGTGCCTGCAGGGAGAGCTTCGAGTTTTGGCTGGAACTTTTCTAAAGCCTTGTTGTAAACTCACCCTGCTTTATAAGCATACACACAGAAATCCTGGTGTAGTCCCCATGGCTTGCTCTGCTCTGCAATCTACGTCCTGACATCTAATTCTAAAATTCTTGTGAAAATTAACTCTATCCTAGATGAAACAAGGACACTTCCCCACCATCAGACCAGGACCAGTGGATGTTCAATCAAAAGACCGAGGTTTAAATTTTTTTACCTGTCTACATAAACACTTTAATTTTGAGTCAGTCATACAATTTTGCAATACACAAGTGTTTTTTCCCTTTTAGGAGCTATGTATAAAGTTAGTGTATATAGAATATATACCACACAGAGAGAGAAAATTCTTGGTTGATCTGGTCCTTATAAAATGCTTTGAAATTTCTGGCTGGATGGTGCCCTAGAAATGTGAGCTGTTACTCTCTTGTATGATTTTAAGCTGCGGAATTTCTATTGGAAAATTAATTTAAGAGAAGAAAAGCTGCAGACGAGTCTTTCACATACTCATACTTTAGCAACAAGAAAAGTGGATCCAAGCATACTCACCGCTGTAATATTTCACGTAGCTGTTGATGTAGAAAGCAGTACGGTGATATTTCAGCACTCTGCTTTTACCAGCATCCTTCCCTCCCCGGAGTGAATAGCATTGCAGGGGCTGCCATCCAGCGGTGAGCTCAGGGCTTAACAGATGTAAGGATACATAAAATTGAAAGGTGTCGAGGCTGAAAAAGATCAATAGCAGTAGATTAGAATAGTACCATTATTATTACCAACTTTAAGGTTGGAAAAGACCTCCCAAGATGATGAAGTCCAACCTTCTGTCCAATACCACCATGTCAACTAAGCCATGTCCTGGAGTGCCACATCTACACATTTTTTGAACACCTCCAGGGACAGTGTCTCCACCACCTCCCTGGGCAGCCTGTTCCACTGCCTGACCACTCCTTCAGTGAAGAAATAGTTCTTAATATCCAAGCTAAACCTCCCCTTGCGCAACTTGAGGCCATTTCCTCTCATCTTATTGCTTGTTACTTGGGAGAAGAGACCAACACCCACCTCATGACAGCTTCCTTTCAGGGGGTTGTAGAGCGCCATAAGGTCTCCCCTCAGCCTCCTTTTCTCCAGGCAAAACAGCCCCAGCTCCCTCAGCAGCTCCTCATCAGGTTTGTGCTCCAGACCCTCCACCAGCTTTGTTGCCCTTCTCTGGACACGTTCCAGCACCTCACTGTCCTTCTTGTAGTGAGGGGCACTTGAGGTGTGGCCTCACCAGTGCCCAGTACAGGGGAGCTACCCCTTCCCCAGTCCCGCTGGCCACGGTATTCCTGATACAGACCAGGGTGCTCTTGGCCTAATAATGATGCTGGAACTCCTAATAGTGGAAAGAATTTCTTCAGTCAGCTTCAGATTATATTTATGATGTTTAGGTAAAAGACACTTATTTTCCAAACGTAGCTGCACAAAGGCAAAATACTTTGTACTGAGCACCCAAAGTAGGTAAAATGAGGCTTTTTCAGTCACAGTCTAGTAAACAAGCTGCAGTTAAACACAACTCTTAGACATATCCAAAATATTACAAGCCAAATTTCCCCCTCTGCACCAGTCTGTCTCCATTGATTTCAGTGAAGTATAGCCTGGGTTTATCCAGGTGTTAGAAGACACAAGAAAATATTTAAGGTCACTGTGTCTTTCTACTGCCTTTTAAAACATTAGAGGAGAAAAAAAAACCTCCCGCATACATCTAACATTATTCCTGCTCAGGCTATGAAGCCAAATGATGTTTTAAATCTAATTTGTTAATCATTTTGTTAAGTAGCATTGGTTTTAAGCATTGTGTGCCTTGTGCACCTTTCATAAAGGTCTGATGGAACATTCCATTTCCTTGGTTTTATGAGCTTTCGTATTTATTGCCTTGTCTGCTGCGTATATGAATCTTGGTATTTGTGACAGGCTTTTCTTCGTTTGTTCCACTGTGTACAGACCGTATGTTGTCTGTGCTCATAAAACACTCTGTAATTGTATGTGCAGAAAAAAAAATAGTTACTTGCTAAGAAACTTAAGAACTTTCAGGTTATCCCTGCAGAGGTGTTTTTAAAACCAGTCCCTGGAAACAATTGCCTCCTTTTCTTAGAGATGTGATGAAACTTTGGCAGGATTCTCAGATGTATTTGGCAGTTAACTTCTATCGATTTAAACAAAAATTATGTACCTGAATTCCATGAGGATCTTGGCTCAACTACTCTTGATGTAGATTTTGGATACAGGAGTGCCTTCATTGGCTCCCCAGTGTAACGCTTGGGGATGCAGTAGGATTTTTATTGTTTTCAGGATGAGTCATGCAGGCAGCAGCACAACAGATGGTGCAGAGTGTAGAACAATAAAGACAAAGATATGAGACAGCTAAGAGAAAACTGGAATAGTCAAAGGAACAACCAGAGGAGGAGAGAGGCTGAAAGGATGAGAGAAGCCAGGAGGCTGAGCTTTGCCATGGATAGCAGGAGCTAATGAAGTGTGGAGTCAGTGCAGGGTGAAGTAGCTCAGACAGTGGTCAGCAGAGAAAATTAAAGGACCTGTAACCAGAGTGGAAGGAACAGAGGCAGCAAAACCAAGGGGAGCAAGGCTGATAGATCACCAAGTGGCTGGTGGGGATAAGTGATGGATTTTAATGTGATAAAAGAGAATGTAGTAGAGGAAGAGGAGGAATAAGGAAGTAAAAGGACTGAGGAGACTGATAAATAATATCTTTTGAAGGCAGGTATACCAGAGCGGTTAGAGCAATCAAAACCAGCAGCAATGTCCTGAAACTCAGAAGTCTAGAATGACAGCAAAAAAACAATGGATGGCAGTTGCTGAAAGACAGTAGTATCAATTCCCCAAAAAGAGCTCAGGCCAGCAAAAGGAGATAAAACACAGTAGTTCAAAGTCAATCTTGAAAACAACTGTGGCAGAGAGAGGCAGCCATGCTTGGGTAAATCCTGAGAGAAGTTAAAGTCTACAGGCCAGTGAAGCACAGTTCCCAAAAGAAGAGATCTGGAGATGCCCAGGTAATTGGAAGGTGTACCAGTGTCTTACTGCTGCTCCAGCTCAGAGAAGGCAGAGACGCAGAGAAAGCTCCATCAGTAAAACACTTCCTAAGACTATCACAGGCTCACTCCACCCACTCATTGTCCTGTCCTAATATGGCAGCTATTCTGACAGCCACTTAATTGTAATGCATTTTAGGTGAAAGACTAACGTGGAAATTAGGAAAGGAAAAGGCCTTAAACATTCATCCAAACACTTCTATTTTCCTTACCCCTACAGCTAATTCCTTTTCTCTTCTGGCAGTTCATGGAGCTGCTTTCTGCTGTCATGTCTAGGTCATGGAACTACTTGATTTTTTTCAGACTGAACTGAGGCCAGGAGGATTCTGTCCTACAGCTGAACCACGGGGATAATTTTAAAGAATGGATTTAGTTATTTACACAGACCTTTCCATAACTGTTTTGTAAAGGCAGAGGGCATCAGTGTTTGGAAAGTCAGAAGATCTGTCCATAGAATAATAAAGATGGGCAGCTGCTGGAAGATACCTCAAGAAAACAATCACTCACCCCAAAACAAGGCCAGATATATTTGCAGATTTTAACAGGCAATTTCCTACCCTGTTCTTAAAACTGCACAGAAGAAATTCCATCATTGTCATAGACCATCTAGTCCAGCAGTCAACTATTTTACCCTCAAAATTATTTTCCTAGTATTATCCAACCTATTTAAGCTTTTTAAAAAGCTCTATCTACTACTAACGCAGAAACAAAATTACTCCTTTCCTCCTTTCCTTTTCACACTTTCTTTTATGCCTCATACACTTTGTAGTTAAAAGTTTTTCAAATATCTCAGCATGCCATTGCATTGCTGCATGAAAGGCAAACAAACGCTCCTCTCGAGCTTGCAGTGCAGCAGAAGCCAAGGACTTCCTCTGAGGAATCAATCCCGCATCCCTTGCTTGAGTTTTATGCACTTGTTCCTATGGAGAATAAACCAGTCCACTTTTTTTTAGGGCACTATTTGATTTGTTAAGATCACTATGCATCCTAATTTTGCCCTCCTAGCAGCCTCTGAGTTTAAAGATTTCTGCTAATTTAGTAACTATTACTCAAACCAGATCACTGGGGGTTGAATAAAACTAGCCACAGGACAGACCTTAAAAAACAAAAAAACATTCCACTTTGATAAAAGGACATAAACTGATCAGTAAACATTCTTTGAAAATGGTTTTCAAAGTACGTTTGAATCAAGCTTAAAGTTGTTTTGGCTAAACCAAGTTTCTGCAACATGTAAGACAATATCAAAAGCTACAGCCTAAACATCTGCGTTTCTTCTGTCCATGAGGTCTGTAACTCTCTTTTTCTTCATATGACTTATTCTGTAAAAATCCAAGTTGGCTACTCATCCTTTTGCCATTTTCTTTCAGGTGCTTAAAATGCTTCCCCTATCCCCCAAAATCTTGTCAGACTGAAGTTAAGGTTTGTCATTGGGTTTTGGTTTTTTTTTTTTAAATTTCCCCATCCTTCACACTCTCCATCTGCATTTAAAGACAGATGAGGTACTGGAAGGCTGAATATAGTGAACATATTGCCTATCATTCAGGATCTGTCAGGAATAGCTAAAAGTTCTGAAATTGTTTCAGCCTGTCTACCAAGTAACACAGAAAAAGTTTAACTTTTGTGGTTTACTCTAGAATAACCCAACCAGTTGGAGTCCTTTCAAATTTCTTCTTTCCCTGTTTTCAGCTAAGAGAGTACCATTACCACTGACAAAAAAGGGGTACCAGTCCCCACCTCAACATTGATCTCTGTAATGAAAACTGAGAGAAAAAAAAAAAGCAGCATATTACAAATGTCAGTCTTTCACATGCATAAGGCAGCGGATGATCCCATATTGATCTGATTTACTTACAGCTAAATACTATTTCTTGCAGCCTTCAGGTACAAGAGCTTTAACATTTATAGAACCCATATGGGGTAGTTACATGCTGAAGTGAAACTCCGTCTTATATCCAAAGAACAGTAGTAACTAAACCAATACCATTAAACAGGAGCTCAGCAAGTTACCTTATAGATTCAAGACAGTAGATATGAGAATGCAGTGCCTCACATCTATATTGCCAATTAAAATGTGGCACAAGTCAGACGTGCTTGGCTCCCATTATAGTGCCACAGCTGTTGCTCTAAAATGAGCTCATGGTCTCAGTCGGTGCTTGGGTGACGGGTGTCCATGTCAAATAAAAAGGACATCAGCATAATTAGTTCTTCCCTAAGAAACCAAATCACCTAGAAACTCTCATATTTCTAGTTGCTGCTTCCTGTGGAACACTACCCTTTAAGAAGAGTTTGATGCATTAGTTGTCTGTTTTGCTGTTACTGAAATCCAGATTTATCCATGTTTCTCCAAACATCAGTACAGCTGAGAGGCCTCAGTGCAACTGCAGAGCATTACAAAATGTTCTTCTAAGATTCTTACAACTGTTCCAATTCCTCTTTAACCATATTCTGGAAGAAAAATATTCTAAAGGAACTGCAAAGCTGAGAAGTGGCAAATAGAAACTCTTTTAAAAACAGGCCAGAGCTATTGCTGCAACCCTGTTTGTGAGGAAAACTGTAACGCTGAAGGAAAAATACAATCATCACATTCACAAACGTGCAATACCAATTACATTGTCACAGCCATCACTGTGCTGTAGGAAAACAGTTCCCATTGTATGCAGCATTTCCGTGCGTGCCAGGAAAATAAGTAAGAATGGCTGTCTTCCTTATAGCCATGTTAGCTCCATGTATTGCAAGCAGCAGAAGAAATTTAGGTCTCCAAGACTGTAACTCTATATAAGTTTAATATCTAGTATTTCCTAGTTCATATATTAAGAATGTGCATTTATGCATATAAAATACAGAACTGGAAATAGACAGACTACAGTAACCGTATCAAGCAGTATTCTGTGGACAAGTATCCAGCTCTGCAAGTAGTTCACTGAAGCACTTTCAGCCTCCCAAGCAAAATTCTATCAAGCACAATATATTTGGAATTAGGATGCCCTAAATTAGTAAGAAAGTCTAATGGCAGTGGCTTAAAAATATTCTTACATCAGTTTTATTTCAGGCATCAGTGTGGAGCACTTCACACCAGTAAATAAACTTACCTGTAAAAAATATTACAGATTTTAGTACAATCACACATCTTTAAAAAGCTGGCATTTGGACTTATTAAAAATGACATGCTTATCTTTACCAGCAAGAGTATTTATCAGTACCTCCTGAAAGTGGAAGAAATGAGCCCTCACTCCAAAAATTATTTCAGTAGCACAGATCTTTCAAACATGTCTTGATTTTTGGAGAAGCAAGGAGGGAATAAGCAGAAAGGTTACCTTGGGTTTCCAGAGGGCAGACTTTGGCCTGTTTAGGGGCATGGTTGACACAGTCCCTTGGAAGGCAGGAGTCCACAAAAGCTGGACATACTTCAAGAAGGAAATCTTAAAGGTGCAGGAGCTGGCTGTCCCTGTGTGCCAAAAAAGAGCTGGTGGGAAAGAAGACCAGCTTGGCTGAATAGAGAACTTTGGCAGGAGCTCAGGAAAAAAAAAAAAACCCAATGGAAAGTTTATGAGGTTTGGAAGAAGGCACAGACTACCCAGGAGGACTACAAAGATGTTATGAGGTCATGCAGGAAGAAAATTAGAACTTAATCTGGCTACTGCCATACAAGCAAACGTTATCGGTGCTGGGTCCCACACTCAGGTCACAACAACCCCAGGAAACGCTACAGGCTTGGGGCAGGGTGGCTGGAAAGCTGCCTGGCTGAAAAGGACCTGGGGATGGTGGTTGACAGCCGGCTGAACATGAGCCAGCAGAGTGCCCAGGTGGCCAAGAAGGCTGACAGCACCCTGGCCTGCACCAGGAATTGTGTAGCCAGCAGGACTAGGGAAATTATCGTCCCCCTGTACTGGGCACTGGTGAGGTCACACCTCAGGTGCTGGGTTCAGTTTTGGGCCCCTCACTACAGGACAGATACCAAGGCACTGGAGCATGTCCAGAGAAGGGCAATGAAGCTGGGGAAGGGTCTAGAGCACAAGTCTGATGAGAAGCAGCTGAAGGGACTGGGGTTGTTTAGCCTGAGGAGGAGAAGGCTGAGGGGAGATGTTCTGGATCTCTACAACTCCCTAAAAAGAGGTTGCAGCCAGGTGAGTCTTGGTTGCATCAGAGAAGGTTTAGATTGGAAATCAGGAAGAACTGCTTCACCCAAAGGGTTGTCAATCACTAGAACAGGCTGCCCAGGGAAGTGGTTGAGTCACTGTCCCTGGAGGTATTTAAAGCACCACATCTACTGGTCCTTAGGTTTAGTGGTGGACTTGGCTGGAGTCAGTGATCTTTAAGATCTTTTCCAAGCTAAACGATTCTGTGATTTTATGTTACTGTTTCACAATTTGCAGAAGTCTGGAAAAAAGACTGGGGGGTTAGGGGTAGGAGGAGAAGAAACCAGAATGTCTTGTCTTTTTCATCTAGAGGTATTTTTCAGTTTAATTCAATTAAGTATAAGATCACTTGGATTGTTAAGGGTTAATATATGCATATCCTAACTTGCAAAAGCTATACAGGTTCTCTCTCTTCCTGACTATATTGACTAGGCATCATCACTCAGAGATCATACTGAAGCCTACAGAGAAGCCATGGATTCAGTATTTTCTCCAGCAACCGAGCCAGAAAATCAAGACCTCAACACTTCAGCCTCTTTTTGCTGAATTTGGAAGAAGGCCAAACTTGTGTTCTTAATCACTGAAAGATGTGTTCCCATAAGCTCTGCCTTACCTTTATCAGTGTTTCAGTTTTTGGTTTGATTTCCCCACCACAGTCTAGTTCAGTTCACCCTAGAAGATACGAGCATCAAACACAGATGGATATTGTTGCTAGTTACACAAAGTTTTCTTTCAGTCACTAAGATATTCTTATTATGATCCTAAACCCCTACACAGCAGAGGCCACCTGCACTTACCTGTAAAGAAAGCAGACAGTTACAAAAAATACCAACCTTTCTTTAACTGAAAAATGGATTCCTGTAACGCATTGCAATGCCCCTTCCTTGCAGCTTGACAGTGCTCAGTAGTTGCTTTTCTTTGGGTGACCAAGAAGCCTCCAACCCACATCCAAAATGAACTGATCCCCAGTTGGGCATTCTGACATCTTCCTACCTAGCACACTTTGAATTTCTGGGTGGTCTGTCTTCTGCTTTGTGTTTGTTTTCCTGTTTCTCTCTGTGCTTCATGCTTTGGCAGAGGATCATACCAGATCTAGTTCACAGCCTGTACTAAGGAAACATAAGGGACCATTTAACCTTGTTTGTTGGAGTCAGTCATTGTGTCAGTTTTACTCTCCCAAAACTGTCTTCGAACTTGCAATTGTCTGTTGTATTTGTTCTGAGTTATGTCCCCTAGCATGCAGTTACAGTCAAATGCACGTCACAGGCCACAGGCATTCAGCTGTGCTTTTAAGATGACTGTTTAAGACCATCCTTGTTTAGAATTATCTACAAACTTGGAGCCAAAAGCTGAACTGCAGTGGAACAAGCACTGAGCCTCAGGGATCTCAATTATAATTGTCAAGTGACTTTCTGGTTTAAATTCCCTCTAAGATGTATTAAAAAAATGACAGTAATTTACTTACAGAATATCAATACCACCCCTTGAGGATAAGCATAAGCCTCACCAAAACTAGAGTGACCAAAAGATAACAGCTTTTAAGAGACTGGAAAAGTTGTGAGTCTGAAGAGCTACGAGCATTATAAAACAGCTTAAGCTACCTTGAATCTTAAGGACAAACATGAGCAAATGCAAGTCACATTGTACTACCAACGAGGGAGTGGAAGTGACACCCTGAGGGCAGATGATTAACAGCTAGCTCAGAAATTTGATTAAGTATGTGAACAGCACTGCTAGCTTCACAATTATGGGAATAAACAATGTTTCTCACTGACATTATATGGATGAAAATACACTTCAAACACATATGGCTTGCAAAAAAGACATTTATGGAGATTTAGAGGGATCTTCCCTCCCCCAGAATACAATACATTGGTTCTGGTGAAATGTGATGGTAACATTCAATCTCTGAAAATGAAAACAAACTAAGTTGGAGTTGATCGAGCCTCTCACACAAAAAAAGCAGCAGCTTCAGAAATAAGTTTTTTGGCTACTGATAGCAATGTGTCATTTGATACCATCTTCGTGGTAAGTACAAGTTCATGGAAAATATGAGGGCTCTTGTCCTTGATATTAAAAAAGAAAAAAAAAACATTATCCAATAGAAACAAGTAAAGCTGAATTATGCAGTCATGGTATAGTATGGCATCTCAAGTCTGGATGTATAACAGGTCATACACACAAGAAAAAGCATCAGAAACTGCATAGATTTCAAATAATTTTGTAGAAAATAAGTTTTATTTGGCTCCTTTCGTACACTTTTTCAAAAAAGAAATGCACATTCATAGAGTTTGGCTTTCCCAGTGCATGTCTGGATTTGCTCACACAGAGCCGTTACTCTCAAGGCAAAAGGTGCCTTGAAATAATTTCAGACACATTGTATTTTGACTGCAAAGCATCCAAAGTTACTAATTTTTTACTCATAACTTGGAAAGAAACAGTGTTTCTTCTCTGATTCACACACGTAATTATCCCACACAGGGAAGAGGAGACAGACTGCAACAAAGAACTCTCAAGCCAATGGCTAATACTCTTTTCAGGTAGAGCTAAAGATAGGTGCTCTTATTTCATACTGACTTGGGATATAAAAGAAAAACCCAGCTAGGTAACTTGCTCTTTTCAAAATCTCCAGAACAGAAAAGATAAAACCTTGCTTCAAAACTACAAATCAGCCACTGGAAGTGAGAGTTTGTTTGCAGAGAAAGCACTCTTTCCCCAGTTGTTTCTCATGGTCAGGTCTCTTTCCCCTTGATGGTGTGTATGGAATTTGTTTCTTGCTGCTGCTTCTTAAAAACTTCACGATGAGGAGTAAATTCAGCTCGGGTCTTCAAACATCACAAGAGGTACTAACCCATCAAGTAGCCCCTGCAGAAAAAAAATTTAAGTTAGAAAAAAAAGTTAACAAACATGAGCAGCACTCCTGAAGAAAAAAAAATTAATCAAGAGGCATAGGGTCTTAAACCAACTTGGAACTGCCAAAAACTCTGCTGAACAAAGCTATCTGAAAAAAAAATCAATCCTGTCCAAGGGACAAACTGGACAGCTTAACTACATGCTCCTGCCTCAGTGGGTTTTCTTCTTTGAACACTGAAAATGGATTAGCCTGTTCTTAATCCAGCCTTGGTAATTGTTTGGAATTTTTGAAGCCCAGGCCACAACCTATGAAAGGTTCATTTTTTGCACCCTTTACACAAACCACCAGTGTCAGGATATCCAGTATAATCTGACATTTTCTGGGACTCAACACAAGTCTGGTTTCTTTTTCTCTTCCAGTTCTTTGAATCCCTGTTTCTTTAATGAGTTGAAGAAAGAGAACTATCAAGATACATCTACTCAATGAAACAAGAGAATATATAGTATTGGTGATGGAAGAAAATACAGACGAGGTCCCTATGCAGTTACCTGCTGCCAGGGAACCCAGCACTTTCCGTGCTATGAAACAAAAAAAATTAACTACACAGCTAAGAAAGGAGGAATTACTACCATTGTAAAGTCAACACCTCATGGAGCTACTACTCCAGAAATTAACCACCAGTACCTCCAAACATCAGGTTCCAGCTATTCTAGACAAAGTAGATGGGCTGAGAAACAAAGGGAGGGAAAAAAATAAAATTCTGCTCCTGAAAGCTCCTGGTCTTTCCTACTTTCTAAACTATGAATACAGATGCATTAAAATGTCACATATATTGCATGCACCAGTATTACATTCAGTTTTCTAGCAACAAAAAACCCCTCAGACATCATCTTTACTTAAGGACCACTTTGGATGTTTCTGAAAACTTGTTGTAACTGCCATCAGTTCTTCTAGTTATGATCTCTCACATACACTCTAACTATAAAGAACTTGTTTGCCTTTGAGTTCTTCAATGCTTCCACCTGCCCACTACACACTTCGTCTATCTTAAAATTCCTTGTAAGACAAGAGTCACTAATCATATCTTCTGACATACCAGGAACCGTCACCTTTTTTTAACCACAGCAGTTTTACAGCAGCTGGCCCCAAAAACATCCCACCTCATTCAAGGCAGGCAACTTGTTGCCAAGCTGCAGATCTTTAGCATATCTCACTGTATTTTTGTTGCTCTTTAAATTTAACGTAGGCACACGTGAGGCAGAAGAGAGAAGAAAAGCTGACAGAGTATTAAATCACTTACGGTAATTTCATCCTCATGAAAACTCTGGCCATGAAGAAGCTCAACAACACGCTGACAAATCCAATAAAGAGCAGAAGAAACCTATTCAGCTTGGGGATATTTGGTGCATTGGATCGATCCAAAATTATGAATCCTAGGCCGCCCATTGTGAAGAGGAAGCTGGAGGCAAGCCCTTCCATAATATATTGCCCATTTACTCTAAAGAAAAAAAAAGTCAGGAGGGAAGAAGAGAGTCAGAGATTAGTTTTAAAGAAACTAGTTATATTTAGAACTCCATCTACTCAACCTGCCTTAGCTGTACAAATACACAGGATGATTAAATCTGACAACTTTCTAACAAAAAGTAGGTATTGAAAATGGCATAATGCAATTACATTAAGGCTTTAACAGGTAGTTTATCTCCATGACTGATAGTCTGCAAGGTGACCAGTCAACAGCACTAGTGGTTTTATAGATACCAACATCTACTAATGGCTACCACACGAGCTCATCAGTTTTCAGAAAGCAGCACCTGATTTCAGAGATGATTTGAGGCACAGACCCATGACCTCACATCCATTGAGCTATCCAAGTCTTATTTCCACCTTGATGTTTAGGCAGAAGTGCCTGAACCCTCATTCCAGTACGGATCCCACTCCAAACATTATGTTAGCACATGAAGCACATCTACTGGTTCCAGCACACAGTGAACATGGTTCTTGCCCGCAGTAGGTTTTGTTTCTGTTTCGTTACTGGCCACTGAGCCTGGCACATAGATTGTGGGGACACAGCCTGAAAGTGTCCCATCTCTCTCAGTCCCCACTGCCAGATGTCCTTTTTACAAAGCTCAGATGGAGAGGGGGAAGTTGAGGTATAAAAATAATATTGTACCTGGGTCACAAGCCCTTGTTATTAGCAATACTAGCAACCTCATAACATCAGCGTGGATGAAACTGCTGTGGATGCTAATGAGAAATGAAGATTACCATTACTGTCTCATATCCTAAAACCAAACAATTTCATCTTTCATGTTGTTTTCACTGAATTGTACTAACATGCTATCAACTCCCTGCAGAAACTTGATTCATCTATATGGCAACAATCCACGCCAGTCTGAGACAGATACTACATACACCTAGTCCAAGCCAAAATCTGTGCATGAGGCATGTGACAGACCTCACAGATTCAAAGAGCTTTCTTCTGGTATTTAACAAAAAGTGTTATTTGTTTCTATACACATTAAAAAATACAGTTAAAATGCAGATTTAAACCTCTTCAGACCAATTTGTTAGTAAGCAGTCTCTAACTTATTTTCAGTAACAGAAGCAAAGACTCAAAGATGATGCTGTTTTTAGGCATTTATAACTGTGTTCCCCACCCTCAGATCTAAGAGTCCCAAATACATTAATTTAAAAGGCCAGATCCAAGTTTCACAAATATTATGTATGCTACTAACAAATATGACCAACTGTGTCCCCAGCCACTATAAAACTCCATTTCAACATCAAGGATTTGGAAGAAAGAGAAGTACTGCCAGAGCAACTTTTCATTTTTAAATAAGGACTGAATTTTTCTATTTCCATAGACTCCAGTACTGCTGCTTTTATATATATATATATAAAATATATTTATATACATATATATATATATATATATCCCTAAAAAAATCCAAACCAAAAAATGATACCACAAAAAACCTGCCAGGGACAGGTTTATTCACTTGTGCTTGGGCATCAGACTGAGAGCTGCCCTGAGGAAGACATTAGGGTGCTGGTGGATGGAAAAATTCAAAATTGGAATTGGAATAGGCACTCGCAGCCCAGAAAGCCAACCATATCCTGGGCTACATCAAAAGAAGCCCAACCAGCTTGTCAAGAGAAGCAACCAACTCTCCTAAGACCCCACCTAGAGCACTGGTCCAGCTCCAATGCACACAATGTAAGAAGGACGTGGACCTGTTGTAGTGAGTCCAGAGGAGGGCGACAAAGATGATCAGAGGGCTGGAGCACCTCTCCCATGAAGACAAGCTGAGAGAGGTGGGCTTCTTCAGCCCAGAGAAGGGAACGTTCTGGAGAGACCTCGTAGCAGCCTTCCAGCAGCTGAAGAGGCTACAGGAAAGCTGGAGAGGGGCTTTTTGTAAGAACATGGAGTGATAAGACAAGGGGTGATGGGTTTAAGCTGAAAGAGGGGAGATATAGGTACAAGGAAAAAATTCTTTACTGTGAAGGCAGCGAGTCCCTGATACAAGCTTCCCAGAGGAGGTGTGGCTGTCCCCTCCCTGGCAGTGTTCAAGGCCAGATTGGCTGATTCTTTGGGTGTAGCGTAGGCTGTTTCTGCCTGTGGCAGGGGGGTGGAACCAGATGGTCTTCAAGGTCCCTTCCAACCCAAACCAGTCTAAGACTTGCAACACCACAGGTGCAGAGCCCTGCTCCTACCTGTATGCCAAGAAGGCCACCGGCCTTTGATGCCCATGCTCATCTGTCATCGACCCCACGCTGGGTGGTTCCACAATCACATCATAGATAATCCCTGTGGGGAGAAAAGCAAACATCACCTTCGACTCATAGCAGCCAACAGCGAAAACTGCTCTAACACCGGGGGACGCTCGAGGCGGCCAAGGGTCGTGTTTTACGACTGATATGGAGCCGGACAAGGGGTCAACAGCAGCAGTGGTTCTGCTACCCGGCGCAGGGGCCTGCAGCCCACCCCGCAGAGGAACAGCGACTCTGTAAACGGGGTGTCCCGCTCACACCGTCCGCCCAGCCGGCCCCGTCCTCACCTCCGGTGATGAGGAAGTAGGACACCACCACCAGCGCGTAAACGGTCATGGCCGAGGGCATGTGCACCCAGCTCGGCCGCTTCAGCTTGATGTTGGGGCACTCGAGCACGGCGAAGGGCAGGCGGTACAGCGTCTCCATGGCGGCAGCACGGCCCAACGAACAGCCGCTGCTCCGTTCCCAGCCCGGCTCGCCCCGCTACGGCCGCCTTCCGCGACCAGACACGAAGGCGGAAACGGAAATTGGCTGCCGCGTCCTGGCAGGGGTAAGTTTAGAGACAATTTTTTTATAAGCCTGTCTAAACGAAAGCGCTTTAAAAGTGAAGCCCGGGTCAAAAATGAGACATATTAAGGCGAAATATCTTTTTTTTTTTCTACGCAAAACCGCCTGAAAACCTAGACTTCCCGCCGTCGGCGGACCTATATTTTACTCACCTGCCAGGATCCACCAGCCCTGACGTGTCGGTGCTGGGTAACGGCGAGGCGCTTGGGGCGGGACCGGGGGCGGGGCAGAGGCGCGGCACGCGCTCCCAAGTACGGGTACCGGAGGGCTCGTCCCGCAGCTCCCTCAGGGAACAGCCCGGCGCCGGCGGGAGGGGCTGCGCGGGCGCCGCGGCGGTTTCCCGGCGGGGGAAGGGAAACGCGCGTCCCGGCTGCGAGCTGCCCGGGCCGGGGAGGCTCGGAGGAGGGGCGCGCCCAGGTTTGCAGGGCAGCAGGACCGGGACGCCTCTTCGCCGGCAGCACAGGACGCGCTGTCTGGCCTGGCCCGCAGCGGGATGAGACCCCAAAAGCCGCACGCGGAGGCCAGCGAGGGGGAAAGGTGCATCCAGGCGGAGCTGCTGACAGCGAGCGGTACCTGCGTGATACCGGACACCTTACAGGCTCCAAGTGCACAAACACCCCTCAGCCCAGCAGGGCCAGCCTGCTACAGTGCTCAGCTCAGCATGGAGAGAAGCACCCAGGCAGCACACAAGGGGGAAGAACTAATTCCCCCTTTTGCGTGGCAGTGTGTCTTGTTCCTCCAGCTTCATGAACAGGGGCGGGGAGAGCCCTTCTCAGAGTTCCTGTCTTCTCCACGGCTTTATCCCAGCTGAGAGCATGGGAGGTGTTTCCCCCAGGAAAGACACCTGACAGCCAGGGACTGAATCAGAGCACTGGGTGAAGTAACAGGTCCGTAAAAACAAGCCAACCCACAACCCCCAAGCACCCTTACACAGGAAGGCTTGACACCTTTCAGTATTTAACATCCAAGAGGCCATAAAAGCTACGTCAATACCAACCCCCCTCTAGGTTACACAGTGAACATGCCCTGCCTTAGGGAGCCATCCAGCTTACTACCCACTGCACAAAGGGCACTGACAGCCCTGAGGGGTGCTGTGCCCCAGACAACTGTCCCCATACCTACACTGCAGCCAGCTGCTTGGAGAATTATTTGTCAAAGCTGTTAGAAAGAAAAATTAAAGGGTTTATTACAATTTATTACAATTTCACTTACACTTCCTGTAATGACTGCTTTTACTTCGGCCTACAGGGGTGGTGGCACTTCTCCTAACTCATAGTTCAGTTGCCTTTTAGTGCAATTATGTCATTATAATTAGCTGTTTTCAGTCTTAGCCCTCCCGCTTTGCAAAATCTATCTTGGCACAACTTGCCTGCCAATGGATATTTATGACATTTTTCAATTATTCCAAAAACTAATCCATCTTTCTTCCTTTCCAAAGGCCCCACTTTTAAGTTAAGAAAACTTAAAATCTTGCAGCTTTTAATATGAAACGAGCATTTTGGGAACAGGTTAGAGACAACTGCCAGCTTCTGCTTTAAAACCTTTTCTCCAACGTGCAAGGTACTAAGGGTTGTACTAGCCTAATAGCAACAGCTAATAACATGTTAACCTCAGAAACTAACTATAGTAACAGCACCAAAAAATGTCAGGGTAGAAATGTTAGTCCTAGAACCAGCTTTAATTAGCAAGAACCATTGGAATAAGTTTTAGCCTAACCCCAGCCCAGGAGATACTTAAGAACATGAGTTAGCTACAGTGTTTATCCATTTTGAGAATACTGACAAAATAATTTTAATGACTTGGGACACTGTGAAGCAATTCTTGGCAGGGTACAGCTCCTTCCAGCCCACATGGCATAAGTCAAACTACAGCCTTCTCCAGACAAACAGCTGGTACCAACACGACCCCCGAGTTTGCAAGTAGTTGACCCAAAGTACCAGCTTGTTGCCACAGAAAGGGCAGGTCTTTTCACTAGCTGTGTGATGTCTGTTTTGGGTGACTGCACAGCCTGACAAGCTTCAGAACCAGTCAGGAGGAATCTGCACACCTCTGAGCCACAGGCCAAGCAGGCTCCACAAGTGATCTTACAAACTTCTTCAGATGGCATCCTCACTGCTCCCTGTAAGTCTGTGCACTTAGTTATTTCTCCTCCTTCCAGTGGTGGAGCTTGCTACTTTTTGAAAAAACAGTTCTTAATAAAAGGAAGATACCCACTTCTTGTCAGATACTAAGAGTAGTTCCAAAATTCAGAGCTGGGGGTGAGAAATACTGCTGCACCCACAAGTAATGCCAGGAATTATCCCAAGTGAGTTAAAGCACTCCTGGATAGCATCAGAGGCACATCTACAGTTCTCACTACAAAACAGACTGAAGCAAGCCAGCCAAACTAGCCTATTTTCACTGTTTACAATTGCTTTTTACATTGTTATTACACTCTCAGTGATAAGTTTCAATATCAGAGGCCTAAATTGCTACTCTAAAACCTAATTTTGGAAACCATTACAGATCTATTTCAACTGCACCCTGGAGCTCTGCTTGTACCGTACCCTTAACTGCTGACCCAGGAAACATCTAATAGAATACAATGTCAGACTCTTCTCCCCACCCTCAGACTTGAGTAATGGTAACTATACAACATACAACCTACCTTAGGCCTGTACTAACTCTTTATCTCACAATCTCTCGAGTCTTTCCTCTTCATCATCTTTTGTTTGCTTCCTTTTTCAGATTCCTAACTTTCTTATGAGCCAAGTCCTCTGATGACTTCACATACTGCTGCTCAAAGTTACTCCAATCCTTCTACAGGACTGCCAGGCAAAGCTGGGAGCCCTGTTACACCGGACCTCAATTCCCCTGTCAGCAGGCAGCACAGAATACAGCATCCTGGCTGATGGGTTATGTTGCATCAAACCCCAATTCTGCATTTAGAAGCTGTGTTTCTACCAGCTTAGACCTGCATGTGGAACGACAGGACACAAGAAAAGTGGAGCTTTCATTTATTGGGCTGAAACTACAAATAGATTCACTTTGACTTCTGGCTCTGTGCTTGTGCCTTCAACACTTTCACAACAATCTTCTGCTCCTCAATAAGAAAAGCCCGCTTGATTCTGCAAAGGAAAAACAGCAACTTTAGGACATGTATTTACTTCAGCAAAATCACAAAGAGACGACAAAGCTACAGTCAGTTCTGCAGTCTCCAACAGTCACTGCATGTGTGGTGTTACTTCCACAACTACTTAAAAAGTAGCCACCATCAAAAGACAGGGACATTGGCACTGTATGACTGTAGCAGTTCAAGGAAGAAAGCCTAGTGGGGCTGCAAACTTACGGGGAGTGGCCTGTAGTTAATACCCGATGGCTGAACAGGGGTGAGATTAGTGCCTCCATGAACTTCAAAGGCAAAAAGCAAAACCCCTCACTGGCAAACTGATTTGGTGGCTCTTAAGAAGTCAGAAACAGTGTAAACAGTTGTGGTCAATTCTTCCTTAGAGCTACAGAAAACGTTACATGAGCCCAGTTATCAAAACAAGAACAGTTTCCCTCTCAGGATTAAAGCCATTAAAACTTCCTTGCACATAAAGAGAGGAAACCCTGGCAGGTCACGCCGTGCCTAAACACAGTTATTTCTGGGAAGCACACAGAGCCACTATGCAGATGGACTGGTATGACAGCACTCACACAAACAGCCTATTTGGTGGCTTTGAGCTAAAAGCACAAATACACCACACTTCCACCTTAAAGCACTACAGTGCCATTCCATATACATTTGGTATATATGGCTGTATTTGCAGTACACAAAACCTACCAACAACACCTAAACACAGACAGGAGAAACACCTGCCAATTCCAGGGAAGGAGGTGGTTTTGTCTGGTTTTAGGCAGAGTAAGTTACACTCATGTATTAAAAGCTACCCAGTAGGCTCAATATAGTGCTTGGTAAAACACTCAGAAAGTGAACGTTTTTTTAACACAGAAAAAAGTATTCTATGGACACGCAGCTGTAACAACCACTCTTCAGTGGCACCTCATGGGATTTAGCTTAGAGATCACACAAGCAGAGAAAAAAACCCAGCAAGATGAAAAAAAAAATGGATCAGACTGCTAACTCCAGAGATCTGCTTTGATTGCCATTCACAGGGATGACATTCCTTCTAACACATTCTTCCTCAAATTTGCCAACGAATTATAGGATGCACAGTTGTTACCCAATAAAACCAAGTCTAGTGACACCCATAAAAAAGCCATCTTGAAGTAACAAAGTAATACCTTTTAATCCCAAAACAACACACAGAAGCCCAAAGTTCAACTGATTTGACACTAATATCTCTGCTTCAGACAAAAGAGTAGGACAACAGAAGAGAAAAATCTTCACTTCAGTATGAAATATAAAAACTTGGAATGAGCAGACTGTTTAGCACCAAAGCAACAGCACAGTAAGAAATCATGAAGAACAAACTTTCGACAAAGGAGCTCCACATGCAGTAACTACCTCAAATCCAAGGGACAAAAAGACCACACACATTTCACTGCCAATAGGCTCCATGCTTACCCACTCCATTTTACTACATCAAAGTCAGACAAGAGTCCTCAAAGCTTCGGCCCATCCATGTAATGAAAACATCAAGATACTCTGTATGAGATTTGTGGAACCTCAAGAATAAAATTAGCTTTCTGTAAGCTCACCTGTCACGGACACACTTAGCACACATGGAACCACCATAGGCTCTGCTAACGTGCTTCTTTGTTTTTGACAGCCTCATAAGAACTTTAGGACGCACAGCACGAACCTGCAGGAAGCAACAGGAGAAGCCTATTGTAAGACAGTAATTCTGGTAACAGCCATATTAAGAAAATTCAGTTCAGTAATTTAAAAAAGCAGTAGCACCTGAAGTTGACTATTCAAGATGCAAAAATGTGACAGAAGTCGCTGCCTGTTACACATGCCATCTTACCATCTTCAGCATTCCCAAACTGATCATTTCATTCTACCTCACAGGTTCACTAAGATTCATCGTTTTAGAAGTGTTCATAAAAACCAGACTGTTTTCACAAGGGTGAGCTCTACTCACAGACAGACATTGCTCAAGCATTCCCATCACTGTTAAGAGCAATGGCATTACACCAAGAGCACATTTTGGAGAAAATTTTCATATTAAAGCATTCTTTCCTTTCTCCTAAAACCGAAAGTCAAACAGCTTATGGCAATGTTTTTTTCCCGAAGCCTACCTAACAGGTCCAATTTAGAGTTTTCAGCCTGCCACAGAATCAACTCCTAGCTCAAAATTCCAGCCAGTAACAACTTCTAGAACAAGGCTGTTCAGATGTAACGGCAATGACAACCACATGCATTGAAAAAGAATTGATTCTTTAGTTTTCATGGCTTGTTTTACCAGTTATATTTTACAACACTCAGGTAAGACTTTAAGAAAAGTTGCTCCAACAAAAATTCATCAATTAACAGGCATATTATCTTGCTTGAAAAAGCTCCTTGTACTGAAAAAATACTGCTGTAAAAAAAAAAATCTTATGCCAGGAAGCCCAATACTTACACCACGAAGTCTTCCTGGGCATATGCCACATGCTGACTTCGGTGCCTTCCCTACTTTCTTGGTGTAAAGGTAAACAATCCTGTTCCCGGGTGTTCGGGACCTAAGTATGGCAGAAAAGAAGCCTGTTAATGTAACAATCAAAACTTAAACTTAGCCTCCTTTAAAAATGAGGCGGCTTTGGTTGGTTGGGTTTTTTTAGAAACTGTCTTACTTACAGTCTGGTCTTGTTGGAAGCTGTATTGTAGGACAACCTACGGCGGTAGGTCAGGCGCTGAACCATTTTTTACACCTAGTTCAAAACAAAGCAGCACTAATTTAAGGCATCAATGTCCCCCATCGAAGTTCACAGATCACAGCATCAGCTGCACTGAAGCATCGAGCTAGATCTGAATCAGCAGCTGCTGATTCCCTGTTAGCACTGATAAAATTAAAGCGTTTCCTCATCTGTGGCAGCCAAGACAACTATACAACATGTGATAACAAGCAGAATAGAATCTGCAATTTAGATTCACCCAAATTAACTCGAAGGCAGTTCAACACCCTGGCCTTGCCCGTATGATGTCAGGCTCCCCTAGAAAACTGCTTTACCAGCTATGTGAGTTTTCTAAGCAACGTAAGTTTCGTTGGCCAGGCTGATAACTGAGCTGAAGCAAATACCACTCTTTCCTATCTCATCTGACAGCAAACTCTGGGCCCAGACCGGAGCCATCTCCGGGCCCGGCACGCCGCGACGAGGGCAGCGAAACCCGCAGTACGCCGGCACTGACGCGGCGCCAGGCAGTGATGCCCCAACGCGGCGCCGACAGCCTGCGGAGTCGCCCAGCGCAACCCCCCGCCATGGGGACTGGCACCGCCCCCGGCCCAGCTCCGCAGGCACCGGCTCGCTTCGGCCCCGGAGACGCGGGTCCCTCCCGGAGCCCTGCCGCAGAGGCCTAGGAAGGCCCGGCCTCTACACCGCGCATCTGTGACCCGCCGCCGGCCCCAGCGCGAACAGCCACGGCGCCGGCCCCTCACCACAGCCCTCGCGGGACCTTAAGCGCCCCCACCGCCCACCGGGCCGCGGATGTGAGTGGATGGGGACCGACGGCCCTCAAACTGCCGCCGCCATACCTGGCGCCACCAGACCCGGAAGAGGAAGCGGAAGAGCGCGGGTCAATGTTGAAATAGTAGCGCTGTTGAACGAGGAAGGAAGAGTAGCGCATGCGCACTGTAGATCGCCTTCCCGGCGCGGGTCGTAGATGCCGCCATGTTGAACGGAAGTGGATGCGCATGGGTGGCGCCATGTTGTACGGCTGAAGCGGGGCGAGGCGCCGCTTAGCGGCGGGATGGGGGTGAGACCCGGCGGAGCCGGCAGTGCTGCCGCGGCCAGCGGAGGGAACGGGGACTGGGGGTCCTGGGGAGGGGGTTGTGGTAAAGCACGGCAAGATCGTCTCCGCTGCAGATGCTTCGCTTTTCCCAGGAAACCTAAGCACGTACTTCCCCCCGCCTTTTGTTGTTTCGGTTTGCTTTAGTGAAAACCTGTTTCTCTAAGACATCAGCTTCTTTCCCCGGGAAGGGCGCCTGGTTCTTCGTTGGAGCAGCGAGGTAGCTGTAGGCACATAAGCCGTTAGGGCAAGTCCCTCATAGACGCTTTTCCACATCACGGCGGCAGATAGAGCATCTGGGAGCTCTGTGCTCTTACCCAAAACTTCCCCTGATACGGGGCTTTCTAACAAGATGCTTACAAAGGGTTAAAGGGCGCTTGCTAACAAAATGCTTGCAAAGGGGGGGGGCTTATGCTTGTTAAGGGGGCTTAATAACAGGATGATTTGAAGTGCCATAGTGGTTATATCAGAAGATGACCTTGCACAACTCTGACTTACTTGAACAACTCCTAGTTAGCTTTGAGTGATTAATGTTCTGGACATAATTTAAAGCGGACCCAGGCCTGATAAAAAGAAAACATCCCAATTACGATTGTGCCATCTGGAACAATCACAACTACGCATGTGCCAGGGGAAGGAGGTGAAAAGTTCAACCTGATGAGCCTTGAGCTCCCAAGCGCTATCCTCGCTGTGCTCCTGTTGGGGGGTTCAGTGAAGAAGGGGGGGCTGCAGGGGTGTCTCCTGCAAGAAACAGCTAGAAGCTCTCTTCAGGCCTGAGAGAGAAAACACCAGCTGGCTCAAGGCCAGACCTGCCACTGACCAAGGCTGAGCCAACTGGGGACACTCACAGTGCATCTATGGTAACGTATTTAAGAGGAAAACAAACTGCAAGCGGCAGCTTTTTGCTGCTGCAGAAGGGAGTGAGAACATGTGAGAAACTGCAGACACCAAGACCACTGAAGAAGGAGGGGGAGGAGGTGCCCCAGGCACTGGAGCAGAGATTTCACTGAAGCCTGTAGAGAAGATGGTGGTGAAGCAGGCTGTCCTCCTGCAGCCCATGGGAGATGGTGGGGAGTAGAGATTCCACATGCAGCCCATGGAGAACCCCACAGTGGAGGAGGTGGAGAGGCATGAATAATGCTGTGGCTCAGTGGGAAGCCCATGCTGGAGCAAGCTCCTGGCAGGACCTGCAGCCCGTGGATAGTGGGCCCCACACCAGAGCAGGTTTGCAAGTAGGACTGGTGACCCCATGAGGGACTGTGCTGGGCCAGTCTGGTCCTGAAGGTCTGCACACCATGGAAGGGACCCACACTGGGGCAGCTGATGAAGAACTGAATGGGAAGGGACTCACATTGGAGAAGTTCATGGCAGGCTGTCTCTCATGAGAGGAACCCCGAGCTGGGGCAGGGGAAGAGTGTGAGGAGTCCTTCTTCTGAGAAGGAAGGACCAGCAGACAGAACATGTGATGAACTGATCACAACCCCCATTCCCCATCCCCTGTGCTGCTCAGGGCAAGGAGGTAGAGAAACCATGAACAAAGTTGAGCCTGGGAAAAAGAGGGACTGGGGGAAGTTTTTGAAATTTGGTTTTATTTCTCATTATCCTACTCTGTTTTCATCAGATAATAGTTTAGATGCGTTTTATTCCATGGTGAGTCTGTTTTGCCCCTGATGGTCAATGTCGAATGATCTCTCCCTGTCCTTATTTCCACCCTTAAGCCTCTCATTATATGTTTTCTTCCCTGCCCAGCTGAGGAGGACAGTGATAGAGCAGCTTTGGTGGGCACCTGGCCTCCAGCAGGGGTCAACCCACCACAGTTCTGACATTCTCACTGCTGCCCAACGCTGCCTGCCTGGGCACTGAACGAGCCCGACCGCCCAATCCCAAAACTGAGCATTGCAGAGAGCGACACAATGCTGACATTTGGCTAACACCTTCTCGCTGCACCAGCACCTTTACCGGGAGCCTCGGGCAGAAAATCCTCTCGCCTGTGTACCAAGGCACTCATTTGCTGCACATGTGCTCCAGGGCAGGTGCTCAGGCAGGAAAATGAAGATTTAAAGCTTTCTCTTCTGGTCAGGTCAAGGGTCCACCTGACCCAAAATCTCATTTCAAAGCCATAGGAAAAGCACAGGGGAACAGGATAAGGTTAGCTGATTGTTCCTCTAATATACTCTCCCTACAGTCAGCAGTTGGCACCTTACAAGCTTCCTGAGCTGGGTCATGTTTTCTGACTTTCCTATTTAATAGCCTCTGGTAGATCACTGAGAAAAGAAAATAAAGGAAACAGCAAGAGGTAAAGGAAAGTAGGATGGCTTGTCATCAGCCAGGAACAGCATTCCAGCAGTGCCAGATCTGCCAAATCTGCGGCTGTTACAAAATAAACACACAAAAGCTACCCGTCAGCCCCTTGCAATTGCATTAAGCATTGCTTTTGTAGGAAGGAAAGGAGGCATGCTTGATAAGAAGGAGCCTCCCTGGACTGCACTTCTCCCAGACACTTGTTTCAGCTCCCATCCTTGACACGACAGGGAGAAACACGTTAACAAGCAGAGCTGGCCTCCCCACTCTGCAATCAGTGGCCAGCTCTGGCAATGGGAAGGCCCCCACTATCGGTTTGTGACCTCCCTAATGGATACCACTCCCACCCCACCATGCGGCACTGACGCATCACAGACCATATTTTGATGCACATATTTCAATCCCCTCACTGCAGGTGGTGGTCCTGCTCCACCACACGAAGTCTATTCCCTCCTTCATGCAACGTGCCATGACCGCTATCCCAAAGGATGCTGGCTTGCACAGGCAAAGTCTTGGTGTCACGTCAATAGGAACCACTCTCTTCCAGGAGCACAGGATTGGGCCCAGTGGCTGTAGGCTGTGACATACACCGTTGCTCTGCTGGCCTGAGCGATGTTCTATAGCAATAACCAGGGACCTGCACATTAAACATGTAGGATGCCACTGCCATCGTTAGCAGCTTCAGCTTTGCTTTTGGAGAGTGGCGGGTCCCCAGAAAGCTTTGATGTGTGCTCCTGGCCTTATTTAAGGGTTTGTAACTCACAGTTCATTGTGCTGCATCCTCCCTGTTTTCAATCTGTAATTATTATTTTGGTTAATTATTTACTCTTTTTAAGTGCAAATTATGGACATCAGAATTCTTCTAATTCATGAAAGAAGAGAAAATATGTATGAACTCGATTTTAGGGTATATTTAAAATAGGAGCATGCTGCAGACAACAAGTACATTTCAGAGCAATTAGGGTATTTAATATGAACTTTCTAGGCCCAGAAACCTGAGGGGAATAAGAAAGCCAATTAAATTAGATTAAATAATCATGCCTAAATATAAAAGTGTATCAGACTCCAATTGTTAAAGAACAACATGATGAAATTATGATGGAATAGTTTAGTTTAGATATTGCCAGTGCAACAGGTAACTATTATATTTTTGACCAACAGTATTGATTATTTTTTAACCTACCTGATGTGGGTTCTAAGCTCAAGTGTAAGAGCTGTTAATTAAATTCCAGTGTGTCACTTCTGCTGATGCCCTGGCCTAGTTTATCAAACATTTTCAGTTTATTTTGTAAGAGGAACAGGGCTGTTAGGCAACAGCTTGTCAGAGCATCCAGAAACGTTAGCTTTATGACAAGTGGTTTAATGCTATCTAATGTGGGGATAATATTTGAAGCAGGAGCTCACTAAGCCCATTTTGTACAGATTGGTGCTAGCCAAGTCATTCTCTCATGCTCTCTGCTACTCCTACTTCTTCACAGGACCAAAGCATCTCTTTTGGGAGTGGTTATTTCTTATGTCCAAAACATCCCTTTAACTCTTTCTTCACTTTCTTCTTCCCTTGAGTACAATAAAGGGGACAGATTAGCAAATGCACAACCTACCAATTTGGAAAAGCAATGATGGCATCATATTAAAATCTTCCTCCCTTCTCCCCCTGCCCCTGCTAGGATGTTAGTGGGAGCAAAGGGCCTAAGGATGCGAGCTTTTTTTATAAAGAAGACTGCAGTCTACCAGACATGATGAGAAAGATAATCATCTCTGATAGCAGATTCACACCATGGTGCATTTTGTATGGACCAGGAAATTGTTACCATATTTTATTTACTGCACCAGGTGAAGGCTTTGTTCACAGTTCACAGATGAGTTCGTGATATGTTGACCATCCTTCCATTTTCACATGGTACTCTCCTTACCTGTCTTTCTTATAAAAATCCCTATCTGTGTGCACAACCATTCACTTGGTTGCATGGGAAGTTCCACAAGAGTGAGAGCAAAGTGTTCGAATGAGCCCAACTGGACCCCCAGAAATCATCCTCCTTTACTTTCCCCACACTCCCATCCCACTTCCAGGATCTCCTAGGCCCCATGAGGACTCTGCTGCTCCATTCAACCTCATGGATCCTCATGGATCCTTACACTGCACCCATCTATTAGGGCTCTCCTGCACTATAAGCTTCAAATAAAAAATAAAAAAAGATACTGTTTTCACTCGTGTGTGTGATTCAGCAATAGCTAAGGATTGAACTGTTCCCGTTGGGCTGCAGCCACAATACCATTTCTATGAACAGCAGAGGATATGTGTTTCAGAGATGTCTCATTTAATTAGAATCCACCTCAGGTGCTGCTTGGGCACAACCAGCAGGATTAGATCTGTAAATGAGGGAGTGAGAAACCTTGGAAAAGTACGAGTGGCTGCAAGAAAAGGCAGAAAGAAGAGGTCCTGTGGTCCATTGTCTCTCCAGAGCTTTTTTTTTTTCCTTGAAAGTCCCATTCTCCTTCCTCGTTAACTATGTGGCGTATGCCATGATCTGATTATATCCGTTTTTATCAACATAACCTTCCACAACACAGACCTGTGCAAATTACGTTACGAGAAACTGTAGTTCATTTCCATTTCAGTGGAGCTTGTTAAACAAGCAAAATTATTTTGTAGCAAAGGGAAAAACAATTTAGTGGAATGCACTCCTAGCATAGGAAGTACATAACATCGTATTTGGGTTGAAACTTTTTCTGTCAGAAATGTCATAACCCCGTAAGAAAGAGAATTAAAATCCCGTTATTTTAATTTACATCTAGCCATGAGATAAGTAAAGTTATCATTGAAATTCTAATTAAATAGGATGATTGACTAAGGTAGGACATCAAAGAAGAGAAGTGAATATGATAAGTCAAAGTCTTATTAATTAGTCCGCGTGGAAGAAATTCCAGGGACGTCAAGCTGAGGCTGCTGCAAGGAGAAAAAAAGCAGACAAGAAAATGTGTGTTTCTTTGAAGTTAGGAACTGAGATAGTGATGGAGGTAATTGTGTCTGACTGGATCCAGTAATGAAGAGCCATAAATCAGACCTAGGAATCGGAGGAAAGATTCTAGTAACGAATGTGGCTGCCCCCCTGCTGTGAAGAAACAGAATGCAGAGCTGACTAATTGACCCAGTCTATCTCCCAGTAGCTCTCTGTTATTATTTATTAATTTTTAATTTCTGAATTATTTACGTTCTGGGAAATTATTTTTGACAGCCTGTTAGGCGTGCCAAAGTTAATGGAGGATGAAAGGACCGGTACTAGAATTAGCAGGGATGTAGTCACAGGCTACTGAATTTAATGATTTTGGAAGGGAAAATTGATTTCACACAGCGTGTCACTTTATACTACTTTAGGGATACACCAGCTATTTGATTAATTGAGGAATAACCAACTCAAAGTATATTTGAAGTGTAAATGAATCACAGTGCTCAGCTGTTTATTTTTCCCCTTTTCTGATGAGAACACTGAGTTTGCTTAAAGTTGCTGATTAAAACCAACACAGGTAAGCCCCATACCCACACCTGCTTACTTCCTCCTGACTTGGAAAAAAAATAATCTCACCATCTGGAGGAGACTTGCAAACCTCCATCTCACTTGGGATAGAATTCTTCCTTCCTACCCAATGCCTAATTAAATAGGCTTTGTGCAACACTCCCCCTGTGGAATGTGTTTAAGATGGAGCAAGGTACTGAGCCAGTGCAGCAGAGACATGAGTTCTGCATGCTGGCAGCTCGCGGCTCACGGCTGCTTTTCATCCAGTCCTCAAGATGAAGTAGGGGTCTCTGGCCTACAACATCTTCTGTGTTGGTCCTCTTGGTGCAGCAATATCATGTTGGTCCACCCACCTACACTGATGAGCAGTGAAAAAACAACAGATACCTGCACAGCTTTTACAGGTTGTGAAATGTGTTTCATCCTCAGTGTGAAATGCAAGGTAAATCCTGTCTGCTGCTCATGTCTAAGCCTTCTGGCCTTCCAGGCATCAAGGGCACAGGGGAAATCTTTTCCCAGCAAAGTGTATAATGCTGTAGGCAGCTCGCATCTCCAGAAAGACCCCATGCTGGAAACATCTTCAGAGCTTCTTGGGATCAGCACCTTGCTGCTCCTTCCCCTGATGGCTACTGCCCAAGACAAGGGATGCCAATGCATCCCTCCTGCCATACAAGAAGGATGTGCCTCCCACAATCCTGAGCCCAGGACCAAAAGGGAAAGCACCCTCACTAACATGGGTTGCTGTGGCAGACTTTGGGAAACCATTCAGGGCAGTGTAACAATCCATGTAGGTACTGACAGTGGTTGCCATGATTTTCGGTATCAGTAATATAGTTTCTTCTGGTGGTGACCTCCCAAACACCTTGACAATGTTGTTACCTAAGTGCTATTCCTGACACGTCCAAGTCCAACCTTCCCAGTTTTAAAACAAGAGTAATTAATGTTACTATTTAATGAAATATCAGGGACTCTGCAAAGAGAATTAGTGTGTGATTCTTTATTTGCACAAGTTTTGGGAGAGCAGTAAACACCAAATGTTTGGAGTAGCTGTTCCTTACCACAAGAAACAACTCAAAACCATCTGCCATAAATTAACACAGTTCCCATCAACAGGTGAGAAAAGTAGGGGCTAGAGTCCATTTTGAGTCCAATAAAAACATTGAACTCCCTTGAATTGACTGGGAGCAAACCATTGAGGTTAAACCTTGAAGGAATCTGGCATTTTGGACAATTCACTATTGCTTTGTTTTATCTACTGTGGCAAATATTGGCCATACCTCACCCTGGGGTGAGGTAAAGAATAATGAAAGGTCAATCATGCATTAGTGTACCTTTAAAAAAATAAATTTCTGTTCATGACTTAAAGATGCATGAAGAGGTACTGGAAGGTTTTGATGCTTAGGATCTGTAAGGGGTTTATAATTCATTTAAACATCTCCCTAGGTTACTTTTTCCTAACTATTTCAGCAGCACTAGGAATATTTCTTTGTGATGTTTTACTGCCAGGAACATGCAAGGCTGCCCTGGGTTTTTCTGTTACCTTTTGGATTATACCAGTGGCAATTAGCTATGCAAGGAGGATCAGCTACAATGAGATGTGTGGCCTCTGCTCCAGGGATTGCTACTTTATCACTTCTTTCAGCATGTGCAGACTGGACTGTCTCCCAGAAGAAAAGCCAGAAACAAACACTGTTTTTTCTGGGTCTCCCCAATCTGTGAGAGATCTTTAGTTTTATTTCATTATTGTTATTAAAACTTTCTAACGAAGAGATACCATGAACAATATTGATAACACAAAATGCAGTTTCCAAGATTGCGATTTTTGTAACAAATTTTTTTCACTGAAACTGCACCCTCTGCCCTGGAATTCTGAAGAGTTTCCATTCACTGGCAGCAGAATCAAGCACCTCAAATTTCACAGGAAATGTTTTATCTATTTACATGATGGCTTAAGAAACCACAAGCTGTATCTTCAGATATTAAGAACAATCAGGCAATTTATGCTATTTTAAGATTTGCCCTCCAGTTTTAAAATAGTCAATGGAAAATTAAATACCTTCTATAGTACATGTAGAAATTAACCCTGAAATATTCGTATTCAAAAAATGCAACTAAGTATTTGGATGAAGGTGATTTAGCATGCTCTGCTGTTGTATACTGGAATTAATCCATCACAGAGCTGGCTTCTCCCTATTTCAATATTAAAACAAAAGGGGTATGCTTGCAGTGCAGCACCATGGGAATTCAGCTCAGAAGTCCAATTAACAACAACTAATTCCCCAAACTGCCTATTTACCCCTAAGAGTTGGCTAGATATAATGTCATGCATTTTGCATTTAAGCTTTTAATGCCCAGAGGATAACAAAAATCTATCTTGATCACTTTTTATTTTCATCATATAAAGAAGGAAGAAAACATCATCCCCTTACCCCTTCAGTTACGTGCATCGTATCTCAGCACCAAGTCTATGAAAGGACACGTCTCCTGCCTTCTCCCTGTAACCACCTCCCCTACTCCTCCATTAATGCTGCCTTCTTTAAGAAGACAGGAAAGTACTGATCCCTTTGGATGTGTTTTCTCTGCAGATAACTACCTCTCAAACGGATGCAGAATTACTCACCTCCAAAAAGTGATCATATCTGCCCATTCACTGGAACAAGTTTACTGCCCTTCAGACTGTCACACTGTATTGTACACAGTGTATATTCCCCTCACACAGGTTTTCACTACAGGAGCTATCAAGGTAGTGCCCTGCTGTGAACATATTTTAAAAGCTGTAACTCTAACATACTGTAAATGGTAATGACTGTGCTATAACATGCTAAAGATTAGGCAAATACTTTCAATAATTAGAGTGATCTTCTGCAACTTAATTTCATTTATAATGTAAGTCAGATTGGAATCAAATTCTCTGAAGGTAAAAGTCCAGCATGACTGCACGCTTTAAATACAAAAGGGAGAGAAGCAGAGAGAGAAAGAGAGAGACAGAGAGAGTACATATATGCACATGAGGTTTTGGATATTCCTTGCTAGGTTCAACCTAAAGGGTACGCTAAAAATCAGGGACACATTAAAATACCTTGCTATCTGTCCCCATACCCTTTTACTGGTGTTTAACAGGGAAAAAAAAAGACTTACAGGCTTGTCCTGGTTTTGGTCAGGATGGAGTTAATTTCATTTGTAACAGCAGATGAATGCTGTGTTTGAGAGTAAAATGGGAGTACTGCTGATAACACCCTGATGTTTCTAGTTGCTGTCAGACAGTCAAGGACTTTCTCAGCTCTTCATGAGAAAGGAGGGGCGAAGCCAGGACAGGTGACCCAACTGACCAAAGAGAGTATTCCACGCCAGTTACGTCCTGCCCAGGATATCGGGGGCGGCTCGGGGACGCACGGTTCTTGGGGGACGGTCGGGTTCTGGGACGGCTCTGGGTGGCACGGCCTGAGTTGTGTGGTTTGGTGAGAAACTGCATTGTGTATCAACAGCTTCATATATTTTGCTTTGAAGTCCTGTTAGTATTGTTACATTGTATTTTTCTGTTATCTTAGTAAACTATCCTTATCCCAACCCACGGGCCTCTTAATTTCTTGATTTTGGGGTTATTTGCCCCTTTCTCTTCCTTTTCCCTTCCCTTACTTCTCACCCCCCCTCACCTTTCCTTTAACCTGCTCTTTTCCTTAAAGGAGCAGGCAGCTGCATGGATCTTGGCCCTCAGCTGGGTGAAACCACGACAAGGCTGTACCCATCTACATCTGTATTTATGAAGTTCTGCAATTGAAGAAGTAATGCCACATAACACAAGACTGCTGTGGTTGGAGGGAATTGAGAAGGAAAAGGAAGTGGGTTGAGAAGAAAAACAATGAAGCACAATTAAAATGTAAAGTATATCACACCACTTGATAGCAACACATAATGTGACACTGTGCTGGGAAAAAAATAAATGCCTGGATCAGTGTTAGGTGGCTGTGCCTGCAGAGCAGTGGGTTATTGTACAGAAAGCTGCCTACAAAATATTTCTGCAACACTGTACTTGGCCGTGCATGGCAAAAACCCTAGAAGGTGTTATTTTTCATGAAGCTGTGATGAACTTGGCTTATGCTTGGGATCAGACTGGCTGCTCCTTATTCTTTACGGCTGTTTCTGGGCTGCATATTTGCAGATCCGAGGCCAAATTTTCAGAGGGGGTCCCAGCCAGCTTTCCAAGCACTCAGCTGCCAAGCTGCAAGCCAGGCTTCTCACAGGTCCGGGCATCAGACCGACTGAACCAAGTGCTTCTGAACATCCCAGATTAATTGGCTGATTCCTCTCTTAGCAGATATGCCTGTGACAGAAGTTGAGACAGCTGAATGCAGCATTTCTGACATTCACATTCAGATGTGAATTTTAGTACCTGTCTGTGCAGAGCTGGCAGGTGCAAGTAGGGCCCTCCTCTGAACTTCTGAAGAAAAGCATTGGCTGCATCTTCTTCTCGAGCAGAATTTTAGATCAGTCTGTGCCCTCCTCCCTGTGAGGACCAAAAAGAGCAAAAGTCTGGCAGGCTGATCCCAAAACAGGGCTCTGTGGAGAGCAACACAAAACCTACAGTTGCCTAACAGCCCCTGGTCAAGCTACCCGTGTACTGGGAAGCAGAGGGGGATGGAAGCACTAATGATTCTCTCCTTTCTAAAGCCTCTAGATTTTAAGTGCTTTGAGGAGACTGAAGATAAGCATTAAATTTTGATTAAAGGGACACTGCCAACTTACATTAAGCTTAGAATTTAGGGGTTTGTAACAGGCAGACGTAGATGGATGGGAGCTTGTATTTTGTGTGTAAATATTTCTTTGCAACAGGATGAAGACAAGTATCTTATCTTTGAGCTAAGAAAGATGGCATCAAAAAATAACTTCAATAGAAACAAAAGTAACATGTGCCAGTCTAGTTTTGCTGCTGAGAGAGAGAGAGAAATGCAAACGGGAGATAGCCATGTAGTTTCCCAAAGGTGTTACAGCTCACCAGTGACGTTTGGCATGTGAGAAGCTTGTTCGTTTCTTTGTCATTTAATGTGCTTTTAACAATGATAAAAAGCCATGTTAAGTCCTACTTTAAAGAACTGACTAGGGTCTAGAGCAAAAGGAAAGGTTACCACTGGTAAGGTGGCATGGGTACTAGGCTGCATTTGCCTTTGCCTCTGCTTTTACTTTATAGTGAGTACACACAGAAGGTGAAGCTATGTTGTGTTCAATGTATGGTCCACTGCAGCTGACTGGGGAGTAACTAATTGCAACAAGCAGAGAGATTTCCTGCAAATCATCTTGCCTGTGGTGGCAGCCAGATCTGAACCAAATTTTCCAAGGGGAAAGCCTAAAAGTCAGCACCTCACAGTAGCTTTCATGTTCACTAATCTTATATAGAAAAAGCATTACCCAGAGATGTTCTGTCTGAGAGAAATGATGGGAATGCAAATCCAGACCTTCACCTGATAAATAAACAGCTGCCTGAATGGAGCTATGATATATAATAGCCAAAGGTCTGACCCCACACCCCAATGAGCATTAGCTGCAGCCACAGAAATCTGCAGTAAGAACGTGGCCAGCTAACTCAAAAGCTGGTTTTCTGCTGAAGGTTTCTCTGATGTCCTTGCAATATTCATCTGAACAAGCCTTTCAAGGGAGCAGGCCAAAGAAATCAAAGTGAAAGGCAACAATGGCCATGATTTTCCTCTAGAGCACTGAAGAATGAAAGCAGACCTCAAATAACTAGCCCTGTGACTGCAGATACATTTTGAGTGCAATGATAGTGCCTCCTCCCAGGGTCCATGTGGTGGGTGAGAGGTGCTTCCCAAAGCTGTAGCATTAAGTATATGGATAGATATGGAACAGGAAGGATGAAATGAGGCTGTGCTACTGCACTGGAAGTGATAGAATACAGAAGAGTGCTGGAACACAAATTGAAAACTACTTGTTAAACAAGGTTAATTTGTTCTTCTTCCACTGTGTAAAATGGCTTCAAACACTTCTAAACTAGGTCATTTGACTGCTCACGAAATACATGGTGCTAGGCAGCTGTCTTTAGCAACAAGTTTATTGGAGAGTTTGATTGCATCCCAAAAGCATGCTAGATATTTCTGACCATATCAAAGAAAACTCAACTATATTATCAAGGCACACTAATGAGGTGGTTTGTTTAATTGAAACACTTTAAGTTTCCATGTAGTACAGCATGAAAAAATCATTATTTTCATTAGATGAGCTACTCGTTAGCTGAAAATCTAAGTTACAAAATATCACAGTGTGAGATAATAAATACATTGTAAAATGCATTAAATCCAGGTTATTAAAAGGAATTTCTATTTAAAATATATAGCCATGTAATTTGAGCGTACTTCCTAGTACTAGGAATTAGGTTTGGTTCTTTGAAAAATATAGCCTAACTCAAATGACCTCATCCTGCTCTCACTGCAATTACTGTCAAAACTCTGACCCATTATAACTTGCATAAATGACTTGAATATTCTGGGAACACAGTTCTGTGGGAATGCTTTTTGTGTTTAGGAGATAGTTCTGAGACTCACCTAGGGGCCTGCTCTTGGCCTTGAATTCATCACTGCTGTTTGACACAATCATTTACAGAGCATCAGGAAAGCACTCTTTAGCCTGTATTTTAGGGACAGCTGTTTAGCTAAAAACAAGAGTTGGAGAATTTGTGAATTTTATGTAAGAGCACGCAACTTTATGAGACATCTCCTATGTTTTTGGTGAGAGGTAGTTTAAGAACTGTGCTGATCTCCTCAAGGCATTGCAATTTGAGTCCACAATGGGTTTGGGTGAAAAGGAAAAAAATCTGGAAGAGACCTCTGGAGCGCACTTAGTCCAACCCCCCCCGTCCCCCCCCAGCTCAAAGCAGATTCAGCTGAAGCAGTTTGCCCAGGACTGTGTTGAGTTGGCTTTTGAATATCTCCATGGACAGTGACTCCAAAATGTCTCTGAGAAACCTATTCCAGCATTTGAACACCCTCATAGTAAGTAAGTTTTACCTTGTGTTTAAACTGAATTTCTGGTATTTCAGTATTTCCGTTACTTCTGGCTCTGTGTTCTTTGCTCCCTCTTGCTCGGTATTTATACAGATTGAGAAGATTCCCCTTGAACCTTCTCTTCTTGAGGCTAAATGACCTCAGGGTCCTTATCTTCATACTGAGAGCTCCTCCTGAGCTCTAGCATTTAAACATTTATCTGAGATGAGGAGGAATTTGTGTTTTGGTGACAGTCCATGTGAAAAAAGAGTAATTAAGGGTCTGGTGCAACTATTGTGTAGTTTTCAGTGGGGCCAAGTTTTATACTTCCTCCCTGTCCCCCACCCCTAACTTTTCTATGTCTTAGATACAGGTATTTAATCTTCAGTTCTCATATTAGTGATTCCTTCCTAGTTTATTGCTATACATATGCCAAGGGATGGACTGCCTCATCTCACTTGTACTGTTCCAATCTCTCTTCCCTTGCTGAGGGATTAGTCCACCAGCACTGTGAAGGTGTCCTTACAGCATTACTCCGACATTAATCTAGCCAGCACAGGTCACCACGGTTGTGCAGAAACAGCCCCAAGGTTTAGCAGCCACATCTTAATTCCTCAGAAGTCCTGGGCATGCATTCAGGTTGCCTCCTCTTGTTGGCATCCAGTGATATTTACATTTATCCACAGCCACAGATGCTTTGAGGTGTGCTTTCTCCAGCACGGACTTATCCTTGGGCCACAATCCTTTCAGATGTATACTTGCTATGCCACAGACTTAACCAAGCCCATAGAAGCTTTGAGATGTACCTGCTCTGGTGTGGACTTATTCATGGCCCCAGCCACTTTGTGACATCCTTCTCCCACATGGATGTGTCCACAGATCACAGTTCCTTTGACTCGAGTTCCCACTGGAGTTCCAGTCTGTCCAGTCCAGCAACACAGAAACAGCAGTGATGTCCTGGCCATCTGCCAGCCCAGGCGCATCGCCATCGCTGTTATCAAAATGTTCCCAGGCACAGCAGAGTCTGATGATAAGCAGTGCAGCACTACAGCAAGCGGCAGAAGCAAAAAGCAGCCACTAATGAGCAGTAGATTCTGATATACAGTACAGCAAGCAAGCCCCATGGCAAGCACAGGAGCCTGCCAATTAATAGCTGAACAGCAATAACAGCTATAAATCCCATCTAGCACATTCCAATCAAATTTTTCACTATCTCAAACGATTCGAGCCCCATGTTGAGCACCAAAAAGAACTGCTGTGGTTTTGCCCTGACCAACAGCTGAGCAACACACAGCCTCTTGCTCACTCTCCCCCAGTGGGATGGGGGAGAGAATCAGAACAGTGAAAGTGAGAGAACTTGTGTCTTGGCATAAAGACAGTTTAATACATAAAGCAAAAGACAAACATAGAACCAAAGCAAAACAAGGAATTCATCACCACTTCCTATGAGCAGGCAGGTGTTCAGACACCCCAAGGAAAGCTGGGCTCCATCACGCTTAATGGTTACCTGGGAAGACAAACGCCATCAATCCGAGTACTTACCTTCCTCCCATTCTCCCCTTCTCTCCTCCTCCCCTCCTTCTCTTCTTCCTTCCCTCCTCCCTTCCTCCCTTCCTTCCTTCTTTCCGTCCTTCCTTCCTTCCATCCATCGGTCTGTCCTTCTGTTCTTCCTTCTTTCCACTGCTTTATATGATGAGCGTGATGTCATATGGTATGGAATACCCCTTTAGTCAGTTGGGATCAGCTGTCCCAGCTGTGTCCCCTCCCAATTCACCATGCACTCCCAGCCTACTCATTGGTGGGATGGCGTAAGAAGCAGGAAAGGCTTTGGCTCTGTGTAAGCACTGCTCAGCAATAATGAAAACTTCTCAATACTTTCGACACCAATCCAAAACACAGCTACTCTGATGAAAATTAACTCTATCCCAGCCAAAACCAGCACACACATCTTCACAGCCATTGCTCTCCCTGCCAACTAGGGCCACGTCAGCAACACTAAGCAGTGCCACCAAGAGCACAGGGACATTGAGGGCAATACAATAACAGTGCTGCTAAAAGATCCCCTTAGCCAGCAAGCCAGCCAGCAATTCAGGAGAGCATACAGATTACAGATGGTGCAATAATCTCACAACTGGCCAAATCTGGAGCATAAGCATTACTTATATGGAGATGAGCATACATTAAAGGCTGCCAGTATCAGAGTGGAGAGGGCCAATATTGAGGCCTGCCCAGGAATGGGCACACTGCCCTCACATAGCCACCTGCTGAGATCATTCATGCCAGTAATTCTGGTAAGGCAGGTGCCTGGGGCAATCAAGTCCTCAGCCAAAACAAAAGAAGACACGCAAAAACCCAAGCCCACGCCACCTTCATACCTTGTGCTGCAGACCATAAACTCCAGAGGTTAGAAAACAAGGGATGAGAGCTGTACCCCACGCTCCCTTCTGTTCCTTTGCAGAGACAAAGTTGCTCATCCTCGAGTTATCTCTTGCTCCTCTCATTTTGTGTGGGTTTTGTTAAACACTTCTAGAAGCCTTTACTTTTTTTCCTCCTACTGAGACCAACAGGGATGCAGCTTCCAGATTAGTACTACTGTTAGCTCTCTTTAATAGGGCTTTTCTTATCCCATTTAAGTAGAATAAAGAAGCTTCATTTGTTAGCTTAAAAATAATCAAGACTTTAATTCTTGATCATTGCTCCCAAGAGAGCCCAGTTGGAGTTCTCTCATCATCACTGATCAAGTCTGAACTTTTTTTTGTTTGCTATTCAATTTTGTTTGCTTTCATCATTTCAGAGCACTAACAGGCTTTCAGCCTCGCCAAAACAGAGGATGGGGCTTTAACTATATTGCAGTGAAGTCCCTGTAGCAAAGGAAAACTGCTACACAGCGTTTAGCTCTGTACACTCCCTTCCATGAAACTCGCATTTACTTTGAATTACAATTAACTTGCTGATTATTTTAATCATAATAATAAATATTCCATATGAGTCTTTTTTATATTATTTACTTCTTGTACAGACACTCTTGTCAATTGCTGTGATTTCAGACCGGAAAGTGATTTTACCTCAGACCAGTGTGAAAATCTTCCTGTATGGGCAAACCCCTAGTTTCTGGAGAGGCTCTGAGTAAGACTGGAAGGCCCTGATGTAGTCTATCTGTTCATCCCCTGCTGATCTGCAGTTTAGTTTCTGTGCTCAGGGTGTTTGTCCATGTTTCTAGGCTTCTCCTAGCTGTTTGATGGCTCACACGCGTGAAGGATGTCAACACCATCAGTTTTGGGGGCAGTAAAGACATTAACCTAGCAGAAACCTGGCAGAAACAATACAAAATACAAAATGCATGTTCCTTCAACCACAGCTGAAGACTCGAAGACAGGAGCATGACCAGCAGGTCGTCCTTTGCCACTGGAAAACAGGCACACTGCTCCTTCGACTGCAGAGTGGTACATGGCTACACATCAGTCCAGCTGACACTGCACGAATGCCCCAGATTTTCCTTCCTTCATGTCTGCATCCAGCTTGTGGGTTCTCACTGGAGGGTCGGGGTGTGGGAAGAGAGCTCTCTGCACCTTGCCAGTGCATGGGAACAGCTGCAATTCAAAACATCAAAATGCTTCTTTTTACCCCAAGCAGTTTCCAATTAATGTGCAGATGGAAATCACATAGATGGTCTGTGGGAGAGATTCCTTGCTTGGAAAAGGACAGATTATTGCTTTTATGAAATGCCATAAGTGCTCTAGTAGCAGAGTGACTTGGTTTTTTTAAGACCGCAGTTCCCTGTTCAGGGAGCTCAGATTTGTACCGAAGGAATAACGTTGCTGGAATGTAAACCAGTCATTTCATGGAACTGAGTTGCAGAAGAGAGTCGGGAAAATCCAACTTCCATAAAATTTATGCTGTTTTGTATGCAAAGGAGGGAAAAGTAAATTTTGCAGGGGGAAGCCTGTCACAGTTTACCTCTCAAGGGCAGGAGAGAAATTAGAAACATCAGTGGGCACCTAGCAAAATAGCAGGGACATGAGGGAAGTCTGGAAAAATCCACCTTCCCTCACTCTTGTTTGGAATCAGCATCCAGAATCAGTGGCATTTTCTTGCAAATTCATTTTGAATTCCTCACAGCTTTATCCAGAACATACCACTTCTCAGCCTTAGACTCCACAATGAAGAAGGTGCTATAGTAAGATATCTTAATTTAAAATAATGTTAGGTCATGTGGTTTACCCACTCAAATCCCCTGCCATCCCTAAATATCAAAGTTTTTATATTGATAGGACAAGAGGACACTGGAGAATCCTAGTTTTAGGCACCTTGGACTTAAACATTTCAGGCACTTTTTTTTTCCCAAAAATTTTTTCCAAATTTCACCCTCTGTAAAACAAAACCAAATTCCATCTTTGCTTGTCCATTGTGATTTTTTGAGATGATTACCCACACACATTTACTTCACAAATAATTACTTTGTAAACAACTACTTGTAAAGCCTTTAGAGATCTTCAGATAAGTTGTAGAGAACAGAACATGAAAATATTTTCTTTTTTCTCTTAGCATCACTATAACTCATTCTGTTCCTCTACATTATTTTCCACAAATATTGCTGAAGAAGGAATGATATCACCAAGAAATCACATTTCCAGAGAGTGTTTCTAAAGTCAAGAGGCAGATTTCCTTTTGAGTTCTGTTTTAATAGACAAATGCATTGTCATTCCAGTTTCCAAGCATGACTACTACAGCTAATTGCTCTTTCATCCACTGAAACTAGAGCTGATTAGGTCAGGGTGAAAGTAAAGGGCCTTTGGCCTATTGTATGTGGAATATATTGTATGTGGAACCTACAGGGCACATTCCACTTGGAATCATCATGTCCCAGATGAGTTATTTTGGATAATCATAACAGGTCGGTTATTAATTGGATTATTAATAAAACAGTTCCTTCCTAAGTGTATCCAGATGATTGGATGATTAATCTATGATGATTTTGCCTTCATGTATGGAACCTGCAAATAATGGACATGATCAATATGTCAACAAGCACACCGATAAGCCTGTCAAATGAAAATGCATTCTGAACTGCACATGTGGGCTAAAAAGAGTTAGTATTTTTTGGGGGTAATCTCTAAACTGAATTGCCTTGTGTTGTAACTGCAGTTTAGAATTTCTTCTGCAGGTGGCTCCATCCTCAATAGAGGGCACTAGAGGATGAAAAAGTAACTGGTGATCCTTTCACTTTGCTGTGTTCAAATCAATTCTCTAATATTCTTTTAACTAGCTTTAAAATGAACCCTTTCATCTTGAAAAAGGAGGAAGTAAGAGTGTTGGCCATCTGGGAGACACACTGCCAACACCCAGATGTTAGTTAGCATCTTTCTGTACCATTTACTCAATCAACGCAACATCAAGTTGTGTGGGGTGGGTGGGAGAGTGAAAGCATGGGAAGGAGAGAAGTTAGGGTTTTCCTGGAAGGGGAAGGTCGTTTAGCCTTGTACCTTCACGATGGAAAAATCCTGGCATTGCTCCATGACCACAGTCTATTAGTTCTTAGCAGCCCTGGCAAACAGCACTAAATTCTCCCAGTGAAAACAAATGAAAAGGTAGAAACTTCTCTGTGCATGTTTCACTGTAATTATTCTGCCAGAAATAGGAGCAGACTTCAACCCCTTTAGGGTTTGCCTAAAGTGAGTAAACTCTGCTGGCACCAGCCCCAAGTATGAAATCTGAGCGCCCAGCTGGGTGCTGGGAGGGGACGGTGCTGCCCCTCGCAAGCAGGGGAAGATTTGGCAGTTGTGGCCTTTGCTGGCCAGGCAGGGTGGCTGCTGTGCTGAGGGCATGGAGAACAAGGCTCTGGGGTGAGGATGGAAGGAGCAGCCAAAGCCTGATGGAAGGAAGAGCTGGGACACCAAGGAGTTGGGGCACAGCCAGCGTGGGAAAGGCCAAGGTGGAGCAAACGCAGGGCAAAGCTTTGAGCAGCCATCTGAATGCTCTGAAGTCTAGACCTAAATACCATGATGGAGAACCTGTCTTTTACTTTAATCCTCTGTGGGGTGGCCTTGGCACAAGTTAAGCTCTCTTGGGTACAAGACTAGGCCTGCCTATATGCTTGGTTGCTTTATGACGCATATCACAAAAGTGTAATTCAGTTCCAAGTGTTACAAATAACATGGTCCTTACCACGGTGTTCACTGGACACACCTGTAACATGACACAAGTCTACCTTTTTCCACCTGCTAGGCATGGATGTGTTTGGCATCTCGGTATCCTCTCCTTCACGTCCCAGCTTGTCCCACTCTCCATTCCTCATCTTGCTGGGGTCCTTCCTATCACCACTGATCTGCTGCTTCTCTTAGCTCTGCCACATGTGATAATGGCCAGATTGACCAACTTGTACTACCACCATGCAGTATCTTCCCTAGTGTGCCATCTTTGGTTAGATCCCCATCACTCATTTAACCACCATGAAAGATCCATGCATTTTAATCAGCTATAGTAATTAAAGGCTGCTAGGGATCAGCTGCAGCTCTTACAATTCAACAGCACATAGAAGAAAACACTGATACTTTATTTATCCCTATAAAGTAAACCTCCTTTCTGTTCTCTACCTTGCCCAAGCCTGATTTCTGTTCAGTTTTTGTCTCTCTGAATTTTGCTCACAGCAAAGCTCTATTTTTCGGAAATACGTACATACTATATATTTTCCTATGAGAAAAAATGTATGAGAATTTGAATTAAAACAACTAAAATGCTCCTGATGACTTAGAAAATGTCAGCTATATGAATGAAGTTGATATTGTAGATTTCTGCATCATCTTGTTGTCCTACAAACCAGCAGAGAGCCCACGAGGTAGCCCACCGTGTTACTCACTATTGGCTCTGCATTCATCTTCCTCAATATTGACTGAGAAATGATGCAAGTCTACTCAAGTTGGCAACTAAAAGTAAGTGTCTGCTTAAAGAAAAGGATGGGGAGGAAGATTCTGTTGTGAATTTGGATGAGGGAGTTCAAAGAATTAGATTTCAAGGGGATGATCCAGAACACGTTATACAGAAGTCACAAATATTGAATCTGAACTCAGTTCGGAGGCAGATTATGTAAGGCCCTTGGAAGAGAGATGGATAGACAGACAGATAGATAAGGAGAGGGAAAAGTTCCTTCAAAGGGATGAGGAACAGCATGTCCATATAGGTGAGCTTCCATTGGGATCCAACAGCAACATAAAAGGTGAGGTAAAATGAGTCCTAATCCCCCAGATCTCTCACAGCAGTCACCACAGCTGGACACATTTCCCCAAAAAAGGAAAGAAGCAAATAAACAGAGAGGCAGAGGCACCACTCAGGGAAGATTTTTTTGGATGAGTATCACCTGCATCAGCCAGAATTCTTCCAGTCCTTTTCCATAATATCCTACGGCTACTCTAGGGGAAAAAAAAATAGAAATCACAATCTTTCCCTAAATAGCTTACTGTTCTGTAAATGCCAATATCGAGAGGGCCAGAAGGTTCACTAGGGAGAGAAGTGAGACATTACTGGCTTCCCACTCCCCAGTGCTGAGCTCCTCTGCCTTATAGCTAACCTGCTGCAGCAGCTCTGTTCAAAGCCAAAAAACTCCCACTGGTGATGCTAGTACACTTGGGTCCCAGCAAGGAGAGCTGCCGGTATCAGCGCAGCCAGCTCGATAGCAGATTTCCCCAGGAGGTGATAAGACTGGTTGGGACAGTAAATAATTAGCTTTTTTGCCTTTGGCTATAGAAGTGATTATGAATTTTTAAGCTATGAGAATGATTGAAGCCATTTCTGTTTGCTTTCTTTTAGTTGTGTTGCAAAGTTTAGCTTCAAGAAGGAAAATACCCTCAGAGAAGGTTGACAGACAGGTGGGAAAATACAAAGATGCCAAGAGATCAGAGGTAAGTCAGTGAGCATTAAAAGCTGGGGGAGAAGGTCGTGATAAAAGGGGGTGGCTTTCATAACAAAGGAATTACCTTTCTTGTTCAGGCCTTCCTTTATCTGATAACAGGCTATTCCCCCAGAAAGTTGACTCCTGTGAAGTTATTTTCAAGCAGAAATTGAACATGAAAGTTCTTTTTTTGGCAGAAGTTACTTTTTAATGTATTTATTTTTGTAAATTTATCCTTTTTTTTTTTTTTTTTTAATTAGCAGAATGCTGAAAGACACTGCAGAGAGGAGTTGTCTCTATTAAAAGACACAGATAGGATTTAATCTCAGAAGTATACTACCTCCCCCATGGGCTGCTCTGGGCTGCCTGGTTATGCCTCCTCTGCTGCTGGCAGAACTCCTGTCCTGTCTGGCAGGCTGGTGGTGAGGGGCTCCCCAGTGCCACATGCTGTGACGCTGTCTTTTGATCAACCTACCTGGCACAGTGATGAACCTTGGAGGCACATCAGGTTTTGCACATGATGCCCCATACTTATCAACTTTATGTCTTGTCTGAAATAAACATTGATAATAATTAATATATTAGCAATTAATTGTAATGAATTGTAAATGAATTGTCGTTCCCTGGAAAACGGTTCTAAGGCAAAAACAGAGAAGGAGATTTTCTGAGGTTTCCTGTTCATGTCCTTTATTCCCCTCATCACATTTAGCCTTCCAATTTTCTAGAGGTTTCAAAATCCTTACTAAAACATTCACACTTTTCCAGCTGCTCCTCCCCTTTGTCCGTGTTCCAGCATCCGGCTGGGCCAGAAGGCACCCTTCCCCAGCCGGAATGTAATCTCCCTGCTGCATGGGCGCAGGAAACACCCCGCTCCTGCTGCTGCTGCGAAGGGGACTGCGAACCAGACCGGGCAGCGGTGCTCGGCATGCACTGGGGAGCCCCATAGCACTGCATCAGATCAACATGCATTGAAAACTTCCTCAAGGTGGCAGTGAGGACCCGGAACAACTGACCTAAGATGTGCCGGCTCCTAAAATAATGCCGCTGTGTTATCCCACCGCGGCACCGTGAGCCGTTTACCATGCCTGAAAGACGAATTGGTTGGGACTCCAGATTGGGAATTTTTTGCAGGGAGAAGGTGATCGAGGGTCCTCCAGGTCCTGCAAGAGGGAGACCAAGAAATATTTCCTAAATGAAGGATTTTCTTTCTCATGAAGGAAAGCTAAAAGGCTGAACAAAGGGGGAGGAACGGGCGTTTCTGCTAAACAGAGGAGCTGAATGACTTTAAAACACTGTTCCCAAAATGATCACATCATTGAACAGCTGTCACAAAGACAACGTTATTTCTTATTGTTGAAGTGGCATCAGGGTGACTGCAGTGACTCATTAGAAAACACAACTACACAGCAATTTCCCTTCAAAGTCCTCAGGTCTAACCTGTCCTCAAATCTGGCAGTGAAAGGGCTCAGCATCCAGAGAAAACCCAATTCCCAAAGTGCATCTTAACATTTCTTTGCTGCAAATTACATTTATTTTTTGTCCTTCCCACAGTGGCCATGGAGAACAAATGATGGCTGTCCTCTTCAAAGCAATTGTTTACATACTGAAAACCTCATACGTTTTCCCCCATAGTCTTTTTCTTCTAGACTAAACAAACTCAATTTCTTCAACGTTTCCTCATCACTCATGTTTTATAAACCTTTTATCATTCCTGTTGCTTTCTTCTGGGCAGCCTCCAATTGATCTACATCCTCAATTCTGCTGGGCCCTGCCTGGCCACAGCCAGGCATCCCTAAGAAAAAAGCCACACTTCTGACTGAGATGTTAGGGATCTTATTCCAGATCCAGCATTTTTCCATGGTAGGCATAAGCATTTTTGCTTCTCTTAGTACTAATAAATACACATAAAATAAAACCAAGAAATCAAAACAAAGTCTCACATTCTTGAAGTTGATATGTCAATTTTGCACTTCAGTGGCTGCTGTCTTTATAAAATGCTTACATGTGTTCCTTCACACCTTTTCTGCCTAGCAGCTGGGCTACTGAGGCAGCCAGGGGCCTTGCAGTTAGCAACCCTTGCAAAAGAGTCTCTTACAAGGAAGTGTAACTAAAGTTAGCATTCAAAGCATTTCAAATAATCAAAAGACTAACCAGCCCCAGAACAGAGGTAGAATCAAAGAGCCTGGAGTGGAAAGAAACCCAGTGACCCTGAAGGCATGAGCAACCAACCCAAAGAGATTAAATGCCAACTGAGGGAGATGCTGGAGGAACTGATGGCATCAATGGTGGTATAATAAACAAATCCAGGAGACTTCAAAAAGCAAATAACTGGGCTACCAAATTACATGTTTCGCAAGTGTTTGGGATAAGGAGGAGTCTGTGTGGTTAGAGTGCCCATGCTTGGTTTAATTCCTCACCATGAAAGTCATTGGGTGTTTCCTCCTTGGTATCAGTCATGGCTACCAGCAAGTACTTGTGTCATTTCAAATGGCCCTATGCTCAAAGCCAAATCCGAAACACCCTCTTGTCTTCTCACTAAGCTTGAAAAAGGGTTTGTGCACCCAATAGCTCATCTGTTTTATTCTTCTGTATCTGCTACAAACCTCATCACATCAGTATCCTTAAGCCATCATGACTGCTATCATGAGGCTTGCAACTTTTGCTTGTAGGTTGTTTACTGAAGAGGCACACTCAACGCAGGAGCTGTCTCATTTCCAGAGGTTTCTTTTCCTTCTGAGGGCTGACTGTGATTGTACAGAATACTCAGAAAAATATGGAGTCAGCAGCTCAGCTCTGATTAGAGCTTTTAATCTAGGAAAATATCTTGATTTCAACTTCCAGACAAACTTGTTGATTCCTCCTGTCTGTTCAGCAACCTCAGCAGTAGTTTTATGACAGATACATTGACTCCTCCTCTTTGTTTCTAGTAACTTTAGGAGAGAGGCAGAAACTCCATGTTGTCTGGGTCAGAGTTATTTTAAATAGTAAAACTGGGACCAATTCATCCTAAGGGTGTGACCAGCAAAAAAAGAACTTGGTGCAATTCATTTAGCAAGCTTTCTGCCTGATGTTTGTTTAACCAGTGTAGATGGGAGCAAAATTCCCCCACAGCCCCTTTTAAACACCTCAACTAAGAAAATAAGCTCGAGTGTGGTAAAGAGCACGTTGTTATCCCAAGGGACCAGAGAAAGTGCAACAACAGAGCACCTTATACAGAAGGGGGAGTGTTAAGCATATTTAAACCAAACATTTCTTTCCCTTTCCTTTGGGATAAAACTATTTCCCATAGAAACTAAGGCTGTGCCCCTACATGTGTAGCCCGGGGAGAGATGCTTTGATGTGAAAGAGAATTCTGTTAAAGTACCGGATGCAGAAGCCAATGTGGAAATAGGAGGGACTTCCAGAAGCAGGAAAAAGCATTGTCCCAGAGGGGCTTCCATCACCCCCCCCAGGTCGTCACTCAGACTGTCTGGCCAGTTTCCTCCTGCCGGTCACTTTGCTGTAAGGAAAGTCTTGTCTTAGACGTGGGGCAAACGTTTGTAACTTTTCCCTTACTTTAGACAGCTGACAAAGTGAAAATGTGAGATTTTATGGCATAAACTAGATAAAAAAACCTAAAGCAACAATTTAATGAATGATAAACCAAACTCTGCTTTCAAGTGTACCACAGCAAACTTGGAGAAATCAGAAGTGTTTCAGAAAGGCAGGAGTGCCTTAAATTTTATTTAATCTAGGGAAAAGGGGAGAGTGATTTAGCTCTGTAAGCTTTTAGGAGGACTACAAAGAAATGAATGTGAGCATTAGCATTGAATTTTTAGGAGTGCATGCACTCATGTGCTGTTGGATCTACATACTAGGATGAAAGGAACCTTCACACAAAGTGCAGATTATGTGCTTTTGGTTAATGGTAGGATAGTCTCAAAGGCACATGGTGTGGGGGATCTGTATGTAAACACTTGCCCAGCATTGCAGGAGTGACAGCTTATGGGGAGTCTGTTCTAGAAAAAAAAAAAATAAAAAAAAAAAATCTATGGTGTTTTTTCCATCTTTTTCTTTAAAAGAGCCCAACATCATTACTCTCTCCTTTCTTCACCTCTCACTGACATTAGTGGTGGTCATGGCCCTAAACTCCAACAGTGAGCTTACACAGAGAGCACTGCTAATGCCATCACATGACCTACAAAGAGCAGAAGTCCTCATGCATGCTCATGAGCAGATTCTGGTTGCATGCAAAATCTGCTCAGCAGCAGCAAAAGATAGTATGAACCATGATAACAGTAAGTCCCTCTCCACCCTCCAAGTTTTCACCATTATCAAGGTTCTTTTGAGTGCTGGTTCTGGAACTGCTGAACGGCAACTGAAGCATCATTTGATCAGAGAATCTTATCTAGGCAAATGGCCCTATGGTAGTAATGGGTGAATTTTGTTTCTATAAGTTTTTCAGAGCGAGGCCCATGGATAATATCCTATGCCATCGTTTCATTGTTATGCTCTGGCTTGCGATGACAAATCAAGTGGGGCATTCTGCAACAAAGAGTCTGTCAGCGCTCCCACTAGAAAGCTGGGAAAGTTTAACACTGCACCCCAGAGTAAAATCTGGTACCTCATTTTGCACCCAGAACAATGTATTTGCTTAATTATTTAACTCAATTTATTCGACTATTTCTTTGGTGACTGGAGAGGATTTCCTATGGGTGATTTCTGAGGTTAATGATTCAGGTATATTTATTACTAAGTTAGCACTTAGTGCATACCTCACATAAGATCACGTGCACTCCCTGTCTTCAACATCTTCTTGCACTGTCTGCTAAATAGATTATTGTTCTACCTGATGTTCTTAAAGCTAAATGACATATTGGAATTTAGATCTCTAAGCACCAACATCTCTGCCTGAAGATATGGGTGCTGGAGAAGGTCAGCACTCCTGAAAATTGAGCCATGGGACCAACATCACAGCTAAATCTTCAATGACACAGCTACATCTGACCAACATTTCCCTGGATGTCCAGTTGGCAACTTGAGTCCTTTGAAATAGGACCCAGGGCCAGAGAAACCTTCAAGACCTCCTATGCAAGGACTGTTTGTCAGCAGCAAGAATATTTTGCACTTGCATAGGGAGCCCTGAGGTGTATTTAATTAATGCTCATTATGAACTCTGAGAGGAGCTTGAGACATAAACATTATTATAGCTTCAAAGCCTAGGGGATCGCTCAGGTTTTACTCAGCTCTCTCATGCTGGCAGATTTCTTACTGACCTCTGGAAAATCCAAGTAGATGGAACAAAGTCTTCAGAATTTGGTCCGTAATGTACTACGTCCCACTCCTGGGCCGGACTTTGCTCTAATCTGCCCTACATTCTTTAGGCCTCATCTATTCATTGACTCAAGCAGACATTCAGAGGTATTGCTCCAGCAGCAATGGTCCTCATTCAAACACTTGCCCACCATCAGAAAGTGTGGCCCTATTAATAATCATTTTAAAGGGAACAGAAAAAGCAGAGATGAGAAGTAGATTCAGCTTAATAAGATTTTTCTTTCACGCAAGTTTTATGTTCTTTTATCTTTTTATCAAGGCAACTGTATTCTGAAAAGCCTCAGGGTACAATAAACAACAGAAGGTGATGCAATGGCTGCTCGTTATTGCTTGATGGATGAATCATCCTACTAGCTGCTATCTGAGTTATTGGAACAGATCACTTGAGGGCTGCATTGAACATGGGCCACAAAATGTAACACTCTACTAATGTCATGATGTGACACGTCAGTCTCTTTATTTCTAGACGAGTTTCCTTTCAATTGTGCACAGATAAAATAACGAGAAAGTGTGCCCATGGGATATATTAAAAATTATACCTGAGCTGTGTTGTTGTTAGAGCTCACTTGGTACTGACTGGCCAAATCCTGCAGCCCATGCTCACACCAGTGAGCAGCTGTTCACGTATAAACCCCCCCACTGATTCAGCAGGGCAAAGGAAGCGATTGAAGGCTCCCTTTTCAGAATTACTGCTGAGGCTTTTCCTACCCCACCCTGCTGTTTTGCACAATGTAGTTTTTATGGCATACCAGGGTACTTTTTTTTTTTTGCTTGGTTTTATGAATACTGTATTACTGTGACCAAACTGAGAATGTAGGATTTCCACAAGCAATATCTGATTGATAAAAAAATACCAATGTAAACATACTCTACCAAAAGCAAAATTACCTCTTTTTCACACACCCAATGCCTAGTCTACATGAGGACCTCAACAATTAAGGTCCTAAAATGTGACTTGCCCAGCAGAGGAGTCTGTTCTGTGGGTTTGTACCCAAGCTCCTCTAACCAAATGACACTTATGGCACATGATGTTTAACTCTTAGTGCTAACGATACAATTTGGCAGCCATGGTATGCTTCTGCTTTGGGTATTTTATTATATTGACTTATTATCTTACATCTGGACTCCATGAAAACTTTTCAGTCCTCCAGGAAGCAGGCACAGAGGCAGCAAAGAAAATTTGTGACTTTAGGAAGTGCCTCTGCCGAGCTGTCTCTAGTCAGCCTCTGCAAACCAGACCTTGTTTACTCCACAGTACTTTGTGGCATTTTCTCCCTTTGTTTCTTGCAAGACAGTGTGCGCCATTTCCAAACCCAAAGCTTTTGGGGTCTGAACTAACAACTGTGGTATCGTCAGCCATCCCCTGGGAGTGGGATGTGGTACTGCATGGCTATAATCAGACCACGCAGTGCCTAGAGCAGAAAGAGAGGCTTTATGCTGAGCTATCTGTGCAGAAGAAGAAATCAGGACAGCGTGGGCTGTAATAAAGTTATACTATTGCTTATAAAAACACCCCACTGTACTATGCAGTATTCATATAAGGACATCTTCCCCCTTTGCACCAGGGAAGACGTGTAATGGTTAAGGAGTCTAAAAGCCTTCATTAGGCATGTCACCAGCGATTGAATTTAAGCTGACAAACATACAGCTGCCTGGGCAGAACGAGCCATGTGGTGGTACAGCACAGCCAGCCCACAGCATTGAGGCTGGAGCAACCCAAGGCTGTGCAGCAGCCCACAGGTAAAAGGGGTGGCTGTCCCAGCATGGGCAGATCTCCTCATCAAGCCAACCAAACTAGGCTAGCAGCAGCAACAAAGGCCAGGATGGGGGTAGGAGTGAGTGGTTGCCTGAAGCTCTGTCAGCCATCTTTACCCTTCCTGTGAATCACACGTCTCTAAAGCAGCAGTAGCCTCTGTACCTGCTTAAATATCAACATCCCTTATGAGTCTCCAAGACAAATCAGGTTGGTCAAACCACACACCCCAGTCAGAAACACAATGGAGTAGTAAATAGAGAGGGATACAGTAGTCAACTTCCTCTGTATGGTACATATAAATTATACTTGGAGGCCAGAATCTGGGTGTCATTGCACACCTACTACTAAGCTCCTTTCAGCTGCACATTTTGAAGACTGATTTGTCTCTTACATTTTGATTTGATGCTCAGTGGAGAAAGAAACTTATCAGAGATAAGCCCTTTCTCCCTTTTGCCATTAACATTTCTCATTCTCTTTTGATTTAAAAGGTGTACAGTGATGGAAATGAATGCTCATGCAGTAGAAACAAGTGATGCCACTACCTTTTTACAAAAGATACCAGAAGGAGACATCGCCATGATTTCTGTTTAATTATGCTTTCTTTATGAGGGTATATTTCTGAGATGAAAGAAGTTAACTGTTATTGTACAGTACTCTCCATTTTGAATCCAGAAAATGCAGGAAGCTGAGCAGCCTCTTTGTTCATCCAGCTACTACTGCTGCTGGAGACAAAGCAAGTCATGCATCTACATAGTCTTGTGTTGATTTTGCTTTTCTTAGACAAAAGCTTTTCTAAGGGGTGGGGTCAGTCAACAAGAACGGAGGAAAAAGGATTTGCAGGAACAGCTGTACTGCCTTCTGCATGCCCTTGGTCAGCTTTCATCTGTTTCATTGCTGTATACATTAGGCTGTGGCAAAATCAGTCCAGGGGGAGAGGGAAGGAAATCTGAGGATAATACTGGCATCCTGGGAGAAACCTTGCCTATGGAGATATGAAGCAGCAAGGACTTCCTGACCCGATACACCATCCATCCTCTCCAACTGCAGCATGCTGGCTGTTAGTTAAACACAAAGGAAATATTGATGGTTGTTCTCTCCTTCCCCACTTTTAATGAAATTTCATATGGGAAATTGGAAAGCTGTTGTCCGGCTCTATGGTTGGGGAAAATATTTCTGAAAATGCGGCCAGTTTGTTTTCCATACTAATTTTTAAGAGTTCAAATGTTAATCAAGGCTTCAAACTATGATGAATTTCTATTGGTTCTAAGGAAGAACAGGTTTAAAATCTTCTGGAAGAAAATTTCAGGAAGGTGAGTAACTTTGGTGGCAATTTGAGAAAGTGAGTAGGTCTCATTTAGAAGACCCATATGTTAGAGAGGTATCTATTTTTCCTAAATTTTAGCACTTTTCATGTCTATTTGAAAAAATAAACTTCAGATTTTTCTAAGAGAAAACGATGTTGCCTGTCTGTATTTTGCTTTGTTACCCTTCAGGGTAATAATATCAAGCTAAGATGCTAATTATCAGGGGCTAAATCTCCAGCAACTGGAAATCAGCATGGTTTAGAAGAGTTCAGTACTATAGATGGGATCTTGACACCACATACTACTTCTCTTTTTGATGCTTAATTGAGCTAAAAGGTGGAGTGGCTATGCATGTTGTGCAGGAGGCAAAATAAAATAAAGCTAAAAGAGGAATGAAGCAAATTAATTTCATCACAAGAAGAAACAGGAAAGTCCCATGGAAGCAGAAGCAATGAAATGCTGTCCCTGTGCTTGCTGACCCGAGTCCGGAGACATGTTAACAGCACACACCACAGCCCAAGGCAGAAAAATGTGATGTGGTTGACAAAACTGTGGCATGACTAAAGACAGAGCATGTGAATTGTATTTATGTACTAGTCTCTGAAGTGGAGAGCATATCGTCAAGCAGCCTGAGGGAGCTGTATCATATGCAGCTCCGTGTGCAGCATAGTATAGCTGTATCCCATTAAGATGCTAGGAACGGAATATATTAAATATCCTCTCAGAGGCTAAGGGTCCAATCCTCCTGCACTGAAATCAATACAATTTTTGCAATTTATTTTTAATGGGAAGAGAACCAAACCCTTTCAGCTGTTACTCATCTGAAGGATCCACATGCATACACAGCAACCTGTAAGTCTAGCAGAGGAGAGCGGCGTGGCTTGCACTCCCAAAAACGCCCTTCCGTAGTCACATCAGAATGAGCAGGGGTAGGCTTGCACACTGTATGAGGACAGAGCTACGACTGCTCTGCCAGTACCCTGCTCAAAAGCCAAGCGAGCCACTTAATCATTCACTGAGCCAAAGGTATTGAACACTCTTTCAGAGCAACTAAACCATCCTAGAGCAGAGAAATTTGTTTTCTGATTGTAATACAAGCCTAGATGTATCCTAAAAGATAGTAGCAATTTATAGTCTGCTCTTAGAAAAGCCATCACCTGCTACCTTCTTTTCTGCCCTCCACAACTTTTTTTAGTGCCACAGCTCACCTCCAGCTGAATAACTTGTATGCATGGCTTTGTTTCCAGATATCTCAGGAAACATTCTGAGCCAGAGAAGTAATCAGAGCTAAAATCCCACAGCGTGTGTATGTGTGGTGGCTCATGATCTAGTGCTGGAGGTGGGCAATATCGTTCCTCTTCACAAGTGGCGGTGTCCTGTTGTGCTTCAAAAGAGAGGCTGGGGAAGGAGCTGGCTCCAGGTCCTGCAGGACTTAGACCTCACTGCACCACCTGGGAGCCTGCTGCTGCAGAGAACACTGCTCCTGGCCACAGCACAGCAGGCTGTTGCTTAATAAATTACCGTACTGTACTGCTACATGGACATCTCCAGCTCTATGTAAATAAAACAGGATAAATTTCACATGCAGGCCACAAGAGCAGATTTTAGGTGACTGCTTGTTGATCTCATTCCCTTAACCATCCATCACTTCATGCATCCCAGTAGCAGCCTGTAAAGGCAAGGGTACTTTGAGACTTTACACATGCAGGCATCTTCATCCACTTGGAAAGAGGCAATCCAAGTTGCACATGAAGTGCTGCGCAGCTGTAGCAGGCTCAGCCCCTTACCAAGAAACTGGTTACTCCACAGTTGCTCTGGTCTCTCTGGCTGCAGCCAGTTGTCTGGAGCAGAGACCTGAACCATAATACCTCAGGTTGGTTTTTCTCTTGTCTGTGTCACAAAGACCTTATGGCAGTTTTCTTAACAGCTAAATAGGCTATGCTTCCAAGAGCTTTACAGACAGGGGCAGGAAAAAATGGACAGCTTGTACGGTCTCTTCAAAATAGAGGCAGATTATTTTTGTTCCTGCTGAGTCAAAGGACAATTTGTACAATCCCACTGATGAACTTCCCCTTTCTAATTTTCTGATAGCATAAATCAAGCATGGACCCAATGTGTGGCAGGGCAGGACTGAATAAAGAAAAACTCTGTAGTATGTGATCAAATTACTGCTTGTACAGACAGTAGTGGTGCTTTCTCTGCTCTGCTAAGGGTCAGAGGGAGTGATTTGTCTTGGCCAGGCTTGGGAAAAGGCGGCTTGGGAAAATGCAACTTGGGAGTGTGCAACTCCTTGTTGGAGTGGTGCAGGGTGGAAGATGCATCTATGCAATAGGGGTGCATGGAAAGCACATCTATCTGCAACTGGCTGCTACAACAGCCTTCATGCATGACTGTATAGGACTAGATATACAAACAGCTCCTCTGGAATGTAGACGCGCTTACCCTCTCACCACCTTTGCTGCTGGGAAGAGTAGTGAGGGCTGGTAGAGCTTAGGACCTGGCTCAGGAGAGCTGGCTCAGAGTGGAACTTTGCTGGGCACAGTGCAAGTGGACTGCAGTTCCTGAGAGTCCATCTCCACACCTGCCCAGAGCTGTTGCTGCTTCTGGCTAGAGGCATTTCCTGACAACTCAATGTCTGGCTCCTCAGTGTTTGCAAAGAACAACAGACTGCTCCGTTTCTGCTATGTTGTGATAGCAAAAATATCTCATGCTCCCACAGGCAGCTCCACAGCCTTGGAACTCCACTACCAGATCTCAGACAGGATTGTACCACTGTGACCTGAATGTCTTGTCCTTATTGACATCCATACTTTTGGAATACTACTTCCTGATAAGTGTATAGATATTCCCTGTGATTCAAACAGATAGAAAACCTGTAGCGTGATATGGAGATCACAGGAAGAAATGGAGTATAGAGGGGTCTCAAGGTTTTTAGCTTTCATCTGTGAAGCAGCAAAGGGCAAACCCCAGAACTTGAAAACAGAAATGGCAACTGGAAAACAAGAAACCACTGAGAGAATGTCTGTCCTGAAAGCCTCCAAGAGTCTAAATGACAACAACAGGCAGGGATCGTGTATAAACAAATGCAGACCTACAGCTTTAGAAAGCATGGAGAGATGCCCTAGATTCACCAACAGACCAGGGTGACAAGACTTGCAGACTAAAAATGTCCACATTCAGACTCCCTGCTTAACAATAAATTCTCTGGAGCTACTGGTTTTCATCCACAGCTGGTGACCTCATCCGGATCTTCCCAACACCAAAGACAAATATTGTCTGGATGCTTCCAAGATGAAAGTGAAGTATTTTCTAAGCATTTTTATTCTCTGTTATTATTAATACCTATAATGTATTCACACCAATTGGATTCCAAGGAGACAAAATAATTCCTGAGTTATCCCTACCAGGCATGTTTATTCTCAAAAGAATCCCTTTTCCCCTACATCTCTTAAATTTCTAGCTTCCAAGGTATACAGATTGCTATGAACTTTCTTGGAGGTTTGTTGTTTTTTTTTTTTTTAAGCCATCTCTCTCATCTTCTTTTAGGGGGTTTTTGTTTGTTTGAATTATCATTGGTTTTACTTGCAGGGATTTTCTTTAAAAACAGTAGAATCCTCTTTTCCAAATACACAGTTTTGGCTTTCAGCCACCTCAGAAACTGTTTCTACCCAGTCTATTAACAATTTTTACTTCCTTTTAAAAATTCTTTCCTCCAGCTGATTTGGCCCATACCTGTTCAAGAGGAGCATCCTCTCTCCTCTCCCAGTGCTCGTGATGAGGCTGAAAATACCCATGGGAAGCTTTGCTTTGTCATGCCATGCTAAAATGTGCAGTGGTGTCCACCAGGGACATCTGTACTTCCAGCCAGCTGGGGTTTCAATGTGTGTTTGAAAGGTGATGAGGAGGCCACTATATGAAGAACGTTTCTTGCAGCTTCCTATACATCCTACCTTTCCTCAGTGTAGTATGAGAGTAGACAAATGTATCAGGCCCCAAATACGTAATAAACAGCATTTTTGTCCACTGGAGTTTTGACATTTAAAGAAAAACAAGCATGCATTGCTCATATTTTGCCTCAAAACACTGATTGTGATCTTGATCTTGATGTTGTGGGAAGCTGTTTCAACTAGGATTGAGCACAGAGGGCAGGTTTCAATTTGTAAGGCTCACACATGAGAAAACTGCTCCTACCACATGAAATCTCTGGCAGTACAGACTGTATCATACATCTAAGTGAGAAAACAGAGGATGAGTTGGACTTTGCTTCTACAAATGGAGCTTTGCAGATGGCACAGTGCTTACAAAGAGGCAGGAATATTGTCTTTTGATCTCAGCAGGAGGGTGGGGACAGAGGAGAGGGAAATGTGATATTACCCACAAGCTGGGGAAAGTTTCAAATCTATGGCTCATACAGGCAGAGTATTTGCTGCTGGGTGTCTGCTTTTATCCTTCTCATCACTGATATTAGCTCCTGATGCCATGCTTTTATTCTCAATTAGTACGTAGTAATTTAGCATACAAAGTTTAAGATACCTTGGAAGATGTGCAAACTCTGCTCTTAAACTATAAACTCTATTTGAAAAAAACCTTCCAAAAGCATTAGTCAGTAAAATGGATTTTACTAATGTTGTGTAGTCCTTTTAATGAATAATAATCTTAAAATCATAGAGCAGAGCAACATTTGTCATAGGATGAACAGGAGATTTGTTTGGACATGACCAAAAATTTATGAATCACCGATGATGATTTACCTTCGTAAATAGTTATCAAATAGCCAGGTTGAAGTCAGTGATATTACAGACAAAATTATGAGAAGAATGGCAGGGCTCATTCTATGCAGTTTTGTAATATGTTGAAGTGAACATCCTGAAAAAAAGTCAGACTCATACAACTAGAAAATATATCTCAACAGAGCTCTATCTTCTCTTTTTTAATGAAAAATACTTCTTTATATATTTTAAAAATTTTTATTGGAAACATAAAAACAGTTTAAAGGGAAAAAACACCTTATTTTTAATATTTTTAACAAAATTTTCCAAGGAAATTTTGAGATCTTTTGTTTTCATTCTTTGTCAAGTTCTGTAGTGAAAACTTCTAATCTCAAAATAAGTCCTAGTAGTTTAAAAAACCAGTTTGTTTATGCACATGTGTATCTCAGAGAAAGAAGGAAGAGCCTTCTGAGACCAATGCCGATTACTCAGCGGATGAGTAATTCCCACGCCCCACTTACATAAGAGCAAACTGAGAAGACCTGTGCTTGGCCCCAGAGTGAGGTAGACAGGTGTTGTGCTTTTTTGTTGCGTACTTCCAGTCCTACAAGGTGTATCTCCCTTGCTGTGGAAGTTAATATAATATTTTTTCCCTAACTCACACTGCAAAAGGTAGACAAAAACTTAAAAGCGACCTTGCATGATTTATAGGGTCTGAAACCTTTTGGTCACATTTGTCACTTAAGAAAAAAACAGTCATTTAACTTCTTTGTAAAGTAACATGTTAGAAAACGAGAGGGAAAACAGGCTTTCATGTGGCACAAAGCCCTTTCCATTTAAAGCAGAAGAAAATCTCATCAATATTCAAAATTTCTTCTGTGTGTACTGTAAACAGCCTAATATTTATATGCCAAATCAGCAGAAGAGGTGGAAAAAGCTGAAGAACAGTGGATGAAACCGTCACCAGAAATCCCATTCATATAGATAAAATAGCATGGATCAGCTGACTTCCTGAGGGTTTTGCATTAATTGGCTGTGACACTAGATAGAAGGCTCCGTTTCAGAGACTAGTGTTGACTCTTTTAAAAGTCTGATTAATCCAAATTCTCAAAAGAAGCAACTTTATACATGACCTAAACTTAGAACGTGAAAAAATCCTTCACGTGAGTTTCTCCGATTCCTGAATATTTTTGTAAACATTTTTTGAATGAGGGAGAAGCTGAATAAATGCAAGATGCATGAAAGCACTGCAAAAACCTCCAACGTGTACTTACGGCACAGGATGTCTAATTCTTTATGCAAAATAATAAGCCAGTTTTGATCTCCTGGGCTGGAACTCCTACCTTTCTCTTCACTGACTACAGAGGGAGCCAAGTTTCCTCAGTTAGGCAGCTCAGGTAGGTGCCTGAACTTTCGTAGCTCAGATATGGCTAAAGTTTCTAATGTGAAAAGCATCATTAAACTAAAAAGCTGATTCACTTCTGTATTACAATAATTTTGGTGGCACAATCTTTCTGGGTGGATGTGAAGTCTTCAGTTAATCTGTTTCTCCTCCAAGTATACTTGAGTGTTTTCAGCTTAGATGTTTGTGTACTTTTCCTGTGCCAAATAAAGAGCAACAGAGCAGACAATATCCTAACGCAGCTGGCAGCAGCATGGGCAGGGTGAATACAGTAAATTAAAAGCAACATAAGTATCAGTTGAAGTTGATTTTTGACCATATTTTCTATGAAAGTGATAAATCTGTGTTTATCTGAGGAGGCAATTACAAAATTTTCTGTGCTTGCTTTTGTCCACGCTTACAGCTTCCAGAAAAATATGGAGGACGCACTGCATGCAGGAAGGCCATTTGAAGGACATCTACAGAAAGACCATCATGATGGCAAATACCTCAGGCTGTGGCATTCCACATCTTCATAGAAAGCTCTGCTAGAGGAGACCTGCACTGTTTGTAATAATTGCCAAGATCTGTACGAGCTGCCAGTCACATCCTGATGAGGAAGGACAAATGGGTCAGTTCCATTCCAAACAACCAGAGGATCCCAACCCCCAAGACCACATAGGCTGCAAGTGTTACAAGACCAAATGCTCCAGACCTCTTGGGGCATGGTGAAAGATGGATACCTCATCTGCCCCCCTCCTTATCAGCACTTTGAACTCATGCACTGGGTTGAGACCATGTTTGAGGAAACTGCAAAAGGTGGCACGGTGAGTCCTTTGCTCCCAAGGAAGGAAGACATTTGGTAGACTATTAACTATTTGTTGGACAATTAACTATTTAGTTGACTTTACTGCAAATAATCACAGACGTGGCTTTTTCCTAGATTTCTTGAGACTGATAACTTTGTCATTCCATTCCTTTAAATTTTAAAATGCATTTTTGGTGATACAAAACTTTTTGACAGAAGTAAGGCTTTGTGGGAACGAAGAGCCTTCTTAGTTGTGAAGCACCATTTCAACAAAAGGTACAATTAAAAATTATCACACATCCACAGATATTTCAGTCCTTCTGTCTCTGAATATTAATGACAAAAGTTTGTCACTAATTTCTGAGTTGCTCTGTGCTAGTATGGCTGACTCTGCATGAACAGCAAGAGCTTCCCCCCTCGCCAAGTACAGACTGATGTGACCCAAAAAAAGGTAAGAACATGGTTTATACCAATTTTGACATCATGATTACATCAGAAAAGAAGCACATGCCCCTTCTAGAAGGTAGACAAGATGCATGTGCTTGGGACAATCTCTGAAGAAAGCTTGGTAGACACATTCCAATCAAACCTTACGCCATCGGTTTGCTCAGAATGAAAATTTCAAATTTCATTTAGCCTTCTGTTGTGCAGAAGTTAACCAGAAGAAACACGATGTCGAGACGTGTGCTCATGAAATAGAACTGAGTATCCACCTGATCTAATCAGCTACCACTCCTGCTTCGCATACTGTCTCGCCTGCAATTTCAAACAGTGTGTTTGTGGAAAAAATGCTAATTTAACAAATCCTTATTGAAAAACTTCAGGAATAGTGACATTGGGTGAACATCTCCCCTTCTGTACCTTCAGTACCAGGAGTTCACCTTGCTGCACTTGCAGACTAATACTCTTAATGATTTTGCTTTCCTCCAGACTTTCTCACAAAGGTAAAGCAAGGTTGCCTACAGCCAAAAGCAAGCAATTCCAGGTCATGCTGTTCCATATGGCTCATCAGACCTATTTCTATTTGAGTAGTGCTTCTGGCACTGCAGAAAGTAACATGGGAAATCCCTGTTTTGAGGTAATGCAGAATTAGAGATAAGTGGCTCTGCAAAAACCCGAGGCTGGTGAAGTGAATTTGGATTAAGACCACAACCAAAATATTTTTGAAGCTGTTTTTTTCTGTACAGATTAAGACTTGCAAACATTTATATCTTAATTATGCTTGACATCTGTTTACTATTTTGGTCTTTGTACCTGCATGTGCATCTCTACAGACATTAGCAATTACACTACTTGCTGCAGAGATGAACCAATGTGGGTGTGGGTAAAGGGGAAACTAGTGATATCTTTTCTGATAGCATAAAAATTCAGAGGATATGGAAAGAAACTAGGTAACAATTGTGCACTAAACACCTGGATACTCAGGGAGACGGAACAGTTCTGTAGGCTGAGAAAAGCCCACCTAAGACAAAAGAGACCAGCTGCAATTGCAAGCCCACAACAACTTGGGGCTCTGTCCATGTCAGGTCTGAGCACTTATTCCTGCCGTTGACAAGTTGCTGAAGAATTTCAAATGTGTTCCAGCTCACAGCCCTCAGGAAGAAGAAGGAGGCACGTAAAATCGCTCTTCTATTAATACTTCCACTTGGTCTTGTGATTTATTGGACATATTTTTAAGGTGACGATGGATGCAACACCCAGCAAAGGGAATCTTTCCCTAAAAAATCACTCTTTGAATCCATTGTTTCCATTTCCTTAGATAAGGAGTCCCTAGTTCTGATGAACAAGCTCATGCAGGAATTAGGCAGGCTGAAAGCACAGCAACTGAGGGGACATCCCAGGTATCAGTTGAAGTTCATCCCAGGTTTATTGGGGATTCAGAAGGGAGAAACCCTAAAACTACTTCTAATTCCCTTGATGGGTGGCAGGCAGGACATGGGTAATAAGTCATCTGTCAAAGCCAATGGAAGGAAGGATTTCAAAGGTTTGAAACAGGTCTTTGGTGGAAAGGCTCACTGCCTTCCATGCCAGTCAGGGGAAGCAGAGAAGACACTCCTGACAGGCACTAGAGCAGGAGAGGACGTGAAAGGGGAAAGTGCTTTGAGAACAAAGTGGCAGGAAGGGAGCTGCAGGGGCTGCTCAAAGATGAAGGCTTGCATGCCTTTCTTAATTTGGAATAAAATCTTCTGATCCAGACAGACATATTTAAATAATTCTGACTTATCTGGCAGCAAATACACCTCCATGGCAACTCCCTAAAACTAACCAGTGTAGAGAAACACCCAAGGAATATGTTTGGAAATGTTAGTTTAGTGGCACCTAGCTCAGTTCTCAATACACTGGAGCCCACTTAAACAAGGAAAGAGCTCTTGAAAGAAACTACTTGTTCAAAGAACTGATTTTTTTTTGCTCTAGAAGATACATAACAAAATACAGTGGAACCAAGGAAAAAAATAAAATCCATTTTGAAGAAAAAAACCAATTAATAGAAAGAGAAGACCAAAGTGATTCTACTAGTACAATCTGATCGAGCAGTTTTTATAAAAATAGCAAGGGCCACTTGCTCACTGCTTTATGTGAGTAGCAAACAACCACTGGGGAAAAAAAAAAAGTCATATAACAGCAAGACAGCACACTTCTCACCCCTTATCCAGAGAACTCCAGCGAAACAGCCAGGGAAATTCTCAAAGTAGGAGGGAAGGAGGCCACCCTAAAATTCTCTAGCACCAGACCCTTTGAAACACATTGAAAATTAAGTAGATCCAGCCCAAGCCTACTGCTGACCAACCCCATGGCCATGCAACACACTGTTGGCCTTAGTGTTCCTGCTGTGGTGGGATCTCCCCATCTTACTCATAGTTGGCAGCTAGTGGACACGGATCCCCTGGAGCAAACTGGTGATATGACTTGGCTCTGGGTTGGACAGATGCCTCCGTATTGCTGTGCTGCACTGACCAAAACCAACTGAGTTTCAGAAAGATTTTAAGCAGCTAAATCCTCCCTTTCAGGCAGATGTGGCTAGGATATGACACAACATGGAGGGTTTTCTCATCACCCTCTGGTTTATACGTTAAAAGTCCAGAAAAATAAAACCAGCCACGTAAAACCAAAGCAGCTTCACTAAGAGTCAGCAAGTTATGTTTGGTTTGTTGTGCTGTAATTCAAAGCAGTTCAAATTTGTGTAGGTATTCAATAAATCTTCACTCTCAGAACACTCCCTGTATCTTACTGCACATCACATATAAATGGCGTCTTTCCCAAAAAGGCATGAAAAAAGCAAAGAAGCTCCTATCTCTTCCAGTTTTTTCCTGCAAAGCTAAATTGATAATGAGAATGAATTATGAATGCCTTTCAGTTCAGCTTGAAAAATATGAGGACCAAATTCCCCTTCAACGAGTGTCAATTAATACGGACATGCATGTGTTCATTAGAAAACATAGTTTGTCAAGATAGAGAGATAATATTGTGATTTATGCATTTAAGTAATACAGTATCTTTTCCTTTGAAAACAGAATGGGCCTCTACCAGGGTAGCAAACATGGGAGGGAATATAAAATATTGTGCAAAAGAGGAGAGTCACAGATAGTACACGACACTTCTACTTGTTTTTAGACATGGTGATGGGTTGATGGGGTTTTTGTGGATTACACAGCTCGTTGAATTTTTACACTGTCTGGAGCATGCTAAACATAGTAACACAATTTTTAATGCCAGTACCTTTGCCTATAAAGATAATAAAACAGGGCCAGGGACCATTTATGGCCTAACCACATGGTATAGCACTTGCCAGAGTCTTTCATAGGCTCCACAGATGCCCTGCAGTCTAATACGTACTTACTGTTTTTCACGTGTTTATTTCAGTTCAAAGTGTGTGCAATAATGCGTTGCAGCTTACCAGATTTCATAGTAAGATGCTGAGGTTATATGTTTCATGCCCTGGGGCGGACAGGCATGAGGGGGCCTCCTGAAGGTGCAAAGCCTGGGAGGACGGTGTCATGGATGGAGGTAAGCAAGCCACAGCGGCTGGAAGGAGCCAAACGGCACGGCATTCCCCATATTTACAGTGGGAATAGTCCTCACGTACACTTTTCCTTGGCTCGTGTCAGGAGTGTGCTAATAATTAGGCAGCAAAGGCAATCTGTGGTCCAGCTTGCTCCCTGGCCCTGTTTTACTGAGCTGCCTAGACGTACATATGATTTCATTGATACAGCACTCACAGAGACAAGAATCAGACCCTGCCTGGGAAGATCCTGCTGATAAAGACTGGAGACACATTCCCTCCTGGATCGAGATTAAAGAGACCCTTAGGGAGCTGGTTATAAATTCCTGACTCTCAGGTTGCTGCTATTTCCTGAACTAAGCTAGAGGAGAACTATACTAGCTGGCTGTGGGTTATGGGATATTTAGCATCACATATGGATTTGTGAAGCTGGTGATGAGCCTACCTTCTTGCTGCTCTGATGCATCTCATCATCCCTTATTTTGGTGCTGGGTGAAACAGAGCTGGAACACTTGTACGGACCAAGGAGCTTCACCTTCCTCCAGAGTGAAAATGCCAACTAAGCAGGTGTTGTTGCAGTCTTCATCTGTTGCATTATGAAGGAGCGCAGAGCTGTGGAAGGCAATACGATGTTTGTCTAGCTACAGCATATTTGATTCTTAATACAGTTTTTAGAATAGTCATGATCATGCAGTGTTCAGTGATTTCAGTGCTTTTGGGTATTAACATTTCTGAGGTCTCAGTGTGAGTCTCAATTATTGAAATGGCCAAGAATCTGGCAAGAAACCACAGGGAGGAAATCAGTTCTGTGTGGAAGATGCCAGGAGGCAAATATTATTTACATAGACTGCAGAACTACAGAAATATAACAGTATGTAAATTTCTTGACAGATGCCCTGTTTGGCAGCTGCTCAGATTCAAATTTCACCCTCAGCCAGATCTGCAAAAACACAGATCAGTAATCCAGGGTAGATGCGATTTGGTAGAAATTCTGGATGACAATTTACAACTCCCCAAACTACTACTGAATTTACAAAGAAATAACAGATCCCGGAAATGATAGCACCCGTGGGCCTGAATGAGGCAAGGCCCTTAAACATATGAGAAAACTCAGGAAAGTCAGAGACAGTGCTGCCTCCATCACCTGTAACAAGATTATTCGTCTGACTCTCTAATCTAACACACGACCATGCTGAGGAAGGTACTGCCTGCTGGGGTACCCTGTTAAACCAGAGCACAATTCTGAGAGTTATTTGAGACCTAATCCAGTAGTGAAACTAAGATCAAACAATGTTAATTTCTCACATCTGCTTCCTGCCCTCCAATCCAGGAATTTGGATAGGTGTGCATCTCACGTGACAGCTGATGCCAACGCAGCAGAGACCCACCATGGAGCCTGCCTCAGATAGTAGGTGAGAGCTAAGGCATGTCTGTGGGGAAGTTTGACTTGTTCACAGCCATATCCCTTCAGTGGTTAAATTAAAGCCCTTGTTTCTAACAATACACATTGAAAACAGAAATTTTATGAGACTTAGAAGAAAAATCGGAATCCTTTCTTTCTCAGGAGATGCAGGACAGAAAAGTGTCAGAATTGCAGTTTAAGGTGATGGTTTTTTGTAGGCTTTCAATCATGTCTTGAGGGCCTTTGATTGAGTATATTTAACCCAGGACCCAGTTATGACCAGCCTATTAGAGGACATCTTCCTGTTATTAACAGGCTGACGTGGTTCACTGGGAAGGTTTCTTTGAGCTACGACTGAAAATTCAACACACCAGCTGATGAGCAAGCACTGGTTGTATTAATGGGAAAGACATCTCTAATTTTGCTTGCCAGAAAGTCTCTGAGCTCTGCCTTATGCAAACACACGGTGAATGGGATTTTTCTTTGAAACCAGCAGCTTCCTGCAGTGGAACATCAGCGTGACAATTTTGTGCACTCCTACAGCAGGATACTGGGCACATGGCCTGTATCAAAGGTCCCCGTGGGGGCTGCAGGGCAGCCTTACCTTCTGCCCAGAACAAGAAAAGCTAAAGCAGCTCCAGCATAAATCTGTCAGCTAGGTTTTATTCTACAAGGACTTTCAGGCATTATTGCCCTTCAGTTAACGTAGGGGGAAATCCTGCTTCAGTTTTGAGGTAGTTTCTGCTTTGAAGCACCTCTACTTCTGGAGTCATAGCCTCAGGCGTATTCCTCGAACCTATGCCCTATCCTGTCACAAGCCAGGTGAGCTGCTCCCTCCCATCTCAAGCAACCTACCTACTCTGATCCAGAAGCATCCTGCCCCAACCTGTTTCCCTCCTCTCCCCTTCCCACCCACTAAATGGTACTTTTTCAGCTCCAAAAACAGGCTCGATGCTCTGGCCGGGGCACATGCTGCACAGCTCCCCCGGGTCGGAGGCACAGCCTTCGCCTCGGTGTGTGGTGAGTGGGCCAGTCCCAGCTAAGAGCGATTCAGACATTAAGCAGCCAAACTTTATCAGAGGATCCGAGTTCAGGATTTCTTGGTCATTTGCCTTTATTTAGGGATTACTTATGCCTCCTATTAACCTTACTCAACCGTGGCACGTGTTGCACAGATGGGAGCCAAAGCACAAATAGGCTCAGCGCTCTCCCCAGCCCGTGCAGGGCAGCAGTAAAAGCCCTGAGGACGCGCCCGTGAGTCCCGGTACACCCGGGTACCCGTGAGTTCCCGGTGACAGCCGTCACCGAGCAGAGCAGATACCAACGCACACGGCAAAAATTACAGCCGGCGAGGAGGGACGCCTTTTGGTAAAACCACCGGAGCCGTCCCCTGACATCTCGAGCCCCCATGGTACCCTCGGGGGTCCCGCTAGATGGTGCTGGGGAGACGGAGACGGCCCGGCGGCGGGGCGGCAGCCAGCATCCCCCGGCTCCCCTCAGCTCCCCTCCCTTGGCTGCGGCTCCGAAAGTGTTTCCTCCGGAATGCCTGCCTGATGATAACAGAATCCCTTTCATATGTATTAGGCAAACACGGGGCCAAGGTGGGTAAACATCATGAGCAGACTCATCTTTCTGCTCGGTGCCCCGGCGGTAAAAGCCCCGTTGCGCGAAATACGAGGTGCTGGGGTTGGTTTGGGTTTTTTTTTTTTTCCTCTGCCATCTCTTCAATAACAAAGCAGCTTTTGAAACACACGAATTACATGTCTTGAAGGAATAAAAGTAAAAATAAAATTACGAACCAGGTGTCGGCCTTGCCCTTCTGCAACAGATGCACGAGTTGGTATTACCCATAAAATCAGTATTTATAGATGCTAAAAAGCATGTCACTTATGTAAGGCTAAGAAATCACACACACACGAATAGCCTCTTGTAAAAATAAATAATAAAAAAGGCTATGTCAAGACACCAAATCAACTTTCCTTTTCAGCTAAGATCCTTATATTTAGTTCTGTAAAAGTCCTCTTGGCAGGCTGAAATGTATCCTGTTTAAACAGGAGCTTGTACTCAATCACACTTCTTTTTTCCTTTTTTTTCTTCTTTTTTTTTTTCTTTTTGGAATACTATTCCCACTTAAGCCCTACACAAAAAATATCAGGAAAGCAGAAAACAGGAATAAAGTCATCTTTGTTTCAGCTTTTGCTCTCCCTTTTTACTAGACAGGCATAAAGAAGTATCTGATGAATGAGTAATCCTTATGTGCCAGGGGAGAAGAGCTAAGTGACCTACAGACTCGGGGACTGTTGCCTGCTTTAGCACTCTTCTAAAGGCTGGGTGATGAAGTGATGTAAAGTTACTGAAGTAACTTTGTCATAAAGGAAAATATTTCATATGCTTTCAGTAAATATCATTATTTTGTTTACTGATTTACACAGAGGTTCACAACAGTAAGCTGAAGTTCACTGGAAACGTTTCTTTCTGAAAGTTCAAAATAAACCAGTGTTCAAGCAATGCTCTTCTTACCGCTCCAGCCAGGAGAAAAACCCAGACATGGAGAAGAGAGTGCTGTGCTCTTTTTCCCACGGTGGATGACATAGTGTCAGGACCTCAGCGTCAGGACACCAGTGCAGGAGGTGTTAGGGAGAGGAGAGGCAAGAAGAGAGAATACAGGCAGCAACTGCAAAGAAAAAGGAGCAAGCTGGAGCTGGAGAAGGTAGACAGACCTGCAGTAGGGGTTATACAGCATCTCTCTGCCTGGAAGTCTTGGAACTGAATTTATACGGCGGGCAAGAAAAGTAGACGCGTATGTGTAGCACATGGGAGAGTGGTGGGGTGAGAGGAGTGTAGAAGAGATCATGCTGAGCTGTGTCTGGACTGCAAGCATTTCATCCAAACTGCTATATTGTTGAGACTCTTGAGCAATAAAGCAAATTTTCATTCTAATTAAAGATTCAAGGGTTTGAGAACAATCACCAGAAGAAAAAAAGGGAGAAAAGGCAAATCCTCAGAGGACTTGGTAATGAATAACAAAAACCCTTCTTGTGCATTGTCCAAAATGAATAGCATTCAATATAATTGCAGAGGGAGAATTTAATGCTACAGTCCACTATGGTGCTCTCTGTGAGTAGATGTGGGATAGCCCATGACCGTCAGCAATACTTGGCCCAGGACAACATCTTCTGGCCAATGTGTACGTAGATCATGCTTGGTATGCCTTATTGTACTCGCTGGGGTGCCAAACATGGGAAGGGGCAGAGCCTGGGGAGCAATTATCAATTGCTTAAAGCTGTTAGAGTGGGTTCACTTGGGAAACGTGAATTGTGTTGGCCATACACAGGACGCTTCTCTGTGGGCATTCATAGCAGCGTACCAGGCAAGCCTGCAAAGCCACTGCAAAGGTGCAAGGGAATCAAACCCAGTGGAGCAACAGAGGATCAGATTGGAAGTTCAAGGATGAAGCACATGTTGGAGGAGCAGAAGTACACTTCATAATTTCACTGGAGTCACAGATGGGGTAATTCTGCCAAACATGCATACTTCAGATAAGTACAGGATGAAAAAATTGTTCAGAGCACTGTAGCAAACTTTCTGTTTACTAACTACATATACAACTCTTAGGGGCAGAGCTATGGGACACAAAGGCTGTACCTAAACTCATCCCCAACTCCTTTCTGGCCCATGGTTCTACGCCACCTTTCTGCAGGTATCATGCTTAACCTTTCTGTGCCTGGGGCCTTGGTTGAGACAACGCCATTCAACAGGGCAACAGGCAGACTCCAAAAGGTAAATATGACGATAGCTCTGCATTTTCCACCACTTTGCTCCCAGGGAGGGACAAAGAGGGCTGCCCCAGAGCTAGCTTGCCTCACCCTGCAGCTGGGAGCCCGTGCCAGGAACATGCCGCTGCCTTCGCGTGCCAGCCCTGCTGAAAGCACTCCCACGCCACGTACGGTTCAAGAGCTCAGATTAGTTATCTTTGCTCTAGTAGAAAGGGCTCTGGATTAGGACTCAGGAGGCTTAAATTCATTTGTCAGGCTAAGTACAGACTCTGTGTGCAACCTTGAGCAAGGTCTTTAATCTGCCTGAGTGTCAGTAGCCTTTGGAAAGGGGCAGTAATTTTTCCCTAATCCCTGAGGGTTTGGGGAATGAAGTTGGTAAATAAGAGAGCAGCGCTTCATGACTGACAGGGTTGCTGGCACAGGTCTCCTGGCTGTACTGAGGTCCCTTTCTAACTACCCAGCACACATGTTGTGGATTGGGGGCACTCACAGTTAGCATTTTCATGAAACAGAATATAAAATCAGAAGGAAGCAGCAGCTACAGGGGAATTTTATGTCCCCTGGCTAAAACACCTTTAAGCACCCTTCACTGTTTTGAAGCATTCACTGGAGAACCATGCTCCCAAATTATGTTTAACTTCTAAACTCAGTCGGATAGCTCAGGTGCTGCCAGCGCTTGGGTACTATCGTTCACTCCACAGGCACATGTGGAAACTCTGATAACGATGTAGAAAATACCAATACCAGAGCAAGGCTGCTTTAGTGGCATTTCCCAGAAACAAAGTAAAAACTGAAGGAGACAATGGGTCCCTCTCACACCTAACTGGTTTAGGTTGCTTGTTCCTTCTCTTACCCTTTGCCTGCCTTAATGTTTCCCTTTCACACGTTTTCTGCATGCAGGTCTGCAGTTTTCCTTCCTGCTGAGCTAAAAACCCACTGCTGCTTTATTCCTCCACTCGGCACTTCCCTGCTCCAGCTTGGAGCACGTAGGCTTCATCCCCTTGATGATCAGCCGAGGAGCAGATGGAGGATCAGAGGAGTGGGACAGCTGCTTTACGAGACACACCCGCAGCAGCACTGAGACAACCAGAGTGACCACAAGCTGGGATTTCAAGTGCTGCAATATTCAAATCTGGGATACAGGGGAAGGTCAAAGCCATAGGTCCTGGGGATCATGGAATTTTGGATTATTCTCAGCTTTCGTTTAAAGCAAAGTTTCTAGTGTTCATATTCTCAGACAAAAGCTTGGAAATGGGAACGACCAAGGGCTTGAACATCAAAGGGCAAATAAAAGAACTCAGAACTGATTTATTTTTTTTTTTAAATCTCATGATCTTGCCATCAACCTCACATTATGTTGGAGGGTAGCTCGGGATTTTTGAGCATGAAAGTCTGGCAGGACTACAGATGCCTCAAAATCATAACGAATTTGGGCCACAGTCAGCTTTGAAGAAGGCTGCTCCCTTGCAGCTAAGACAATACCAGGGTTTTGCAGAATGGTTTTGTCCTCCCCACACAACTTCTCACTGGTGAGCATTGCTGGTACTGGTGATCGTGGGCATGAATATTTTACTTTTTTATCTTAATCAAAGAGAAAATATGTATTTTAAGTGCAAAGTGGCTGCCACATCACCACTCAAGGTGGTGGAGATTTTAGGCTCATGAAGATGCCCAGAGATCTCCCAGGCTTGCCCTCAGGGCCAGCACAGCTTCTTAAAGGGACAGGAGTCCCACATAGTTGCAACCATATGTTGAATGTAGTGAAGGCATATGGAGCTAATTATGTAAATAAACAACTCAGCCCATGATGATTCTAAATAATGCAAAACATAAAGAGACAAAACATTAATGTTCTAACTAATGAAAATAGATTCTTAAGGTGATTAATTTACAATAAAGAGAAGCTGCGTATGTCAAAATTGGTACGTCATCATATGATTTAACATAATCAGGCACAGCTGCATTGCTCTTGATGTTCATGAACAATGATCTTGTTCACCTCCTTGTGCATTTGTACCAACATACTAAAAGAGGAGAAAACTGCACAGCAGAGCCGGCAAACACTCCTGAGGAAAATATTTTTAAAGCATCTCAATAAATATTTACCAACCTTTGGGATTTTTCAATGCTTGAGGTTGTGTCAGGAAAGAAGCATATGCTGATATCCTCAAAAAGAACACAACTGGTCAACAGTCTCCATACAAAAGGGAATTGCTTGATACAATAGGCCACTGTTGCTGTGACTCTGGGCATTGTTTACCTCTCACAGAGCTTCCAAGTACAAACCACTTCAAACAAACTACAGTGAGACTTTAAACTGAATCCACCCAACAGGTTAATAAAACAAATACTGATTGGGTTTGAGAGTCATTACAGTAAACAAACCCCTTTGGATTAAAAGACTTACTTTGTTCAAGCAATATTGTCCAGAGCCTTCAAGTAACGTATTATAATCTCAGTTTAAATCCTCAGGCGATATCTTACAGTGTTTGCCCTCAAATCTGCTTTTTTTTTTGGTAGCATATGTATAAACACAGACACATGAAGAGAAATGGGCAAGTATTTCATGCATGCAAAGGAAAAAAATCATGCCAAAGTCAAAAATATGCCGGAAATTCTAACAATTCAGAACCAGAGTAATTTTTTTCAAATGCATATAATGATTTATACACCTAAATCTTATTCTAAGACCTGCAACTTGTAGACACTTCTAGCTTTGCTCCTCTAGAATCACACAGACAAAAATCCCCTGAGCATGCCAATGCCCTTTCACAGGGTCTCCCACAATAGATCTGACAGGCTAGGAAAGCATCTTGACATTGTCCAGCACAGAGAGGCAACCCAGAAGCTTGGGAGCAAGGGCAGAAACAGAGAGGGTGCAGTAACACAGGAAAGGTTTGTAAAGAATTATTGCCCCTGGTGCAGACTGATCTGTATTGCTCAGTCCTTGTTGCCTGGTTACTCGACAGGGATTTAAGACATCTAAATGGCTTTAGATCCTCACACCACTTTGAAAAGCAGCTTCAGTACCTAGAAACCTTTGTCAAGTGATGACATAGATTAAAAGGAGTGCACAGGAGCTTCTGCTCTACCACCTCTTGCAAATGCTTCAAGATGGAGACTGAGAACATCAAGCCAGTTGTACAGATTCAGGCACCTATCTTCCAAAAGTAATAGATCCAGCACATGGGTTTGAAACTTTCATCCACATTCATACCAGATTTATTCCTGCAAGTAACAGAGTGGGCTCCAAATTCAAACATAACTGGACGTCTGCATTTTCTTTTTCTTCTGCAAATTTTACTTCCCTCTCTAAACTCAAAACACACTTTAGAAACATAAGCATACAAAGAGTGACCAGTCAACAGGTTTCAGTAACATTGCCCCAGCCAAGGAATGCCAAACTGAAGAATGGCTCAGACTTGTCACAGAAGTGTGAAAATCTGGGGAACAGTAAAGAGCGACAATACTGTCAGAAGCTAATGAAGACATTCAATATTCCCACACAAAGGCATAAGCTCAGTAGTGCTGACAATTCCTGCAAACACAAGTCAACCAGTGGACCAGGCTCATGGTACATTTGAGTTAATAAGATATTGTGGAGAGAAATGGCAAAAGCAAGCAGGTAAATATCAGGAGAAGTTGATTCTCCAGACATTTGAGCAAACCAGGGTGCAAGTGCTTTAAGTGGCATTCACTGCTTTTCGCTATCTCCATACACACACCACTTAAATAATCACTAATTCTCTGTTCCTAGCCACATAAAGCAAGTTGTGGTAAGTACATCAGCCCAGGGCAGACAGCTGGCTACTCACTGACTGCAAGGTGTGTACAAACCTTTTTACACCCTGGATTTTTTCCCGGGCATCCAAACAGACCCTGTCTGGCTTTTTCCCATTAATTCACAACATTCAGGTAATTCTCAATGGAGAATTTTTAACAGAGTCTGGTCAGCAATGGAGACTGGTGTGGCGCTACGGGGAGACTCTCTATCACGAGGTACAATTTCTGGCAGCGTAAGGTATTAAGAAATTACACCACCACTGAACAAAGGTGCAAGGCATACCCAGTGCTCAGCGTTTGCCTTGGCTTAAGGGCACAGCATTCTGCAAATCTTGTAAAATCAGGTGGCTGATCTGATAAGGTGCTCTGCATGGCTGGGGCTCTCGCTATCTGAGGACAGAATCAAACCCTGTGAGCTTAGCTCAGAGTCTCTCACTCACAGTGAGACTTCTCTGCTGGAAGAGTTACGCAATCTTAGCTTACATCTTATCACCAGCAGCGCAACAGTCAGACTTCAGGGTTCGTTGTCTCGCGGGCCCCCACTTTATTCTCATTGCCGGGTAGCGGCATTATACACACAGCCTCAGAGGGAAAGAACAACAGGGAGGGAACGAGCGATAAGGAGCAGAAAGAGCTTGCAGACTCCGCACCTGCACAGCAGACTGATGCTGAAGCACTCTTCATTGATGTGGGGTGTTTCTTGCGTCTGGAGCGCAATGATTAAGAGAATAAAATACATGTTCTACCACACCGAATGCCAGAAGTAACTGTCATGTTCACTCATGCTGCACCAAGAAGATAATATAGGCTATTAATTAGGTTTGGGTAGAACAAAACCTTATTTGAAGAGATCACTCAAAGGAGCAAATTTCTAAAATGGAGAACGATATTATATGTCCTTAATGAGGATCTATATCCTTAATGAGTGAAGGGATCAATTAAGTGCTCCATCTTTTTACAATCGAGACAGGTGCTTTTTTAACAAGTCCCTATCTACATCCAAATGCTACACATATGCTGATGCTTTTGCAGACTTTGGCACTCAAACCCCCTTAAGTTGTGTTTTTTTCTGGTTTTAACCTTCTCTATTCTTCATGACAGTGCTGAATGAACTACTTGGGGCTTCTGAACCATTCACTGCACTCCCTGATGTCCACCAATAGCTGACATGCCCTCAGGTGAGGAGAGGGACCCTTGTACCACTCGCCAGATATGTGATATGTGAAAGGTGGACCCACAGCAACACAGCATTCTTCCCTGCTCTTACTCTAAATATGGCAAGTCCATCATGCTGCCTCTGATACTGTGGGTGCAGCTGCACCACAGTTCATCTCCAGAGTTTTAGAAAACACTAGGGTATTTTGAAAACAGAAATGTATTTGCATAACCAGAAAATACTAAGGGATTGGTTCTGTCTGCTGCTGTGCATATGCTTGTCCTCTGAGTTTCCAAGCGCTGGTTTCAGTGGAGATTGCCAAGGGGCAATCTAAAGCTGAGGCTCTCTAATAGAATTGAGCTTTATGGTTCCAATTTTTCCAAGCCGTGTCAAACCATCAAAAAAACAATGCTGAACAAACACAAATCTAGACCCATGCACAGCCATGAGAAACTGATAGCCAGAGGAACTGAAAAGCTTCAGAATTAAATGTGGAGTTTCATGTCAATAACAGAAAACAATGCATTGCACATAAGTTTAGGATTTTTTCTTTCCTTAGACATAGAGGAAAAAAAATCTTTATTTTGATCAGATACGGAAATAAAGGGATTAAAAGAATCAGATGAGTGATTTGCAATTGGTCTCCAGACTGTACCTCTTCCTTTAGTAAAGTGCATGCAAGTGAATAAAACTGCATGGATGGGCTTTATTAGCTGCAGCTTTCCTTCCTGACTCTGGGATTAGAGGAATACTTTAACCTTGACACATTCATCTTATACTCACAAAGCTCCACTTTTAACAGTCCCTTTTCCTTTCCTCTTCACTTATCTGGTTCGGGCACTTAATTTTCTAAATTAGAAGAGGCTACTGTTCTGTCTTAAAAGGCAAAGGAATTCTCACTTATCTTTGTTAGCAAGAGCGTGGAGAAATTCAAGGTTTATTATTAATGCATCCTAAATGTCTATTGCAGATGGCAGAAATATGGCAATACGGATTATGGTGTGTAGAAATAAGGCACTTGAAAGGCGCGTTATGTTGTCCACTAAATATATTGAAGGAAAAATAAGATATTTGTCAGTAGTGTGAAGCCAAGTACACAAATCCGTGTTACTGATATATTTGTGAGAAATAGTATTTCTCTGGAGCTTCCTTTATACTAGAGAAGTTTGCGATGAGATTTTCCCAAGCACTCAGCCGTGCCCCGTCTGTGTGCCGAGCGGCACAACCGAACACAGCTCCCACTGACGCTCCTGAAGGCAGGACGGGGCCATTACCCAGCGCCTGTGGGATGTCCACAGCTAGAGAGAAAACTGCCTTGCGCAGCGACTGGCACACCTATCGTCCACAGGCAGGAGGAGAAGTGTCTATGGAAATACATACTTATTCAGAGAGCTGGGGAAAACGAGCATGCAAGGAAGTTTTCGGATGCATTTGTGTGTGTGTAAGGGGGTGGTATTTAGCAAAACACTTGAAAGTTAATTGCAGAATAAAAGAATATACCTCAAAGGTACACACTTCCTCAGTATACCAATTTATTATAATTACAGAGCTTGCCCTTACCTTTTTTCTTCATCCAGCCACATATTTGAGTTGCTTTAGATTAAAGTATACGTCTTGTTAATTATGGCATTTAGTTCTCAAAATGTAATTGGTGTCTGGTGCTAAGCTCCTATAACTCTTCTTGTCACCATTTCAAGGGGGCCTGTTTAATTTGCCTGAGGTAAACTAAAATGGAAAGTACCGTCTTATTTGAGTAATGTGAGATACTTCTTGTGGCTTTAATGAATAAATATTGTCCTGCTTACGGGGGGGCATGGGAGGGGGGTACAGTGGGGGGTTTGTGTGTGACAATGGGCAGTGCAACCTGCCAAGAGCTAATCAAGATAGATGCTCCCCTATTAATTTTAAGGGGTTTTATTACATCCTTTAAGCAGATGAAATACAGCTTAGAATAAACAAATATCGGATAAAAATCACTACAGTGAGTTACTGGGAATTTTCCTGTCATGTTTTCTTTTAAAATAAAAAAACTCACAGGAGTGAGGGAGACAGAAACTTTTACTCCATCTGAACACAATTTCCTTCTACTGCTTGGGAGATGCCTCAGCGAGAAAAGCCAACCAGACAACTTTGTGGCTATTTGGGAGGAGAGCACCTGACGGCTGTCAGGTGCAGACCAGAACTGGCTGCCACATCCTGTTGTAAAAAGAAATAAAACCACATTACCCAAAACTAAGGTGCACAAGCTTTCCCGAGGCTTTTCTTCAGGCACTTTAGGTATTGCCTGGTAGCTCTTCTTTCAGGTCACGATAAATGGGCATCTTCAAATTAGTCTCCAAAGCTGTATTTCAGCGTCAGCCAGATTTGCAAGGCACTTAAGTAAAAAAATTTCTAAATTTTCACTCCCAGTGGCAATTTACCTCAGTAAGCATTTTCTCCCACAATTTCCCATTAAATTAAACAATTAGCCTGTTCTGTAGCTTTGAGCGCCCACTCTTTCTGCATAAATAGCATGCTTTTTCTGCTCCTATTTCCTCTGTCAGCATCATCCCCCACTTTTTCTGTGAACAATTTATTAGCATGGAGAGATGGTTAGGCGATCCAGACAGTCAGTAAGCAGTCACTCCTGTACTTTTACCCCTGAGAAATGCATCCCCAGAAGTGGTTGTTGCACACCACCTGTGTCTTCACAGCAGCTTTTTCTTCTGCTTAATGGATCTTCTCTCACTGCTTGAAGATGATTAGATTGGTGGCCACGTGATTACTGTGCCAGGCAGGAACCAAACCACTTTACCTCACATTCATGTTTTCCTGCTTTTGCTGCATCCCAGTTTTGTGGCTAAAGGAAGGTGACAGAAGCCCACGGTAGATCCCTCTTTCATTCATGGAAATGCTGAACCTGGCAGTTCCCTCCTCACCTTCAGGCTTCCCTTTCAAAGGCGAGAAGTTAAAATCTCTCTCTCTAGTCTTTGGCTCTCAATGACAAAGTTCAATGTGACAAATTATCTCTAAATGCTTTTAGTCAGAAAGAAGTTTTTAACAGGCATTTCAAGCAGGCTCACACTTGAATTGCTCTAGTTTCAAAGAGGCAATAATCAATTCTTTGGTGCAGTCTTTCCACTTTGCCCTCAGGTGAACATAGATGCTTTCAGTGCATTGTTAGAGCATCTCAGTTTTGTGTGGCATTTAATGCCTATCTGTCTGAGATTTTCTGATTGTTGTTTATACCAAAACAACATCCAGGGGAATGCAGGACAGACATTCATTCACTGCTGTAACTCACAGCACCAACAATGAAAAGGTTATGTTTGCTTGCTGCTTCAAGTCCGTGCAATCTTTTCCATGAACATGCCTTCCAATTTCTGATCATCAGGGACTGGCTTCTGCTGAGGGCTAGGGACAAGCAGCAAGACTTCTGGAGCCAGAGAGGTGAACAGAGTCTTCAACCAGCAAACGCTTGCAATAAACATCTGCCACTGCAAGACACAAAGGAACGTGCCCTCCTGCAATTTCAGATGACAACTCTGAGACAGACTGAGGCGTTCAAACCGTATCATGGGATTCTTATGCATGACTTTTATATCATCTTGAAGCCAACTAGACAGACAATCCCAATCAGAAACAGACTATTCCCTTTGCAGTTTTGTAGGACATTTGTCATCATAACATTGCTCGTAGTTCCTGCTTTGCCTCACATGCAGAAATACAGTGAAATCGTAGTCTTGCTGAAGGCACATTTCTTGCCTACAACATCATTAGTCACTGGCCACAAATTTCAGTTTCACAAGCAAAATCAAGAAGCTAACACGGCTGTTGTCACCTGTGTTGCCTGTTGGACTGCATCATATGCCTGAACAATGAAACTTCAGCAGCTTGTTGAGATGGCAGTTTTGGAGATGGCAAGATGAGAGAGAGGTGGAAGGAGAAATTTGTATCTCCTGCCTAAGTGAGACCTTCTTCACAGTCACCCAGGAAAAGGCCTTTTGCACTGAATGAACGCAAATACATACAAAGGAAATTCATATTTTGGAAACCCCTACAAACACACTCTGTCATCACAGTCTTCATTAGAAACTCAGTGGAACTTTGGGAACTCTGCCACTTCAGTATCATCAGCCAAGACCAATCACCAAGTCTCTGCTCAGACTGGGGAGGACATCTGTGATAGTCTTTATCTAAGACACTAATTCCAAGACAGTGAGAGTAATTTCTGGAAAGAAAAAGAACCATGTGAAACATCAAAGTCTGCTGATCCACAGGCAACATTCATTTTCTTCAACAAGATGAGGAGACTTTTGCTACACATCCATAGCAGTGACATGTACTGGCTAATGCAAAGGGCTGCAAAATGGAAGTCAGATCCAGCTGAGGGATGGCAACTGCCAATGGTGACAACTTAAATTCTTCCTTTTTGAATCATCCTGTATAGTAGGGTCAATACCACACTGTTCTCTTTCTGACTACAGGGGTTATGACAGAGAAATCTTTGGAAATTGCAAGGTAAAGTCTTCACTATGGCTCTGTTAAAAGAGGAATTCCTCCAGCAAGAATGTCCTGGCAATCAAGAGCCCCTAAGAAAGAAATTTAACTCTCTCAAGCTCTGTTCCCATATGGTATCTTGCCTGTGCTGGTCTACACAGAACATCCTTCCCCTTGAACCAAAGACTGACAAAAAACTCGAGCATCTCATTGAGCAGCGAAGCCCCAGAGCAAGCCTCATGAAGAATTATCCTACATCAGTTGCAGCAAGTTACAAACCAAATGGTGTGATGCAATATGTGGTAATCACAAGTGCAATCTTAAGCGTACCTCCTATCAGCAGCCGCTGTAAATCAGCCATGCAGTGTTACTGCTGAGGGAAAACTTGTCCTGAAATTAGACCCCACTCAAGCATACAAATAGCTGACCACAGGACATCAAGAATTTCGGTGGTCCCTTTCCCTCTTACCCTTTCAGGTACTGCAGTGGCGTTAGCGCTAAAGGATATGTCCAGCCTGTTCCTTTTAGTGTCTGTTTATAGACTTCTTTTTTTGTGAATCTGTCTAATCAGTTTTTTAACTTCCTGACACCATGCTCCATCCTGGGTAAGAAAGTCCAAAAGTTCATTACCTGCTTTATCAAGGATTACTTCATGCCTTTTAAATGATCTACTAGTTTCACAAAGTGCTTCCTCATTCTGGCATTACAGGATTTGCTGAGTAACAGTTCATCATTTAGTTTATACATCACCTTCATGTCATACAGAGACAGACCTCAACCATATTCTCCTTCAGCCTTTGTGTTTTCGAACTGGAGAGTCTCAGCATTTTTAATCTCTCCTTGTAGGATAATTGCTCTCTTGCCTCGATCACTTTAGTTATCCTTTTCTGGGCATTGTCTAACCACATTATATGCTTCCTCAGATGTCTGCATCTGACCAAAACTGTGCCCAGCACTCAAGATGTGGACACACAAATTTTATACAGGAGCAAAAATATATCTTCCTTCTTGTTCACAGTGTCATTCCTGCTGATGCCCATTATTTTTTTGGCTTTTTATCTGATTCAGCACATTAAGCCAAGAATTTCTGGGAACCACTGGTAATGAATTCAAGATTTCCTTTATGAGTGATAACTTGCAGTTTAGAGTCCAGCAAGGTGTAGGCCTGTTTAAGATCACTTTTCCCTTTATGATTTACCTCACATTTACCTAAACTGAAGCTTATCCACCATCTTTTTGTTCATGCAGTTTTATGTGGTTCTCTGGATATTCTTCACCATTGGTGTAGCATTTGAGTTCCCAAAACTGTTTATCCAAATATTAGAAATTTCACTTTTCCCTTCCTGTTCTGTCACTGGTGAAGATTTGGGATGAAACTAGTCCCAGTAGTGACTCCAAAAGGATGCTACCTCTGACTTTACTCCATCATGAAAAATGTCAACTAAGTGACTGTGCTTCCTAATCCTTAATCAGGTTTCAGTTTGTAAATGAACCTTTTCTCCAACCTTACAGTGATTTTATGTCTTTTAAAAGTTCTGGTGTGGAACATCATCAAGAACCTCCTGAAAATCTTAGCTTAACATGTCCACTGGGCCACCTGTACCCACAGGATTATAGACATTCTCACAGAATGCCACCAGACTTCCCTTTACAGAGGCCATACTGATTCTTTTTCAGTGGATTACTTTTATCCATATACTCCTATTAATGTGACCTTACTCTTGAAGACTGACTCCTGTTACATATTTTCTGAAAAACTTCAAGAAATTTGGGACACAGTTAAGAAACTGAGTATCTAAATTATAAAGGAAAAATGAAAAATTGGTGGGGCTAGTGCCATCCTTCTTGGATTCCTGCAGCATTGCAGCTGGCATCCATCTCACAGATACCAATAGGGACAATCCATGGAGCCCAAAACCCGGATAGGAATTTTAAGCATCCCTTAGATTGTTCAGTTTCTACCACAGCTTTCCACCACAGAAAAAGGAAGCAAGTGCAGAACTTCACTACCTTTTCATCATGGGAGTTTCATGACAATAGACCTGCCAGAACATAGAGGCCTCTAAAAATATTTGACAAGTTCACTTTCTGCCTGCTTACAGCAACAGAGACCACTTGTGGTTATTTCTGAAAAGTTGTCTTACTGCATTGCTGTAACTCTGTCATGCATAGGAATGAAACCCCTAATGCATCATTCCAGGGATTCAATAGCAACAGATAAAATGATGCATGAATCACAGGGAAGAGTTTCCTACTGTTGCAGGAATTAAAATTTTCCATAGTATATGGAGCTGTCTATTTGAGAATTGCAGAGGCCACAAGTCACTCCTGCGATTCTCTTTAAATGATTCTTCCATCTGAACACAGGGGTGAAGCATTTTTCCTAAATCTTATGATTTTGGCATGCCAGTAAGAACTCCTAACACAAGTGCACTGAGCAAACTGCTGCTGCCTATGTGGCCTCAGACTATGCTGTTTCTTTGTCACTGCGAGCTCTGCTGGTGGAATATTTCCCGGGTTTGTCTGTTCATGCCAACCAGGTAGCAAGACTGACTACCAAGGAGTCAGCACTTCCCAGTGTTTCCAACTGACATTGGAGGATGATCAGCCAAGAAATTGTCCCAAAGGTTCAACATATTTTTAGCATGACAAATGAGCTGCAGGCTCATAATGCATGGGGACACAACCCTGTTATTCTCAAGCAGAATAGCCAAGACTTTTGCTACCTTAATATATCATGTCCAAGAAAACATGAGCTTGAAGGTGCTGGCTTGGTGTTATATCTGATGGTCCAAAACTGACACCAAATGAGAAAGTCCTAAAGAACGAAACTGCTTGCCAACATCCTTGACATAATCAAAAGCTCCATCGTTATTTCTTTTGAAAATACCCAAGAAACCCAGATCCAAATCCCATAGTGATCAATATCTTGGAAATAACTTTTAAACTTTATCTATACAAGGCTTGAGGTGATTTTGCTCTTCTCACAAACAGCTAGTGCAACTGTCTCTGCTCTTTCTCAACTATGAAACTTAACAGACTTTTGGATACTGTCACATCTGACCCTAGGATCCCCTTTTAACTCTGGTGATTTTAAGAGCTTCACCAAAAGCACACTAATTTGAGCTGTCACTATCATGCTGTGCTGTCTCCAAGCACATGGTCTGCTTGAATGTAAGGTGCAACCAGCCAAAGATTTAATCCTTTCAAGCTGTTATTAAGGGAGACTGGCTGATGAGGCTTGCGGGGTCCCTCATTGTTCTGCATGTCACTCCTCATCTGACTATTGCACACAGCACCCTGAAGCTGTCCCACTGGACAAGCTATCAAACCATGCCTCACTCGTCGCAGCCCCAATCTATCTGAAGGATTGGAATGCAAGCAGGAACGGGTTTTGGATTCATCTCTGACATCATCTACCTGGCATTCCTTTGCACTATAAGAGTGTATTTGCTCAAAGCTACAGAGCTGTGCCAAAGGCAGCCCCTTCTGTTATCAAGGCCACTACACTTGACTCATTGGAAGTGCAGACTGCCAAAAGACACGTTGGAACTGCTGTGTCAACTGGTTAACACAACACCTGTCTTTCAGTTCTGCAGGGGCCACTTGCCAGAGCCTGGAACTATTACTGCATTCAGAGGTGGTTCAAGCTCAGCAAAGTTTTTACTCAAGCATGTAATATTTCTTTCTTGCTGAGGGGTCACAGATTCCACTGGAGTGGACTTGACAGAGCAGTGAAATTTCTTTCCTTCCAAAGGATAATCATATCACTTAAATATGCACAGAGGGCTTCATGGTTTCATTCGCCTACTAGAGGTTGTTGTGTTCTATCTGGGGGATGCTGTTCCTTGTTTGTGCAAACAGAATTCATGCCATGACCTGTTTCTCTGCTTCTCCATTCAAGCAGAACCCAGAAAGATGCAGGGGAGAGCTGTTTGTGGTGGTGCTTTGCTCGTATCGCTGAGAAGTTACATACACATGCCCTGGGCTGCTCCTAGTCTGTGTTCTGCTCCACAAACACAACAGCATGCATGCAGGAATCCACTGGCTCCAACAATATGCAGAAAGCTGTTTTAGGGACAGCTTCTCTTTGCTTTACCCATGAATGACTTCTTAGTAGGATTATTCCACATGAATAAGGAGGGGTTATCTGGTCTGTAAGACCTGCTTTCTTTTGAGTCTTGCAAGGGAAACAGTGGAAACTCTATTGTTGAGTCACATAAAACTAGAACAGACAAGTTGCTACAGACAAGACTGTGCCACTTAGACACAAACTTCTGGTGGGAGTCATGTAGAAGGCCCTCTTGCTGAGGGCATTTTCCCTTCCAAGGCCTCACAGTTACTAATCCTGATGAAGGACTGTCTCCATTTGCCTGTGCAGCTGGACAACCTGGGAGAAGACAGCCTGCTAGCTGCTTTACATCAACTCTTGGACAGCTGAACTCACTGTGAGGAGCAGGCATGGATACCACCCCAGCACTACCCCCCACCCCCATAAGGAACAAGTACCATTTCAAGGACAAGAAGTCTTTGTTCATCCCTGTCCCTTCCAGGTAATCATGTATAGAAGAAGTAGTGAGCCCTAAGAGGAGCCTGGAGAAAAGCTAAAGCCCTAGGGTCCTGCAGAAGGCTAGGTGACGTACAAGGCAATTGTTTTCCCAAATCTAATTCAAACCACAGCAGTTTCAGTCCACTGCCAAGTGCTCTAACCCTCTTGGCTTTAGTTCTGTCTCCTTGCTCCTATCTCAGGCCTTTGTGGTTTCAAAGAACAGCTTATCAGGCAGTATCTGTTTTCTTTCTGAACGTGTCACAATCTCCTTCAATTAACCACCTCAGCTTCCAGCATCAGTCATACCTTCACAACATATACAGGCTTTGCTTTTTTGATGACTAATGGCAGGGGGCGTGCCCCCCCCGTGCTGACGCCGGTGTAATTTGTGTAATAGCCAGATGCAGGATTCTGCGCTACACTTGTCCATATGCTGCTGCAAACACTTTTCTTTGGGATTACGGTAATCTGGACTATGATGATTTCCATGCTAACAAACGGGTCTCAGCAGCTGGTGGACCTGACAGCAAGCCCGCCAGGAACAGTTTAAAACCACAGCTACAGCAAGGAGTTAAAAATCATTAAGCTCATTCCAAAACCCTAGCTGAAGGGCTGGTGCACTGTTTGGGTTTGAATTAGTCACTTGACCTCTGTTTGTTTTATTCATCCCAGCTGGAGAACTGGGCATAAAAACAGACCCTTGCTGCAAATCTACAGCAGATTAAAGGAGGGAAAACAGAGTGCAGTGAGAGGAAGAACAAAATCCAGCCCACAATATTTTCATCAGTATAACAGCTGTGGGCTTCAGGTAGAGTTTTAAATTAGTCTCTCTGACTTGGGATGCAGTTTCTCAAGCAATAGGGGTTATAGCACACATCTGACCAGCACACACAAGGCAATGACACATAGAGGTACTAAATGTTTCACCCTAGTCTCCTGGCTTATGCGGCCTGAATCCCAGACATGTTAATGCAGGTCCAGATGAACCATTGCCCAAGAAGCCAGGATGAAAAGTGCAGCTCTGCTGGATACTTCTACTTTTTGATCCTGGAAATCTTGTCAAAGTATAATTTGAGAACTTTGGAGATTTGTTTGGGATTCTGAGATCTCCTACATTCCCCACAGAGCAACACACCTCCTTGCATTGCCATTCCTTTGTATACAGATACTGTTGCCACAGAGCCATCGTTGGAGCGTACCACCTGTTTCTGGACCTAACTACTGCTTATTGTGAATAAACTGGACCCATGCCTTGCTTGGTAAATCCAGCTACATCTGACTGCATGTGTACTCCTCCATGTACTTCAGCTGTGATATACATAAGCCAGAGACTCTTCCCTCATAAGATCTTGAGGGTCATTGGTTCAGGCTCAGTAGACATAACTATGGTAAAATACAACCTACAGAGGCAGATGTGGTCTCACTCTATTGTGCACTATCCTGCTTCCAGTTAGCTCATATCTGGTCAGCTGGACTATTTCTGCTCCTAAGATGCCCATGTATCCCTAAGGACAAAAGGGCAATTGTGAAAGTTACTTAAAAGCTCTATAATCTACTGCAAACTGTATCCTCTGCCTGATGACCTTTGGATAACTAAAATAAGATCCTAAGCCTGCTTCCTCTGCAGTAAGGTTTTAAGAGATTTGGTTTGAAGTCTGGAAAGCTTGAAGAACACAAACAGTGTAAGATCACAAATAACACACAAAGTACTGAAGAACTGGTGGGGAAGTTTCATTGAAAAGAAAGGATGGAAGTTCAATTTGTGCAATATAATTTATATCCACTTTTCACCTTTTCAAGTTTACCTTTAGTAGTTTTGTCTAACTGCCATCTTCATTTGACCAGCACCTGTGCTCACCTGTCTCTCTGTATATAGGATTGCTGTAGTACCTGGGCAGAGTTGGAAAGCTCCAGAAGCCTTTTCAGGGTTTGCAAGTCCGGCCCTTTCCAACCAAGGAGATGCATGTCCCAATGTTTCTGGGGGGTTTTACTTTTGCTCAAAGAGGTGGGATTAACTTAAATAAATAAATAAATAAATAAATAGTCTCACCCAGATAAATAAAAATAATTAATTAGATTTATTAAATATTATATGCAAATGTTATTAGGACATGTAATTACACTTTAAATTAATTTAGTTCCAACTAACCTCAGGATCTCATTGAAGTCAATGACACACTGCTTACAACTGAAAACTTATTAATGCTCAAGAAGTGAAATCTGCCCCAGTGCAGTGGGTCAGTACACAGATCATGCATCATTCAAAGTCTTCCTGAAGCCTACCCAGAAGACTGACATGGAATTCAGCCAAATCTGATCCCCCACACAAGGGACAGCACATCAGGAACACTACCCATGACAAAGATAGATAAAACCAAACTGGCATGTGACATCAAGTAAGGCTGAGAATGGATTTTTCTAAGTGCTTATTTTGCACCAACATACAATACCGTGATCATGGCAAGCATCACATGGTGCTATGACACTATAATATATATTACTAACAACATCAAAATTTTTTGTCTAAGAAAAAACAAGTGTGGAATCCTTACTCGTATGCACGCAACAACATTTTAAAGTTATAGCATAATAAAGTTATAGCAAGTCCTAACTGTTGAAAACCACCTTTTATATTTAATACAAAATAATTTTCTTATTACGTATGATGAATTTCAGGTAATCTGAGAAACCCAGAAAAGGATTCTTGAATTTATCTCCCTCAGGCTACTCATAAACAAAATGATGTACAACTTTGGAAACACTATTTCAGAATCATTACAGAACTTAATTTTAAAAGAGCTGTTTGGAGGCAAATTCCAGCTGAAAACTGAGAAGCCTTCTTTTTGGCAAACTGTTTCAGAAGCTGTTTTCCTTTATCACAGCTTTACCTACCAGATATATAACAAACTGCCAGGAATTGCCTTTACCCAGTTTATTCATAGCTTTTGCCAGTTTCACCCATGATAGGAGAGACACAGAGCAAGACTATTACGGGTAGTGTAAGAAGTTTAGACACCAGGAATAATTTCTTTACTGAATGGGTTGTCTGGCATTGGAACAGGCTGCCCAGTGAGGTGGTGGAGTCACCATCCCTGGAGGTATTTAAAAGGCATGTAGATTAAGTGCTTAAGGTCATCATCTAGAGGTGGGCTAGTCAGGGTTAGGCTGTGGTTGGACTCAATCTTAAGGGTCTGTTCCAACCGAGGTGACTCTGTGATTCTACTCATCTTTCAAGGAGTCTGCAGTTCTTGCAGTCAGATGGTGATGACCACAGGGCAGCACACCAGTGCATGCCATTTGGGTCACTCTGCCTGTAAATAAGCACACTCTGTTACTGGGTTTACACATGCAGAAGGAAGACATTTTCATAGGTACATCTACTGAACTCATACCAGGAAATTTAGCCTCAAAATGCACAGGGAGTGAAACAAAAACTCAACGTATTTCCAACCTTTCTTAAAATTGCATGTTCAGAATAATGGATGACAATGCAGCTCAAACATGGAATCAACCTATTCTACAACGCTTAACTTCACATGACTTCTGTCAAGTTACAATGGCATCATTAATCAGAGGTTAAAAAACGGCTACTTATTCCAACCCACTGTTGCTTTGCCTTTGGAAGCCCCATATTCAGCAAAGATTTCAGTATATATGCAAGTCTAGTCTTGAAGGCCTCTGCTGAGTCAAACCATAAGGGACCAATAAGTGGTCATTGGAAGGCAGACTCCTGACCACTATGGCTGAGTTACAGCTCAAAACAATAACTCTTTCTTCTCTTGTCTCCCCGACAAGCTAGCCTGGAGCATCTGTCCAGGTCACCACTCCTAGCTGCTGGCCCCATCCTGTCCATACAGGTAACTCAGCAGCACAGGAGTCCGTTTCCAAAATTCTGAAGTCTTCATCACAAAGAAACCAACATAATCTGAATGTGGTGGTAATCAGAAATCCCTCATCAGGGATTTTAACAGTTCTTGGGGTGATTCAGGAGCAGCCCAGGACTGAGAAGGACTCATAACTGGAGCTAGGGGCAACACCTGATCCCCAGTCTGAACTGTCCCCGTTGTCTATCACTCCCCTGGGATTTAAAAGCCACCTGTCTTACCCTCAAGCCTACACACACATAAGGTGTTCCTGTTCTCACATCGGCTAAACTTCAAGCAAGCTCAATTGAGGTCACATAAAATCAAGACCTGATGGTTAAGGGAACAAAACTTACTCTGCCTGTGTTTGTTTCAGTGACAGGAACCTCTTCTATCTCTTCTTCCTTGGTAGCTTTACCAAAGTGCAGCTCCTGAAAGCTGAGGCACAGTCTCTAACGCATCTATTTCCAAAGCTGTGGCATTTTAAACATAATGATTTCCCTAAACTTCAATCAATCATGAAAAATTACAAGCAAATATAAACAAGATAAATATGGCCCTGGATTGCCTCCAGAGGCCTGTGGTACACTGCAGGCAGAGGATAATGTAATTAAGTATGGGCAGCCTGCCGACTGCTCACTGTCGGTTTTGTCCGGATGTGAGCTGAAGAAGTTTGCCCTATTGCAAACATTTGTTTTACAGTGGCACAACTTAATTGAGCTTGGAAAGCTTCTGCAGGCATTAACAATGGCTTACCTCGCTAATGAGTGGGGATAATACAACCATTTTTGGCAAAATCCACCCTTGTATCCATTTGGTACCCTTACAAGTGAAGTAGGCGCTTATGGATATGTGTGCTTGGTAGAAAGAAAGGAGTGATAAAATAGGCTGAAAATGGTTCCTTGTGTTGAAAACACACCGCTGTGAAGAAGAACTCAGCTCCATGTGAATTACTACATGATACATAGAATATACTGGCATAATCTACCCCAAAATCAATGGGGAACTTCCTCTACACTGCTGACATGCCCTCTCTGAAGTCGCTTAGTCAACTATGTCAGTGGAGATTTAGCCCAGGGAATCATAAAAGGGGTACTAAAGTATCGTTTTGCAATTGTCCAGTTCTTGCTCAGTGAAAGAAGCTGCCTTTCATTTCCCAATGTCTTTCTGGTTGCCATATTGACTTAGGCAAACCGAGCACTCTGGCACCAACATACTCAATTGACTGCCGAAAGCAGAGCAGGAATATTTTCAGCAATGGCTGTTTGCTGGGTGGTGTTGTTTCTTTCTTTGTTTGGGTCATGAGGCAGTATTTTGATTTGAATGGGAAAAAAAAAGTTAGTACATTTCCCGAGCCCCTCCTTCTCCCTGGGAATACAGACACTCTGCCCACAAGGTTTCTACCAGACTGTCTGAAAGCCTCTTTTGAGGAAGCCCCTTTTTAAAAAAGTATTGGCAGTTACTGCAAAAACAGAATGACAATAGTCTTGTCTTCCTGCATTTCATATTGCAAGATCTAGTTTAAAACACACTGTCTACAACAACTGCAAAACACAGGGCAGATATGAGTGGTCTGTGTGGCGCTGTAAGCCAAATAAGATGGAATACTTGCTTCTCTGCTCTACAAAATGCCTTTGGGATCAAAATGCCTTCCTTAAAAAACCCTGTGAAGAACGGCAGTTCCAGATAGTGGCCCAAGCTCCCTTAAGTATGACATTTTGCAAGACTATGGCTGGGATCTGGAAAAAAAGCCCAAAAACCCATACACCAAAACCAAACCATGTTTGTCTCTCAGAAGGTCTTTTAACAATGCCCCGTCTTACACTCAAGCACAGACAATGAAGGCGGGCAGAGGAAGGAGACTTGGCTTGAGCTCAAGATTCCCTGGTGGTTGGGACTTTGGGGTTATTTTCATTCTGACTTGTACACTGTAATTGCACTAGGGCTGCAGGTGACAAATTAACTTCTTTTTTGCCGCTGTTTACAGGTATTTGTGTGGATTCAGGGGGTGATTTTTTCTTTTGCACACAGGGATGTGTCAAGCATGTGTGAACATTGCATTTCATAAGATTAGCATTAAGCGATGCACCTGGGAGATGACATAGCCTGCAGCCCATTGCCTAGAAGAAGAGGCTTCTGGAAAGCCATGTCTGTGTTTATATATAGAGTATGGTATAAGGTTCACACATAAAACACATCCTTAACAATACTGCCAAGACATATTTGGAAGGAACAGTCATGTTTTCTCCCAAACGGGCAGACAGTTCAAAGTTAATCTGCTCACCAGCATCACCCAAGGAGAACCTCCTTCTGTTTACATTTGTACATAAGAGATAACAAGAACAGAGAATGCCAGCACCTGGTTTGCTCCTGACCCTCCCCAGTGACTTCCCACATGACTCGTCTGGGTGGAGGATGGCAAGCAAACCATCAATAAGGTCCCCATAGGTAGGTGCAAAACCAAACAGCGGCCTTTTTAGTCTTCTGCTTAAAAGGCGACCCACGTACAACTTTTATCTTGGATAACTGAAACAGGGAGATGTCTGACTTCGTTTAGCCTCTCACAGGCAAGAAAGGTTTGCCCCCAGCTAAGGCTAGGGCTGGAGCCCTCTGGAGACCTCCTCAAGACAGTAGCATCATGGGCAAATAGAGTACCAAGGAAAACCTATATATTGGGTCCCGGAGTAAAAACCATACATGGCAGAGGGCCCTGGAACAGTGGGAGCAGGAAGCTCCAGATTGGAAGCCAACTGCCATTCCTCATTCTGTATCAAGTTTTAGAAAGGCCTTTAGCAAGTTACCCTGCCTGCATCTGATACTTATAGACGTATATACATACATACACTTAAGAACAGCCATACCGCATCTGACTAGTGGCCTGACTTTGATAGTAGCCAACAGCATCAGGTAATTTAACAAGACTATAGCAAACCAGCATGGGCTGCTGAGGCTTTTCTGGAGTACTTACCTAACCTCCAACATCTAGGATGCACACACATTGCTGGCTAAATGCTGACTTCAGGAGACTACCATACATTTAATTTGACACATTTCTTGGTTGCTTTTCCAGCCTAGGACATATGATGCAGATGACAAAAAAGTTGCAGCAACCAGGAACACACAAAGTACAAGCAAAAGGCATCTGTGGGGTTGGTGCAGCTGGGCATAAAGTAGCTTTGAGATTGGAAAGGGAAAAGATGTAGCATGAAGCTCGCTGCTTTCCATTGCCTTCCCAAACACACATGCCCTGCACTAGGTGCAACTGACTGAAATGAGCATTGATCCTTACTACCTACTTCTTTTCCAATACTTTGAATAGAAATTTAATTCAGTAGCTTAAATATTCTTAGTAAACAAATGCTGCTGAGCTCTGGGACACCTCTATCTGTCTAAGCACACGAGAGTAGAGACAGGAAAGAGAGAGCCAAGGAAAAAACATTTTCCAAATTGTCAGGAAGTGTCCTGTTCAAATTTTGACAAAGGCTGAGTTCAGGTTTGTGTTTGAACACGCTGGTGTTAATGGAGGCTTCCTGCAACAGTAAGAACATTTCTTGTGAATTTAGATATTTATTTTTCCTTGCATAGATGACTTCTTTCAATTCCCATGAAACTAGGGACTCACTCTTTTAGCAGATGATGACAGTTTTCTATTACATACTCATGGTACAGCATATGTTCCAGCCTCAGGTGGACCCATTGAGCTCAGTACCATAGAGAAAAGAGTAGATGATAGTTCCTGTCTGCTACAAACATCTTAGGAAGATCCAGTCTCTCCAGTCATGGCTACTCCAGAGACCAGCAAAGGGCACTTATCACAGGATCTCCTCTCCACATACATCTCACAAGTTGCTGTACATGCAGTTTTCACAGATAAATTGCAGTAACTCTCTGCAGGAAAGAGAGACCCGGATGGGTTGCTAGAATGAGAACAGCTCCTGCTGTTTGTCCCTGGTACTCCATTTCACAAGAGTCCCAGTATACAGCTTGTGGCTGAGTGAATTTTCACCGTCCATTTCTCATGACCCAGAGACTGTGGCTTGGGCACTCTAGTCTAAGGCATCAGGACTGACAACAAAAAGTTCTGTGCTGTGGCAGAAAGAAAAAAGAACAATAAACCACTTCAATATAAAATGGTGGTATGCTTAGTCTACATGGATGGGTATAAATCCAGGTAACAGCAGCAGGGAACTTACTACCACCAAACTATTCTGATAGGGCAATCTCATTTCCTCTCACCATCTTGTCTAATATTTCATTGTTTGCTCGATTCAGGGCTACTTACATGGCTTGCTGGGTTAGTAGACTAGGAGGAAAGGAGGAAAAAAAAACAAAGCTCCCCACATAATATTGTTGTTGTTGATAAATGAAGAAAGAAAAAACTAAGCACAAAGTTATGACTCACCTGAATGTACTTAAGCCAGATGTAGAATTAAGGAACAGGCACTGACATGCACCCAGGAGAAAATACAGAGTTGCCTTAGCCTCTCTCAAAAAGCAATGCTGCAGGGCAGGAGGACTAAGGGGAGTTTAAAAAATAAAAAGAGAATGGGGGAGGGGGGGAGGCTTCTTAACATATAAATCACAGTGTCAAAATCCTTTTATCTTTTGGCGCCCAAATCTCTCATCTGCCTTAGCAAATGCTAAACAAGTCACTAGCAATTCTTTGCGATTTTTTAATTGGTGTTTTCACAACCTTATTCTTGATATTTCTAAGAGACATTAGCAGATGTTCACAAGAAGAGTTTTTCAGAGAAAAATCTCTCAGATAGGCTGGGGTGGAGTGGGAGAAAGAGATGGATGTCCTCTACCTTAGCCCTGGCTGCAACACAAGCTCTGAGCTTTTGTCAGCTTCCAAATACACTCCCAGGACTGGAAAAGGTAGGCTGAAATTGCCCACTTCTGTGGGAGCATTAGGCTTTATGTACATAGTCTGCCTGGCAGACTGGGTTAGCAGCATCTGGTCTACTTTGCATGTGGTGAGGTGACAGCAAGACAGAAGTTTAAGCCTTTTCCCTGGAGACAATACAAACCTCTCTTTTATATTGCTACAATATGAAGGAAGAAGTGAACACTTTAAAATGGGTAGCAAGTATTCTGTAGCAGGAATCCAAAACTTAGATTTTCTGATCTCACATACTGATCTGCTGGAAAACTTCTTGAAGAAGGAGTTGCTTTGGTCTGGTGTTGGAAATGGTTTATCAGGTGGCATATGGATAGATAGGCAACACTTCTTTCAGTAAAGCCTTCATAAATTAGGTTTCATTAAAAAGTCAGGGAACAAAATTTGACAAGTTTCAAGCTTTCATTTCAAAGATGCCCAAAGTAGTTTTTTCAACATTTTTAAAAAAAATTTTCAATTGTCATTTGCAATGCCATTTTCATTTAAAGACTAGGAAAGAAACCTAAATTGTCCAAGAGGTAATTAAACCCTTTTGTTTGCTGCTGCCTGAAGTTGTCCAGGTTGACTCTAACGTGAATGTCGTCATTTCAGTGTTTCTCCAAAAGAAGGAAAATATATGGTTTTGTTTGACCTGACACAATTTTAAGTCAGCCACTGAAACAAAATATCCATTATTGACCCAACGTGGCTAATGACTAAACCTCCTGTTGCTAGAATAAGCTGGGTGCAAGAGAAAGCTTTTAAAAAAGGGAGGGTGTGCAGTCAGTGGGTTTTGAGGTTGATGCTTTTTCCAACTCCTGTATGGCGGAGCAGAAGTGTGAAAGGAGCCATTAAGCAGTTCACCATGCTTCATTCAGGGCTGGATTACAGCAGCTAGAAACTCGGCTCATCGTTTTACCATTTCATCTTCCCTGTTTCCCACTTTTACATCACAGACTGAATCAGTAAATTCCTCAGGACAGAAAGCCACTATCCCTTCTGTGAAAGCCCATGACAGAAGTGTTCAAAGTTGACTATGGGTTGTCAGAAAAATAAATTGTGGGATTGAACATGTATAATTCAGCTGTACAATTGGATCTATCCCATTTGGACTTCTTAGTCGTAGCTGGAATCTCTGAAACTACTGATATTTACAGAGACATTTTGGGCACGGTCAATGAAAATCTGACCAGATAGGCTATGATTTTTAGCAGGTACCTATCACAGCTGCACCATCAAACCTGAGAAAAATTTGATCCTGAACAGTTCATAATCCCTAAATCAGTCAGTCTTCCCTCTCCTGACCACTACTCTTCCCAAACTGTGCCTTAAATGGACTCAAGAGAAGCAGTAATTAATACATTTATAAAGTTTTTCTTCTCTTTCGTCATGCCAGGTTGACAAGAGGGAAAAAATCACCCCGCAATGTGAAAGAGCCTTTCTGTTTCTTACACATCTGCAGCTTATTAAGAAGACTATCATAACTGAAGACACTCTGACCAAGCAACACCAGGTTTCCTCTGGTAGGGCATGAGTAGTCTGTGGTATTGGAGGCTGACAGCATGCCAGGAATCACCAGCAAACCAATAGCAAGGGTAATAGCCAGCACGGTCTGTTGTGTGGTGCAAACGCTCCTGGAAGATGGAGAAATTGCTTAAGAAGTCTAAGTCATTTGAAGAGATTGTGGCATGTTAGAACCCACAGAAAAATGTTTCTCCAATGCATTATTTATTGCTTTTCTGTATTTATATAATATCCAGCTTCCTGAGAATAATTTGTTTTGGATTGTGTAACACTGGGCAGAACATCAAACATATGTTAATCAGTGGTAATAAAACACTAAGTTTTATGGTCACTGAGGTATTAAATATTGCTAATAAATTATAGGACTAGGATTTTAAATGAGCTATAGTTTGGAGAAGAGCAGTAACACCATGTCTGAAAGCATTAATTGCTATTGCCTGACTTCCTAATTATCAAGAGTTTCAAATATGTTTTTAAGCCAATATATCACTCTCTGTTATGCATGCAATGAAATACAGCTGCATTTGAAAAGCTTCAATAGCGCTAAGTACTTTACCCTTCAAAGCACTCTATGGACATGAAAACACAGTACCTCTGTGAAACAGTTAATTATTACTATCCCCATTTAATACATAGAGGAAGCAGAAGTGCAGAGAGGTTAAAAGTCGCCACCGAGACCACCCAGCTTGTTAGAATCAGGGTTTGCATCAACAGGGGACACACACTCTCCAGTCTTACAGTGCAAGGAACAGGCAGTGCTCCCATTCCACAGATGCAGTCCGACCGTGCAGCGACAGCAATCCAGTCACAGCAACGGCATCCCATCCCCACATTGTGTTTCTTCTTCTTGTGGGCTGGCAGAGACTGGACAAAGTCAGAGGCACTAATCTTCTCCTGGGATAACTCACAGGGACAGAAACTGTGATTTGTATGACAGGCTCCCCTGCTTTCCATGCACTAGGACACATTTTAAAACCAGCATTTTTGTAAACTGTCCTACCTGCTCACCATGGGGTTGCATCATCCCAACCTCCAGGGCAAGTCATGCCCCTCACTTGGAACGACGCCGCTGGTGCAGCACACAATGCACACAGTGCGCATGAACACCACAGCATTCTCCACTGTGCTGGTAGAAGCACAGAGCCCGGATGGATCTGACAACTGTTCTGCTGCAGGCTTAACAGAGGAGCGAACGCATGTCATGAGTTGCACTGGCAGGTGTGCTGCTCGTGATGGGATACAGGTGCTCAGCCATGGGACTTTTACAGGCCTTATAAGACATTACCCTTAAACCAGGTAACAGCCTCACAAGTGGGATGGTCCTTCGTGAGAACTGCACTAGGGTCAGGTCCCAAAGCAAGGAGCTTTAGGAAAGTGAGAGCTGGGGAAGCCTGCCGCATCCTTTCAAAGAAACGGGGGCCTTACCCTCATCTGCAGAGAACTGCTAGCCAAAAGGGCCACAGACAGGCCACACACAGTAGGACTGAGGAGCCTGGCAGCACTCAAGGATGAACATTGGCCTCTGCCTTCCAGTCACGTTGTTTCAGCCCAGCTCCCACACAGTATGAAAAATGAGCCATCTTTCTTCTATTACTGTCCATTAAATTCTTCCCAAGCACAATCCCAACAAACAAGCCTCTTGCTGAAGTGCCCTCATCTGCTCCCATACCCCAAGTCTGCAGGGCACTTTTACACAGCTCTAGGCACTTTGTTGCGGCTCACCAGACCGCATGTTTTGGGGCAAGACAGAAAGAGAACTGCTAGCCCTGACTCGCCTGCCAGACACAGGGGCTACAAACAAACATGCAACATGACCGCAAGTCTGCAGGTGGGGAATGACCCCCAGGAGGGACTGTGGCTTGCCCAGCATGGCCATGTCTGGCTGAGGGTGGGACAACAGGTCATACTTGCCAACACAGCCCTCCCCAGGAGCCACAGGATGGGTTTGCACAGCTGTGCTGCCTGTGCAACTTTGTGGCTGCTCTGCCAGACACGCTGCTCCTGCAGCTCTGCTACCTCCCTCCAAACCATGGAGGGGCACACAGCCTAACCGTGTGTCCAAGTAGCTCCCTGCTCACCACAGAGCCGGGGAAGGAAGCCCACACATCACCTGGGGTTGAGCATTGGATCCCGGTGTGGTGCAGGAAAACCTCCTGCTGATGTGGCAGGGCAAGGAAAAGGCTGAATGCTGAGCCTGTGCTGCAGGGTTTACAATGAGGCATGCTGAGCATAAGGACATGCTATTTGGCAGCGGGAGCCTGCTCCTCTACTTTGTGGGCTCTTTGCTGGCTGCCTTGTGCCTCCTGACGCAGGCATTCTGCGTGTGGCTGGGCCTAGACTGCCTCAGGGGCGAGGAGGGGGCCTGCTGGCCCCAGCATCCCCTCCCTGGCACTACAATTAATAACAGCGCTCCCGAGCAGGCTCCGGTGCCATCATAGGGTGACCTGTCAGGGAGTCTGGCCTGGGGCGTGCAGCAAGAAGACACAGCTGAAAAAGACATCTTTACTCCAACCAGGCAGTTGCTTTGCTGCCAAAAAAATAAAACTATTTAATTTCTAAGGACAAAAGGGAGCTGAAAGTTGGGATGGAAAGAAAGACTGAAAAGAAATAATGCAAATCAAAGCACACTCAGTCATTTCACAATCGTATAGTAAGAAAGCATAAAGAGCATTCACAGACACACAGGCACAGCCATCAGATGTGTCCCAGCCTCAAAATCTGAGATGACACAAAAATTGCATTTAAGAAAGAAACATTTATCAAGCGAAGAATTTCATAGATACTTCTGTAAGTCCCCTAAGCTTTCTTCGGAAACTATGTGCGAACTCCTAAGAGGAGACTTTTTTTATTTTTTCCTAGACATCTCCTGTTCCTTGCACAGACTCATGAAAGAAAATATATCCTAGTACACTGGTTTGTAGTACTGTGAAAACTCCTGACACTGACAATCACTAGGGCTATGTGTTGAAAGATTATATTTCTGCTTTATAAACCCATTTAAAATTATGAAGAAGTCACAGTCCATCCTGCCCCATATCTTGCTGATCTTTTAACTGCTGTTGACCATTGTATGTTGTATGAAAACACTGGTCTCCACTTGGAAAAGCCATGCAGGTGTTTTTTGCAAAGTCCAGCTTGGATTTCTTGTTCAGTCAGGGCAGTGAACAGGATACGGCCTCAGGTCATAGTAATATGGCTTGGGTTTATAGTAACAATGAATTTGAATGCTTTCCCAGAAGGCTGTAGCCTCAGCTATGCTATGCAGCCAAAAGCTCTAGCACACATCTGGTTGCAAACAATGTCGAGCAGCACATGAGCAATGCTTTGTTATCTATATAACCTGCCAGCATGGGAAAGATCTAAAATACAGCTGCTTCTGTTTGGGGGTCTGCTGCATGTTCACTTGAGGCTGGGTCTGCTGTTAGAGACTTCAGAGGACCAGGATTGGAGTGTGGTAGGGTAGCAAGGTAAAGTGCATGAATGCTCTGTTTGGGTTTCTACTATTAACAGTGAACCTAGTCACAGGCACAGAAACTGCCCTGGCAACCCAAGTTGAAGAGTCCTCACAGACATGTTTCTTCTTGAATATTAAAATCCTGAAGATATTTTTCTTCATAGGCCACCCCAAAACATGTATTTATTAAAGCTCATTTTGGAAACTACAAAACACGTCAGTTCCACTACAGACCAGAACCACTTCCGCATCAAAGTAACCCAATTCTTTCACCAGATTTATAAAGTCTCAATTCTTATACCCCCTGAAAACCAAAACACCACAAATATTTACTTTTCTGTCCAACACACACCTCATTTCCTGCTTGAGTATTGCAGGCATCACCACTTCAGACATGTAGCAAACAGACATGACTTCCTTTTCTGCTCCCTCCCTGTTGCTCTCCCTTTGGTCCCTCTGGCTCCAAACTCAAGCACATCCAACCATTCCACTTTCCCCTGCTGCTGCTGCCAAAAACTGCATGTAAAATTCCTCTCTCGGGCAGTCCAACCTGTTTCTCCTGATGACAGGACTTCAGTAGCACTATCATTGGTCAGCCCTGGTCACCTTCCTTCTGATGTTACCTGTCATGAACAGATGAAAAGACACATTTTGTCACGCTACTATGCAAATCCCCCACCAAAACCTGACATTGCTGTTTTATAACAAGCTCCATCACTCTTCTACATCCCTCCCAAGCAGTTGGGAACTGACATTTGGATGAAAATTTGAAATGTCCCATAATTCAAAAGTTCAAGGCCAGCTCCTACTTTTCTGATCTCAAAAGAAGAGGAGATGGATTTGGGCTTATCTTCTCACAGCATTTTCTCTTGGCTTTGCATAGATTCTGTCATTCATTTCTTGACTCTTTATGTGGTCCCATTACGGAAATAGTTAAGACAGGCATTCTGTCCATGCATTTTTTTCTTTTCACCAGATCTCCTCACTAGATTCCAGTGTCCTTTGCTGGTTCAAACCCTCCTGGAGAAACACAGCTGGAACTGCTTGATCCTTTCACTGTATAATCCAATATACACCTGTATATATCTGTATATACCTGTAATCCTTACAGCCTAAGATGAGGTGTGCAGCTAGCAAGGATTTAACCAACAATGCTTAAAAGTGTGCATGCATACTCCCAAATGCTGGCTATTAGAGATTTAATTGGAAGTAATGTAGGAATGGGAATCTCGCTTTTGGATTATTCATTACAAGTTGGGAGTTGGACTCTATGGTCCTTGTGGATCCCTTCCAGTTCCAGGTATTCCATAAAGTTATAAGAAAAGAAGACTGTCAAATGTAAAAAGAGAAAGTTCTGGGAGTTTTCCAGTAATTATTGTTGTAAGAAAACCTTCTTGGTATCCACATGTTCAGCTTTTCTGTCCCATTTTATCTACAATTCTCAGACAGTGCTACTCCATGCCATGTCCTAAAGGAGAAAAGTGCCAAAACCAGCACTGTAAAGCATCTAAAAATGCTGTAAGGATGCGAAAGCTGTATTGGATTCATTTTAGTCTCATTTGAAATGTAGGGAGGTGCAAGGAGGAAAGGGAAACAGCTTTATCCAAAGTATTTCTATGATCCCCATTACTGGAGCATTTTAATTCTTTACAGTCTCTAATGTATTTATGCTAGCAGCTGCATTTTACAGATGAGGAACAGGGATCAAGATTCTTGAAAAGTACTTAGGAGTTAAAATCTCACTGATTTCAAATGAAGTTGGGTTCCTAAGTACTTCTGGCAATGCAGCCCGAAGCAGCTACAATATTCACAAGTAACCAGAGCGTTACGGACCTACCACACTCTGACTCAGCCACCCAGATGCCATGCAGAGCATGAAGTATCAGTCCCTTGGCTCATTGTTCCCTACCCAGTTCTGCACTCCCTGTTCCCACAGCTGATTACTTCTGGGGCTGTACTGTTGTTCTTCCTTGCCCCTGCTGAAAAGCTTCAGATCATGTCACCAATTTGTCAAGATCATGTAGACTCCAAAGCCCATCTCTGAAGTACTTGCTCTCCTGATCTAGCTTGCTGACAATTGCGGTAAGGACTATCCCTATTCCATCACCTAACTACCTGCTTTTAGTAGTCATCAAGCAGAATGAAACTCATCCCAAATCTCAGCTATACTTTATATATTCTTCCATTTGACAGGGATGTGATCATTGTTCCCTGAGAACAGTTTTGCCCCATTTTTTCATAACATCATCTTAAGGCAATGACATTTACACCCCCACATAAGTCAAACACCTAAAGTCAAAATCAAATAGTTCCTTTTACAAGGACATAAGAGGAAATCAGATCAATTTGACATGATTCTGAGAGGGAGTGTGAGTAAATTTATGCCATGCAGCAATTTATGGACAAGAAGATAATAGACGAAATCTACAGTAATAATGATGTGAGTCAGTCTGTGGCCCCTAGATGGTCCCTGTCCTCTTCTAGAAATAATAAGAAAAAACCTTTCTGAACAACATTCATGTTGCTGCTTTCTCCCATAATTTGTTGAGCAATGTCCAAATATATATAGTTTCTCCTGTACTGCAGCCACAAACAATTTCTTTTTTTCCCAGGCCTTAAGTCTTTTGTACTCTACAATCAAGTGAATACCTGCCTTTCAGGACTGCTAAGTAAGGCTTTGCTATTCTCCATTCAGTGCTTACAATATAACCTCATGAAAGAGATCCTGTGAAACTTATTTTAATATCTGGGAACAAAGTTACTCAAGTGTAAATGCACTGATGTCACTACAATTACTCTTACAGGAAGCTGATAACCTACCTGCTTACTAAGTCCCTCTATTTTCCTTCAGTACGTGCCATCCTGTTCTATCTCTGTCATGCTCAGGGCATGTCATGCAGGTGTGCTTGTGGAAATGATTTTTTCCCCTTTTCAGTTCATTAGACCTAGGCAAACTGCTTTCTACTTTGGTTGTAGTTTTTTGCTTTCCTCCTCTGTTTCTGATGGCACACACACAGACTGCAGTGACAAAGCCCTCCGCTGTTCATGAGGGGGCCAAACCATTTCACATGATGTGTACAAGTTTCAGAGCTGTTTTCAGATTTACTTCCTTTCTTGTTTCCTTACAGATAACCCTTTGATGCCACTGAGTATATTTGGACATCAGATATATGATCAGCATGTGGGACAGTTTCCTTACAAACTGGCCACATTCACAGTCATGACTAGTCTGTTGGAGCTTCTGAGATCAAGATGATTCACACCCAAAGTCTGTATCGTTTTTCTGTGCCTTAGAATGTTACAGCAAAGTAGTCTTGGAGCCAAACTTCCTTAAAGTTGACAGGACACCAGACTTAAGTCATCTGGGCACCAGACTGCAGCCAACCACAGTAGCTGAAGGTGAAGAAGACAAATCTATTTCATTTATCATAGGAGACATTAAAAAGTGCTGATCAAAGTCTAAGCACTACTGTCATTGTCTGGACTACTATAAATATATCACCTAAGCTGCCATTCACCAGCATCTGAATATAACTCCTTTTATTATCTCCCTCTGAATATGCCTGCACTATGCAATACACAAAAAGCAGAACTTGTACTTATTTTTTGGTTTGGGTTTTGGGGTTTTTTTTTTTTGGTAGAAATACTAATTTATAGAGTGGAGAGTTCCAGCCTGTGCTTCTTACAGCCAATGTACAGGGGCTTCTTCTTTGCTTTGCAGGCCTTGGTCCATTCTCTTGCTTGGCAGATAGGAAGGATGGGGAGGTGCTCTGCTTTCAGGGCAGTGAGGAAGCTTGGATCATGCAAAGAGAAATCCCTATGGTCTGGCCAGGACATATACTCCAGGAGGCCCTCACTGCTGTCCTGGCAGGAGGCAGTGGTGACAGAGAGAAGGTCTACAAGGATGAAAGGGAGGGGAAACCTGTGAATCAACCAAGCAAGAAGCAACAGGGCTACTTGGAGCGGGATGTAAACATGTGTATGGCAAATACCATCAAGTACAGACCAGAGAGCAAACAGCAAAATGCTGTCTGCGGTACAGATAGGTGCTGTTCATGTAGGAGACAGAAGGCTCGAGCTTACAGTCCCTGGTAGGACTCCAGGAGGACCTGACGGTCAGGTGCAAGGAAGGCCAGGCTGTTCAGGAAGCTGTCTGTATACTAGGCATACAATGGAGAAGTAGATATAGCCGCGATTTGGGTAGGAAGGCTTGACCTCTCCACAATCTTCTGTACTCTCATAGTTATTTCCAGCTCTTTGAGCTATTGTGCATCAAGAAGAAAAGCAGGTGCAATGATACAACAGCCAGAGCCACAACTAGAACAAAGCTTCAAAGAGGGAATAGCTGGGCCAGCATCTTCACGAGTGGCTTTGAAATGGGAAATTTCTAACCCTCACCATTTTGGAATGCATTTCTTTCACTTTGTTTGAAATATTTTACTAGTTTGAGAGATTCCTCAAGTCCCAGGTTGAGAGGTTAGCAAGATTTGCTCCACCTTTTTTTTTTTTTATATAATACAGGAGTGCGATATAAGAAACTGAGCACAAATCTTCTATAGTTAAGACAGAGAACCTCCTGAAACTAGTCAGGTTTCAAAAGCAAATATATATTTAAGCACAGTCACAGTATTTCAGGAAAATGTTAAAAGCTTTAATCAGAAAGAAAGGGTAAAGGCAGTTTTATTTCAGACGTAGTTCAAGCATCATCCATCTTCCTTCCCTTCCATAAAAGCAAACATTCTCAAGTTACAAGTTCTGAAAGATTTTTCCAAGTCTCCATTTTCCTTGGAGCTTAATGCTGTCTTTAATCAAGACTTCCTCCTGGAGTTCTACAGCTTATTCTACAGTCCTTGTAATCAGCATTATTTCTAGCTGTTCACTTTTCCAGCCTCAGTAGTAGAAAGCAAGAATTCTTTTCAAATTTATGATTGCATCATAAATATAATTTAATTTTAAATTATTTATTATTTCATGCCTCAGATAAATGTTCCTAGCAAATACTGTAACTGAAGTTCAGCTACTAAGACTCTTTCTAGGAGGAATGCTCTTCCAGTCCCTTTGCTGTGAGGATTTACGAACAGGGTTTTTTTAGAAGGGAAAAAAGAATTAACTTCTGAATCAGCTCCAGGTTGAAACTTAATGTCAACTCTCTGGGAAATAGCAGTATAAAAAAAATCAAAGGTCCAAATAAATCTAAGAACACATATAAATCCTACACATTTGTTTGAGAGTAAATAAAATGTAGTTGGTATAAACACCAGAAAAGGGTGCCCAGTAGAAGTATTTGAGATACTATGAAACTCATCCTAAGTTAATAAATCAGAAGAGCTTCCACAATAAGAATCCAGAGAAGTTTAATCATGACAAGCACAGCAGAACAGAAATAAACTGTAAGCAGAGCTGAATACGAAAAATGGACGGCGGGAGTGTTTGACGTTAGCTATGGTGAGGTGAAGAGGTTGTCCCCTTACAGAGCTGCGTCTCAGAGGAAGGGGAGTGAAAGACCCTCCTGCCTCATACCTGTGGTTCCATCCAGCCACATTTTTCAGAGGTAGCCAAGCCCTCATTAACCCTTTCCAGGCTGCTGCTGTACTTTGAATAAACCTATTAAGAGCATAAAAAATTGTATTTGTTTCCTGAACTCAGGGTTAAATACTGTTAGCAAATTTGGTAATGCCTCGAGGATATTAAAACAATAACCAATTGCAGACATGATAGCGATTCCCTACTGTGTCTTCCCTCATCAGGAATCATCAGCTGCTGGCAGTATTAAGTCACTTGCTACTGTGGAAAAGACGACATCGAGCCTTTTAAAGAGATTTGTGACCAAAACTGTGCAGGGAACAGAAGGTATTTGTAGAAATTGCAGTTGGGACGAAATCTACAATTTAGAGGAAAAAGAGTGTGCGATCCCCACCAACAGCAGCTGTACATGGACAGGCTGATAGACAATTTATCAAACTGGGGAGACTGTGTTTTGAAGGGAGATAGTAAAGTATAACATTTTCCTCCTGTTCAGACATCAAGAAAAGCTGAAAAGAGTTCAGCTCTCTTGTCTGGATGTATCCATGCACTGTTAGTTTTTTGTGTTATGACAAGAATATGTTACTCAAATATGAAGGAACACACCAACATAATTGACAGATAACAAAGGGCAAGAAAGAACAAAACATACAAAGATGTTTAGAAAAACAGTGCATGTTTTCTCTCATAAAGTTTGCCAAGATTTCAGAAAAGGATCTGAAAAAGAGATGGATGATAGCACAGTCCAAGGAAAGTGTTTCCTAAATTGAAGTGATGGCCAGGGTACACAGAGGGAGGAAGCAGCAAAACAAATAGGGAAGATGACAAGCACAATGTGGTGAGAGCTGCTGCCGTGAAGCTGGGCTGAGTGGGTTCATGGGGCAGATTTTCTGAGGAGACAGTGAAGAAAGAGCTGAGGATCAAGGAAAGACTAAAGTGGAGAGAAGCAATAGCTGAGGTCACTTAAGAGAGCAGACAGCAGGGAGAGGATGCTGAGAGCGACAAAAAAGTGATAGACATTAATGGATTGGAGGTCTCAAGAGGGCAGGGTGAGGCAAGGGGCAGAGGGTAAATACGCTTTGTTGAAAGAAATAGAGAGGTGAGAGAGAAAGCAGCGCACAAACGGATCAGAGGAGGACCAGTGTTTTGGGAAAACAGGAGCAAGGCTCTTTGAGTGAGTGTGAGTGCTGCTCAGGGCTTGTAAGTCAAGTGGGGGGCGAGGGAAAGGAGACAAGGGGCTGAGAGGTCGGACAGGATGTTGGTGAAGAAGGCAAAGTCAGCTTTAGATGAGACTATGAAGAAAAGCAGGTATAATTAGAGGGGCAGCAGGAGAACAGCCACAAGTCAGGGAGGATGCCTTGCTAGTACCTCTCTGCCATGGAAGAGGCTGGCCAGGGCTGTTGGACACACACTGAAGGAATAGTGTAGGGCCTTTACAAAATCTGGCAGGTCTTTTAGATCCCAGCCTCTCCCCACCCACACCCCACAGAAATGAATAGCTCCATTCATTTGGGCCAGGGTATTGATTTCAGAGTCTTCTCTAACATGGAAATTCATGGAGGTCTCTGCCTTCACTAAGCCGTTTCCTGAGTGTTGCTCTGAGATCAGAGCATGCCTCCTCCTGACCCCAGGAAGAGGGAGAGCCCAGCCCAGAGTGCTGGCAAGGCTGGTAAAAATGTCACTAATCAGCAAATTAGTGATTAGTGACCCCCCACCACCACACAGGCCAGTACCACAGAGTCCTTGTCTTTCTTGTCAGCACAGCCAACACGTTAAGGAGGCACTGTTACTCTGCTCTGATGAGCTTGAAATTGTTTAGAGACCAAGGATCTTCAAGCATAGCCTGTAATTTTAGGGTACAAACATTCACATTTAAAACTCCCAGAGAAAACTGCAGTGCTCTGACATCAGTTTTTGATCTAACAACGCATGTCTTTGTGGAAGGAGCTGGTACAACTGCCTTGAGATTATTATCACAGCACTGTAAGCAAAGCGGTAACGGTTTGACAGCTACCATACTAAGACCTCTGCCTGTCAGTTTTATTGCTTGTTTGCTCTCCCAACTATAACTTTTTTTCAATCTATTGTTTTTTTGTTCTTTACTTAAACTGTAAGTGCTTTTTAAGCATGGACTATGTTTTTGCTGTCATTTGGGGCACAGCTAACATGATACAGTTTGTCCGGCACAGAGGATGACAATGATAACATAACATAAATAACAGCTATTCTATTGCAGTGCTAACTACTCTTTACAGCCTGAATGCAAAAGTACACTTTGAATGTGTAATGTTTTTAACTTCAGACACCACAGGATGAAACGCACGGAAATCGATACTTCATACTACAGACAGCTGTTGCCAGCTGTGCCCTCCAAATAGAATTTCTAACAAAACTGGCCTCATGACCATAAAAGAGGGCTGTTAGCATCATCCTAGAGAGCAAATAGAAAATAATTTTCCATTCTGTTGTCCTTTTACCTGGTCTCTGTTGTTAGCGTAATTGTGTACAATTCCCAGTGGTTCTAACAGCCTCCTAAATCTTACACAATCTACATCATCCTCCAACAGGTTGATGGTTCACTGGATGTTATTTCCATGGGCATTTTTGAGTCTGAGTGTTTGGCAGTTCAATTCAATAACAGTATCAGCTCTAGAACTGAAAGGAAAGGGTCAAGTAACCTTGGCAAAGCAATCAGTTTAATGAATTAATGTTTGTACAACAAAGCTTCTGAAGAAACAGTGTGTTACAGAAGTGCCAAGAAAGTTATATGGACATTTTCAATCTCCCAAGCCTTTTGCTTGCTGGGAAGTATACACATAATACATGACTCATTTTGAACTTTTGAATGAAATAGGTGTGACTCCTTTCTGGAAGGAACAGGTAGCAGCTTTGTCCTCCAAAACCCAGAAGAGTTGTCACACAGAACTGACTCTCAGCATTCTTGTACTCTGAGTATCTCTCTTCTTTTTACTGTGCATAAAAATTCTGTACTTTTTTGTCACACATAAAACTACTTTTCATCAATTTTAAGCAAAGTAAAATGCCAAATGACGGATGTGAGAACAAAGAGCAGCCCAGGTGCCTAACCATGTGAATGCAGAATGTGGTCATAAAAATTCCTGCTGGTTTTTGGGGGGACCTGTTAATCAGGCTTTCAACTAATCTCAAAGAAGTTTTAAGTCTTGTCTTAACTATGAACTCCCTTCGTAGTTTCTGGTGTGTGCTTTGCACAGCTACAAGCAATGAAAAAAACAAAGAAGAAAAAGACACCACAGGAAGGCAGATTGTAAGAGCTCAGGGATCTTCCATTCGAACAGTCAGTGAGAAGGTTCCTGTAGACAGCAGTCATATTTGTACTGGGTGCTAATCCCATCCAGGCTTTAATGTGTCCAAAGAAGCTAACAATTAGAAGAATTAGATGCCAACCCATCTCAAAATAAGCTACAGTGAGAATACAAACGCATGAGTCACAGTATCTTTGGGGGATTGCACAGAGCTGACCTGCTTAGCGTAGAGGATAAAAGAGCAACTCGCAGTAACAGGCTCCGTGTTACAGACGATACAGAAAACTGCCTACAGAGTGCACAGGCATTCTCTGACCAAGGCTGGCACTTTTCCTCTTTTAAAAGACAAACTTGCCCTGGTATCAAACATACTGAATGAGGGCTACAACAAAGACCTCAGTGGGTATTGCCCGGCCTCGGTACATTTTGTGACTCATTACAGGAGTGAGGTATACATGACTTTGCAGGCGCCTTATGCCCTTCTCCTCACATCACTTGGAACCTGCTCTGCTTGATTCTCACTCAGATGAGCAGTGAGTAGATTCACACTCACTGGGGATAACTCCTAAAACTCTGATCTCCAACATGCAAATAAGCAGAGTGTGTGCTCTCTAGATTTCTGGCTAGATCACATTTCTGATAATTATTACCAGGTAGAAATATTTTATAATTGAAGGCTGGATCAACTTTTACAGATATTTGAACATCATAATAGAAAATGTTATTCCCCATTTCAGACCACAGTACAATCCTATAAACATTGAGTTATACTTAAAGAACACACTTCAAATGAGTCCTTTTCCAGAAGTGGAGGACCTTTCAGTAAGCTTTTACTGGAATAACAATGGGATTGGACAACAGGATGCCTAGATTTTACTGTATCATCCAGACTAGTAGTCTGTAACAACACAGACCACATGTTCAGAAGACCTGACCAAAGAGATCATTAGCTCACACTTCCATAGCCCTTCTTTCTGAGTTACATTATGAAAATCAAGTTACTGAAGTAGGAAGGAGAGGAGAGAAAACATAAGCAGAGTTGGGAATGACCAATCATTAGCTAAAGTGTAAGAAATTTTATTTTTAGAAACTAGCACATCAATAGGATCCCTAAAGGAACACAATTTCCTGTCTTACAGTTTTATTCTCTAAGAGATCAAGAGCTAGACATTATTTTCAAAAGAGGCCAGAGCACTATGTGGCTGATGAGAATCACAACAGCAAGAGTTAAAAAATGTCATTATTACAAAAACCAAACAGTTGGAGAGACAACATCCTTCCAAGTTTTAGTGCACAAGCCAACTTCTAAATTGTAGGGTTAGAAAAAGTAATCTACTATTTATTCTATAAATGTCTCTGTAAAGGTGTTTGACAAAGCTTTCAGTACAGTTGAATGATCTGGCTGTTAAAATCACAGGTAGTTCTCAAAGTGCCTGCTTAAACCTCTACTAGCCAGAGGACTGCCTCTCTCATTGCACCCGTTCTCCTCCTCCTCCTTTCCTCTTTCTCCTATCAGGATCTACCTTCACCCTATACTCCTCATCCCACTCCTGGGACTAGCCAATGGTATGGCAGAAACACCCCTAGAATTTGAAAAATCTTCTGAATTTCACATCCCAGTCGATGTCAGAGAGTGGATACAGGTACAGGGGTTGGCTGAGCACTACATCACTTGCATTGCAGGGAAACAGTCATGCTACAAAGGCTGCAGACAAGCACATAATTTACAGCTGCTGCGAAGGCTACTCTGATGAGTGGGGCAAACCAAACCCATCTCATTGACTTCTCCCACCCTCTAATCCAAAGAATCACATTTAAGGTAAAAGCACAAATTAAATATTTTTAAAAATAAAACCACACCCACCAACAAAACAAAATTAACAAAACAGCAGCTGAAACCCCCATAAATCTCCTTACAACATAAAAGCTGGGAATAGAGAGAAAGTTAGGCATAATGCCAGCTTCCTGCCACTTTGCAGACAAAGCATGTCACACCTTTGATTTGGACATTCATAAATAGATTCAAAGTGTTGATACTTCAGAGGCCAGTGAGCAGGAACAAGGAAATCTCTTTTTAAACTCTAATGACTGTATTCAGCAGCAAGACTGCCATGTTGGCATCAGGCAAATAGTGAACTTTGGGGCAACACTTCTGGCTTTCCTTCCAACATCAGTATCTGCTGTAAGCCACAGCATACACTGAAAGAGCCATCTCTTTTTATATCTGCATGGTTATTGAGACAGGCTGTTAACTTAATTCTTTCATAAATTAGCTAACAAATTAGCTAAGCCCTTATTTCACAACTGCCATGGAATTATACCCTACTATCTAAGCATGAGGGACATCGGCATCCAAGTTTGGGAACATGGAGGGTTATCAGAAAATACTTAAATCAGTCTACTCCAGTGACTGTGTCTTGATCAAAACCAAGCACAACCTTTACTGAAGTCAGAAGGTTAGAAAAACCACAGTTATCTAAATATGCTTCCCAACCCTTCATATTCATGTTTCTTTCTCTTCAGTTGGCGTTTTGTGTGATCAAAGAGAATCAGAGATGGGAAGAAAAGGGACCATTGACGTTTTTCAAGTGATGCCCAGAAGATGGTATGTAAGAATGGAACATTCTGTTAAACCATCACAATTCCTAGTTAGCTTGAGTATTCCTCCTGTCTGCCACCTCCACTGTTGGTAAGCATATCATTTTGCACAGCCACATCCAGCTGGCTTGGTTCACAAGTGATCTGCACCACCATGCACTGGCAGGCTGGTCTTACACAGCTCAAGCTCTGCGTAAGCCAGAACAGCTGCTGCCTAAAGGAGAGAGCGGGATCATACTTGAGATACAATTTCCTCTCCTTAACAAGCTACTTCATTATTCTGTCCTGCCATACTCCATCTGAAAAAGAATCTTCTTCTACTACATGAAGCGCTACAGGTATAACTAGAGACTGGTAGGCACTTAGATATAAGCAGAGCAGGAGGCATGTAAATGTCCAAGATGTAGTTGGAGGAGCAGAAGCAAATGTGTCATGACTCTGCAAAGCGCTCTTGGGTCCTACAGCTTAGGCTTAACTGCAGCAATTGCCCTTTGTGTATCTTCCAGAACACGGTTTTCTGAATTCACTGAAGACTTCAGGGAAGAGTTTGGGTTTAATTCAAAGAACAGGCCTGCTTAAACCTTGCTTCTGGGTGGAGTAATCAGAGGGGGACTCAGTTATTTTATTTCTCCCATAACATAAATTATGTGAGGCTAATGTGTCAGTCTTAGAAGTTCCTCCATCTGGAGATGGGACTTCTGCCAATTATGTCATAATTTCTCTTGCCTGAAGTGCCTGGTATTCGTTGTTATAGGAATCAAAATCCTAAGCACTTCAGGTGGTGAGTAGATTTCCCTGTGACAATGAAGAATATTTTATTTTAGACTTCTAGGCCAGCTTCCTGCCACTTCATAACAAAAATATGATTAATGATACGTAAAATCCACATTTTAGAATAGAAATAAATTGGGCCATTGCAGCATTTCTTTCTGTATGGGGAAATTTTATTCTGTCATTGCTTGACAACATAATTTTACAGAATAAAACAACACTTGGGGAATTTCACTTCTGTGTTAAAATATATTTTTACTGCAAACTGGTGTAGGAAAGGCTTGAACTTAGGAAAAGATTAATAAATTAGATAAGCTCTTTCTAAAAGGATATGCCAAGACACTTTTTGCAGATGGAATTGTAATAGGCATAATCTTATTTTAAATAAAAAAATAAATAAGTGGATGAATAGAGTTTATTTTTACAGAGGACTAAGAAGAGCAGATTTTTTTTGTGTGACTAGGAAAATAAGAAGTTTTAGCAATTACAATGAATTCACAGAAATCTGCAGTAAAGGAAATCATTGAAACATTATATCAGCTAAATTCATTTGGCAAATGTGCACATACATAATAAAAATACTTAGAGCTTGATGTACAGATTTTTACCACAACATCTCAAAGAACTTTCTGATGATGGGAAATGTAATTTTTCAGGGGAGCAAGGGAGACAGACACTACTAAAGTGACTTTTTAGGGAATCTACTTGGTCTGAGAGCAGAGAGGGTGGAAAAGAGTTGTCCTCATTTATGGCCTAGTCTTATACATTGGAATTACCACACAGCTTATACTGTATTAAATATGTGGATTTTTTTTCTTGTGGCTACAAAATATGCATAGATTCCAATATAGCAACTCTTACCCCTTGTTTTGAGTTTGTGTGGCAAGGTTTGGGGGGTGGGGGTGGTGTGAGTGGCAGCTTTTTGCCACCAGAGAAGAGAATGAGGAGAAGATGTGAGAAACTCTGCAGGCACCAAGGTCAATGAAGAAGGATAGGGAGGAGGTACTCCAGATGCTAGAGCACAGATTCCCCTGCAACCGTTGGAGATAACCCATGGTGGAGCAGGTTGTCCCCTGAAGCCCATGGAGGATGATGGTGGACCAGAAATTCCAACTGCAGCCCATGGAGGATCCCACGGTGTAGCGGGTGGAGATGCATGAACTGTGCTGTAATCCTGTAAGAAGCCTGAGCTGGAGCAAGCTTCTGGCAGGACCTGCAGCCTGTGGATAGTGGGGCCCATGGTGGAGTAGATTTGCGGGCTGGACTGGTGACCCTGTGGAGGACTCTGCTGGACCAGTCTGGTCCTGAAGGTCTGCACCCCATGGAAAATACCCATGCTGGAGGCAGTTGGTGGAGAACTGAAGCTCCCATGGGTTGGGCAAAATATCCGGAGTAAAACACAGCCTCAGGTGTCATTACACATTTAAGAGTCATCACTTACCAAAGGGACTACTGATCCTATTACAAATACAAATTCAACCTTCTAATGGGAAACAGGATGAAATTCATTTTTGGATGAATTTGTCAATACCACACAAACTAAAGCCTAGGATGCTTTGCTGCTAACACAGGCTTCTCACATATCTCCAAAGGGTCTGGTATTGTGGTGTAAATCATAGTTTTTATTATTAATAGGAGAAAGCCAGAATGTAATAATACAGTGGTTTTTGAATGAGCTTGCATGGGTAATAGCCTTGTAAAACTGAAAGGCAGCGTGCTAAGACTTCCATTTACAACTATGCGAATAGTTTTCCCTGACTCCAGTTGGGCAATTACATTGTGGAGTAGAACAGATGTCTGCCAAGCTCCTGGTCCCTGGCATATCTGGGTTGCCAAACAAAACCAAGAAAAAAGCAGTTGGAAGAGAGCAAAAGTCACTCAGTAACATTTCTGCAGGGATTTCCACCTGGCAGTGGAACAGGCGAACCCCAGCTTACGTGGAGGGTTCAGGTTTGGAAACAGCCCCAAAACCTCAAAGTGATTATTTACGAGTTTGGCTGAAAAAAGGAAAAAAAAAAAAAACAGACAAAAAATATGGTTTAGCTACACTGACAAAATTCTTTTCCAGATACCAAAACAGTTACATGAGCAGTTGGTGTTAGAAGACCCATATCCTTCACATCAGCAGATCATCTTATTTCATCTTATGGCCATATCCAAGAAGCCATCTCCAGCCAATAGACCCAAGAACAATTAAATGTTTCACTTTCATTATAACTAAACTCAAGTCCCATCTTGGCCTTGAATCTTAGCCTAGGCTGATGTATATCCCAACCTCATAATTGTCACCTGCCATGTTCTATACTACTCTTTTTCTTATTTCTGAGTAGGGGAGGGAGGCAAGAAGTCAGAAGAAGGGCTGTTTGCAAAGGAACTGGAGGAAACATTTTTTTGTGGATGTGGATGGAACCCAGCAACATTAGCAAATTATAACCCTTATGTGCCAGGCTTAATGAGCAAATGAGAAGGCAGAATGGCATTTTGTGTTTATCTATTTCCTCTAACTTTTGGATTGTATGATAAAGCCCTGTGTCAGGCAAAAGCTATTGCACCCATCACAACATGTCAGCAACAGCGACTCAGAGCACATTACATGCAGGAAAAGAAAGATGCAGAGATAAGATATTAGGACTGAAATCAATACAGGATTCTCTTTTACATATCCCAACAGTCTCATTAACTTCAAAGTAGCTGATATGAATGTAATTAAAGAGCAGAACAAACAGCAAAAGGGGAAAAAAAAAACCCAACCAAAACCACAGGGCCCTCTTTCAAGATCCTCACTAAAATGGCATAGCAAGGGGCTGTACCATAAATCACAGGCTACACTCCATCAAACCTAGCAGACATTTTTAAAGCCAAATAATAGTGACACTTTAAACAATGCAAATTGTATAAATGCAGGCATCTGCAGATTAAGCACGAATAAGCTCTGCCACCAGTGAATAACTTTAAACAACAAGCAGCAAGTTTGTGATGCTGTAATGCACTAAACCCAAATAGCAGCTGGCTGGTAGAACTAAACCTGTATGCTCTTCACACAAGATAGTCCTGAAAAAAAGGAGAACCAAGTGCACCGTGGCAGAGCTTGATACTGGAGACTTCACAAGTCGTCTTTGCATGGTAAGAACTGTTAAACACACCACAGTGCAGCACTGAAACACACACCGCTGCTGAATATTGACACCAACTACTGACCTGCCGGGCTGTTGTCAGATTCACAGGCTAATATGCAAAGTGAAACGAGAACACTTCGGTGTCCTGGTGCTTGTCCCAGTCATGCTTAGAGTGAACAGGTGCCCATGGGACAGAATCTAACCTCGGGGGCAGTACGTGGCAGGAACTGCAAAGAGGATGCAGGGCTGTTTGCAGGTGCTTTCCACTCACAGGGGATAAGAGGCTTGTCTGGGCAGCGTGAGGGGGGTCTGCACTGCTGCCGGCCACGATGTCCCAGACTGTGCAGAAACAGGACAGCTCTGTCCCCGGCACCCCGAAGGTGACAGTGACACACTGATAACAGGCAAAGCTCAGCTACAGAAAAACGTGTGGAAGACTTCAGGATGGGGCTGAAATCTTCCAGCATTTTTCATGAGGCCTAAATTCCTACATCTTCCCCCTCTTTTTCACCCCGTAACTATGAATCAAGGGATCAGTGGATCAATGGAATAATTGTATGGGATGCCTTTAACAGAGCATCAGTCCCTAATTCTTACATACATTGCGCTGAATGCTCCTACCAAGTGCTAAATTAAAATTTACGGTAGTGCTAATTGAAGTCACATTTGTGTGTGTGTGCTGCGTGCTGTTAGGCAGGAGATTTCTTTTGCTGGAGATTAAAATTTCGGTAATGTATTTTTGTGCTTATACCAGTTTAATGCAAAAGCAAAACGTAATTATAGGAGGCTGTTAATGGATTAGATGGCCAGTGTTGCTGTCTAGCTGTGTTCCAGTTTTTCCTCTGTTGGCTTTGTGCTGTCTGTTGTCATCTCCTAATTATCTGTTCTTTTTTCAGTTGGCAGCCTTAATAGTTTGGGGGTATTATTCAAACCCAAATTAATTTGTGTTTTTCAGGAATTGCTTGAAGAGTAGGAGTTTTATTTGGAGCTTGATATGGCAATAAAATTTTTATCAGATGCAAAAGAGAAATATTTTTTTTGGCTGACTTTCACTGCCATGAAACTATTCACATTGATCAGCAAGAGCAGGGAAAGCTCTGGTATTGCAGAATAAAATAGGAACTTAGGAAAGTGCTTGGCAGCTGATTTGTTTCCCCATGGCACTTTCCAAAAATTTGGAGAGGGTGTCTGCTCAGGTCTTAACTGACATTTGAAGTGTTGACAATGGTAAATTCAAGAATATACAGAATGAAATCTGGCATTAAAATCTCAGGATTGTCACTCATGCAGCCAATGAATTAATAAGTAAGAATACTGCAGAGCATTTATGTAGCGACAAACCCTGCTAGGTGCTGCAAACCTGCGAGTCCCTTTAGAACACTGAAGCACTGAATGCCTTGCAGCCATCCTTCCTAATTTGCGTGCTGTGTTGCCACCATCCACAAAAGTATATGATGGAAAATAGTTAGTCATAGAAATCTACTGTAAGCATTCTAGAGAGAAAATAACCAACGAATGCATTTCATTGTGCCCAGCGCTGCAATAAAGGATACCTGCTTAATGGTCACCAAGGCTATTGAGTTTTGATTCTGGCTTTTTGAGGCATCACTTACAGGCAGCGAGAAAAGAAGGTGTTTCCAGAATCTGATGTTGCAGATACACTAGTTTCCAGCGTGCTCTGTGTTTACAGGGAAGCAGGCTGCACTGAAGAATTTACTGCAACAGTCCCATATCACCTCTTAAAGATGAAACCACCCCCGGTATTCTTTCTTGAAAACCACCTCTTGGGAAAAAGGGGGTGAGAAAGAGGAAAAGAGGGGTGAGGACAAAACACACACACAGAAAAGAGTTAATTTGAAACTAATCAAACCCTGTTTTCTTCCCCTGCATCAGAAATCTCTTTTTATTTCAGTGCTGAATTCATTTTCAAAGACATGCCGATCCTTTTGAGGGGAATTCCACATCTTACAGCTGTGCAATCTGCCCTGCAGTGTACGCCTTGCTCACGCACCTGCTTTCTGCAAAACACCCTGAACTTCCCAGCACCGAGGCTGTGCCAGGAAGAGATCTGCTCTACACTTGGCACTGGCCTCTGGCAAAGACAGTGCCTAGCCCACTATAGTTTAAAGTGAAAGTGGTAAAGTTCAAACCACGTAAGAATGAGCTAGCAGAACTATTGTTACCTCACAGAGTGTTCTATTGTATTATGTATGGCTGCCTGTTAATAATGCATGGGTTTGTCCAGCAGTTAAAAAGCAGTTTCATTAAACAGTTTCATTTTAAGAATAATTTGTTAAGAATGCAGCTTCTGAAAAAGGCCAAATTCTCTTTCCACATTAAAAGTCTAACCCAGAGAATAAAGGAACTGTCATATTTTAACCACTTATTACAATTCATGCTTTGACACATCATATAAGACTAGCCCTAAGTACTTCCCATTTGATAGTTACCTTATTTTCACCTGCTTATGTTTTCTTATTCATTCATGCTGATTCAACAGTGTACATTAAAATTTTAAACGTCATCTTTTTCTGTGCATTCAGGTGTCAACAATGAGTTGAACTCTACTCATTTAAAAGCTCGTTTACTGGGGTAAAATTATGCCCTGTTGTTCTCATCAGGGCAAACATAATTTTATTATCATGGAAGATTAAAAGACATGACCTTTGGCACCAAGAAATATTGTGGTAACTCTTACAGCTCCTGACTTCAGTGCTCTAAAGCATGATCCCTTGGTAGCTGGCAGAGCACTAGAACACATCTGGCAACAGTGTTTATTTCCAGCTTTCATCTTACACATGCATGAGCTACTGAATTGACTGTGTTGTTGTTAGAACAATGGGTCAAGTCCAGACCTGGTGGATTCTATCTTTGTCAATGAGAAAGCACGCATTCATTTTAACAAAAACACTGAGCTGAAGTCAGAGGTGTGTCATTCCCTCTGCCTTGTTGGCAGAATTAAGTCATCCCCTCCTTCACGATAATGGCTGTTTCATGACCAGCTCCAGGAGCACTTGCATTGTCGTTGGGGAGTAAAACATGCTCAGCAACACACCAAAATCTGGGGAGCAAGAACGTGCTTATACAACACAATCATTCACCTAAACAGACAAAAGATGGTAAGTGGAAAAAATACTAGTTTTACCACAGCCTGAGAAAAGCTGAGCTGCCTTTTTTCCCTTTTTTTTTTTTTTTCGTTTTTTAAACAGAAATCACAGCCCTTCCCACCTTCAGCCAAGCACTATGGTGCAAACAAACAGCGTGGTCAAGCTGCACCATTGTGTTGCGAATGTCGTGATATTTGATGTCTTCTTTCAGCCCCCTTCTCCTTAGAGTCCCTCAGTTATGAGACACTCTCTTCACTCTAGAACAACTGCAACAACTTTCTAAGCCTCATGGTTACAGAAGTGACCTCAAGAACAGCTCCCAGGCTGACAACAAGGTTCCCACTGTGAACGCTTACCCCACAGCCCTTCGGAGCACAGACCAGGTCTCCCAATATATATTCCCAACACAGTGCTGGGAAATAACACAGCCCAAGAAAATGAGAGATGAAAGCAGAATGTCAGTTGCAACAGTTCACCGGCCAAGAAATACAGATGACTGCCAGCTGCGCCAGCAGGGGATGCCAGCATCTAATATCAGCCACTATAGCCAGTAAGTTTTGGGTGATCCATGTCGGGGATCACAGAATCTAAAGTCAGCTCAACCTTTCTACTGCAAATGTATGGAAAAATACAGCTGGGTTGTTTTGGGTTTTTTCCCCCAATAACAATTTCTCTTAGAAGAACTTTCTATTATGTTAGGAGAAATTTTAAAAATCAAACCTTTTTACATCTTCCCCATTTAGACAAAAGAGCAACAAAAGAATAAGGCAGGGCCAAAAGAGGGAAGACTAATTTTCTTATCCAAACTGAATTTTCAAGGCCAGCATACTAGGAAAACCATTTGTTTGCTTGTAAAGTGTGAAAGTGCAACATATTAAAGCACAGAGAATATGGTTCTTTGGTATGTTCATAGTCCCTTTCCAATGCCTTTTTATAGTCACTTAAACGACAATGTACAATTTCTGTTCCTACGTTCAGACCACTGAGGAGGTAGTCATTACTGAGCATTAGGATAAGTTATGGTTTAAAATGCATATTTCAATGCAATTTACAGATGATAACTTTTGAAGAGAGATTTTTTGAGAAGCTTTTTCATAAAATGAAATTTTAACTCTCAGATTTTACTAAATTCTCTTTATTTTGGCATCTCTATCATGAAAACCATGTTAACTGCACTCAGAAAAATCCTATTTTTCCTAAATTTTACTTCCCATATCTAGATTACTCCTTCCCAACCTTCAGAAACAAAATAATGAATGTCCCCTTAACTAAACATCTCCCATAAATACAGCTACTTTGCAATGCAAATAATTACTTTCAGAATAATTCAGAGTAGGATTTTTCAGTTCACTTTTTTCTTTTGTAAATACCACCATCTCATAATGGCCTTCCAACAAAAGACACCAGCAATAATCTCTCCTCCTGGCTGAAGATCCAGTGGACAATACTGGCTGCAAAGGATACACATGAACCAAACTTAACGGTAGGGTTGGCATTGAAACCTTATAATAGGTCAATATTTTATTATGTAAAGGCAAAAACCACTCACAGTGTTCATTAAACAGTTTTAGGAACTTTTTAAGATAATAGAAAGCTTAGATAAATTGCTAACACAAGATCCTCTTGGTTGTTATAATTTTGATCAAACTAAAGTAGTTCAATTAAGCATTCTTGTGAAATTACAATGGGTTCCCTTTCTCATGCAACAATGCTCCCTTCAGTTTTGCTTCCAAGGGAATGGTGCCAGTCTTTAAAAAAAAAATGAAAATTGTGTAGTCTGTAGATGTTTCTCAATTAAGAATACATGTTCTTGTGCTTAATCTCACTCTCTTCTAGACAAATGCACCTTTTCCCTAGTTAAACTGTTATTTTTTTCAATTTCCAGCAATTAGATCCTTTCCCAAACAGAAAAATCTATTTGCAAACATTGTACCACATTAGGTTCTGGCAGACCCTGGCCAAGATTACTTACCTTTAGGTAAACTAAAGAAAATGAGTTTCAGATTTCCTACACGTTTCTACGGGACTTTTTCTCCTCGGGCAGTCACACCCCTTCCTCAAGTTGACTCCAACTCGCCATTAGTTTCTTTGAATTGCTGATGGCAAGATGTGACATTCAGTCCATCCTGCAGTGAATTCCCACTTATGTTTGCTATGGCATTCCCTGTATTCTTGCTTGTATCTCCAAAAATGGTTAGCATCTTAAAAGAATTTCAAGTAAATAGTGTGGTGTTACACTGGGAATTTGCTACTGTCTGTCTAAAAAGTTTCCCCCGCATTCTGTACTCTCTGCTTCTCAGGCACAGCCTCTCATTCTGTCATTACAGCTTTAATATTTGTCCCCTCATGTTCCACCCTATTTTGATTGTATAAATGTTCTAACAATAAAATTGTCCTTACCTTACCAATTCATGCAGAAAGGTCTCTATCACTGGCCTCTTCATAATCCATAGTTCTTCCCATCATGTGTCACCTGCAAAGGTAATTAGTGAGGATCTCCTGTGCTCCTTTGGGTCATCACTCAATATTTTATCTTGTATAGAGCAGAAAGTAAACAGACAATTACCACAGGCCTCCAATGCAAAGCTGAAAAACTTCACTAAGCAGATAGGTAACTACAAAAAAGCTTCACAACATCCTTCATAAATATGACATAGATACAATTTCATACCCTAAGCACCTGATCTACAAACGTCTAGGAAAAGCAACCTTGGAAAAAGCCTGTAGATTCACCTCTGCTGTTTGGGTGTGACAAATTTTCTCAGTATATTCAACCTGATATAAATGAGTGGGCACAAGGCTTCATAAGACAAAATTTAAGTGTCCAAAAGCACAAGGAATGCTATGGTGTCAAGGAAGCAGCTGAATTTGAAACATACATAAACAATTTTAAAATGTCAAAGAACATACCATGTAAAAACAAGTTCACATGTGCTGTATATTTATTATTTCATGTTAGTAGAATAAGAGCACTGATATAGGAAATGTGAAAATGAAGATCTGCAGGATGCACCAAAAACTGGAGCTCTAATTTAGTTTTCTTTGTGAATAACTTGCACTTTTCTTTCCTGGTCCTCTTTGCACAGGAAGACATTTTACATGCACACTACATTAATTAGATGTGTAAAAGACATTTCAAGCCTGCCAGCTCCACTGCTTTGGGCAGTATTCCACCAGATTTCCAGACAATTAGCAGCTGGGACATCTGGAAATCTCAGACAAACGGCCACCAACCATGCAAAAATCGACTCCATATCACACAAATGCCTGATGCATCCCAGGAGTTCAGAGGAACAGACATTAGAGGAGGCACTCAAATCTCCTGGCGTGCATGCACAGTGACTGTGGACACTCTGGCTGCACAGGCATCGATCACGTCCATGTGCTCACAGAGAGATGTCAGATTTGCTGTTCTGGAGACTGGGGAGGCTGGAAGTTATGATATGGCAACCGCTTGTTTCATTGCTGGGCTTTACAACATCATTCAGACCAGGACATCCAGTGACACCCACCACAGCTGGAAGAGGAGAGTGGAACTTTTGTGTATGTCATCATTTATCTTGTGATGTCAAAGATCAAGTCTAAGTGAAACAAACCCAAAACCTGAACCCGTTTTTTCCCTTTCTTCCACTGGCCTAGAGGTCGTGTATCCTCTAAGACCATCAGGAAGCAAAGAAATACAACTTGTATCCAACTGCTTTTATCACTGAAAAGGTAAGTCTCAGTGATGAAAAAATCCCGATATTTTCCCAGCTGGTTTCAGTATCCTGGCTGAGGTTTTCCAGTCCTGACACCCAACATTAGGCCCCTAAAATTCCTGTGCACACTGCCATGTCTGAGTGCCAAACAGCCAAAGGTTGCTGCATGATAATGCTTTTCCCTGACAAACAGCTTGGTGTGTAAATAGTAAGAGTCTGTGCAGCAGAGATCTTACAGGGTTGGCTGCTATCATACTATCACACTGATCCCTGTGCTTCTGTCTCCGCCTTATTCCTCACACTGTATTACAGCACAAGGACTATGCATGAGCCCTCCACAAATTGCTGTCTTAAAAGGAACAGCATTCCTACACCCGACTAATCTGCCCAAAAGAAGCCAGAAGAGTCACATCTCTGTCTAAAAGGGATTTCCACTTCAAGGCTAGTTCTGCAATTCAGCTCAGCTGCCAAATGCAGAGATGCGGGTTTCTCAACTGCACGATTTCCAGTAAGGGCTGACCCACTCCTATTGTTAGGAGAACTGGGGGAAAAAAAGAAGGAATCCCCTGAAAATGATATGACTCAGAGGGCACTACCAGGACATGGTGCTGTGAGAAAGCTGCCACTCGCCTACAAGAAGAGAGTCAGCATCACACAGGATCGCCTGCCCATAGTCCCAGTTAGCGTGCAGGAGCCAAGTGTGACACGAAGTGTTGGCAACAGAGAAAAAGTACAGTCCCTCTGCCCTTACAGCCCCACAGGAACATTTCCCTGTACCCCACCTGAAATGGTAGCTAATGAGATGGGGAGAAAGGAGAGTCTGGTGCCGGAGCTGTGGCACATTTACATCTCAGGATGCAATGCTGTGTCAGAGAGGACACAAAGACTGCATGAGATGCTAGAAAGAAAAAAACCCATATAGGCGTGTGCTGAGTTCTGTCGATATCCAAACCCAAACATTTACCACACTGTTTATCCAATTACCATCCCATTTAGCTGAGCAGTGCTTAACTGAAATTCTTCAAGGTTAGGGCCCCAGGAAGAGTCGCTTTCCCGGTCAATTCTTTGATTGCCTTTACCTCCATCTCATCCAAATACCCTGGATGCCCCCAAACCATTTGGGATAAGCAAACTTGTGCTGAATTTTCTGTCTAGTTCATTCACTACTTAAGCAGGAGGGAAAAAAGAAATCCCACAACCTTTGCTTGTTCAGCTAGCTTAATATTGAGGGTAGGCAGTGATGTCCTTCTTCCATGAATATGCTGAAATTAATCCAATTTGCATGGGAACATTTAAGCAGCAAATATTTATTCATGATCGGGAGGGAACTGATGCAAGTGTGTAAACTAAAGGTAGACATTGAAAAAAAAGAACAGCTGCATAAACGTTGATCACCATAACTTTCCTTCATTATTCCAGGTATAATTAATTTGTGCTTCCAGTCATATTAAATCACTAACAAGCATAACATGTTTGAAATAAAGAAATAATTCAAATAAAATGCAATTAGGGAGATCCAGTTATTTCAGTCTGGGCAAAGTGACCCTCACTCTAATAGCCCAATAGTTAATGAAGCTGACTTTAAAATAATTCCTTTTTCTCCGCATGAACATTATCTTTATTTTTTTTCCTAAACTTCATACTGAAGTTTCAAAATTTAATTAAATATGCCAGTCAGTCTGGAGGAGTAAGAAGCAGAGATATGTCAGCAATAAAAATGGCAGACTTCTCGTAAGTAGCCTGCCAACTAAAGGAGTCGGATGCTGGGTTGTTGTTAAACTGAAGCAGAAGGAGATTAAAAAACATAGGCATTTATTTTTTACACACTGAGTGTTGTGAAAGGTTGTTGTGTTCCTTAGTTGAAACCATTCCTGCTCTGACTGAGGGTAAGGTTTCAAGGGAGAGGTAAAGTTGCTAGAATACTTTTTTTTTTTTACTAGAAGGGAGATCTCCAGTTTTATACAGAGAATCTTTACTTCTAAGAGAGATCTCTTTTCTTTGAAAGAGACTCCTGGCTGTGGGCTTAAGATTGTGTTTGATCAAAACCAGCTCATAAGGATCAAAGTCAGCATCTCACTGGCTTGATGCTTTTCTGCTCAAGACTCCTAAAAAGATTGCCACAAACAGGGAGCATGGGACCATTGTTGTGAAAGCCCACATTACTTCTACTTGCAACTGAGCACTTGTGCACAGATGAGCCATAAGCAACACAGACAAAAGCATGCATTGTTCATTAGTCCTTCTTTAGGTTGTTAGTGATACTCTGCTGCTGGTTTGTTGCATCTCCATCAGAGGCGTGAGTGAACTGTACAAATGTTGCTCATCTACATACCAAGCAAAGCCAGTCTTTGACAGACAGTAAAGTTGGTTAGAGCTAAGCTCAGAAATTTGTCACCAAAGTAGAAGAGAAGCATTCATCTGATCTGACAGGACCTCATTCCATTGATCACCACATCAGGCTTAGGCAGCCTACGGGCACACAAATCTTTGTGCATGAGTAGGAACAAAGATAAAAAATGAGAGCTTAACAGAAAAGAGACAAAATAATCTCATTATCTTTTATGCTCATCTGGTGCCCTGCTACCATAATATTTAAGTACCAAGTAATTTATGCATTTATCATTTACACACCGTTATTCATTCGGTCTGTGCAGAGGTAAAAGAAGAGACAGAGACAGGTAAGAGATTAGCATGGCTGCTCTCCTGAATCAGCAACTAAGATATTGGTAATATGGTTCTGAGAAAGAAAAAGAAAGAAAGCAACTCAACTCCTGGAAGAGGTGCAGTAAAAGACCACAGTAACTCTCTTCTCATTAATTTCATCCTGTTTCAGCAGAGGAGAACCTTGCATGTTGTTTGTAAATAAACAAGACTCACGCAACACAGAGGGGATGGCTTTCGCAATCTCAGGAAAGAATAGCTTCAGAACCAAGCAAGGCAGAGGCAGCTGTAGAAATATAGAAGGAAGGCAGGAAAACACAGACTCAACTCAAATACCTCTGCTCCTCGCTATCCTCCAGTCCTGAAATGAGCAATTCAATTCCGGTTTTCAACCTCCTGCCCCTGAAGTGGTTTTGAACATAAGCTGGGGGAGCAAGCACAAAAAGAAACTCCATCAGCCTGTAGGAGCCATGGAATAAGTAGCCCAGGCATGGGATATTCAGATGATTTTCTCAAGCTGTGACAGGATGTTCTCTATTAGCTGCCACACAGCAACTTACTCAAATCCTTACAAGTTTTGCTCTTTCAGTTTGCCTACATCAGCCCCATTGTTACCTGCTCCACCACTATGCATTTGGTCCTCTAAGGAGGACCTGCACACAACCTCTTCCTAGCCAAACCCACCTACAGAAATATTCCTATTAGCTTGCATTAATTCAATAGAGATGTAAACAAAATTATGTGTCCAAAAATTATTTATTAAAGAAGAGGCATTCCTTTGCTCTGTTAGGTTGAAATGGGTTATGCTGTGTTCTATCCTATGCTCATGATAGGTCTGGATTTTTTCTGCTTGGGTTGCAAATACCATGGACTCTTTCCTAAACAGCAGTTCAGCACTCAGGAACAACAAAAACAAACAGGATATTAGAAGTTACCACAGTTCATAGCAAAGACATCTTTAGTCATTACATATACTGTCTACAAATCCATTGTTTGCTCACACTTTTATGAGTCCTGTGCTATGATACCCCTCACTGTAAAACCAACAGGCTCAAATGCTCAGACAAGGATAACAAGGATGAGCTCAAGTGAAGAACTGGGGTGGTTTCTACTTTGGGATCAGTGGGAAAAGAAACCAGACCTCCATAGCCTCTAACTTTTTTCTAAGTTTTGTTTGCCTTTGACACAGAGCACAAACATGCAGGTACCAGCACCAAGTCCATCACTACAAGTTCACTGTGTCCTGCACAGAAGCCTTCAGTGGGCATTTCCCTAGAGTCAGAGAGATGGACACAATGCACTCAGGCTGAGTCCACAAGCAGCATGCAGGAGAAAGTCAGAAGGTCCTGACACCCCGCCTGACCAGTGATTTTCACTTGTGAGCTGAGTGGCAAGACATTATCGTGCAGCAAGACTACTTATATTGAAAAAAAAATAGTTCAATAAACGCGTTACAGTTCTTGAGCATCGGTTTGGTTGTACAGTCACCCTCAGTGGGCATTTTGCTGGAGCTCCAGCTTCCACAGAAATGGGTATGTAGCCTCTCAGGTAAAAAAGGGAGCCTTGTCAGTGTTATCTTCAGAATTAATATCCAACACTATTCCTGTTTTCTACAATACTGGCTTCTTAGGCCTTTTAAAATATATATATCAAAATACATATTATACATATAAAGATACATGTCTGCATATGCACATGCAAAGACACAGGTCTGCTTCAAAATCTTCTGTCAACTTCCCCACTAGTGAAAATGCATTGGAGCTACCACCATGTGCAACTGAAAGGACAGCTAAGCAGGTTGAAACTTCTCAGCCTAGAAAGAAGACAAGCTGGGCAGGTGATACATGACAGAGATCAGCATCTTAAAGACTGCCTTTGAAATAACAGATAAATTTGACTGTGTGCTGTGTCTTCCAGCATGAGAGCTAAGGGACACCAAATGAAACTTGGAAAAGCAAGGCTCAGGAAAAATAATAGTTTGGTGTGCTACAGAACATTCTGCAATAGAATACTGTGGATACAAAAAGTTGGACAAGAGCTTTGAAGAGACAGACATTCAGGATTTTTAAATAGAAAAAACACACATTTTGGCTTTACAAAATGTTGGGAATTGGGAGAGTGCTTGGAGGAAATATATTTCTTTCCCTGTTTTTAGTCTTCCCTGTTTATAACCTCCAGGGTAGCAGGCTCAATGAACCCTTGGCTTGAGCCAGGACGGAATGTTCTTAAACTCTTCAAATTTGTGTCTATCACAAGAGGATCTATTTTGGGTTTGTGTTTATGTAGTGCTCTACCAACTAGTCACACCACAGCCAGTATACGAACATACATTTGAACCCAGACCTCTCGAGCCTAGGACTAATGTTTTAACCACACTGGACCTTTTCTCTCTGATACATAGCACCACTGCTCTATCAAGTCTTTTTCTGGAGGACAAAGTATCCCGAGATGTGGCTCACAGATCTAATAGTTCACAGATTTACAGTACATTAACTATGGTCATGGGAAAATGTTGGTTTTTTCTTCTATAAAGAGGGTCTTGTGTAATATGTAAATGCCACAAGGGATTAGCACAAGAAATTATTTTTGCAGCGTGTGAAAGTGTGCTGTGCCAATTCTCAGAAGGTCCAGCTCCAGCCAAGCCTCATGACAGACCCAGAGGCAACCGCACAGCTCTCAATGCCATTGCCCGTTACAGGGACCGGCCCATGGGCAGGACCAACTGAGAAGTCAGAGAGAAGCCTATGCAAAAATAGCAGTTTACAATAGGTAGCTTCATTGCCCAGTCTGTCTGTACTAGCTCTGACAGAAAACAGTTCAAGCAGAAAATCCCCCTTTTTGGTAACATAATATTTTATGGACGTTCTGTCCTTATAGAAAAGCCCTACAAAATTCAAATGAGATGAAAGCTCATACACCTCTCTAAAAATTGCTTTCATCACCTATAAAAGCAGAGAGACCTTTTTTGTGTATTTTTATTATTCTGGTGCAGAGGTCTATGGAAAGGAAGTAACATCTTAATTCAAGTGGTTCAAAAAACAGAACTCCAGGTATTTTCCTCATCAAGTTACATGAGATTCTATATGAACAGAGGCATTTTTCAGACTGTGAAATAACTAAAGTAAGAGGAAGTAAGCTGCTTATGAATAGTTTTAAAAGTACATGCAACACTATCACAGAGTACATAAAATTGTGTAGGCTCTGAAGCTGGGTGTAATGGGGTAATTTTACCATGTTTGTCAAAATACAAGAGCTAATACTTTTTTTCTAAAAGTACAAGCTTGTCTGATGCACCCATTGTGGAAATGACTTTCTCTTGGTATCTTTTGATGAGTTAATTTTTATTGATAGTTGTCAGAAGAGCAGTCACATAAAGACCATGAGGCCTTTATGAATATATTTTTGAGAGTGGTATGTGTTCTGCACTTTACACAGCAAAGTAGTATAAAGGGACTGGAAGATGCAACCAGGTACAGAATAAGCTTTTTATTATCTATGCACAAATATGCCAGGGTAAGCTGAGTACACTGGCAAAGGTAGGGGTCTTTTTGGTCCAAATATGGAAAGGAATGGCCAACTAGACTGAGAAGCTGCTTAAAGCCAGATCACCCTTTTTTATTTGCTAGAACAAAGGCTTTTAAGGACTGGCTTAAACGAGTCCCAGGATTCCTATTAATCGCCAAAATAATGATGCAGCAGTTCTCCAAGTTTAATCACCTACAACCTAGTAATATTTATAAGTTGGGTTTTGGGGCTAGGAAATGGTGTACTATGGATCAGACATCTCCCAAATGAAAAAAACCAAGCCAGGAGTATGACTCTTTTTGCACATTTAAAGTTACCAATGCAAGCTAAAGTCTCCAAATAATTACGAAAAAGACTGTGAAGTTCAGCAGACTACAAATGGCATAGAAGACATGCAGGATTAGACATAGTTTATATAATAATGCCAAAAATATACAGTAGAGTTTAAATAAAAAACAAAATGTAGCATGCATAAGAACTTGAACAGGAAGCGGACTGAAAAACAACTACAAGCAAAGAGGGAAATGAACAAGTCTATTTGATCTTTCCAGCTGACTTAAATGCAAACACTAAAAAAAAAATTAGTGACAACTAATTTGTGATGTAAAATTATTCTTGTTTTAATTAAAATAAATGAATGCAATTAATTATCTAGTCTGTGAAACATGTCTACCCAGACAGAATTCCTCGCTCAGACCCATTGAGGGGAAGCAGGTGGATCAAGCTGACCTAAATTCAGTTCAGAGTTGGAAATGAAAGGCAAGATTTTTGAAGCTGTCCAAGAGGCTTCAACGTTTCTGGTTTCTTGGCTACACCCTTAGGAGCAAGCAATGACTTTTCTTCTACCTGCACTATTTTTTCCTGCTGCGATACAGTCAGGTACAGTCAACATGATATGATTTTATTTGGGTTGTCTACTTTTCTTGTAAACATTCATGACTTCATACAGAGTAAGGTGTGGTCAAAAGTTACTCTTACGCTACTGCCCACCACATTTTTTTATTATATTCTCAGTGTCCTTTTAAAAGCTGATGGAATGGGAGCAGGACAGCTTTCATTTCTCCTGAGTATATTTCCCATCCCGTGTTAAAAATTCTAATACAGAGCTGCTGCTCTGGTTATGGAGGAGTAGCATTTCTGATATGTTAAACAAAGACAGCAGACTTTCCAAGATTTTTTTTACGTAATCTCCTGCCCTGCCAAGTGGCCCAGCACATGGTGTATACAGACGGACTAGAAGACAGACAACTTTCATACCATAAATTCCTCTGCTGCACTTCTGCTTTGAATGACAACAACATTTTCCACTCATTTCAGTGGCAATGATTCCAGTCTTATCAAAGATTGCCAGACTAGTTACTCAGGCTTAACAGCAGTTTGCATTTTAGAATAACTTTCTCTGACCCTCTTTTCCTTTTTTGCTTCTTCACCCCGTCATGTCGTCATCGCACACACACACCCCTTTTTATTTCTTTATGAAGCAATTTGCTCTCTGCCATTTGCTTTCTCAGCAGGGCTGTTATCAGCACCAGTCACTAAGGGAGGACAGCTGGCAAGGGAGAGAAAAAGTCAGATCCTTAAGAACATAACCATGGATTTAAACACGCGAGCCTGCACTGTAAATTGTTCTGTTACACAACTTCTACCAATCTCCGTTATAAGTCAGGGGCATACCCTGCAGCATATAAAGTTCATTAAAACAGTCAAATGAGACCAAGAAACACAAACTTGTACAGATAAAGCAAACGAAGAGACCATTTGTTGCAGAGCAACATTTGTAGTTCTGAGAACTGGCCCCACATTCTAAAGCAGATAAAGTGGTTTACAGAAAAAAAGATGGGACTCACAGCTAGAGGAAACACAGGTGTCAAAGTCTGTTGTTACTGCTTTTGTTGTGGCTCAAAACAGGCAAGCATATTTGATATGCAAGACAGAAAAAAGAACAAGTTAAGCCCAGGACTGAATGGGTACAGCAGCCAGGTGGGTTATATTTTCCTCTTGCTTATGTTTTGCATGATGAAGTTTTTCCTGGCAAAGACAACCAAAGTTGTACAATGCAAGGCAAAGATCTAGACTGCTGTTTTCAACCTGTCTTCAGCAGCAGTTTCAGAACTGGCTTGAGTAGGAGCTGCACTTACACCGCAGCTGAAAATCTTTCTGCTGGTTCAGCTGCCTGGTTATTATCTTGTTGGCTTTCTCTAACGTATTCAGCAGCAAAGTTTCAAACTGAAAGCAGCAGTCTCAGGGAGCCCCACATCTTACAGAAATCTACCTAAGTATCAGCTTGTCCCACTTACAAAACATTTGACACCATTACCAATTGTCTCCTTTTGTTCAAACCCATACTGATTAGCAGACCTTGGCAGCTGTCTCAGCTCTTTCCTATTAAAAAATTCAGACATGACACTGGTTTTAGAGGAGAAAGTGGAAGGGAATCAGACTCTGTGCTGGCATTCCAATGGCTTAATTGAAGATGAACACTTTGTTCAACTCTTGCCCCTTTCCCCAGGGTGGCCAGCATCGCTTCAGATGCCTGCTGACTTAAATGGTGACAGCTGCAGGACACAGACTCATGTATCACAAGCTGCATGCAACAGGAGATAACTGAAGGGCAGAACTTCAAAGCCACTGGTTGTAACCACACGGACAGCCCAGGGCTGCTGCCATGGCCAGCTGGTAGCTCCGAGCTCAAACGTTGGGACATGGCCCCAGAAGCAACTGGATATTTGCCATATCTTGGAGGTGCTGTGTACCCATCCCAGAGAGGCTGGGAGACAGAGGTGAGGAGAGTGCTGACCGCTTTTACATTTTTATCGGGCTTGTTTGGCTCCTCAAAAAACTGACAGCAGTGCATCAGCCTGTGGGGTTTTCTTCTCTTTCAAGGAAAAGACTGCAATTAAGGTGAGGAAGAATTGAACTGATTTTAGCTTGCTTCCTCCAGCACACCAGCTTCAAGCAATATTTTAAAACTTTTGTATAATAAGAACAACCACAGTTTAAACGTTGGTTCTTGGTACTTGAAGGATATCTTGCAATTCTTCCATTTTCACAGGAAATTATCCACATCCTTATCAGCGCCAAAAGCCTCAGGCAGTATTGGCTGGGAAAGACACAGAGGCCTCTAACACTAATTTGGATGCATAATTTATTTTCAGACTCATGCAGGAGAATCTAGTTTAGAAGACGTGAATTCAAGTGAGAATGGTCTTTTCACTGAGGGATGTGTGAACATAAAGGCCTTACATCTGCCAATACCTGACACGGTGTTGGCTGAGCCACTCAGTGTCACCACAGTGTGGGCTCAACAGGTCAGTTTTAGACATGCCAAAACTTTGAGCCATGCACTAACCACGTCAAAGCAAAAGAGCCAGTGGTACCACCTCACCATTTCAACAAAGCTCTGCCAAATGCCAGAACGGAGTAACAGAGGAAAATATTAAGCAAATTTTGTGCCCTTTTCTCACCCCTTTCACATGAGAACAGCCTCACTAACTTAGATACAAAGGAAGACTCTGGCAACCAGAAAGAAATAATGCAAGGGACTCTGGATTATTGGTTCTATAGTGATAGTGGTGAGCAGGTATATTGGACTGGCTGACCATGCTTCTGAAAATACCTTCATGTGGCTTGTCAGATCACTTTCCATGTTTAAGTTGTTGCATATGATATATAGAACTGCTAACTCACGTGCATTTTACATTTTACAAGTTGGCACTAAGCCTTGCTCTGTGACCTCTCATGCTAGCTTCACCTGGCACAAAGGGCCTCAGGAAAGGAGGCAATGATGCTCTGCAGCTAGAAATAGTTGGACCCTACCTCAAAAGAACTGCGTTGGAAGGTGCACATTCCCCCACTGCAGCCTTATGTTCAAGTCAAATGTTCAAAACCAAACCCATGAAGACAAGCGTTAAGCTTCTTCCTCACTGCTGGAGCACAAAAGGACTACAGCAGGATGGAGAACTGACATCACAAACATTTTTACTGGAGAGCTGCAATCTTGTGTTATTTCCTTCCTAATTTCTGTTTCTGGGCTCACATCATTAACAATCATCCAGTGTTGCAAGTTGAGAGCAAATGAAAGGTATAACCACCAGAACTCATGGCCTACTGTAGTTGGATGTTCTGCTTAATTTACTAACTCCCTTTTTTAATTCCCCTGATGAAAACAACAGGCTAATTTGCCTAACCACACTGGGCCTGTAGTGTTCTGGTCCAGAAGGAATTGGTTCTCATGAGTCTTACATAGGTCCTTCACCCTGCAAGCTATTTAGTCCCAATTTCATCAGGAAAGCACAGTTTTACATCAGAGACAATGCACCAATGCCACATTTTCCTATGACCTCAATAGGGATGCTCTGGATATACACCTCTATATTGTAATTTTGGTCCCCCTACACTTCAACCCCTTCTTGCTCATGAAACACACTGGGCAATTCTGTTTACTTATGATGTTTAAACTCAGTAAAATACTCTTCAGCAGGCATAGCTGTCATAACTCATTAATGGATGGTTTATAGCAGATCTGTTGATAGGAAAGCAAATCCTTTCACTTTTTCTGTCCATTTAGGCAGATTTCTTTATTCAGGTAGTGAAGAGCTAGGGCTGGAGCACATGCTCCAAGAGTCCTCACTACAAACTCAGCATAAGCAATGTGGGTGAATGACACTACTAGTGGCGCTTGAAGAACCCGTATCTGCTGCACAGTATAAGGCAAATTGGACTAAGTTTCTCTCTTGCAGGGTGAAGTTTTTCCTCCAGTTGCACTTGTACAATGCCATTAATTTAGACAGCAGCTGGCCCACTAACCTTGTGTTAACTGCTCAGGAGCCTGTAGCATGAGTGTGTTGAGAGTGCCACTCATCTCAAGCCACAGATGGGCACAAGCCAAGTTTCAGGGAAGAAAAAATTCCTTGTGCTGCTGCTTCTTTTTGTCTTTCCAAAGAAATTTCCAACTGTCACCTCTCTGCCAGATTCCTCAAGCTAGAAGCAAGCTGGTAACTGTATTGCTATCACAACACCTTACTTAAAAACCTTACAATGACAAAGAAAATCCATCTACCAGTATTGATCACCATTACACTAGTAGGTACAGATTCTCAGTATGAACAGCAGAAATTTTAAAGTTTCTGGTATGCCTTCAAGAGTGCTTACTTCCAGAACACTGACAACGCAATGAGGAATAGTAAAAGAATGACTGTTGTACCTGCAGATGTTTTTGTCTTTTAAATATGCCTTTCATTCAACTGATGAAGTAGTTACAGAGTCCCTTCAGCCCCATGAATGCAGGACTACGACACTGGAAAGGTTTGGGTTTTTTTTTAAAAAAAAGAAAGCTCAGCATTAGGCAGACAAATTTCAGAAAGCAAATTATGAGAAAAAAATGTATATTTCGACCTTGATTTTAAGGTAACTTAACATTGCGACCAATTGGAGCTGGTCATACTGCAAGCTGCTGTAAGCATGTACCATTCTGTATTCTGTCCTGAGGCAGCCCTGTCAGTAGGGAGGCATGGCACAGCTTTTTATTTATTCTAACCAGCTTTGTTGTTTTCTGTAGCACAGAGATCATTAAGAAGGAAGGTTCTCAGATACAGAGAAACATAACCCAAATTTTTAATGACCTCTCTGTCTTGGTTCCCCACTGCATACACAGCTAATTATTTTTCACTTGCACATCGCCTGGGCCTTTCTGCATTCTGGCCAGTTAGGAAAACCAAAGTGCTACTCCTCTAAGCATTCTGGTTCATGGGTAGATGATGCATCAAATCACCTTCTACTCTTAATCTTTCGAAGTTTTGAAGATGATGGAACAGACTTTCCCCTAAAAACAGACTTTCCTATTTGTATTTGGATTCCAAACCAAGGAATCCAAGGCAGGAGGAGCAGAAGCAACTACTCCTGGGATTTCCAAGCTGCACCTGGCCATGCCTCCTTCGGCATTCATTCCACTCACACAAATGAAGAGGGCAGAACGTGAGACAGAGGAGGCTCTTTCAGACCAGAGGGGAATTTTGCAAGCGTTTGGGGGAATAAACATAAGTCAGAAGCATTATAACTCTGTCACTAATGCATTATACTTGAAAGGGCCTGGGTATGTCTATCACTTAGCAAGTTACAGTCTCCCTTTTAGGGGAGTTTCTGAATATAAAACCCTTACCTGATTTGATGGACCAATGCTTTCAAGCTAGTCAGCACCTGCTCTCAAATTTGATATATTCTCACACTGTTTTAAGTGAAGCCAAAGGATCAAGACTTAATTAGCAGTGAAATACTTCTTATATTGATCGGTTTGCTCCAGATCTCCTGAGGGACATAGATTTGTCTATCTGGAATCCCCACCCTACCCTCAGCTGCTTGTTAGGAGGTTTGTGTTTTGTCATTTGGCAGACACTTACCTGCCGCGCGCGCTGCGATGGAAGAATGCTTTTGGCAGCAGAGGCTGCATGGCTCTGGGAGTAGGGGAGGCAAGTTGTGGCAGCTTCATCTCTCACGAGCACTCCAGCTCTGCCAAACCAAACAAGACACAGTGACATGCTTTCCTTGCTGCTCCTCAGTAGATAGACTCATTAGTTCTGTTGGTCCCATGAGGGGTATTTTTATTTCCTGCAGGGATAACAGTCATTCAGGTGCAACACTTCAATTAAAAGGCTTTCCTTCTCTGGCAGCCACAGCAGTGAGAGTCACACCTCTGCTTAGGAAGAGAGCATTGCTTCCAGCAGAAGCACAGAGGTGAAGGTATAGCCATTATGAGTGGGATTTACACAGGTGGGATCAGATGCCCAATTCAGGCTCTCAGAAGGTTGGAGTAAATGCTTTCGCATCTCTGGAAATACAGAGGTATTATGAAGGACACCGGCAAGTATTCAGGCCGTAAGGATCTTAACACCTCTGCAGAATGGAGACAGCTACTATCAGAAAGAACAAAAACTCCATCACAGTGTAGAACAGCTGGGCCATGATGTCTTTCTCACTTCTTGTGGCCATAACTTTTATTTTTGGTCACTTAGATAACACAAAGCTGACCTCCTTGTTCCCTTAGGTTTTGCAAATCTCTGAACACATCTGTCTAAATATCCATGACCTAGAGGGGAAAAATAATATATTTAAAATACGAAATGGGTGCCAAATCTAACTCATCAGTCTCTGCTGGGATTCCTGAGAATCTTGGGAGGTGGGACCTCGAGCAGTTTATTTTGGCATCATTTTCATCTAGGGAATCTTTTGATGGCAGTGACTCTGGAAGGGACCTATGCTTTGAGAATAAAGCAGGGTAAGCATAAATGCAAGAGCAGAAGAAAGTGCAAAAGCAGGGGTAAAAAAACCCACCTAAACTTCAGTGTTTTTCATTCACATAGAGGAAGAAGGCAAGAAAAGGAATAAAACACAGTTGAAAGTTGTAAGAAAGTCCTTCTCATCTAGGTAATTCTTTTGTCTACACAGGATTGACTTTGCCTCAGTTTAGGTTTTTGTCCCTCCTTCCCTTCAGTCTCCATATGAAAGTAAACTAATACAACTTACTGGTACTATCTTTCAAATATATTTCATTGATAAAAATGTTGTTAATATGCTACTTGCACTGTCCCTTGTAGCTCTGCCCCAGCAGTCAGCCTCAGAAACAAGGGAAATGAAAAAAAGTGCTCCTGTAGTTGGAAAGTTCATTTACCTTTTGTCTTCTACATTCATTTTATAGTCCCAATGTTTCTTACTATATTGTATGATCTGACAAGAGGACCTAAGGTCTTACTAATGTTCAATTTTCCTTTCCTAAGCATATAACCAAGTAATCAAGGTAACTATCAGTTACTATCTTTTTCTTGTTGTAGTTGCAACTAGGATAGGTAGAAAACAAACAGGTAGCAGCGGTTTTGGCTAACTGTGGTTTCTTGCCTTCCCACAGCTATTTTTAACACTGGGACAATATTTTTAGCTTTGCAAGTTTTTGCTAGATTTGTAAATCTCCCAGAGTAACTGGAGAGCTGTCACTCAGACACTAAGCAGGGCTGTGGCAGAGCTGGGTCCCATGCCTGCCTTTGCCCAAATAGCAGATGAACCAGTGCCTTCCAGGTACTAACCTACCTGCCAGGCTACCCTCTGGGGCCAGGCTGCCTCAGACTCTCCTGCTCTGCTGGCTGTATTTTACATAGAATAAATCACTCATTAAGGCTCAGCGCACAAAATAACTTCATCACTAATCGGTTAGAGGAGCCATGGGGGAAGCAGAAAAGGGATTGCAGTCCCTGCTCCAGGAGACATTTACACTTTTAAATTAAGTAGTCGGTGTAAGGCAGCCTGGAGCACTGTTCTCATTTCTCCTAGGTGAGTGCACTGAGCCACAGAATTATTCTCTCCACAGCCTCCAAAACATTTCAAGTATTTTCACATTAGAAATAGAACAACAAGAGGAGTTAAGAACTTCTCTCTCCACCTAAATAAAGCCTTAATATCCGAGTGATATTGATTCAAATGTCCTCAAGGTGAGGAAGGAATGAAATCTCGGCCTCCCACATATAGAATAAGTGCTCTAATCAGAGTTCTTGGATGAAAAGGATTCCATCTACTTTGCCATTTCATCTCCTTAAATGTTCCATTAAACAAAGTATTACACTTGACACTGATTATTTTGTCCTGAATGAGAAAAATCTATTTGCATTCTAGTGGGTAAAACAAAAAGTTACTCAGATAAGTCAAACTTTTAATAAAGCTTTCATTTAAATCAAGCTGAATTTATTCTCTAGCTTTTACCATTTAGTTGCCAACCCAACCTGTAACATCAGTGATTCATACAGGCATAGCCCAAATCTTTGTTAATCAGTGAGATAATTTAAACGGAAACCTCTGTAAACAACCTGTTTGAAAAGCCAATACTTTCCTGTGTGGAATATCCCA